>NC_060139.1:161883494-162510994 GCF_021461385.2 Schistocerca piceifrons | reverse complement strand
GTAATATCCATGACAACCTAAGTTCACGATGGAGGTAGAGACAGATGGTGTCTTGCCGTTCCTTGACGTCCTCGTCCGCCATAAGGCAAATGGGAGTCTCAGCCACAATGTGTACCGAAAATCCACCACCACGGACTGATACCTGCATCTCTAAATACATCGTGCATTGAAGTAAAATCATTATGGTGACTGAAGGTAGTCGTTCTTTATTTTACGAAAGTAACACAGTCAACGAAATAACACTGACAGCCATGGACAAAATTAAGTAAGATACGTTTTTTATTTGGCAGTACGATAACTTCACTCCATTACCAAACGTATTAAAATTCGCATATAGCGTTGTTCGTCATTCCAATCAAAACACAGTTCAGTCTTCTAACGTGAGGTTTACTATCGCAGAGCAGAAGAATCTTAATGTCGGGCTCGTTAACGAATAAAATTATACGGTTTCAAATCTTTTTTGACAATATTTGGCTATCCCCTACAGTCTTGTATTTACATTTATGACTTATCTGAAACCAAATCAGAATTTCGTCAGCACATCAAAGCATACCGAGTTCCTCAGCTCAGTTTCAAATTGTATAAAAATGTCTTTTATTTCGTTCAAAGTCTTCAGCTTCCTTAAGTCGTCAAGACGTGTTTTAAAATTGTTATTTCAGTAGTCAAGTTGAAGAAACTATAGCAACCAAATTAATTTGTAGAAGAAAACGGTATACACAGATACTATGAACTACGGTCTTTGGAACTTAGCATTGATTTGCGCATTAATTTCAACTCGCCTTGTATATGCGACCTCATAAATGAGTTTGTACTCATCCTTGATTATATGTTTACATAGTCGCTGAAGCTAATAAACACCTCGAAGGTGCTCAACATATTTTGTCGTTCATACGACGTTTATTTACAAATACCATAGAGCTGTGAAGGTTGGACTCACTGTTCCAAGAATACTACGAATGAGACATTTCACAATAGAACATCTTTTTTTGTAGTAAAACTTGAAGGCATGCTATATAGTCGTTCCACAAGTTTTTGTGCACAGGAACATAGCACAAAATGATTGCTATCCGCCTTCCAATGTAAAAATAGCGTTTAGTGCCAGCAGTCCCCGAAGAGATGTTCGGATCGCCAACAGTGCAGATCTTTTCATTTAAGCAGAGAGGCTGCACGTTCAGGAAAGAAAGGAATTCGGAAGTAATTAGCCGTACTCTACGGTAAGGAAGCAACCCCAGCACTTGCCTAAATTGAAAATTGGGAACCACAGAAAACCATATTTACGGTTGCCAGTTTATGGATTCAAAACACCTCGCCTTCCTAATCCAGGGATTGCTAGCTCAGCACCTCAAGGCCCAGTTCCACCCCGTCGGTGGAGGATGTGAAAAATACTCGTTGTAGTACATTGTTTAAAATAAAATAAAATGCATCATTCCATATCGGAACCGGTTTTTCTCAGAGTACCGCCCACATGACCAGATTAGATCTAATAATGATACAATTTTCAGTAAACCATCAACTAGCATGGTTGGAAAGACAACATCGCGGTTACAGGTAGTCTGCGGAAACCATTTATAGATGTTGGGCACTGCTGTATCGTGTATACGGATGGTGTTCACCCCCTCAGCATCTGCTAAGGCCTGAAGTTGGAGCATTGAAGCACCATAACTCGTAGCCATACAATAAACGACATCATGAGAACAGCTGTAGGTGTTTCATTTTATTACATACGTGAATGTTGGAAGTCCCCCAGACCTCCAATTACGAGGATGGACGTATAAAAAAGAGAATTTTGGACAACATAGGAAAATCCAGGCTTTTATATGCAGAGATTTTAGTTCAGTGTTATTTGCAATGAGATTTACCGCTCCGCTGCCTTGTGGAATACTGAAATATTTGAATAATTGAAGTTCTACCAGTCTCCTAATAACGACTCCAGTACTTAAACTGCCACAGATGGGTAATTAGGCTATTGTAGTAGTGCATGCATATTTTTAGTTTATCATAACTCTAGTGGACGAATCAAAATCGGTTTTTCTTCTTTCTTGTTACAAACGTATCCGTAATTCGAAACTATCAGAGTATCTCACAGCACAAAAAGAATAAACGGCACTACTTACATTTTGCTAAACTGCAAGTAAGAACTGAAATGTTTAACGTAACAAAAACTGAACTCAAGTAAAAAAAAAATTTACATTAGCTGGTCTTAGATGAAGCCGTGGACAGGCGGAAGCCTACAGTGCTATCGATATAGCGATCGTTTAACTCTATCGATGGCCTTGCTGCTTATCGGTAGTGCTTATCCGTTTCCCATAGTATGAAAATCAAAATGTAAGGGGCGATCAAAATTTTGCGTTCGAAGGCCGTAGTCCAAAATCGGTACGCCACTCAGGCAAAATTGCTATGAGTATTGAAGTTCTCATCCCACAGACGCACCATTTTGAAGATATTCGTTTGGTAAAAGCACCGTGACCTGCTGTCTGAAGAAGTCTGTGGCTCCCCGCTGCGCATCCTAGTCCGACAGGAATCGTCGCCCCTTCAAAGCCTTTCTTAGGGGACCGAAAGCGTGATAATCGCATGAGGTGAGATGAGGACACTAGGGAGGTTGCTCGAGTGGCTCCCACTTGGGATGGAGTAACATATTCTTTAAAACTTTTACGGTATCAAGAAGCAACGGCACCACCCCATCGATCCACAACCATGCTTTTCGACAGCCATGTTGCGGCATACACATTATTCATTCTCCATGTATGTCTACCAGTATGTGTCCTTCAGCAGCCTACAAAAGGATAACAGCACCTTGGTGGTGTTCGGACGTCTTTGGTAATAACGTCACCATAGCTCACGTTACCACAAGTATCGCACGCACGTCGGAAAGACACGAATGTCATACTTTCATCGCCCCCTATATCTTCCATTTTCATTAGGTGGCAAATAAGTCGTGTGTAATTTTCTGCACCTCTCATTCGACCATGATCGGCTATGTTCTTGGTCCAGCGATGACTAGAAGACATGTCGTCGCATCAGTAAGCCGGGAAAGTTTATGGAAGAATATTTATTTTCTCTATAACAACATGGAGAGACAGTAGTAAACACCTTGTCCATATCGTTTCTTTCTCCAGAGGGTTTTCAGGGGATGTTTCTGAGTATTTCCACAAATATTTAAAATTTCGTATTTGAAATAGTCTAAGTCTCCTGCCCACTATCGTGTGTTTCATACGACGATGAGTGTCGATGGAAAACAAAATTAGCTGACGAGAAACAAATCGCAGCGCCAGAGAGTAATTAATATAGGCTAACGAAATTCGGGAATACATTTTGTAAGCGTACTGACATATCGCTGGCTTGGCTGCGGAGTATCTTTGCGGGCAGTCGCTTGTGTCGAGTCGAGCGCGGGACACGGAAGTGTTATGTTGTGTAGTGTTATGGGCAGCTCGGCATGTGAGAGGCATTATTAGTACGGAAGTTGAAGTGTTGCTACAAGTGCTATTACAGTAAAATGATGATATATGGAAGTGATTCAGAGGAAAGTGCGTCAAAATGTAATTAAAAATGAGCAGTGCCGCCGATAACGTATTTATGCATCCTCTCGTTGCGTGTAGAAATTGGTTACCATAAAAGAGTGCAGTCAAGTGCCACTGTGTTGTACCGAGCGAGACGACGTGCGTTCGGTCATCGCGTTCCCCATCGTCAACAATCAGCCGCGCCGCGACGGTTACGCGCACACTCGTACAAGTGAGAACTGAGAAATCAAAAATTAACTTTACGTACAGTGTTATATCATTACTAGTGTGAAGGAGGACTCGTACCAAAAGATATCTGTGTATGCCTGGCGAGCGTAAGAACTTTCGTTTGATCATTCGGCTTTCGCATCATCAATAATCATCCGCGCCGTGTTCAGTTACGCGTACGCTCGTCCTAGTGATTTTTGTGGACAGATAATCATCCATTAATTGGGATAAACACTTATGAATTAGAATGTAAACAGTGTGACCTGCGATTTTCTTTTATCGTCTCAGAATATAGTTGTTCATACCAGACGTAGAACAGAGTTGTGTTTTAACGTTGAGTGGCTCCCCTAAACCCACCTGTATATTTCAATAGATAATTTCAGGCAAGCCAGCAGCAGTGTGAAGCAGGACAGTACGACCGCCGCGGGATTATCAGGTACGTGGTGTGGACAGGGCGCACGGTCAAGGAACAACAATCACAATTTGAGTAGGTAATATGTTTAACTGATTGACACTGCAAGAACGCAGGTTATGTAAGCGCGAGAAAAGTCACTGCACATCCGAAATGTTGATATTACAAACCGATGTAATCGCCAGAATGTTGACTGTAAGCAACCAAACATGCACACATTGAGTTGTGCAGGTGCAGGACGCCAGTTTGTGGAAAGGAGCTCCATGCCTGTTGCTCGTGGTTAGTCAATACCGAGACGAGTAATCCCGCATGCGGATGACGCTGGAGTTGTCACCCCATATGTGCCGTATGTGCTCGACTGGAGACAAATCTGGTGGTGGAGCAGGCCAAGGCAACATGTCGACACTGTTGAGCGTGTTGAGTTAACAAAATCAGTACGCTGACGGACGTTATCCTGTTGGAAAACACCCCCTGGAAATCTGCTCATGAATGGCGGTCGAATCACCAGAAAGAAGAACAAATTTGCAATCAGGATGAATGAAGTTATCACAAGAGTGCTCCTGCTGTCATACTAAATCGCACCACAGAGCATAAATCCAGGTGTAGGTACAATGTTTCTCCTTTGTAGACAGGTTGAGTGCAGTTCTTCAACTACCCTTGTTCTAATCAACAAACGGATATCACAGACATCGAGCGACTTTCATTAGAAAACACAACATAGCTCCACTCTGCCCTTCAATGAGCTCTTGGTTGACACCACTTAAATTCGCAAATGGCGGTGGTTTGGAGTCAGTGGAGAAACGCTACAGGGTGTCTGGTTCGGAACTGTCCTAGAACTGACCCATTTGTAACTGTTCGTTGTCTCACTGGAATGCCAAATGCTGCTCATATTGGTGCTGCAGATGTAGTACGATGCGACAGAGCCCTACACTGAACACGATGGTGTTCGGTAGAGTCACGTGGCCGGCGGGGGCGGCCGTGCGGTTCTAGGCGCTACAGTCCGGAACCACGCGACCGCTACGGTCGCTGGTTCGAATCCTGCCTCGGGCATGGATGTGTGTGATGTCCTTTGGTTAGTTAGGTTTAAGTAGTTCTAAGTTCTAGGGGACTGATGACCACAGAAGTTAAGTCCCGTAGTGCTCAGAGCCATTTGAACCAAGAGTCACGTGGCCGTCCGAAGCCCGGTCTTCTGGCGACCGTACATTCTCGGGACTATTGCAGCCAGCAATCATGTACAGTGGCTACATTCCTGCCAAGTCTTTCTGCAGTTCGCGCAAGTATTATCCAGCTTCTCGTGACTATATTACTCGGCCTCGTCCAAGGTCAGTGATGTATCGATAATGACGTGTTTCTGATCTTAGAGACATTCTTGAATAATATCAACTCACCATGTCCAATGTCAAAGGTAACAGAGTTACAGCATGTATTTGAAGCAAACCTGATTTGCATTTTCATAGTGGCACTACTAGCGCCACTGTTTTGCAACAGTCGCGTTATTCTAATAGACATCACTTTTCAGATGTAGAAACACGTCTAACAATTTTCGTTATGTCGCACGACTCCTTCTTGGTGTTAGATGTTTTTCCGATAGCGTATTTTTGATGTGAATTTTATCTGCTCATGTGATGCAGTGGTTCTAAATCAGTCTATTCCGTTTAGCGACAGATATTCACCGAAACAACAAAACAAGAAGCTAACCAGTGCCCAGTGACAGCGAAGTGACGCTGCACGGTGATGGCGGTAGTGGAGGGCCAGTGGCAGGTCGGCACACAAGAGAAGAGGTGGAAAGTCGGGCAAGGAAGACGTGGAAGACAAACGTTTTCAGATATAATCAGTGCTAGAGGACATATCATTAACCTGAGTAACAACCTAGTATAGTTTAGGACACCTATACCGAACGCTTTTTCTTTTTTTTTAATTGTGATGCGAAACCAGCCAATGCAACACAGAAACTGCCAACGTCTGCAGATAAATTTCTCTTGATGACTATGAGGACAGGAGCCCAGTGTGCATATGAGTTTTATGTATGTATGTGTATCCTTATGTTTGTAGTTCTTACAGTGGCATAAACGCCAGTGAAATGGCTCCCATACGAATAAAATATTACTGATAAAACGAAGAAGTGTTACAGAAACTGATAACTAGAATGAAGAGTCTAACGAGTGTAGAACACTGATTGATGGTAAAAGACAAAGGTAATAAGGAGTAACAGAAATTAGCTATAAATTTTACATAACAGTTTGTGCTATATTGGAAGCACTAGGGACGTAGTAAGGACGACGTAAGAAGCAGACTAGCATAGCAAAAATGGTAATTTCTCGCGGAAATAAAACTGATATTTAAAACAGAACTTACGTTTGAAGCAAAAGTGAATCATGTCCTGTAAGAGAAACAGTAGAGAAGAGAATCGAATCATTTATGATAGAATGTTACAGGAGGATGCCGCTAATTAGGTGCACCAATAAGTTAAGAATTAAGGAAGCTGTTCAGAATATCAGCGTGTGGAAGATGGGATAGAATAATATGACAGGTGTTAAGACACCATTAAATAACTTCGATGGAAACTGAGGAATCTGTAATGGGAAAAACAGTGACTGAAATATACCCAACAAATACATGCGGTTGTTGGATGTGAGTGCTAGACGTTGGCGTGGGGGAAGTGCTCATGGCTTACCGCATCAGACCAGTCAGATCGATGGGAATAAAAAAACTCGGCCTTCTGGAGACTCCCAAATAGGGAATACCTAGGTGACTTGGCCAACTATTGAACATGGGACATGTAGATGCCTATTAAAATGAATGAGAATACGGATGTTGTAACACCAGTTCCACTAACAGACCTTGGGCATACATCACTGTTAACACTTTCGCGAAAAAAGTAACTGTGAAGTAGAAACACCAAAGTAAAGAAGTATGCTCAACGTGTTGAAAGAGGAAGGGAGCACATTCTTTAGAATGTCTCCGGTTTGAATACGGATGGTACGGAAGTAAATGTGCAAACACAAACTCAGTAAAAATAGAGTATAGTGAAACGTTGTCAATAGACAACACTGAAATCCGGACAAGTACCTTAACTGGTGGAGAGTAATAAACTTTGTCATAGTGTCCATTATTCGGCTGATGTTCAAGAAATACGATTCGTTACCTGTATGAGGGATTACTTAAAAAGTGTTATGTATGAAGTACCGGTATCTCTGATCAGGTTAATCAGTTAAATAAATCAAATAAACAATTACATCCCATATGCAAAACTCGATTTCTGGATCATAGATTACCTGTTACCTGAAGGAAACGTAAAGTCATGATCAGCGTACAATTCCATCGTGTTACAACATACCTTAACATGTCCGTCGTATATCTTTGTATGGGTTGGGTCATTCAGTTTTCGGTAGAGCACTGGTTTCGTCTGATACAAGTTTTCGAAATTGTTAATGGCACGGTATGAAAGAAGAACACATATCTAATCATACTAGCACAGTTATCCGTATGAGACATAGTCAGACTTTTTCATGGATCATTTGAATAAATTTAATCACCCTACTACCAAGATTTTATGTCTCATTGGTTATCACTGGGGTCATATTAACCCCAAGTTATTCACATGGTGTATATTAACAATACTTCATTTACTTTAATGATCTGACATCAGAAGACATATTACTGAGTTTAAAAGAGGAATACTTTGCTCATAAGCGCTTTAGAAGTTATCTTTGAACGTCATTTCAAACACATCTACTTTTAAACAAAGAAAGTGCAAATGCTTATTACACACAAAAGAAAAAAAAATCTTCTGCTCTTTTCTGGATGTTTTCTATACATGGAATGTTCTCAAGGGACCACCTTCTACGTTTAGCTCCCGTTTGTACTTGTGATGAAAGGGGAGTAAGAAGAATGGGAGCTTAACTGCTCTCTCTTCAGTGCTACAGATATTCCCACTTAAAGAAGAAACTCTCTTCTTTTGTTGTTGGTTTCTTTCTTTCTTCCGAACACGATTTAAGCCCACCCAAATTATTAAAACATTAAGGAAACTGGTATCCTAAATGTAAAAAATATCCATGGACCATTGTCTTGTCATAAATTCTGTACCGTGGGTAATGCCTAATTCGTCCAGTATGTTTACACCTAACTAATTTTGGGTCGTAGTTTAGAATTGTAATACGAGGCCTATTGGTAAAGTAACGAACGATCGGTCATGAAACGGAAATCACAGTGAAAATCAAAACTGTCTTATCTGCAACATCTTCCAGCTAATCTTTTACATCTCTTTTAAACCATCGATTACTTCACTATACAGTTACTTCTCCGGCTAAGACATGTGTCGTAGCGTTATACAAATTTCCCAAAACCCTCGACATAGAAGGCAGCCTCCTATTGTGAGGTAACGGGCGAGTTTTGGCGCCCAGAAAATATTCTAATATTCTAAGTTCGGAGTTGGCTTGGCCGCACGGGCTGCTCGACAAGCCAGGGCTCATCAGCAACTGCATGGTGCCAAACATTAGCCAGAGCAAGAGGGGTAGCCCCAGCGCATGGTCCAGGCCGACAGCGTGACTGGGAATTCCATGTTGACGCTGTGTCGCGGACTGTGCTTTGTGTCGATGAAGGATATTTGTAGGCTGGGAGTGCCAAAGATGGCGGACTTTGTGAAACCTTAATGGCAGACATTTCACAGTTCATGTAGAAATTAATAATAGCCAGAGGAATCATGACAACTGAAAAAGAAACATGTACATTACCATCATTAGCACAACGATTCTGATGGTGTAATCCAATATCTTTGTTAGTTTAAAGTTTAGTATCTGACTGTAAATTACGCAAGTAACACCTAGCAACGAATTTCCAAAATCCAAACGGTTCATTCGATTTCCTCGATGGACGTGTCTTTAGAAAGCTATCAGTGTAAACCTAAATTGGTATGAATTACAGGCATGTAACTTGAATAGTACATGAGTTATTGGAGGTCAAAGTGGCCGATTAGTACTGATCGTGTCAGGCCATAAGTACTCCACAGATACAAGAAAAAACGGTAGCAGCATGCTCATAAATATATTTATTCGTCTATGTCTTTTTTTATACCCGATATATACTATTCATGAAGAAATTGGTCAAATATTTACTGTATTTTAGAAAGCACAGATACATTAGGTTACTGGCCTACCTTTGTTTCTGTGCCTTTGATATATTTTGATTTTATTTGTTTATGTATTTTATAATGTGTGTTAGAGCTTGTTTATGGTCCAGCCATAGGAATATTTATTTAATTTCAAATTATTTAAATTAAATCCCGTCTTTCGTATGTGTTTCAATTTATTTGTGAGTGTGCGTAGGATTGGAGACATGGCCGGAGCGCTCTAGCCAATCACAGCGCCCGTTACTATGATGGGCGACTACCGAAGTCAATGGAGAACCAGGATGGAAGTGGGGGAGCACCATTGGGTCACACAGGACAGGGGGATGCTGGACGGGAAGACGGGAGGAAGGGTCGCAGGAAATACTTGAAGAGTGTTGAGCAGTTTGTGCGTGGTCGCGGGAGACAGAAGCATTTCGTAGTGCCGACTTGTGCACTTCTGAGATTTCCGTGGCTTCAGCAGTGAAAACGTAGTACGCGCTTAGAAGTGAATATCTCGCGAGCTATGTTCTTGTTCATAACTAATTATGTGAAGTACGAATCTATTGTTTTCCTGTTGTTCAACTTATATTTTATTTAATTGCTACACCATCGACACCAATAAGCGTTTTGCAGTAATAAATGGCATTCTTAAATGTACTTCTACTATCGTGCTCATCATTTAAAGACGTTAGAAATAGAACCTGCAGATTTTATTTAATTGCAATCTTTCAGTTATAAGTTTCTATGTTACATTCAAAATTCCCAATTGCCGAGTGTAGAAACCTTCGACCTTTCGATTCATGTGTATATTCATACTGTATACTGTAGACACAGCAGTATTTGGCCTGTAATGCAGCAACTACGTGTCCCAGCCCCTATACAACAAAACCAGCCAAAACTTATAATATTTCAACCCTGAGTATTTTTTTTATTCATCTCTTGGTCTCCCTCTACGATTTTTACCCTCCACGCTGCCCTCCAATGCTAAATTGGTGATCCCTCGATGTCTCAGAACATGTCCGACCAACCGATCCCTTCTTCTAGTCAAGTAGGGCCACAAGCTCCTCTTCTCCCCAATTCTATTCAATACCTCCTCATTAGTTATGTGATCTACCCATCTAATCATCAGCATTCTTCTGTAGCACCACACTTCGAAAGCTTCTATTCTCTTCTTGTCTGAACTACTAATCGTCCATGTTTCACATCCATACATGGCTACACTCCATACATATACTTTCAGAAACGGCTTCCTGACATTTAAATCTATACTCGATGTTAACAAATTTTTCTTCTTCAGAAACGCTTTCCTTGCCATTGCTAGTATACATTTTATATCCTCTCTACTTCGACCATCGTCAGTTTTTTGCTCCCCAAATAGCAAAACTCCTTTACTACTCTAAGTGTCTCATTTCCTAATCTAATTCCGTCAGCATCACCCGACTTAATTCGACTACATTCCATTATCCTCGTTTTGCTTTTGTTGATGTTCATCTTCTGTCCTCCTTTTAAGACACTGTCCATTCCGTTCAACTGCTTTTCCAAGTCCTTTGCTGTCTTTGATAGAATTACAAAGTCATCGGCGAACCTTAACGTTTTTATATCTTCTCCATGGATTTTAATACCTACTCCGAACTTTTCTTTTGTTTCCTTTATTGCTTGCTCAATATACAAATTGAACAACATCGGGGATAGGCTACAAACCCTGTCTCACTCCCTTCCCAACCACTGCTTCCCTTTCATACCCCTTGACTTTTATAACTGCCATCTGCTTTCTGTACAGATTGTAAATAGCATTTCGCTCCTTGTAATTTGCCCCTGCCACCTTCAGAATTTGAAAGAATGTATTCCAATCAATATTGTCAAAAGCTTTCTCTAAGTCTACAAATCCTAGAAACGTAGGTTTGCCTTTCCTTAATCTTTCTTCTAAGACAAGTCGTAGGGTCAATATTGCCTCACGTGTCCAACACTTCTACGGAATCCAAACTGATCTTCCCCGAGGTCGTCTTCTATCAGTTTTTCCATTCCTCTGTAAAGAATTCGCGTTAGTATTTTGCAGCTGTGACTTATTAAACTGATAGTTCGGTAATTTTTACATCTGTCAACACCTGCTTTCTTTGGGATTGGAATTGTTATATTCTTCTTGAAGTCTGAGGGTATTTCGCCTGTCTCATACATCTTGCTCACCAGATGGTAGAGTTTTGTCAGGACTGGCTCTCTCAAGGCTGTCAGTAGTTCTAATGGAAAGTTGTCTACTCCGGGGGTCTTGTTTCAACTCAGGTCTTTCAGAGCTCTGTCAAACTCTTCACGCAGTATCATATCTCGCATTTCATCTTCATCTGCATCCTCTTCCATTTCCATAATATTGTCCTCAAGTACGTCGCCCTTGTATAGACCCTCTATATACTCCTTCCACCTTTCTGCTTTCCCTTCTTTGCATAGAACTGGGTTTCCATCAAAGCTCTTGATATGTATGCAAGTGGTTCTCCTTTCTCCAAAGGTCTCTTTAATTTTCCTGTAAGTAGTATCTATTTTACCCCTAGGGAGATAAGGCCCTACATCCTTACATTTGTCCTCTAGCCATCCCTGCTTAACCATTTTGCACCTCCTGTCGATCTCATTTTTGAGATGTTTGTATTCCTTTTTGCCTGCTTCAATTACTGCATTTTTATATTTTCTCCTTTCATTAATTAAATTCAATATTTCTTCTGTTACCCAAGGGTTTCTACTAACCCTCGTCTTTTTACCTATTTCATCCTCTGCTGCCTGCACTATTTCATCCCTCAAACTACCCATTCTTCTTCTACTGTATTTCTTTCCCCCATTCCTGTCAATTGTTCCCTTATGCTCTCCCTGAAACTTTGTACAACCTCTGGTTCTTTCAGTTTATCCAGGTACCATCTCCTTAAATTCCCACCTTTTTGCAGTTTCTTCAGTTTTAATCTACAGTTCATAACCAATAGATTGTGGTCAGAGTCCACATCTGACCCTGGAAATGTCTTACAATTTAAAACCTGGTTCCTTAATCTCTGTCTTACCATTATATAATCTGATACCTTTTAGTATCTCCAGGGTTCTTCCATGCATACAACCATCTTTCATGATTCTTGAACCAAGTGTTAGCTATGATTAAGTTATGCTCTGCGCAAAATTCTACCAGACGGCTTCCTCTTTCATTTCCTACACCCAATCCATATTGACCTACTATGTTTCCTTCTCTCCCTTTTCCTACTGACGAATTCCAGTCACCCATGACTATTAAATTTTCATCTCCCTTCACTACCTGAATAATTTCTTTTATCTCATCATACATTACATCAATTTCTTTCTCATCTGCAGAGCTAGTTGGCATTCGTTCATTGTAGCAGAGATAAAATTCAGAGGAAGTCAAGTCCGAGCTGATGACACTGTAGGAGTGTCCTTATTGCCCCTCCAGGGTGTGGCCGAGAACTGTCTTGAAGAAGAAACGGCACAACAATTACGTTACTTGTTAATCAGGCGAAATCTCTCGGTAAGCATCCATACTTGGCGGGAGACCGTATTGACACTATTTTCTTGGAATCTTTATGCCTTCACTGTGCACTCAGATGGGTGACATGACGCTACCTACGGTCTTACTAGAGCCATTGTCCAACACATCTGCGCAAAGCTTCATCGTCTTTTCACTGCAGTTTCCATTTCGCGAACGACATTCCTTACATTTAGAATAGCTCTCATAGGTTTTGCTGCTTCACCTTCACTTATTTCCTCTTTTCAATGCGTAGTATCCTTTTTTGGGAATACTGGAGACTAGTGCAGTTCATTCTTGGAGTATGAAGAGACACGAAGCTCCAGTTGTTCCCCTTATTACGACGAACTGTGCTCATAGTTCGCGACAGTTTGTTCCTATCATTGCTCAAGTACTTTCTTGGTAGATTTATGGAGATATGTGGCATTAGATATCTACGCACAGTTTATGTTATTCGCGTAAATAACGGGCCTCTGATTTGCGTACGCGGTGGTGTCGCCCGATAGCGATCCAGATGGGTTCCAAAAGATTTACATTAGGCGAATTTGGTCGGGAAGAGATAATGGTGAGTTCACTATAATGTTCCTCAAACCAGCATTGCACGGTTCTGGCTCCGAGACACGGATAGTTATACTGCTGAAAGACGACATCGCCATCGGAGAAGACATCAAGCGTGAACCGGTGAAGGTGGTTCGTAGCTGTGTGCCTTCGTTTACTATCACAAATCCAACGTAAGCGCAGGAGAATGTATCACATACCATAATACTGCTCCCACCAGCTTGCGTCCGTGGCCCGCTGCACGTTTCGAGCCGACGTTCACCTCAATGACAGCTCAAATGGCTCTGAGCACTATGGGACTTAACATCTGAGGTCATCAGTCCCCTAGAAATTAGAACTGCATAAACCTAACTAAGGACAGCACGCACATCCACGCCCGAGGCAGGATTCCAACCTGCCACCGTAGCGGTCACGCGGTTCCAGACTGAAGCGCCTAGAACCGCTCGGCCACACCGGCCGGCTCGATGACAGCGTTTGTGGAGGCGACCATCAACCTAGAGTACCAAAAATTTGCTGCACCCGAAGAGCCGACACGTATCCATTGACCAACGTTGGAATCCCGATGATCTCGTGTCGACTGCAGTCGTAATCGACGATGTCGCTGGGTCAACATGTGAAAGCATGTTATCTGCTGGGGAGCTCCATGCTCGACAATGTACGCTGAACGGTTTTCTCCGATACACTTGTGAGTGCACCAGCATTGTGCTCTATCGACAGAGATCCCACAGATTACCATTTGTGCTATTTAACAGAGCAGACTAGCCGCAGAGCCGCACGTTTTGTGAAGAGTCGTGTACATCCAACCATTTAACACCTAATTGTAGTTTGCGTAGATACTGACGACAGTAGTACGTGAACATTCGACCAGTTTCAACGTTTTCGAGATACTCATTCACAGGTCTTGCGTAACAATAATCTGCTCTTTGTCAGAGTGCTAATATCAACGGTTTCCCCCATTCGCAGCCCATGTCTTCGCCAGGATGATCTGCTCCTCTTCCATCCTTTTGTTACCACGTCACGTGCCTGCAACGCTACCAGGCAACATCAAACGTAGTGGTGGGCAGTGGTCATAATGGTTTGGCTGATCAGAGTAGTTTTCAAATGTCTAACATCCTCATCTGATTTTTCGTATGATTCACTGTCTTTGGAAATAATAGTATCACTCTCTCCATCACTATGTAACGTTACTTTTATTCTTGATTCTAAATTACTCGCATTTCAGAGGCATTCGAACGTTTCCTATTCGTCGTGCAGTTTTACGACGCACTGCGGCATAGCACTAACAACTACGGAAATGGTTCAAATGGCTCTAAGCCCTAGGGGACTTAACATCTGAGGTCATCAGTCCCCTAAACGTAGAACTACTTATACCTAACTAACCTAATAACATCACACACATCCACGCCCGAGCCAGGATTTGAACCTGCGACCGTAGCAGCAGCACCGTTCAGGACTGATGCGCCTAGAACCGCTCGGCCACAGCGGCAGGCTAACAGCTACTGAAGCAAAAGAAAAAAAACTTTACAGAAGAAACCCTAACAACTGGTACAAAATAAGTGATGAATCCTATTTTATAACTATCAACGGTTCACGTGACATCTATTCCACGTTACATGCAAGAAATAAAAAAAAATGATTGTTGACATATTAACCCCAGTGGTACTCACTGCAAAAGGCGTGAATAAATTTTACAGTATTGTAAATGCAAAACTGATCAAAACGTCAGTGTACACAATTGACTCTGAGGGGGAAAGTTGAATATTTTGAAAATAATAGTTTTAGAAGACGGGAGATACATATTTAAAACATGCTTGTGGAGTCATATTGACTCTATTGGTACTGGAACGTGGTATCTGCGTCCAGAATACGACAGGAAGCAGCAGGGCCAAACATAACACAGCTTGTGTTAAACAATGTTTATTACCTTGCACAATTTAAATACAATAAAACAGATAAATTTAACCTCACAGGAGCACCATAGAAGTTTTTCTTAGACCCCTATTAAAATCTGCATAACAAATGTGTAAAACATTAACAAAATTGCTGTTGGTGCAAATACTTAATAAAATAACAACTTTCCAAAGTCTGAACCTGCAAGAATATCCTGTACAATGAATTCTATTTTGCAATATAAGTTCATACCATGGTATAAGATAAGTCACACAACTAATAATAAAAGCAACTTCTAAAACTTCAACGCTCGGCAATGAAGACACCGAGCACTCAAACTTCTAACTAATGAATAATGCAGTTGATGTCAGTACAGCGAGGCATTAATTAAAATAACAAACAATTAAAAGCAGCGCCTCAGCATCTAAGCATTGCCTGAGAACGTACGGACATGAAACCCTCTTTTGTAAAGATTTAAATTCAGTCAGCACACAAGGTACAAATGTAATAAACAAATGGCTGAAAAGGGAATACAGAATTAATGAGGCGGAGTCTCCAGCAATCTGACCCGGCAATAATTACAGAGTGAAACCCAGTTTTGCAGGTTTAAGTTCATATTTCGAGCGAAAGGTGGATTCGCCAAAGCGGCGGAGGTACGGGCTACAGAGCTTAGCGACCTGACAGAGCCAGGAACAAAGACAACAACAATATTTAACGTAAGTACGAGATCGAGACAGGTCATCAACATGGTGCCCGGTTTAACGAATCACAGTTCACTGGCAACGGTCAAGTCGTCAAGCCCTGGCGCCACGCCCCATCGTGCCGGACGAAATACACTGCGCTCCGCCTAACTGAAACATAAATCAACTACAACAAAATGGCTCTGAGCACTATGCGACTTAACTTCTGAGGTCATCAGTGGCCTAGAACTTAGAACTAATTAAACCTAACTAACCTAAGGACATCACACACATCCGTGCCCGAGGCAGGATACGAAGCTGCGACCGTAGCGGTCGGTCGGCTCCAGATTGTAGCGCCTAGAATCAACTACAACAGCACACTTGCAATTGCGCATTCGTTTTACATAAAAGAAAAAGACATAACATTACAACATGAAAGTTCGCCAAGAATTTTTTTAAACTCAACACTTAAGAACTGATTCAAACACTACCTAGTATTTCGTTACTCGTAAACTAAGGTGCAAGTTTTGGTAGTTAGTCACCAAGGTTACAACAACTTTAGATACACAATCACTCAATAATGACCAGCTCACCAGACTTCCTTACATACAGCTGCAGATCCTTCATCAAGTGGTAGGAAACTAAGATGGACAGCCCAACCGCGTTATCATGCCACGTATGACATAATTTTGACACATGAGATTCGTCATCAAATCCTCACTGAAGACAACATTAGCTAACCATTAAAAACACAGATAAAGACACAACTGCACCTGTTTATATCAAACAGATACCGTACACCCAGGCAAACAGTCAATGCCAGGTGACGCTCCAACAAACTCTTCTTCTCAACATGCTCTGCGTGGCGAGAAAAGCCATATGCCACGCCTCGCGCCGGACCCCAAACCTTCCTGCCGTCTCCGGCCCCAACACTCCAGTAATACTACGAGCAAAAGAACATGCGCACCAAGTAAGGGCCAATCCCACGACCCCTTTGTAACCGCAACTGACAGACCAGACTGTGAGGCCTGCTGCCTCGACGCTGCAGACTTAAGTAGCCGAACGCGCAATGAACAACTGACTCGCGGCCGGCCAAAACGAAATCGAGGACAAAAATGAAAGTACAACTAAGAGGTACTGGCGCCAGCCCAGTGACGTATCAGGTAACAGGAAGCAACAGTTTGTAAATGCATGACGAGCAACTGTTCCACTACTGAAGCTCATTTATAACTTTGCATGAAACAGCTGCATTTACAGTTCCTAAAATATTCCATGCTGCTATATCGTGGTCCTCTAGGATCTGTTAGATAACCCAGTGTTTTGTCCACGTCCACAGAGAGAGTCTTCAGGATGAACCGTGGCTTCGACGTCGTTCCAGAGCGGCAGCGTCTAGCCACTGACGCGTTAAACTGCTGTGTCGCGATCTGCGACGCGGGAGAGTGAGGTCTAAAGAGTTTTCCATGCGTTTACGATTCAGTTGTTAGAGATTGTCGATCTCATTGCCCTTGTAGAAAACAGGCATTTCTTCAGAACCGAGAGCTAGATACTCCTGAGCTTGTCGCTTTCTTCCTATCAATTAAAGGTATCAGCGTGCTCAACAATCTCTACTGCTGCTCTATACAGTCTGTCGGGGTATCCGCTTATGGCTGGCAGGACTTGAGATTTCTCAAACAAAATATTGCACTATCTTCAGGGCAAAACGTGTTTAGTAACAAGACATTAATCCGTTTTCTGACTCCAATTGCTCTCCTGCTAATGTATGAGGAACATTCAGTAAGGTGTGTTCAAACGCGTGTGAATACCTAAGGAACCAAACTGCTTAGGTCATCGGTCCCTAGACATACACACAACTTTTTTTTTCCTTTATTGTGATTTCATTCCCCTGCTCCATATGGGCAGGGGAGGGCTGGCAGCAGCACAATCCGCCGCTCTTCAGCCGAGCGACATGACAACTAAAACAAGAATAAAATAATACATACATAAGGAGGCAAAAAAGGGGAACATAAAACAGAGGTAAAAAATACACTGACATGTGGACGTTCAGGGGGGACAGTTAAAAAAGTCACCAGAAAGTTAAAAAACACAGTTGGCGATTCTTAAAACACAGAGAAGACAGTGGATGCGCATGCACAGGTTAAAAGTTGGCCACAGTATTAAAAACACTCCGAAACAACACACTTAAAACCCACTTGGAGCACACACGACGAAGAATAAGACTACCAGGTGGGACCTGCCGAGGGAAAGGTCAGAGAGGATGGAGAAGGAGGGGAGAGCATGTGGCAGCTGGGGAAGCGGCGGGATGAAGAGAGGAGGGGCAACTGTGGGTTCACGAAGAGGCAGGAGACACACGGGGCGGGAGAGGAAAAGGGAAGACAGGGCAGGAGGGAGCGCAGAGACACTGAAAGAAGGCACAAGAGATGGAGGGGGAGTAGGAGGGGAAATCCGCTCAGAAGGAGGGAGGGGGAGGAGAGGGAGCCCTGAGGAGGAGGCAGGAAGAGGGGGTTAGAGTTGGTAGGAAGGGTAGATGTCAGGGCGAAGCTCATCATCCGGGACTGGTAGACGGTGGAAGTTGTGTTGGGAAAGGAGATGGAGGGTGTGGAGATGGAGAGAGGGAGGGACACAACGGTAAAGGCGCAGCAATGGGTTGGGAGTGTAGAGGAAGGGAGACACCAGGGGTGAGGGGGATCGAGGCGGCGGACAATATAAGTGTGCGGATGTGTTCGAGGAAAAGGAGAAGGTGGAGAAAGGGGATGAGGCCATAGAGGATGCGCTTGGGGGACAGAAGGCAGATGCGGAAGGCGAGGCGGAGTGCATGGCGTTCGAGGATTTGGAGGGCGTTATAAAACCGGGGAGGGGCGGAAATCCAAGCGATGCTGGCATAACGAAGGATGGGGCGGATCATGGATTTGTAGGTGTGGAGGATGGTGGAAGGATGCAGACCCCACGTCCGGCCGGACAGGAGTTTCAGGAGGCGGAGGCGGTCGTGAGCTATGTTTTGGATGGTAAGGAGATGGGGAGTCCAGGTGAGGTGGCGGTCGAGGGTGAGGCCAAGGTATTTGAGGGTAGGAGTGAGGTGGATAGGACGGCCATAAATGGTGAGGTAGAAATCGTGGAGGCGGAAGGAGCGGGTGGTGCGGCCTATGATGATCGCCTGGGTCTTGGAGGGATTAACACGGAGGAACCACTGGTTGCACCAAGCGGTGAATTGGTCAAGGTGGGTTTGGAGGGTGTGTTGGGACCGTTGAAGTACACTCTACTTAAAGTAACTTATGCTAAGAACAACACACACACCCATGCCCGAGAGAGAACTCGAACCTCCGGCGGAAGGGAACGCGCAATCAGTGACATGACGCCTCTAACCGCGCTGCCACTCCGTGCAGCGTTCAATAAGGAATGCAATACATTTTTTCTCGGCCAATTTCGGTTGAAAAAATTCAGATTTTCTTGTGGAACATTGTGAAATATTCTCGCTTCAGACAGTATAGTTTCATGAGGTTCCGACAGGTGGCGGCGCTATACACGGTCTTGATAATGGCGTCTGTAGCGGAGGTGTGTTCCAAGCAGAGAGCTGTCATTGAGTTTCTTTATCCAAAAAAAAACAAAGCATCCTAGATAGTCATAGGCGTTTGCAGAATGTCTACGGAGACACGAAAGTGAACAGAAGCACGACGAGTTGTTAGGCTAGGTGTCTGTCATCATCGCAATGAAGTCGCACGAACATGTTTGATCTTCTGTTTGCCGACCGGCTGCACACAGTTGTGACTGCTGCAGTGTTGGAACATGCGGACACACTCATTCGATGCGATATTGCGGTGCCAGTTGTATTCTGAATTACTTTGAAAAGTTCCGAGCAGTGCTGCGACTCGAGTTGGTGCCGTGTGTGGAATTCTGCCAGACTGTATCGTTTAATTGGCATGATTGCGTTGTCTCCTTCTAGTGTTCACTGGCGCCACTCGTTTCGTAAGCGTTGGCTGTCCGCTAGTGGCAGCAGCGACTCTTATCGATATGTCGTTCAGCTGCCCTATCTTTGGGGCGACCTCGTGCTTCTTCCGTGTGGTGTGAGTGCGCAGTGCAGTTGGGGACGCAGGGGCAGCGAGGTCCGCGCTGAGCGACATCACGCCCGGATCGCTGGCGGCGAGTATGGACTGCCGGATCGAAGGGCAGTGGTCACGAGGGTGCCCGATCTTGTCGAAACCGGATCCTGCATGTTTGAGCGCATTGCAATTCGCATAGAGGAACTTCCACCATTCTAAAAACTCGCGATTCTCCAGTGACTTGGGTTCGTGTTGTTGCTCGTAGTGTCGCCGAGGCAAAAAGCAGCGAGTGGAGTACCTGGGGAAGACGGATCTGATTAGCCTTCATGAGCTTCTAATTACCGCTTACTATTTTCAGATTCTTACATTGTTAACTTTAACCAGCGGTATCTTTCTGTCTTGTGACCTCTAACGCCCCAGTTACCTACCCTTGGGGTTAGTATATGTAACGGCAGTGTACATATCCTTGCCCTGCCGCCACTGACCAGTGAGACGTGTAAGTTTGACAGCTTCTGGACTGTAGGTTGGTTGGTGTTCTTCTACCTTGGAGGTAGTCATTCCTTCTTGTTCCGGGTGCTCTAAACACAATATTCTGCTGGCGGAGCCCAGACCGCCAGTTCCGGCTTTGGCGTAAATTTAAATCTTGCGTTTGTTCTGTTGGTTGTCAGGTAGCCTCACCAAACTTATCATTAGTCGCTCGTTAGACTGCCACTAGTCCGAGTTACCAACTCGTGATCTGAGTGCAACTCTTGGCTGCCTATCTTTTCGCTCGCGAAACTGCTTTTGGAGTGACCTACTCAGAGGTCGATTCCTGGAGCACCGTCTGTCACTGGCCCCTGTGTTTTATTATTGTGTTATTATTTTATTATTGTATTATTAAGTTACCATCATTTGTTTCACCTGTTTGGTTATATGTTGTTTGCTTTCTAAATTAAAGTTTGTTATGCCATGCGCCGTTTGACAGTATATTTGTTAAATTTTCTTGATAATTGCCATTTACGGCGTTAAAGGCCTTCAGCCGTGATTGTGGTTACTTGCCTTCAAAATTATTTGCTGTCTGTATTCTATGTGTTTGTTAATTTTTTTATAATTGCCATTTGGGTGTTAAAGGCCTTCGGCCATGAGTGTGGCTACTTGCTTTAAAATTCTGCTTGCGACCGCATTGGCTTGTTTTCCAAAATTATTTTCTGTCTGTATTTTATGTATGTATGTTTAATTTTTTATAATTGCCATTCTAACATTAAAAGCCATGACCAGTCATTGTAGTTACTTGCCTTAAAATTCTGATTGTGGCCTCAAATAATTGCCATTTTTCGCGTTAAAAGCCATCAGCCATGACTGTGATTCAAATGGCTCTGAGCAGTATGGGACTTAACTTCTGAGGTAATCAGTCCCCTAGAACTTAGAACTACTTAAACCTAACTAACCTAAGGATATCACACACACCCATGCCCGAGGCAGGATTCGAACCTGCGACTGTAGCGGTCGTGCGGTTCCAGACTATAGCATCTAGAACCGCTAGGCCAGCCCGGCCGGCAGCCATGATTGTGATTACGTTCCTTAAAAGTCCGTTTGCGACCTCATTGGCTTGTTTTCAAAAATTATTTATTAAAATAAATGAATGAAATGGCAAACCAAACCATTAGTAATTTATTCGGGCCCCATCCACAATCCTAACCCAATCCTGTCTTCCTTAATTACCATGTTTCTAGTTCCTTTGGACATGCATGCATGCATGCATGCCTGGATGACCACATTTCGAAGATTGCGTCCGGCCGTGACTCGTGCACGGATAGCCAAATGGTAAGTGACCCGGATTCGAGTTCCGATCCGGCACAAATATTAACGGTCATCACTCCATTCTACTGGTGATGGTCGTCCATATTCGCAATAGCGAATACAGTTAATGTACTCTCATTCGAGGTGATCGACAGATCACAATCAAACAACTCGTTGGTCAACTGTACGCGCCTGTTGGTAGTGCTGACGTACTCGTCCACCAGTTTGGTTACTCCATTGTCTGTGCCCTCTGGGTTCCTCGCCGTGTAACAGAAGGCAGTAAAGAGCAACGAAGGACCATCTGTGCGGATGGAGGCGGAAGTTATTGATGCAGAAATACTTTGTTTGCGACGTCGACCAATAGAGTGGTACCGTGCGCTCATACATACCCTCCTAGTAATGTGGCGTAAGGCCTTTAGCATTGAAGGGGATTGTGTGAAAAAATACGGTTTTGTAGCCAAAAGAGTGTGGAAAATATGGTGTGCTGGAATCTAGAATCAGATCAGCCTGTTTGCAGAAAAAATGTGTCGCACTACTTATTGGACGCCGCTGCAACTCTTGTGTTCCACCGTTAGCGTCGTGGTGTCCACGTATATACCAGCTCACAAATGCACGGTACTCCGTAGGCATTTTCTTTCTCCAGAGATCGATGAGCATCCTTCACTGGAGTTAGTGACGAGCATTCTTCGCATATTTAAGTACATCGGTAATGATGCGACAACAGTTATTTTAAGGCTTTGCCATTTAAACATATACTGGCCGATTCTAGCTATCTGCCCCCGTTGCTTGTTGAGCTGCTTAAATTTACACAGAACACCAGATTTTTGAATTCAAAGTGTAGGTAATAATTTACGTATTTCATGCTGTACCATATCTCTCCTATTATGTGATGGTGACAGCGGTTGTATGTGCTGACGTTAAGTACAGCCTGTTGATTTGTGTATTATCCAGTTCTGTGTGTGTATTGTTTTTGCTGTCTATTTTATTTTCAGTTTCGTAATATACGATGCATATAACTTTGCGGTCATACACATCCATCAATATTATACACTGTGTAATCATAAGCGTTCCACCACTACTATGTACTGCAGAATTGAGTACGACATTTCACCCCGGTATAATGGCGGTGAGTTTCTTGCTGTTAATAGGAAATTAGCTAACAGCATAACAACAGATCGGCCACCAGAGCTCACCGACCTCGAAAGTGGGTTAGTCGTTGGATGTCATCCGAGTAATAAATCGATGAGGGATATTTTAACCCTTCCATCGCTGCCTACGTTGACGGTTGGCGATATGACTGTGAAGTGGAAACTGGAAGGAAGAGCCACAGATAAACCAAGACCAGGCATCCTGAAGGTAGGGTACCGCCGAGCATTCGAAGGGAGGTTATACAACATCGCATAACATCGGTGGAAAGAATCACTCATGAGTGCCAAAGCCAGTAATTCAGGTAGCACAATGACACAGCGTAGGAAGCTGAAAAAAGTGTGGGTGAGGAGCTCCTGATAAGCCACACATTTCAGCACGCGGTGATACGTGACACTTGAGGAGGTGTAAGGAGCATCGCAAGAGTGTCACATATTCCGTTAGTCACTCCCCACGAACCATGGACCTTGCCGTTGGTGAGGAGGCTTGCGTGCCTCAGCGATACAGATAGCCGTACCGTAGGTACAACCACAACGGAGGGGTATCTGTTGAGAGGCCAGACAAACGTGTGGTTCCTGAAGAGGGGTAGCAGCCTTTTCAGTAGTTGCAAGGGCAACAGTCTGGATGATTGACTGATCTGGCCTTGTAACAATAACCAAAACGGCCTTGCTGTGCTGGTACTGCGAACTGCTGAAAGCAAGGGGAAACTACGGCCGTAATTTTTCCCGAGGGCATGCAGCTTTACTGTATGATTAAATGATGATGGCGTCCTCTTGGGCAAAATATTCCGGAGGTAAAATAGTCCCCCATTCGCATCTCCGGGCGGGGACTACTCAAGAGGATGTCGTTATCAGGAGAAAGAAAACTGGCGTTCTACGGATCGGAGCGTGGAATGTCAGGTCCCTTAATCGGGCAGGTAGGTTAGAAAAGTTGAAAAGGGAAATGGATAGGTTAAAGTTAGATATAGTAGGAATTAGTGAAGTTCGGTGGCAAGAGGAACAAGACTTTTGGTCAGGTGACTACAGGGTTATAAACACAAAGTCAAATAGGGGTAATGCAGGAGTAGGTTTAATAATGAATAGGAAAATAGGAACGCGGGTAAGCTACTACAAACAGCTTAGTGAACGCATTATTGTGGCCAAGATACATACGAAGCCCACACCAACTACAATAGTACAAGTTTATATGCCAACTAGCTCTGCAGATGACGAAGAAATTGAAGAAATGTATGATGAAATAAAAGAAATTATTCAGATAGTGAAGGGAGACGAAAATTTAAGTCATGGGTGACTGGAATTCGAGTGTAGGAAAAGGAAGAGAAGGAAATGTAAAAGGTGAATATGGATTGGGGCTAAGAAATGAAAGAGGAAGCCACCTGGTAGAATTTTGCACAGAGAACAACTTAATCATTGCTAACACTTGGTTTAAGAATCATGATAGAAGGTTGTATACATGGAAGAACCCTGGAGATACTAAAAGGTATCAGATAAATTATATAATGGTAAGACAGAGATTTAGGAACCAGGTTTTAAATTGTAAGACATTTCCAGGGGCAGATGCGGACTCTGACCACAATCTACTGGTTATGACCTGTAGATTAAAACTGAAGAAACTGCAAAAAGGTGGGAATTTAAGGAGATGGGACCTGGATAAACTGAAAGAACCAGAGGTTGTACAGAGTTTCAGGGAGAGCATAAGGGAACAATTGACAGGAATGGGGGAAAGAAATACAGTAGAAGAAGAATGGGTAGCTTTGAGGGATGAAGTAGTGAAGGCAGCAGAGGATCAAGTAGGTAAAAGACGAGGGCTAGTAGAAATACTTGGGTAACAGAAGAAATATTGAATTTAATTGATGAAAGGAGAAAATATAAAAATGCCGTAAATGAAGCAGGCAAAAAGGAATACAAAAGTCTCAAAAATGAGATCGACAGGAAGTGCAAAATGGCTAAGCAGCGATGGCTAGAGGACAAATGTAAGGATGTAGAGGCTTATCTCACTAGGGGTAAAATAGATACTGCCTACAGGAAAATTAAAGAGACCTTTGGAGATAAGAGAACCACTTGTTTGAACATCAAGAGCTCTGATGGAAACCCAGTTCTAAGCAAAGAAGGGAAAGCAGAAAGGTGGAAGGCGTATATAGAGAGTCTATACAAGGGCGATGTACTTGAGGACAATATTATGGAAATGGAAGAGGATGTAGATGAAGATGAAATGGGAGATATGATACTGCGTGAAGAGTTTGACAGAGCACTGAGAGACCTGAGTCGAAACAAGGCCCCCGGAGTAGACAACATTCCATTGGAACTACTGACGGCCTTGGGAGAGCCAGTCCTGACAAAACTCTACCATCTGCTGAGCAAGATGTATGAAACAGGCGAAATACCCTCAGACTTCTAGAAGCCTCGTATAATTATTCCAATCCCAAAGAAAGCAGGTGTTGACAGATGTGAGAATTACCGAACAATCAGTTTAATAAGTCACAGCTGCAAAATACTAACACGAATTCTTTACAGACGAATGGAAAAACTAGTAGAAGCCGACCTCGGGGAAGATCAGTTTGGATTCCGTAGACATACTGGAACACGTGAGGCAATACTGACCTTACGACTAATCTTAGAAGAAAGATTAAGAAAAGGCAAACCTACGTTTCTAGCATTTGTAGACTTAGAGAAAGCTTTTGACAATGTTGACTGGAATACTCTCTTTCAAATTCTAAAGGTGGCAGGGGTAAAATACAGGGAGCGAAAGGCTATTTACAATTTGTACAGAAACCAGATGGCAGTTATAAGAGTTGAGGGACATGATAGGGAAGCATTGGTTGGAAAGGGAGTAAGACAGGGTTGTAGCCTCTCCCCGATGTTATTCAATCTGTATATTGAGCAAGCAGTAAAGGAAACAAAAGAAAAATTTGGAGTAGGTATTAAAATCCATGGAGAAGAAATAAAAACTTTGAGGTTCGTCGATGACATTGTAATTCAGTCAGAGACAGCAAAGGACTTGGAAGAGCAGTTGGACGGAATGGATGGTGTCTTGAAGGGAGGATATAAGATGAACGTCAACAAAGGCAAAACGAGGATAATGGAATGTAGTCGAATTAAGTCGGGTGATGTTGAGGGTATTAGATTAGGAAATGAGACACTTAAAGTAGTAAAGGAGTTTTGCTATTTGGGGAGCAAAATAACTGATGATGGTCGAAGTAGAGAGGATATCAAATGTAGACTGGCAATGGCAAGGAAAGCGTTTCTGAAGAAGAGAAATTTGTTAACATCGAGTATAGATTCAAGTGTGAGGAAGTCATTTCTGAAAGTATTTGTATGGAATGTAGCCATGTATGGAAGTGAAACATGGACGGTAAATAGTTTGGACAAGAAGAGAATAGAAGCTTTCGAAATGTGGTGCTACAGAAGAATGCTGAAGATTAGATGGGTAGATCACATAACTAATGAGGTACTGAATAGGATTGGGGAGAAGAGGAGTTTGTGGCACAACTTGACCAGAAGAAGCGATCGGTTGGTAGGACATGTTCTGAGGCATCAAGGGATCACCAATTTAGTATTGGAGCGCAGCGTGGAGGGTAAAAATCGTAGGGGGAGACCAAGAGATGAATACACTAAGCAGATTCAGAAGGATGTAGGTTGCAGTAGGTATTGGGAGATGAAGAAGCTTGCACAGGATAGAATAGCATGGAGAGCCGCATCAAACCAGTCTCAGGGTTGAAGACCACAACAACAACAACTTTTTTTTCAAGAAAGGTGATACGTGACACTCGAGGAGATGTAAGGAGCGGCACAAGAGTGTCACAAATTCCGTTAGTCATTTTCTTTTTTCAAGAAAGGTGATACGTGACACTCGAGGAGGTGTAAGAAACGGCGCAAGAGTGTCGCACATTCCGTTATTCACCTTTTTTCAAGAAAAACTACCACTTTTCCTTTGTTTAGCGTCGGTTTTATGTACCCTTCTGCCTTATTTATTAACGAGGGAGGCTCTTATAGTTTCTAGATTGATAATATTGTACGATGTGAGGTTTTTTTCACTTATTTACAGTGTTTCCTCAATTAGAATAGATATGTGTATGTTTTCTGTTCAAATGATCTGTATGTGGTATATCTATACTGTACCAGATCTAGTAAGTCATTAATGTAAAGTAATTTACTGTGATGTCATGGTGTGTTTTCAACTATTTTTTAGTGTATCTCAAAATATTTCACTTGCTGTGTGCCTGTTCGTGGTACTTCGTAATTTTTAATTTGCTATGCAATACAGGTACACATTTTGAATCTAACTTTAATGTCATTTTGCTTTTAATATTTACATATTGTCTCGTGGTTATGGCGCGTATTTCCTTGTTCATGAGGACTGTAGTGTTCCATAGCATGGATTTGTATTACGATAATGCTACTGGATTCTCTCACTCTTTTGAGTTCAATCGTAGTGGCTGTCTCTGTATGGCTTTTATATTTCAGCATCTGCATATGAAATCCCAATTCTGTACCCTAAATTTCAAAGAAATACCAGGCTGAAACAGAAGTCAAAATAAGTCTTATCTCCAGGTGAGACAAACAAGGTTTTGAAGCCTTGGTAGAAATATTCTTCCACGTCAGAACCCTCTCCACGAATTGAAACGTAACTGACGAACATCAACTCAAGTTGCAGGGTTTGCCGTCTTTAGTATACTTTGTAAACAGAATTAACCCCTAGCCATGCATTATACATCTCTCAATTTAAAAAAGAAAAAGCAAAAATGGATACATTTCTCAATAGGTGAGTATTTACTTTGTTGGTATCGTCAATTAAAAACAGCAGTAACTTAACACATTTTATTATAACGTATATATTGTGATATAATATACTGAAATTTTGTTCATTAGCAATAGATGGAATAAACAGCGAACATATTTTTATCGACAAACTTTTTAATGATAACTCTCTGAAACATCCCTGTAGTAAACATAGAAAAGAAAATCAGTTATCTTCATTACATAGATGTGTATGGAGCATGCTCCTTACTGATAAACTATTTTTGCCTTCAACTTATACTACAAATATTTTATAAAGAAGGAAATATGTCAAGGAACAAGCAACATCAGAAAACAGCTTTGAAGTATAATAACTTATGCACTATTTGCTCTGAAATTGGTGGGAATTGGGTAAAGCTGTTTGCACGATACTAGCAAATTTGTAAGACTAGTTAAGGAGCTTTGTCAGGAGGTAATCCTCTTAGCGTCGTTCTCCTCCGGGAGAGATGTTACTGAAGCATCGTAGCTCCACCTCCAATACGAGTACGTACAAGTTATTAATAGTCTATGAGTAGTGACGCAGACGAGAACTACAAGTTCAAATCATTAAAACGACGACAGACTATTTTGTCCTAGAGGCTCATAAAAGTTTCCTTTTACCATTTACACAGTAATTGAAACTAATTCCGTTCATTTAAAACACACGTGATTGCAGCAATTGTAGTTACGATACCGTCACTGTGTATCTTTAAGCGGTTCATGCTGCTTAATCGTCTCTAGGTTAATTGAATAATACCATAAAAATACTTCACCTCTGACAAAAATTCTTCCCCTTTCTTAAAAACTTCCTGCCGGCTAATATAAATTGTGCCAGGTGAAAAACGACCTGTATAAAAATATTAATGAAGTTAAATTTTGACAGCATTTTTCGTATGTGAAAATGTAGGGTGTATTTACTAATAACAGTTCGAGTAACTGATCAATTTATAGCACTTCCCAAGTATTGGTGTGTACTACGCTCCGAGAAATAAAGATAGATTCGTATCAAATAAAACTGTGAGAACTGCCATAGAAAGCAGCACACGTCGTGTTTGATGTGCATTGTTACCGAAGTAATACCATGTAATGAAACTGTCACACAAATTCCAGGTCGTACTGAGGACAGTGTGCGGCTTCTGAGCATTGTGCGCTGCCCTCTCTGTTCTAAAACTAGTAGGTATTGACTTTTGTTTTCTAATTTCCTTTTCCTTATCTGTTAATTACAAGCAACGTCGGATACTATATGGAAAGGTCATCGTACGTTTCACAAGCACTTTACATCATTCTTTCAAGACCAGTTACTCGGGAAAAGATATTTCATTAGCAGAGGAAGACACAAGTTATGTAAGACAATGAAGATATTCTTCAGAAGCAGACATAGCTTCCTAAGCATTCAAATTATTGTACGTTGTTAAGAAAAGACACAGCAGGTAGAAGTGCTATTAAATACACTCTAAGAAATAACACTCACCACTGTGGAGTTATCCGAATGAGACTAAATCGGTAGATGTGATATACATGTGCAAGTAACCAAATTATTACAGTTTCAGAAAAATTGAATGATTTGTTAACGAGAAACATCTTCACCACAAGTCAGTAACGCTTTTTGCCATCTCCGGTCCCTGCGCTAACAGTTATTCATCTTGGCACTTTTAAGGTTTTTGGATGTCATCCTGAGGGATATCGTACCAAATTCTGTCCAATTGGCGCGTTAGATCGTGAGTCTTCGTAGTTGGTTGGAGGACCCTGCCCATAACGCTACAAACGTTGTCCAGTGGGCAGAGATGCGGCGACATTGCTGGCAGACAGAATTTGACAGGCATGAAGTGAGGCAGTAGAAAGTATCACCATATTCGGGTAGGCATTATCTTGTTGAAATGGAGACCCAGGATGGCTTATCATTAAGGGCAACATAACAGAGCGTAGAATGTCATTCACGTACTGCTGTGCTGTAAGTGTGCCATGGATGACAACGGAAGGGATCCTGCTATGATATGAAATGACACCGCGGACCATCAATTTTGGTTGGCAGCCCGTACGACGAGCATCAGGTGGGTCGGAATCCCACCGCAGTTCGGAGCCTCTCCAGATACGTGCCAGTTGCTCATAGGAGCTCAGTTAGAGTTCATTGCAAATGGGCTTGCTGTTGTGCAGAGGTCAACAGTAGTCGGCGCACGAGGTGCCTTGAGCTCAGCTCCTTTTCTGTGAGACGCCTACTCATAATTCTTGTGGTCGCTGAAGGTGCAGTTACACGTCGGATGGCGATGAAAAATCGGGGACACGGATTGTGTCTCTGACCACTGTTCGGCCCTCACCTTTTGTTGTCTCTCTAGGACGGACACTTCTTTAATGTCCGCGTGATTAGCTGAGCGGTAATGTCGTGGCCTCCCATGCAGCGGCCCTGAGTTCGATTCCCAGCCAGATCGAAGATTTTCACCGCTCCTTGTCGGGGTGTCATGTCATCCTCATCATCATTATCACCGATACGCTATTCGCCCAATGCTGCATAACCTGAAACAAGATCGGCTGAATGGGGACTTCCGACCAAGAATGCCACACGATCGTTTATTTATTTTTTCTTCCTTCTTACACATGGCGCTGTGTTCGGCCATGGTTCAGCCACGGAGTTATTCGCCGACTACGTCAACCGGTGTCTTTGACCCATCTACACGTCCCCTCTGAGATGTTGACATCTGTGAATATTTTTCAAGCGCCAGTTGGTTGTGACGGATAGCAATTGTCCAGCTGAGTACAGACATGTTTACAACGAGTTTGTACCCTGGTATCGACATATCCCCTGTTTACTATCTTTGCCTGCTTCAGAGTTAAGTTGCGCTGCAGCACCACACATTAATCTATTTGTAGCCAAAGTTTATACAGTTTAGCGTTTTCCATCGATACCGGTATGAACATCAATTTATAACCAATTTGCGTAATTCGTACGTGGTGCTTCGTACTTTTTTTGTTTCAAAAACTATAAGCAAGTTATATTCTTTGCACAGATTTATAATGTAGGTACTTAAATGCATTGTGAAATATAATCAGCGAAGTCTCCAATTTTAAATAACTGGCTTAGAAGAGGAGAGACCGCTTTTGAGGGCATAGTAAGTACAAGGCACAAACCGAGTACCATGCTATCTATGGAGTTCAAGACGACGATTTCAGCCAACTCCGTCCACATCCCATGTTTCGGATCAACATGTACTCTTTTATTGCAATAGGCTCAACTCACAGCAAGTAGTTTTACCATGCAGAAACCTAACATCAACAGTTTGCGAAAGGCGGAGTGCAACGTTATTTTGGAGAAAGATGCCGAATGGATGTTGCTCGTCTGTACAATGCAGCTGATACCTCTCATTCTCTGCATTTCTCGCATATAGTGTCTTCACTATATCTAAGCCATACATACACATCTGATAACACAGCTGCCCGTGTTCATTCTCACTCTCTCTAAGATTTCCTTCACATAATAACGCTCAGTACTGACCGTCATTCATGAGCCGTAGCACCCTCTGTGTATCTTTTACACTCGTCATGTGTGGGCTCTTCTTTTGGCTTCCCTTGCTGAGGCATGACTGACTGCGTAAAGCTTTAATGGAGCTGACTAGGACAGTGATGGGTCTGTCAGTATTCGGCGAGGCTTGAGGGGAAATTAGGGGGATGAGTGAGAGGGGGCAGTACACCCGTGTACCGATAGTGGTGAGGCTATTGTGGTCGGGACTGGCAGCCTGGACTGATGCAGTGCCGGCCGCTGTTTGCTTGGCGCTATCCAAAGGGGCGACAGAGCTGGGAGGGACTGCATGGCACGGGGCTTCCTTGGCGTAGCACAAAAGGGGTTGACGGAGTCCGCAGTGGAAGCCGTTGCCGTCTGTGGGCTGTATACTGCTGAGTATGGCCGTGACCTGTCATGTGGCTTGATGCGGTGTCTTCAGCCTTCCCACTGCAGCAGCCAACTGCACCCTTCCCTGAGGGTCAGCTGTTTGCTTCTATAAGAATTGTGCTCCGAACTATTTTGTTGTTGGCACATTTCTTGTTAGAAACCAAACTGCATTGTTTGTTGGGATTGAAGAGCAGATGTTGGCAAAAATTTTGGAAGGTATGAGAGCAGAGGACAGATCCAGGAGTTTGTTTAGTTAAAAACGGGTGTATCTTGCCAGTTAAGACAAGCTTTCAGTTTGAATCGAAAACATTCGCTATAGTGACGGTAAACGGGAGGAACTGAGTCTGAGCAGTGATGTGGGCATGGTAAATAACATTTCTAAAATCACAGCTGGTCAATCATGCCCTGTTACTACGGCTGGTTGCTACTGTTATGGAAAGCCTGGATATTGGTGAGGGTATCCGATACCTAAAGGAAGGCGAATGAACAGCTCACGCCAGAAGCAAGCGACACGTTCTGCAGACTTCCGCCAGGTTGTCACGAGACGTGTGCCGTAAATGGTGGGCAGCTGCCCTATGTGTTAGTAGACTTAAGAAATGAACAACCTGTACGTGCACTGCGGCATTACGGAATTAACGTCTTCCCTCTCGTACTTTCTTCTTCTTCTTCTTCTTCCTTTTTTTTTAAGTCGTCAGTCTTCTGACTGGTTCGATGCGGCCAGCCATGAATTTCTCTACTGTGCCAACCTCCTTTCGTCAGAGTAGAATTTGCAACAAACGTCCTCAATTATTTGCTGGCTGTATTGAATCTCCATCATCCTCTACAGTTTTTACCTTCTACAGCTACCTCTAGTTATTCCCTGATGTCTTAACAGACCTTTCCTCTCTGATTCTGCACAGAGCCTTCTCATTCCTTATCTTATTAGTCTACCTACTTTTCAACATTCTTTTGTAGATCCGCTTCTCAAATGCTTTCATTCTCTGGTGTTCCAGTTCTCCCGCAGTCCATGTTCCACTACCATACAATGCTGCGCTCCAGACATACAATCTCAGAAATTTCTTCCTCAGATTAAGGTCTATATTTGGTAACAGTAGACTTTTCTTGGCCAGGAATGCTATTTTTTGCCAGGTTTAGTCTGTTTTTGATGCCGTTCTTGCTCCGTCCGTCAAGGGATAATTTTCTGCCTATGTAGCAGAATTCCTTAACTTCATCTACTTCCTGATCACCAACACAGATGTTAAGTTTCTCGCTGTTCTCACTTCTGCTACTTCTGATTACTTGCGTCTTTTCTCGGTTTACTCTCAGTCAGTATTCTGCACTAGTTAGACTGTTCATTCCATTCATTAGGGCCGGCCGGAGTGGCCGTGCGGTTCTAGGCGCTACAGTCTGGAGCCGAGCGACCGCTTCGGTCACAGGTTCGAATCCTGCTTCGGGCATGGATGTGTGTGATTTCCTTAAGTTAGTTAGGTTTAATTAGTTCTAAGTTCTAGGCGACTGATGACCTTAGAAGTTAAGTCGCATAGTGCTCAGAGCCATTTGAACCATTCATCAGGTCTTGTAATTCTTCTTCACTGTGACTAAGAATAAAAATGTCATTAGCGAGTCGTATCATTCATATTCTTCACCTTGAATTTTAACTCGAAACATTGTTACATTTCCAAAATTGCTTTTTCGATGTATCGATTGTTCAGTAGGGGCGAAAGGTTACATACATGTCTTACACAACTTTTAGCCCGAGCATTTCATTCTTGGTCGTCTACTCTTATTATTCTCTCTGGTCTCTAATTCACATTGTACATTGTCCATCTCTCCCTACAGCCAACCCCTATCTTCCTCGAAATTTTACATTGTCGAACGGTTTTCTCAGGTCAATAGATCCTATGAAAGTGTCTTGATTTTTCTTTAGTTGCTCCGACATCAGCCGCAACGATAGAATTGTCTCTTAGATGCTTTTACCTTTCCTAAACCCAAATAGATCGTTATCTAACAGATCTTCAGTTTTACTTTCCATTCTTCTGTGTATTATTCTTGCCAGTAACTAGGATGCATGAGCTGTTAAGCTGATTGTGCAATAATTCTCACAAATGTCAGGTCTTGCAATCTTCGCAGTTGTCTGGATGATGTTTCTCCGAAAGTCAGATGGTGCATCGCCAGTCTTCCACATTCTACACACGAACGTGAATAGTCGTTTTGTTGCCACCTATCCCCCATGATTTGGAGATTCTGATGGAATATTATCGAACCCTTCTGCCTTATGCGTCCTTAAGTCTTCCAAAGCTACATTAAATTCTGATTTTAATACTGCATTTCCAACTCATCCCTATCGACTCCTATTTCTTCGTCAATCACATCAAACTAGTCTTCCCTCTCATAGAGGCCTTCAACATACTCTGCATTTAATAGTGAAATTTCCATTGCACTCTTAATGCCACAACCGTTGCTTTTATTTTCACCGAACTTTGTTTTGACTTTTCTGTACGCTGAATGCTTTCGAACTTCCATGATTACCATTTTTAAAGACGTCAATTTCTTTTCAACTGAACAGTCTACTGAGCTATTTCTTTCCTCAGTATCTATATCCTTAGAGAACTTCATTCCCTAGTACTTCTGCACCCTAATTCTTTGCGTATTGATTCTTCTTGACTAATTTCTAATTTCTTAAACTTAATCAATACTACATTGTGATCTGAATTTACATCTGCCCTTGGGTACGCCTTATAATTCAGTATCTAATTTCGGAATCTCTGCCTGACTATGACGTAATCTAACTGAAATCCTCCTACATCTCCCGGTCCTTTCTTCTGCTCCTTCCCTACAATCACCTTCCAGTCCCCCTTTACTACATTTCGATCACCCTTTAGGTACTGAATCACCAGTTGAATACCCTCACATTTTTTGTATATGTCTTCATTTTCAGCTTGTGACGTTTGCATGTATAACTGAACAGTTGTTATTAGTGCTGGTTTTCTGTCGATTCTGATGAGATCAACCCTATCACTGAACTCTTCTCAGTAACGTTCTCACTGCCGTACCTTCCCATTCATAAAGTGTCCTACTCCAATTGTGCCATTTTCTTTTGCATTTGATATCACGCTTACTCATCCGACCAGAAGTCCCTGTCTTCTTTCCATTTCACTTCACCGACGTCCGCTATATCTAGATGGAGCCTTCAAATTTCTCTTTTAGATTTTCTGACTCCCCTATATCATTCAGACTTCTGACATTCCACAACCCGACTCATAGAAATTTATTATTTCTTTGGTTATTCAACCTCTTTCTCATCGTGACCTCCCCCTTAGCAGTACCCTCCCGGAGATTCGAATGGGAACTGTTTCAGAATCTTTTGCCAATAGGAAAATCAGCATGACGCTTTTTCAATGGCAGGCCACATTATGTATTTCTAAAGCAGTTGTTTCCATTGTATTCTGTATCCTCATGCTGTTGCTCATCGCTAATTCTTCCGCCTTTAGGGGCAGTTTCCTACCCCAAGGACAAGAGAGTAACATGAATCTCTGTCCACCCCACCGTCCTCCTTTACAAGGCAATTAGCTGGGTGAGAGTGATTTCTTATGCCGCCGCATTGCTAATCACGAAGCACATAAGACTACCCCTGCCAGGTTAACGTTCTACTTTTCATTACATTTTCCACTAACTAATATATGGTCGCTCAACGATCTGTAGCCAGAACGAGCGGATCCATAAGAGATCAAGAGAAAGTGGGAGGCAGCCAGAAATAACATCAAACTGGGGCATCGTCGGAAAAATGTCAGATATAACATTGGGAAGCAGGTCGATTCGGTCAAAGTAGGGGACGAATACTTCCTGAAAAATTATTGGGGTAAAATCCAAGGCCGTCAAGGAATCACGAGGAAATTGTCACCTCGGATTGTTGGACCCCATGGTCTTGGCCCAGCGTTCTTGATCAGTAATCAAGCCGTAGTCGGTCCAGAGATCGAAACCCGCCACCGCTTAAATACTGATTAATAATCAGCATTGGCGGACAAAAGAGTTGTGGCAAAAGATCTCACTCTCAACCCGCCGAGGGCCACGTCAAAGAGGGCGAAGCAACAGACAGAGGTGCAGGGCACCCTCTCTTCCTTGGGTTTGGAGACTGCCCCTAAAGGTGGAAGAATCAGTATTGATCAACGGCGTGAGGTTGAGCATGAGAAACAGACTGAATAACCGGCGAAAGGATAACGTTCTATGAGTCGGGGCGTGGAATGTCAGAAACTTGAACGTGGTAGGGAAACTAGAACATCTGAAAAAGGAAGTTGCAAAAGCTCAGACTACATATAATACGGGTCAATGAAGTGAAATGGAAAGAAGAGAAGGGTTTCTGATCAGGTAAGTATAGGGTAATACCAACAGCAGAAAATAGTATGGCGGGAGTAGGATTCGTTATGAAGAGGAACGTGGGGCACAGAATATGTTATTTTGAACACTTCAGTGCTAGGGGTTTTCTTATCAGAATCGACAGCAAACTAACGCTGGCGACGATAGTTCAGGTACTCATACCAACGTCACAAACTGAAGATGAAGAGATAGAAAAAGTATTCGAAGAAATTGAAAGGGGAATACAGGGGTATGAAAATCTAATAGTCATGGGGGACTGGAATGCAGTTGTAGGAGAATGATTAGATGAAAAGCTAACAGAAGAATACATACTTGGGGCAAGGAATGGGAGAGGAGAAAGACTAATTGGGTTCAGTAATAAATTTCAGCTAGGAATACAAATACTCTGATCAAGAGTCACAAGAGGAGGAGGTATACTTGTAAATGGCCGGGTGATACGGGAAGATTTCATTTGGATTACATCATGGTCAGACGGAGATTCAGAAATCAGGAGTACCCAGGAGCAGATTTAGACTCAAATGACAATGTACTTATAGTAGTGATGAAGAGTAGGCTGAAAATTAGGACAATAGTCACGAAAATCAATAAGCCAAGAAATGAGATATTGAAGTACCAAGGATTGACGAAATTCGTTTGAAGTTCTCAGGACACAGCAATCAGGAAGAGCTCAGTAGGCTTTACAATTGAAAAGGGATGGACAACTCTAAAGAGGCATTCACACAAGTTGGAAAGAAATAGGTACAAAGTAGGTAACTGCAAAGAAACCATGGATAACAGAAGAAATATTTCAGCTGATCGATGAAAGAGGAAAGTACAAAAATGTTCAGGGAAATTCAGGAATATATAAAAGCAAGGCGTAGTGGAATGAAATAAATAGGAAGTGCAGGGAAGCTAAGACGGAATAGCTGCATGAAAAATGTGAAGAAATCGGAGAAGCAAGGATTGTCGGAAGGACTAACTCAGCATATAGGAAAGCCAAAATAACCTTCGGTGATATTAAAAGGAAGGTTTGTAACATTTAAGAGTGAAACAGGAATCTGCTGTTAAAAGCAGATGAGAGAGCGGATAGGTGGAAAGAGTACATTGAAGGCCTCTATGAGGGGAGAGATTTGTCTGATATGATAGAAGAACAAACAGGAGTCTAATTAAAAGAGATAGGGCATCAAGTATTAGAATTTAAGAGAGCTTTGGATGACTTAAGATAAAATAAGTCAGAAGTGATGAATAGCATTCCATCAGAATTTCTACAGTCATTGAGGGAACTGCCAAAAAAACTACTATTCACGTTGTGCGAGTCTGGCGACGTACCACCTGACATTCGGAAAAACATCGTCCACACAAATCGGAAGACTGCAAGAGCTGACAAGTGCGGGAATTATCGCGTAATCAGCTTAACAGGTCATGCATTCAAGTCGCTTACAAGAATAATAGAAAGCAGAATGGAAAAGGAAATTGAAGATGTGTTAGATGACTATCAGTTTAGCTTTAGGAAAAGTAAAGGTACAAGAGAAGCAATTCTGACGTTGGGGTTGATAATGCAAGCAAGACTGAAGAAAAAACAAGAAACATCTTAGGATTTGCTTATCTAGAAAAAAAGGTTCGACAATGTAAACTTGTGCAAGATTTTCGAAATTCTGAGAAAAATAGGATTAAGATATTGGGAGAGAACGGTAATATACAACTTGTACAGGAGCCAAGGGTGGACGACCAACAACGAAGTGCACGGATTATAAAGAGTATAAGACAGGGATGAAGCCCTCCGCTCTATTGTTCAACCTGAATGATGGAAATAAAAGAAAGGTTCAGGAGTGGAGATAGAATTCATAAAAAAAACGCTATCAATGATACGATTCGCTGATGAAATTGCTATCCTGAGTGAAAGTGAAGAAGAATTACACTACTGGCCATTAAAATTGCTACACCATAAAGGTGACGTGCTACAGACGCGAAATTTCACCGACAGGAAGAAGATGTTGTGATATGCAAATTATTAGCTTTTCAGAGCATTCACACAAGACTGGCGCCCGTGGCGACACCTACAACGTGCTGACATGAGGAAAGTTTCCAACCGATTTCTCATACACAAACAGCAGTTGACCAGCGTTGCCTGGTGAAACGTTGTTGTGATGCCTAGTGTAAGGAGGAGAAATGCGTACCATCACGTTTCCGACTTTGATAAAGGTCGGATTGTAGCCGATCGCGAGTGCGGTTCATCGTATCGCGACATTGCTGCTCGCGTTGGTCGAGATCCAATGACTGTTAGCAGAATATGGAATCGGTATGTTCAGGAGGGTAATACGGAACGCCGTGCTGGATCCCAACGGCCTCGTATCACTAGTAGTCGAGATGACAGACATCTTATCCGCATGACTGTAACTGGTCGTGCAGCCGCGTCTCGATTCGTGAGTCAGCAGACGGGGACGTTTGCAAGACAACAACCATCTTCACGAACAGTTCGACGACGGTTGCACGGACTTTCAGCTCGGACTCGTCGCTGCTGTTACCCTTGACACTGCATCACAGACAGGAGCGCCTGCGATGGTGTACTCAACGACGAACCTGGGTGCACGAATGGCAAAACGTCATTTTTTCGGATGAATCCAGGCTCTGTTTACAGCACCATGATGGTCGCATCCGTGTTTGGCGACATCGCGGTGAACGCACATTGGAAGCGTGTATTTGTCATCGCCATAATGTCGTATCACCCGGCGTGATGGTATGGGGTGCCATTGGTTACTTGTCTCGGTCACCTCTTGTTCGCATTGACGGCACTTTGAACAGTGGACGTTACATTTCAGATGTGTTAGGACCCGTGGCTCTACCCTTCATTCGATCCATGCGAAACCCTACATTTCAGCAGGATAATGCACGACCGCATGTTGCAGGTCTTGTACGGGCCTTACTGGATACAGAAAATGTTCGACTGCTGCCCTGGCCAGCACATTCTCCAGATCTGTCACCATTTGAAAATGTCTGGTCAATGGTGGCCGAGCAACTGGCTCGTCACAATACGCTAGTCACTACTCTTGATGTACTGTGTTATCGTGTTGAAGCTCCATGGGCAGCTGTACCTGTACACGCCATCCAAGCTCTGTTTAACTCAATGCCCAGGCGTATGAAGGTCGTTGTTACGGCCAGAGTTGGTTGTTGTGGGTACTGTTTTCTCAGGTTCTATGCAGCCAAACTGCGTGAAAATGTAATCACATGTCAGTTCTCGAAGGGTGCGTGGCAAAGTCAGGACATCTGGGGACCAAGCAGCTATCAGTATTGTAATTGTAAACTGTCGAAGCTGCATTGGTAAAGTACCTGAACTTCAAGCTCTGATAGAAAGCACCGAGGCTGAAATCATTATAGGTACAGAAAGCTGTCTGAAGCCAGAGATAAATTCTGCCGAAATTTTTACAAAGGCACAGACGGTGTTTAGAAAGTATAGATTGCATGCAACCAGTGGTGGCGTGTTTGTCGCTGTTAGTAGTAGTTTATCCTGGGTGAAGTAGAAATGGATAGTTCCTGTGAATTATTATGGGTGGAGGTTACACTCAACAACCGAGCTAGGTTAATAATTGCCTCCTTTTACCGACCTCCAGGCTCAGCAGCATTAGTGGCAGAACAACTGAGAGAAAATTTGGAATACATTTCACATAAATTTTCTCAGCATGTTATGGTCTTAGGTGGAGATTTCAATTTACCAGATATAGACTGGGACACTCAGATGTTTAGGACGGGTGGTAGGGACAGAGCATCGAGTGACATTATACTGAGTGCACTATCCGAAAATTACCTCGAGCAATTAAACAGAGAACCGACTCGTGGAGACAACATCTTGGACCTACTGATAACAAACAGACCCGAACTTTTCGACTCTGTAAGTGCAGAACAGGGAATCAGTGACCATAACGTCGTTGCAGCATCCCTGAATATGGAAGTTAATAGGAATATAAAAAAAGGGAGGAAGGTTTATCTGTTTAACAAGAGTAATAGAAGGCTGATTTCAGACTACCTAACAGATCAAAACGAAAATTTCTGTTCCTACACAGACAATTTTGAGTGTTTATGGAAAAAGTTCAAGGCAATCGTAAAATGCGTTTTAGACAGGTACGTGCCGAATAAAACTGTGAGGGACGGGAAACACCCACCGTGGTTCAACAACAAAGTTAGGAAACTACTGCGAAAGCAAAGAGAGCTTCACTCCAAGTTTAAACGCAGCCAAAACCTCTGAGACAAACAGAAGCTAAACGATGTCAAAGTCAGCGTAAGGAGGGCTATGCGTGAAGCGTTCAGTGAATTCGAAAGTAAAATTCTATCTACCGACTTGACAGAAAATCCTAGGAAGTTCTGGTACTACGTTAAATCAGTAAGTGGCTCGAAAAAACGTATCCAATCACTCCAGGATGATGATGGCATTGAAACAGAGGATGACACGCGTAAAGCTGAAATACTAAACACCTTTTTCCAAAGCTGTTTCACAGAGGAAGACCGCACTGCAGTTCCTTCTCTAAATCCTCGCACAAACGAAAAACTGGCTGACATCGAAATAAGTGTCCAAGGAATAGAAAAGCAACTGGAATCACTCAACAGAGGAAAGTCCACTGGACCTGACGGGATACCAATTCGATTCTACACAGAGTACGCGAAAGAACTTGCCCCCCTTTTAACAGCCGTGTACCGCAAGTCTCTTGAGGAACGGAAGGTTCCAAATGATTGGAAAAGAGCACAGGTAGTCCGAGTCTTCAAGAAGGGTCGTCGAGCAGATGCGCAAAACTATAGACCTATATCTCTGACGTCGATCTGTTGTAGAATTTTAGAACACGTTTTTTGCTCGCGTATGATGTCGTTTTTGGAAACCGAGAATCTACTCTGTTGGATTCAACATGGATTCCGGAAACAGCGATCGTGTGAGACCCAACTCGCTTTATTTGTTCATGAGACCCAGAAAATATTAGATACAGGCTCCCAGGTAGATGCCATTTTCCTTGACTTCCGGAAGGCGTTCGATACAGTTCCGCACTGTCGCCTGATAAACAAAGTAAGAGCCTACGGAATATCGGACCAGCTGTGTGGCTGGATTGAAGAGTTTTTAGCAAAGAGAACACAGTATGTTGTTATCAATGGAGAGGCGTCTACAGACGTTAAAGTAACCTCTGGCGTGCCACAGGGGAGTGTTATGGGACCATTGCTTTTCACAATATACATAATGACCTAGTAGATAGTGTCGGAAGTTCCATGCGGCTTTTCGCGGATGATGCTGTAGTATACAGAGAAGTTGCAGCATTAGAAAATTGTAGCGAAATGCAGGAAGATCAGCAGCGGATAGGCGCTTGGTGCAGGGAGTGGCAACTGTCTCTTAACATGGACAAATGTAATGTATTGCGAATACATAGAAAGAAGGATCCTTTATTGTATGATTATATGATAGCGGAACAAACACTGGTAGCAGTTACTTCTGTAAAATATCTGGGAGTATGCGTACGGAACGATTTGAAGTGGAATGATCATATAAAATTAATTGTTGGTAAGGCGGGTACCAGGTTGAGATTCATTGGGAGAGTCCTTAGAAAATGTAGTCCATCAACAAAGGAGGTGGCTTGCAAAACACTCGATCGACCTATACTTGAGTATTGCTCATCAGTGTGGGATCCTACCAGATCGGGTTGACGGAGGAGATAGAGAAGATCCAAAGAAGAACGGCGCGTTTCGTCACAGGGTTATTTGGTAACCGTGATAGCGTTACGGAGATGTTTAGCAAACTCAAGTGGCAGACTCTGCAAGAGAGACGCTCTGCATCGCGGTGTAGCTTGCTCGCCAGGTTTCGAGAGGGTGCATTTCTGGATGAGGTATCGAATATTTTGCTTTCCCCTACTTATACCTCCCGAGGAGATCACGAATGTAAAATTAGAAAGATTCGAGCGCGCACGGAGTCTTTCAGACAGTCGTTCTTCCCGCGAACCATACGCGACTGGAACAGGAAAGGGAGGTAATGACAGTGGCACGTAAAGTGCCCTCCGCCACACACCGTTGGGTGGCTTGCGGAGTATATGTTGTGGCTTGGCAAGACAGCCAAGGCACTATGAGGAAACCGAAAGGCACGCGTTTATGCTCACGCAGGCTGGTGTGAGGTCAGGAACAGGTCAGGGATATGAGACTAGCAGAAATAGTACGTATCTGTTGGAATACTTAACTTTAATCCATAATTGGTGAACATCGCTCTTGACGGTACATGTTTTACAGCATCAATAGTAACTGGTAATGGCGCCTTGCTAGGTCGTAGCAAATGACGTAGCTGACGGCTATGCTAACTATCGTCTCGGCAAATGAGAGCGTAATTTGTCAGTGAACCATCGCTAGCAAAGTCGGCTGTACAACTGGGGCGAGTGCTAGGACGTCTCCCTAGACCTGCCGTGTGGCGGCGCTCGGTCTGCAATCACTGATAGTGGCGACACGCGGGTCCGAAGTATACTACCGGACCGCGGCCGATTTAAAGGCTACCACCTAGCAAGTGTGGTGTCTGGCGGTGGTACCACAGTATAAATGTAGATGTAGATGTATGATGCACAGCATTTTATGATAGTGAATCACTGACTGTTGGAAAACCTGAACAGAAGAGAATATAAATATTTGATATTGGTGCTACATACGAATGTTAAAAATGAAGTGGACTGTTGAGGTAAGGAACGAGGAGGCTCTACGCAGAATAGGAGAGGAAAGCAATATGTGGAAGACACTGACAAGGAGAAGGGACAGAATGATAGCACATCTGTTAAGACATCAGGAAATGACTTTCTTGGTATTAAAGGAAGCTGTACACAGCAAAAACTGCATAGGAAGATAGCAAATATTGCTGACGTAGGTCGCAAGTGTTACTGTACCACATCGAAACAGTCAAAAGAAAGATTACTCAAAAAAGTGAACTTCCTGCTGACGGATGCTAAAATGGGGCGAACAACTAGGGAGCACATCTCAGTCACATAAAGGGGGCAAGCCACAGACAGCAACCCTAAGTCTTCGGGGGAAGGAAATTCTTGTCACCCGCCTCCAGTCACACCCTAAGGATGGCGGTTAGTTGAGCTGCAGCGCCTTTTCTTTGTGTTGGCAGGGGCCGTGTGTCGGATTTTCTGTTTGGCTTGCCTTTGGTGTAGCGTGATTGGCTGTGTGAAGCTTTAATGGAGCGAGCTAGGAGGTTGATGGGTCGGTAATTTTCTAGTGACGCTTGAGAGGGAGTTAAGGCGACGATTGGGAGTGAGCCCTACGCCCGTGTGAAGATAGTGGAGAAGCTATTGTGGCTGAGGCTGGCAGCCACGACTGATGGCACTACCGGCCGCTGTTTGCTTGGCGCTACGCAGAGGCTCTGCACAGCTGAGTGGGACTGCACGGCACGAGGCCTCCTGGGCTTAGCGAAGATGGGGTTGGCAGAGTCCGCAGTCGAAGCAGTTCCTGTCCGTGGGCGGTTTAACCCTAGGACGCCCAAGCTTTTTTTTATAACTTGGATGCCTAAAGGGGGGGGGGGGGGGGGTTCGGCGAGCCCATAGGTATTAAATAAGTTTACTGACGAAAGATTACAACCTTCAAAATGGTTTATGTATTTTAACTAAGGCATCGGTTTGTAAATGTTGTTAATTGTTACAAATATTGGATTGAGTGAATAAAAAATTGACATACTACTATAAAAAATACAGATGTGTTCATGTACAAGACACTACTCTGAGTCCTCAACTTGAAGGCAAGAGACACACTTCACAGTTTTTTCTGAATGTGTGTTACACACATGTTTATGACACTGTCCACAATACTGTTTTGGTTTACTTAGATTGTTGTAGTTCTGCTTCTTTGTTTTAGCTTCTCGTACACAAATATGGCACCGACCTTTCCCTGCAGGAGGCTGACGTTCTTCTGTTGTCACTTGTTTGATTTTCTTTTGTAGAATAGTCTCCATTGATTGAACAAATTGGTTAGATAACCCTCCTGCATTGGCACTTCTTTCTTCTACCTGCAATTTCACTACTTCCATCCCAGCTTGCAGAAGATAAAGTTTCCGTTTGTTGTGTTTCTTTTCATTCCATCTTGGATGTTTCTGGATGAATTTGGTGGTTGCATTGATAGCACAAATGTCGATGACAGAGTAAAATACAGATAGAGGCCATCTCTTTGTTCCCCTCTTGCAGGTGTACATACGCGCCATTTGATCGATGGTATCAATTCCACCTTTAGTGGAATTATAATATGCATTTATCTCGGTTTTATTCTTCTCTCCTCCAACAGTGATTTTAACTTGGTGCATTGCTGACAACATCAGTAAGTTTTTATTTGGTTTCGTTTTCGCTATGTAGGCCAACAAAGTTACTGGAAGCCTACCTGTTGATGGGTCTGTGAACAAGAAGGGCATTGATGAATGTAGCTCTCTATTTGACATGTTCTTCATTATGTCTGGAATATGCTTCCTGTTTAACTGGAGAGTTCCTACTGAAGTAACTTTGTAGTCTTGGTATAACTCTTTCGCCAAATCCACCGATGTGTAGTATCGGTCTGTAGTAATATTCGACCAGTATTTTTCACAGGTGCTACCAGACGTTTGACGACAGCTGCTGAACCCTGTTCTTCTTTCGACACATTCTGAATATTACCTGCATAGGATTCCATATTCAATAGGTATCTGTCAACTGCATCGGACATCATGCGTATGAGGGTGCCATACTTGCCCGATTTATCCTTCATAAATACTTTGAAGGGGCAGTGCCCTCTAAACAAGCTGAGCATCTCATCAGTGGTGAGGTGGACCCCTGGTTTATACAGTAGTGGAAACCTATCATTCACTTTGTTGAAAACATCACGGATTGCTGTGAACTTGTCTGCTTCCCTTTTTAGCTGGCGGGTACTTTTGTTCAAATGGTTCAAATGTCCCTGAGCACTATGGTACTTAACTTCTGTGGTCATCAGTCCCCTAGAACTTAGAACTAATTAAACCTAACTAACCTAAGGACATCACACACATCCATGCCCGAGGCAGGATTCGAACCTGCGACCGTAGCAGTCGCGCGGTTCCGGACTGAGCGCCTTAACCGTGAGACCACCGCGGCCGGCGGTACTTTTGTCATCAAACCTTATGATTGCAATAAGTTCCTTGAAACGTTCTCTTTCCATAATACCCTTGTAAACTGGCCGACCCATTAGGTCTGACCAAAGATCATGTACACTGACAGATTGTCCTTATCTGCCCCCATAAGTATCAGGATTCCTATAAAGGCATACAATTCTTTCTCATTAGTCAGAGTAACATTTCACCTAACTGCTTCTTCATTTGAATGTTTTACTATAACATCCATGATGTCAGGCGTAAAAAGTAACTTCAAGGCTTCTCCAGGTGAATGGCAAACACCAGCTGGAGTTACTCCTGCCTGCTCTCTTACTATATTAGCAACAGACCTCCGAGGAATTCTGGGCTATGTGGTTATGTACCTTCTTCCAGACCTGGCCACAATAACATCCTGATGGTCACTGCCTTAAGCTGCGCTATCTTCATCTTCTCTAACATCCAAATCACTTTCCCGATCTGAATCATATTACATAACATCATCCTCATATTCACTTTCAGTTCCAATGTCACAATCTTCATCTAAAATCTCATTAAGAACTCTTTCTAAAGACGAGTCACGTATTCTTTTAGTTATTTCAAAGTCTGGGTGTGAACAGTAGGGGACTGCACTAACTCACTGCAAGTTTACAAGATAAATAACAGCTGACTGACATCAACAATCACTTCCTCTGATAGTAAACCGATTGTTGTGAATATCAAGAATACCAACCAACAAGAAACTAACTTGCATTGATGTAGATATGAGAAATACGAAATCCTACTAAGGGAAATTTTCTACAGCATGGACGCCTTAAGGGTGGTTTGTGGGACCGATATTAAGTTTATTTATTTTTTCTTTCAAAGCAGGAATTTTCTATAAAATATGTTGACAATAACGTTTCATAAAATAGCCAACAAACAATAACTCAAAGGGAATATGTAGTATGAAAGTTACTTGGGCAAAAGCAGAGGACATAAAAAAAATTGTGGGTTCAACGAACCCCGCACCCCTCCCCTTAGGCGTCGAAGGGTTACGCCTGGGCACAGCCATGTCCTGTTTTGTCTCATCGGGCGGTGTCTTCAGCCTTCTCTCTGCTGCTACCAACTCCACCCTCACCTGAGGGTGAGCTGTTTGCTGCTATAAATACAGTGCTCTAAACTTTTGTTGTCGTCCCATTTTCTCTTAGAAACCGCACAGTGCTGTGACTGCACTGTCTTACTGTTGTGGTTCAATAGTGTCCGAGTTCTGTCCCTTCCACAGTCATACATATACTTAAATGGCTCTGAGCACTATGGGACTCAACTGCTGAGTCATTAGTCCCCTAGAACTTAGAACTACTTAAACCTAACTAACCTAAGGACATCACAAACATCCATGCCCGAGGCAGGATTCGAACCTGCGACCGCAGCAGTCTTGCGGTTCCAGACTGCAGCGCCTTTAACCGCACGGCCACTTCGGCCGGCCATATACTTAAACTTCTTGGTTGTGCCTGTTGATAAAACCATTGTTAACGGTTGTGCATTTGAAGTGATTTGGCAGTCTTTGTGGGAGGCACGTAATATTTAAAGCGTTTTTGTGCAAAGTCAGTAGAAGTTCTATCTACCAGTTGTTCTGGGAATTTTTTTAAACTGCGTTTATACATGAAGTTCCATAATAATCACTGTGAGATTTCAAAGCTGTCTGCTTCACCCTGTAGCAAACTGGTGTTCCTTAGGATAGTTTGTTTCTTAACTGCCTAGTGCTTCGGGAAATTGTTCTTATGTACTTTGGTTCTGATCTGCTGATTACTTTGGTTGAGATAATAGAAGAAGGCCGGGGTAGTTCTTTCATTAATTTTCACATTTTTGTGTGGAACTTAAATGATAGAATTTTTTGGGCACATTAATAGCAAGCTGCCAGTGTTGAGATTTTATATCACAAAAATGGGTTCCTTGCTTTTACTGGTTGGTTAATTGGAAGTATTATTGTCTTATATACAGGGTGTTACAAAAAGGTACGGCCAAACTTTCAGGAAACATTCCTCACACACAAAGAAAGAAAATATGTTATGTGGACATGTGTGCGGAAACGCTTACTTTCCATGTTAGAGCTCATTTGATTACTTCTCTTCAAATCACATTACTCATGGAATGGAAACACACAGCAACAGAACGTACCAGCGTGACTTCAAACACTTTGTTACAGCAAATGTTCAAAATGTCCTCCGTTAGCGACGATAGATGCATCCACCCTCCGTCGCATGGAATCCCTGATGCGCTGATGCAGCCCTGGAGAATGGGGTATTGTTTCACAGCCGTCCACAATACGAGCACGAAGAGTCTCTACATTTGGTACCGGGGTTGCGTAGACAAGAGCTTTCAAATGCCCCCATAAATGAAAGTCAAGAGGGTTGAGGTCAGGAGAGCGTGGAGGCCATGGAATTGGTCCACCTCTACCAATCCATCGGTCACCGAATCTATTGTTGAGAAGCGTACGAACACTTCGACTGAAATGTGCAGGAGCTCCATTGTGCATGAACCACATGTTGTGTCGTACTTGTAAAGGCACATGTTCTAGCAGCACAGGTAGAGTATCCGGTATGAAATCATGATAACGTGCTCCATTGAGCGAAACTAAAATGAGCTCTAACATGAAAATTAAGGGTTTCCGGACACATGTCCACATAACATCTTTTCTTTATTTGTGTGTGAGGAATGTTTCCTGAAAGTTTGGCCGTACCTTTTTGTAACACCCTGTAGATGGTTCATAGAGGTTGGTGGTTTGTAAGTACTGTCGCACTTGGTCGTAAATTTATTGCTCTTTCATATGCCGGAGGTAAATGGCTTGTTTGCCACCCGGTTAGCCGTGCGCTCTAACGCACTGCTTTCCGGGCACGAAGGCATCCCGGTCCCTGGCACGAATCCTCCCGGCGGACTAGTGTCGAGGTCCGGTGTGCCGGCAGGTCTGTGGATGGTTTTTAAGGCTGTTTTCCACCTGCCTCGGTGAATGCGGGCTGATTCCACTTATTCTGCCTCAGTTACACTATGACGGCGATTGCTGCGCAAACACTTTCTCCACGTACGCGGACACCATAATTACTCTACCATGCAAACATTGGAGTTACACTAGTCTCATGTGAGACGTTCCCTCGGGGGGGGGGGGGGGGGGGGGGCAGTCCACTGGGGGCCGAACCCCACAATAACCCTGGGTTCGGTCTGGGGTGGTCATGGGGTGAGTGGACTGCTGCAGCCTGTTGTGGGGTTGTGAATCACTGAGGGCTATGGCGGGGACGAAGCCTCTCCGTCGTTTCTAGGTCCCCAGTTCCATACCACACCATACCATAGCTTATTTTGTTTGTGTCGTATCGATCACTGCCTCAGACGTTGTCGCAGTCCAGTACAGTAACGGGCTTGTTGTTCCCATTCATCTGAAATAACTACATTTTTAATACGTCTAGAGCTAACTGACATCCACCAGAACAAAAATCGTTTTTCATAAGTCATCTTGCCTGAATAAATAGCTTGTTAGTTTCTATGCTTAGAGCAACTAAGAACCACAAGCGAATCGAAACTTAAGGGAATAAACGAAAGCCTAAAAGTAACTAGAAGTTCAGAACCTCTGTAAATCCACGCTGTGCTTTACGCAGTATGTGTATAATCTGTTCATAATAGCAATGATAACTTACCAAATTGTAACATGGACCTTAAACATTGAAAATCTGAGGCGTGCACTGTGCAATGGACATAAAACAAAGGGTAGAAAAATAAAAATTCATAAATACGTTCAGGACTTGATAGCAATTGATAGGAAACAGAAGTTGAGATGATGTATATATGCAGGCTGATGCCACAAAATACAAAACTGCAGCAATGCCGGAATTCGGACCCAGGCCTCACTAGACACACGAGCACTCCATTACTCCACCCTGGCACTCTGGCTCTCCGCAACCACCGGGCAACCCTAACACCCGTTCTGTTCGAACCCCAGCCTTGGTACAAATTTTCATACGTCGCTTCAGACTACATATACAGGGTGGTCCTTTGATAGTGACCGGATCAAATATCTCCCGAAATAAGTGTCAAACGAAAAAACTACAAAGAACGAAACTCGTCTAGCTTGAAGGTGGGAAGCAGATGGCGCTATGGTGGGCCCGCTGGATGGCACTACAATAGGTCAAACGGATATCAACTGCGTTTTTTGAAAGAGGAACATCCATTTTTATTACACTTTCGTGTAGTACGTAACGAAATATGAATGTTTTAGTTGGACCACTTTTTCGCTCTGTGATAGATGGTGCTGTAATTGTCACAAACGTATAAGTACGTGGTATCACGTAACATTCCGCCAGTGTGGACGGTATTTGCTTCATGATATGTTAGGCGTGTTAAAATGGACTGTTTACCAATTGCGGAAAACGTCGATATCGTGTTGATGTACGGCTATTGTGATCAAAATGCCCTACGGGCGTGTGCTGTGTATGCTGCTCGGTATCCTGGTCGCCATCGTCCAAGTGTCCGGACCGTTCGCCGGATAGTTACGTTATGTAAGGAAACAGGATGTGTTTAGCCACGTGTGAAACGTCAACCACGACCTGCAACAAATGATGATGCCCAAGTACGTGTTTTACCTGCTGTCGCGGCGAATCCACACATCAGTAGCAGACAGATTGCGCGAGAATCGGGAATCTCAAAAACGTTGGTGTTGAGAATGCTACATCAACATCGGTTGCACTCGTACCATATTTCTATGCACCAAGAATTGCATGGCGACGACTTTGAACGTCGTGAACAGTTCTGCCACTGGGCACAAGACAAATTACGGGACGATGACATATTTTTCGCACGTGTTCTATTTAGCGACGAAGCGTCATTTACCAACAGCGGTAACGTAAACCGGCATAATTTTCACTATTGGGCAACGGAAAAACCACGATGGCTGCGACAAGTGGAACATCAGCGACCTTGGCGGGTTAATGTATGGTGCGGCATTATGTGAGGAAGGTTAATTGCCCCCTATTTTATCGATGGTTGTCTAAATGGTGCAATGTATGCTGATTTCCTACGTAATGTTCCACCGATGTTTCTACAAGATGTTTCACTGCGTGACAGAATGGAGATGTACTTCCAACATAATGGATGTCCGGCACATAGCTCGCGTGCGGTTAAGCGGTATTGAATAGCGTATTTCATGGCAGGTGGATTGGTCGTCGAAGCACCATACCATGGCCCGCACGTTCACCGGATCTGACGTCCCCGGATTTCTTTCTGTGGGGAAAGTTGAAGGATATTTGCTATCGTGATCCACCGATAATGCCTGACAACATGCTTCAGAGCATTTTCAATGCATGTGCGAACATTACGAAGGCGAACTACTAGCTGTTGAGAGGAATGTCGTTACACGTATTGCCAAATGCACTGAGGTTGACGGACATCATTTTGAGCATTTATTGCATTAATGCGGTGTTTACAGGTAATCACGCTGTAACAGCAAGCGTTCTCAGAAATGATAAGTTCACTAAGGTACATGTATCACATTGGAACAACAGAAATAAAATGTTCAAAAGTACCTACGTTCTGTATTTTAACGTAAAAAACCTACCTCTTACCTACTTTTTGTCTAAAATTGTGAGCCATATGTTTGTGACTATTACAGCGCCATCTATCACAAAGCGAAGAAAGTGGTCCAACTTAAATATTCATATTTCTTTACGTACCACACGAATATGTAATAAAAATTGGGGTTCCTATTTATAAAAAGGCAGTTGATATCCGTTTGACCTATGGCAGCGCCATCTAGGGGGCCAACCATAGCGCCATCTGGTTTTCCCCTTCAAGCTAGACAAGTTTCGTTCTTTGTAGTTTTTTCGTTTGACGCTTATTTCGTGAGATATTTGGGCAGGTCACGATCAATGGACCACCCTGTATACATCACAGATGTCTGAGACTTGAGAATGTCTGTGGAAGCCGGCCGGTGTGGCCGAGCGGTTCTAGGCGCTTCAGTCTGGAACCAAGTGACCGCTTTGGTCGCAGGTTCGACTCCTGCCTCGGGCATTAATGTGTGTGATGTCCTTTGGTTTGTTAGGTTTAAGCAGTTCTAAGTTCTACGGGACTGATGACCTCAGATGTTAATTCCCTTAGTGCTCAGAGCCATTTTTTTTGTCTGTGGAAGCCTATACCTTAATTTGAGAAATGGAAATGGGCTAGACACGCTGCGAGACGACATTGTGAGAAATGAACACAGTTGTGTGTTGGATTTTTTTCGAAAAAAATATGAAAGACCAAATGTTAAATGAACTAACATTAAGGATAGACGTGAATGGCAAAATCAGAAAATTGTAATTTACGGAGCTGTCTCGAGTAGCATAGTATGCAGCAGTGAATGTTAAATAACTAATATCAAATACTACTGACAGATACTAATTTATTTGCTACCTTCTTTCAATCTTTGTTTACAGACAACGCCAAGATATGAAAACTTCTGGTAGCTGTGTGCCAGACAGGGACTCGAACCTGGGAACAACGCTTTCCGCGGCCAAGTGCTCCACCGACTGAGCTCTGCAAGCCCAACTCACAACACGTCCCGCCTCTCACAGCTTTACTTTTGCCAAGAGTTCATTCCCAAATTTCCTTAATTCTGCAAAAAATTGCTATAGGCTGTGGCTAAGTCGTGTCTCCGCAATATTCTTTCTTCTAGGAGTACTAGTTCCGCACGTTACGCAGAACTACAGTGTAGTTTGGAAGGTATGAGGTAAGGTATCGGTGAAAGTAAAACTGAGAGCCATGTGGGAGTCGTATTTGAGTAGCTCAATCGGTAGGGTACTTGCCGCGAAAGGTGAAGATCCCATGTTCGACACCTGATGTGACACGCAGTTTTTATCTGCCAGGAAGTTTCAACCAGCGCACCCTCCGCTGAGTAAATATTAATTCTGGAACAGTCTAGGTAGTTTTTCACTAACATACATAAAACTTCATTTATTGTCCTCTATGAAATATCATTTATTAGTCTCATTAACGTCGAGCAACACGTTACAAAATTGAAAAGTTATTTACCACAGGTCTAAAGATACTGGAAGCACCTTGTATGTCAGTAAGTAAGCAGTCAAAAGTCCAACCGTTAACAGAAATGAAAAAAAAAATGGCACGTTATTCAGCCTTAATGATGCGAACGTCACAAAAACGTATGAAATGAATCACAAAAATTTTCTCTCCGAGACCCAGAGCAACGGTACATCACTGAAAAATTTAACTGAACAGATAAACTATCTAAAATAGAGATAGGGAGATAGAATGCACTCAAGTGTCATCTACACTTCTTGATGTGATTCACACTTTTCTTTAATAGTTTGTTTGCACTTTACCAGTGTAATAGATTACTGCTCAGAATATTTTCTGTAGCCATGTTCACACCTTAGATTATTTGTTGGTGAAACTATTATTTCAATTAACGCCGTTTCGTTATGAAGTACACTGCTCCCCATTAAATTAACAACAAATTCCAATAACCTGTTGATGTCTTTCTTGGTAATGAAGTCGAAATCAGCCGCCCGGAGTGGCCGAGCGGTTAAAGACGCTACAGTCTGGAACCGCAAGACCACTACGGTCGCAGGTTCGAATCCTGCCTCGGGCAAGGATGTGTGTGATGTCCTTAGGTTAGTTAGGTTTATGTAGTTCTAAGTTCTAGGGGACTTATGACCACAGCAGTTGAGTCCCATAGTGCTCAGAGCCATTTGAACCATTTGACGTCGAAATCGGTATTGATATGCCACTTGTGTGACCTATATTGTTAAGAACTTCCAGAGATACGCTGCCGCAGGCACTGGATGACATCTCATGTGGTACAAACACCATATTCATCCCGTACATTCCTCACAGAACATTGTGACGTCGTTTGTATCGCTCGTTCGGGAAACGCAAAATGGCCTGCATGCTCAACTGCATGTTCTCTGGATGTTCGACTGAGGGAAAATTTAAAACAAGATTTCAAAATACTGGAAGTGATCTGTAATATGGTTTCTCAGGGGCAGGCTGATGCAACGAAATAAAATATTGCACCAATGCTGGAATTCGGACCCTGACCTCCTACTGAGTAGACAATGCGCTCTCCATTATTCCAACCTGGCGCTCTGGCTCTCCGCAAACTCCTTCTGTTCGAATCCCTGCCTGGGTACAAATTTTCATACGTCTCTTCAGACTACATATATACATCACAGATGTCTGAGACTTGAGATTGTCTGTGGAAGACGGCCGGTGTGGCCGAGCGGTTCTAGGCGCTTCAATCTGCAACCGCGCGACTGCTATGGCCGCAGGTTCTGTTGTGTTGGCTGAAGAGCCAACACCGTGTAACTAGAGGAGGCCGAAATGCACGCGTTTCAGGTCACGCAGGCTGGCGTGAGGAGGGAATAACTTTACTGACGTGAGGTCTGGAACATGACAAGGAATGATAGTTCAGAAAGCGGACGCAATTAGTTTGATACTTAACTTTAATCCATTATTGATGAACGACGCTCTTGACGGTACTCGGTTGACAATATTATCTGTTCAGGTTATAGTAACTGAATATGGCGCCTTGCTAGGTCGTAGCAAATGACGTAGCTGAAGGCTATGCTAAACTGTCGTCTCGGCAAATGGAGCGTATATAGACAGTGAACCATCGCTAGCACAGTCGGCTGTCCAACTGGGGCGCGTGCTAGTGAGTCTCTCTAGACTAGACCTGCCGTGTGGCGGCGCTCAGTCTGCAATCACTGATAGTGGCGACACGCGGGTCCGACGTAGACTAACGGACCGCGGCCGATTTAAAGGCTACCACCGAGCAAGTGTGGTGTCTGGCGGTGACACCACAGGTTCGAATCCTGCCTCGGGCATGGATGTGTGTGCTGTCCTTAGATTAGTTAGGTTTAAGCAGTTCTAAGTCTAGGGAACTGATGACCTCAGATGTTAAGTCCCATAGTGCTCAGAGCCGTTTGAACCATTGTTCAGAGACGAGAGCCTCACCTAAAATTAAGTTAATAGACGTACACAATTACGGTCACATTTTCGCATTAAAACCGATTAGTGAGGGGGAGTTGCAACTGGATGTTGTGATAGTTATGCACAGATGACTAGGCCTCCACAAGACAGAAAAAAAACACGGAAAGCTGGATGATTCCTGTTTTCAGATGGAATACCACAGCAGAAACAACAGTACATTCCTCCAGCTACTTTCTGAGGAGTGTCCACGCAGGAGTTGAGCACAACTTGGAATGAATACGTGAAAGTAGCTGCAAATGTATTTCACTTTGGGCACTGATACCACCGGCCGATGAACATAAAGCGCAAATTGAGATCCATATCGTTGCGCTGGCCCAACACAGCTAAATGAAGAAACTTTTTACAAAAACCGAGGGCACCTAAAACTGTAATTAACCCAGCAGAAGACCACTGGTGACTAGAATGAGTGGAATAATTGGCACTGTTGAGGACACTGGAACTGTTTTGATATTTTCTGCCGACGCAGAGAGAGCGCGGCTAAGTGAGAGGGGAGCGGTGCGGCAGCTGCGACGCGGTGCGCTGTGCCCGCCCACGCTGTATCAGGCATCAGATCATGGACAAAGCAGGGACGCCGCCGTTACCGGACTGTTATGGCCGGCGCGGCCGCTCGCCGTTTTATAACGCCGATGGCAGGCGGGCAGGCGCGGCGCAGGTTTACGACCTGTTCCACCTCGCAACATTTAACGGCGCATCTTTCACACACGCTGCATTTATGCCGGCGTATAAAACGCCCGTGCAAGGTCGCCACGCCTGACGGTCGTTTAGACCGTTGATTTGTCCCACTAACCGCCAGACCGTACAAATGGTCCGGCGAAACAGTGCGTGTTTGTTTCAGAACTCTGGTCGACCAGTCCATATGTATTACACAGTTGGCTATAGTCTCCGTTGTTTTCTTTTTTGCCACTTTTCATACCTGTTCTAGCGATGGGTAACCTATCAAAGGACATATCCTACCAAAATTACTGCCGCAGCATCAAAAACACACTTGTCGATAGTCGATGTACCGGGTGGCTACAGTAAAAGTTTCCCTATTTAACACGTTGTAACACGGAAACTAATACCGTAAGAGTTCCGAATTTGGTAGCATTAATGTCCAGAGTAAGGAGAGCATGATTTCCATGCGCCACAGAACCATCCTCCAGATCCAAGTATGGCCACCAGATGCCGTTCAAAAATGGTTCAAAAGGCTCTGAGCACTATGGGACTTAACGTCTGAGGTCATCAGTCACCGAGAACTTAGAACTACTTAAACCTAACTAACCTAAGGACATCACACACATCCATGCCCGAGGCAGGATTCAAACCTGAGACCGTAGCGGTCGCGCGGTTCCAGACTGTAGCGCCTGGAACCGTTCGGCCACCCCGGCAGGCCCAGATGCCGTCATCAGTCATTGTGATTCATAGTCTCACAAAACTGACCAGTCCCAGTGCACTTGTTGATGTTTTGTAAGTAGGCTGTTTATGTTTTTATGTTGGTAACGCCACGTAGCGTTCTGTATGAAAAGCACTGACTCTGCAGGTAAACCTCTTACGTTATTTGATTTACAAACAGCTGAGCAAATCTCAACGTACTCAGACAGTTTTCTCTTTACTTATTCTGATCATCACTGAACTGACACACAATATTTTAGCACAACGCAATCTGACTTTCAGTAATCCTTACAAAAGAATGGCCCTGACTAACAATAACCTTTACCTTCCATGAATCACTTACAAAATCCTTCGTTACTCGAACTACTGCAATACAGCGAGCGTCAGTACTGCCAGCTAAATAAAAGTTTCTAACTACGGAAGGCATTAACTACTGATAGGCATAGTTAGCCAGTGAAAGATTTTGATAGAGAACAAACAATGTAATTAACGTAATAGTGTTGAGAAGTCATAATATATGTCTGCATGTTAAGAGTCAGCACTTTCTTTCCGTCGGAAGGACAGCACTACTTCTTCAAGACTGCATGGAAATCCACTACTTCCATGTGCATTTCCTTTCACTGCTCACACTTTGAAAGAAAAAACTGCTATTACTACTGGGATGAATGATCAGTACCGTCTTTATGAGAACAATTTTTGCTTTTGACCAACGATGTATCAGTAAGTGTGTGCATTTGATATCTTTGTTATTGTAATTGTGAAAAAAATTTTCAGATCAGTATTGGGCACTGCCCAAAACAATTTGTAAAATTTTTTGTGGGGAGAATGGGGGATATGTAAGTAGGCTGTTTAGGGTTTTATGTTGGTAACGCCACGTAGCGCTCTGTATGAAAATCACTGACTGTGCTGTGTGCAGTATGGGGCTGGTTTGCATGGTAAGAATATTTGCTATTGTAGTGTTTGGCAGTTGGAATTGAACAGCGCGTAGCGTTGTGCAGTTGGAGTTGAGCCATCAGCAGTGGTCGATGGGGGGAGAGAGATGCCGAGTTTTGAGAGCGGACGATCTAGACGTGTGTCCGTGAGAGAAAGGAAATTTGTAAGACTGGATGTTATGAACTGATATAAATATTGTATCTGAACACTATTGCGGTAAATACATTGTTTGTTCTCTATCAAAATCTTACATTTGCTAACTATGCCCATCAGTAGTTAGTGTCTTCAGTAGTTAGAATATTTTATTTAACTGGCAGTTCTGGCGCTCGCTATATTGCAGTAGTTCGAGTAACGCAGATTTTTGTGAGGTAAGTGATTCATGGAAGGTAAAGGTTATTGTTAGTCAGGGCCATTCTATTGTAGGGGTTACTGAAAGTCAGATTGCGTTGCGCTAAAATATTGTGTGTCAGTTTAGTGATGATCATAATGGGTAAAGAGAAAACTGTCTGAGGACGTTGAGTTTTGCTCAGCTGTTTGTAAATCAAATAACGTAATAGGTTTACCAGCACAGTCATTTTTAAAATTTTCTAAGGGGACGTTTCAGTGTCAACAAGAGCTTGGATAAGAAAGAGCAGGGCCTTATTGGTGAAGCTCTGTTCTCAAAACAACAGTAATGCTGCAGCTGCACTTCAAGAATATCGCCGGCTGGAGGATAACGGGAGGGTCCTCTTTCTCTACCTGCTGTACAGAGCTTGACGAAGGAGCTCCAATCAACTGGAGAACTGGGCGTCATTCCAGGAACAAGCCGACGAGCGGCTGCACCACAGGTGTTTGATGAAATCGCTGTTGCTACGGCAGACAACGCTGGTCGCAATCCCCGGTCATCAGGCAGTTGAAAATCCCGTGGTCCACTGTACGGAAGGTGCTTGTACCATTCTCAAATGGTATCCATACAAGATCTACATCGCATAGCCGCGCGGGGTAGCCCAGCGATCTTAGGGCGCCTTGCCACTGTTTGTGCAGCTCCTCCCGTCAGAGGTTCGAGTCCTCCCTCGGGCATGGGTGTGTGTTTTGTCCTTAGCGTAAGTTAGTTTAAATTAGATTAAGCAGTGTGTAGCCCTAGGCACCGATGACCTCAGTTGTTCGTTCCCATAGGATCTTACCACCACCATATCGTACAGCAGCTCGAACCTCAGGACGCACAACGACGAGTTGACTTCGCTCTCCATCTTCTCGCAAAGACTGAAGTTGACGAGAGCTGGGCCTGGACCATTAGGAGAGAGACGCATTGAACGCAACAGTTTTCATGCAAGATGGGATTCCACCACACATCGCTCGTGAAGTTTACCAGCTTCTACGAAACACATTTGCAAACGATCGAATTATCAGCCGATCGTTTACATATTCCTGGCCGGCACTATCACCGGTTCTCACTCCCTGTGATTTCTGGTTGTCGGGCTACTTGAAGGACAGGATTTGCCAGAACAACATTCACACACGTGTTGGTTCAAATGTGTGTGAAATCCTATGAGACTTAATTGCTAAGGTCATCAGTCCCTAATCCTACACACTACTTAACCTAAATTATCCTAAGGACAAACACACACACACCCATGCCCGATGGAGGACTCGAATCTCCGTCGGGACCAGCCTCACAGTCCATGACTGCAGCGCCCTAGACCGCTCGGCTAATCCCATGCGGCACACGCGTGTTGGTTTGAAGCGCATCATATCAAGAGAACTACTGACGTGGTTCGCTCTGCTGTGTAGAATGCAATCCTGCGCTTGCGGACTCTTCTGCATACTGATGGGCGCCACATTAGCCTCTTTTGTAGCAGTAATGGTACCGGTATGTAGTGGTGCGACGTACAGTAGCAGCACATTAAAAGTGTTTCAGTCGAATTGATTGAGCATTATTTCTCTCTTGCCCATGTCCTTGACATTAATTCTACCGAGTTTGGTACCGTACGGTAATTAGTTTACGTGTTATAAAGCGTTAAACAGGAAAATTTTAAGTGTAACCAGCCGGTATAGCACCCCTCGTAATGTTTCGTCTCTGACTCTGGGAGACATATTCAGGGATAAGCAGCGCACTGCAACCAGAACTCGAGGGAGCACCGAATATATAGGGTGTGAAAAAGGCCACATGGTCCACCATATGATGTCGGCTGCGAGATTCTCTCTGATCATGCCAAAATTCTCGACTGAATGTAGTCGATTGCTTGTAATGCTGCAGCTGCACTTCAAGAATATCGCCGGCTGGAGGATAACGGGAGGGTCCTCTTTCTCTACCTGCTGTACAGAGCTTGACGAAGGAGCTCCAATCAACTGGAGAACTGGGCGTCATTCCAGGAACAAGCCGACGAGCGGCTGCACCACAGGTGTTTGATGAAATCGCTGTTGCTACGGCAGACAACGCTGGTCGCAATCCCCGGTCATCAGGCAGTTGAAAATCCCGTGGTCCACTGTACTTACAGTGCAACGTTCACATCCAAATATGATGTAATTTAACACCCTCCTGTTTCCTGCTAAAATTATCAAGGTGTTTGTAAATATAATAATTCAATGCTTTCGATAGTTCACCTAGGACATACGGATAAATCGGTCGTAGCGGAACATGTTCACCAAGAGGGTGATCATGAAATGAAATTCAGTGAGACCAGCGTCATATCGAAAACGTTGCTGTATCAATACGTGTAGGTATAGAGAGGCTATTGAGATTTATAAACAGCGTCATACTTTAACAGAAAAGAGGAAAATGTTAAATTACAAAAAAATTTTGATATCAACCTTGCACCGCAAAAATGACGATCGATTAATTTCAATCGAGAATGTTGTTATTGCCAGAGACAGTCTCGTAGCCGAGGTTATGGGATGGACTGTGGTGCTAGCTACACTGCCTATATATTCGGCGTCCCGTCGAGTTCTGTTGCAGTTCGTCACTTTACCTCTGAAAATGTCTCACGTCGTGGGAGATGAAACTTTCGGAGAAATTTTTATATCTCGACCACGGCCTTTGAACCCGGAAGTGTCAACCGAAGTCAGTACAGGCCATGAAAGTGTACCTTGTATGATGAAACACACGTATTTTTTACAGAAAGTACAGCTCTGTAGATGCCTTGTGAAGTTACTTATTCATTCGCATACCAGTAAGTGCGTATGACTCAAAGGCGTCATAGTCGCTTTCCCGTCTCCTACATTACCTCTATCTTGGATCAGGAACTGCTAAGGCATACGTTGAGCAAGTCGCTCAAACTCTGTGGTTAGCCAACTAATTGTACTGTTAGGTGCAAAGAACCAATTAACAAGGCCTGAATGGCTTGCGGACAGAGACATACTTTTTCTTTCCTGCCCGCTTCTATATGTATGTGCCGACTAATTTAGTGTATACACTGTCTTGTATTAAATGATTTGGACGTAATGGTCTGATATTTGCTTGCTGACGCTACCTTCGCGTATTTGTCACGTGAAATATTACATGTGTTTACGCGAGATATTTTGTAGCTGTATTTCATTTGGACAATGTTGGTTCTTTGTTCTATGTCACATTTTCATTAGAAACGTGGGTAAAACAATTTATGTTCAGCCATTTGAGTCTGCATGTAGCATAACTCCTTGCTTTACCACACATTAAACAATACTGAGAGCTAATTAAAACTTGAACTACACAGTATTAATATTACACAACAATATGTATTTAACAGTTCGTTATAAACCGACTTTCCGCTACTTAGGCTATCATCAGATAACTTAATACTAAACAGAGAGTCCACAAAACTTCAGCAAGAGTCCATAAATATGAAAAGATTGTAGAATGATGGTTGACATTTTATGAATATATCGATAAAATACGTAAGCATTGTGTAACATCCAAAGAGACTCTTAACAGCTGGTCACGCCATTTCATGTTTGCTTGTTCTTGCTCGAGTCATTACATCCGAGTAATTCCTCGTTTCTTATGTTCTTCTTCTTCTTCTGCAGTTTAGATTTCATTCCTGGCTCCACCTTCTGGATGATACGTTTAATATCGTTCGCTAAATCTATTGCAGTGAATCGTATATCTTTTCTTTTAGTGTACTTGTGTAGGTAGGCTGTTTAGGTTTTTATGTCGGTAAGGCCACGCAGCGCTTTGTTTGAAAATCACTGCTGTGTGCAGTCTGTGGCTGGTTTGCATTGTTGGAATATTTGCTATTGTAGTGTTGGACAGTTGGATCTGAACAGCGCATAGCTTTGGGCAGTTGGAGGTGAGCCGCCAGCAGTGGTGGATGTGGGGAGAGACATGGCAGAATTTAAGAGCGGACGATCTGGACGTGAGTCCGTCAGAAAAAGGAAATTTGTAAGGCTCGATGTCATGAACTGATATATAATGACTTTTGAAGATTATTAAGGTGAATACATTGTTTGTTCTCTATCAAAATCTTTCATTTGCTAACTATGCCTATCAGTAGTTAATGCCTTCCTTAGTTAGAATCTTTTATTTAGCTGGCAGTATTGGCGCTCGATGTATTGCAGTAGTTCGAGTAACGAAGATTTTTGTGAGGTAAGTGATTCATGAAAGGTATAGGTTATTGTTAGTCAGGGCCATTCTTTTGTGAGGATTACTGAAAGTCTGATTGCGTTGCGTTAAAAATAGTGTCAGTTTACTGATGATCAGAATAAGTAAAGAGAGAAATGTCTGGGCACGTTCAGTTTTGCTCAGCTGTTTGAAAATCAAATAATCTAGAAGTTTACCAGCACAGTCATTCATAAATTTTTCTAAGGGAACGTTTCACTTGTAACTGCCTAACGTTCTGGTCACGTTGTTATACTCCACAATTGAAGCTATTTTAACGGTTCTGAACTGATTACACTGCCCCACTTGAGAATCTACATTATATTACTTTCAGTTATTAATTCTAACATAATTGCTTATACAGCGGCGCCATGTGGATTATGACTTGACTGCAAGTTGACATACACTTTATAAAATTAACAGTGACATAATTACAATCTACGCATCACACTCTCTTGGTGAGAAAACAACAGATACAAAATGTTCCTATTTATCCTAAGGTCGCTTTTCCAGAATTCAGTTGCAACTATGAAACGGGTTAGGTACTTTGGAGAGTGCCGAGCGTTCTAAGGCGCTGCAGTCATGGACTGTGCGGCTGATTCCGGCGGAGGTTCGAGTCCTCTCTCGGGCATGGGTGTGTGTGTTTGTCCTTAGGATGAATTAGGTTAAGTAGTGTGTAAGCTTAGGGACTGATGACCTTAGCAGTTAATCACACACATTTGACCAACTTGGGAGACTCCCTAGCCCACGCTTCTACCACACAGTGATCAGACTGGGCGATGTTGAGCAGCTAATACTGTCCACTCAAGGTGGCAGCAACCTCAGGTGGTGAGTACCCCGTAGCTCACGTGAACACTGGTGACCTGCTGGAACTGGCAGCTGGGTTGAACTTAACAGGCTCCCACTGCCAATGACTCCGATTGTTAGTAGTCCTACTCGGGACTTACGGTGTCTTCGATCAGCAGTAGGTGAGTTCCCAAATGAGGAGCTTTACTCCCGTAGCATCATGCACATTTTGTTCTGAGCATATTGTTACACGTGATTGATAAGCTCTGATTCTTGTATACCATCTAATTATTTCTTAGAAGTTCTCGTTTCCGTAATTTCCTCTTTTCCTTTGCTGAAATGAAGTGACCGTTTAGCATTACTGTTCAAGATACCGCGACTTTGCGATGAAGATAAGATGAATTGCTTGGGATAGACATCCAGTTCCCGGTGGAAGGAAATTGTAGTCGGCAATCGAACGCAGGACGCAGCGGCGGTAACCAATACATCGCGAGGTGCAGATTTTCCCGAGCTAAAAGAAACAAACGTCGATCTAGAATATCCCATTATAGAAGCATTTTAGTGCAATATTATGTGAACTGCTAAATTTCTCCGAGAGTCTTGTCCACGTTCCCCGTCTGGGCCCTCTAACGAAAACTCATGCACTATACCCATTTCGTCCGTCATTTCGTACAATGGCTCTTCAAGACCTTCATTCGATGAACACGTTCTCAGTGTTCCTGTCTGTGGCTCCAGGCCACTGGTGTACTCTTTGACAGACTTACAGGACATTGGTAATTTTACAGTGTTCACAACCAGCAATCTGCTATTAATCAAATGAAGATAGAATATCAACACAACCGAGAAATGGTCGTCATTAAAAGGACTGCCAAAACTAATGGAGTCATATCCTTATACATGGTGCTATCGCTGTTCGTTGCCACTTGTTCAAAGAACACCATTTTAGAGGAAGAAGTGCACACATATCCCACTCTAAAGTAATATCTGTAATGTACAGAGATATGTACATTACCATGTACAGAGATATGTACATTAACATTTACATAGTTTTCAGTATCCATATGTTGTTAGACTTAGGTTTCCATCTTACCTACCTCCAAAGTTATGTGGTGACTGAAGAAATGTAAATAGGGAAAACTGGCAATTAATATCCGAACGATGCTGAGTTCATTAGAAAAGTCTCCATAGCGGTAGGGTCCTTTTCAAAGGAACAGAGCCAGTATTCGCTTTAATTGGTTCCGGGGAACCACAGAAACCTACAGGGGAACTGGAGTCTCGCTCCTACACGAGTCGTGTATCTAACATACGTCTAAACCACGTCACTTTCCGCCACTGGTAGCTGAGTGGTCGCTGGTACCGTAGCTCAGCTTGTTCGATCAGAGGCTTAGCTATCCTCTTTAACAAAAAACTGAGTGATCGGATCAACGAAGAACCTGAACGGGTGTCATCAGACATCCACCCCAAACAAAACAGAACAAAATGAGATAAAAAAATGTGGTCAGCACGACAGAATGTCATTCCTAAGGTCTCGGGTTCGATTACCGGCAGGGTCGCACATTTTTTCCGCTCAGGAACTGGTGTTGTCCTAATCATCCTCATTTCATCCTTATCGACACGCAAGTAACCGAAGTGGCGTCAAAGCGAAAGACTTTCACCCGGCGAACCGTCTACCCGACGGGAGGCCGTAGTCACACAACATTCACATTTTACCACCTCACTCGCTTCGAGAAAAAATATGAAGGGATTGAAAAGCCGTGGTCGTGCCTCCTCATATAGGTTCTGTAACCTACTGAATCCAGAGGACCAGGAACTACTTTGTTCTGCTGAGCCAATATTGATCCCACATGTACTGTGTCTTGTCGCACAACGGATACACCCAACCCTCCACATGCTCCATGCACGAAACCATTGTAAGGATCAATAAACACAAAAAGGTTGCCACTGGGTTAAATCCAGAGTAAACAAAGCTACACTACTGGCCATTAAAATTGCTACACCACGAAGATGACGTGTTACGGACGCGAAATTCAACCGACAGGAAGAAGATGCTGTGATATGCAAATGATTAGCTTTTCAGAGCATTCACACAATGTTGGCGCCGGTGGCGACACCTACAACGTGCTGACATGAGGAAAGTTTCCAACCGATTTCTCATACACAAACAGCAGTTGACCGGCATTGCTTGGTGAAACGTTGTTGTGATGCCTCGTGTAAGGAGAAGAAATGCGTTCCATCACGTTTCCGACTTTGATAAAGGTTGGATTGTAGCGTATCACTATTGCGGTTTATCGTATCGTGACATTGCCGCTCGCTTTGGTCGAGATCCAATGACTGTTAGCAAAATATGGAATCGGTGGGTTCTGGAGGGTAATGCAGAACGCTGTGCTGGATCCCAACGGCCTCATACTACTAGCAGTTGAGATGACAGGCATCTTATCCGAATGGCTGTAACGGATCCTGCAGCCACATCTCGATCCCTGAATCAACAGACGGGCTCGTTTGCAAGACAACAACCATCTTTACGAACAGTTCGACGACGTTTGCAGCAGCATGGACTATCAGTTCGGAGACCATGGCTGCGGTTACCCTTGACGCTGCATCACGGACAGGAGTGCCTGCGATGGTGTACTCCACGACGGACCTGAATGCACGAATGGCAAAACGTCATTTTTTCGGATGAATCCAGGTTCTGTTTACAGCATCACGATGGTCGCATCCGTGTTTGGCGACATCGCGGTGAACGCACGATGGAATCGAGTATTCGTCATCGCCATACTGGCGTATCACGCAGCAGGATGGTATGGGGTGCCATTGGTTACACGTCTCGGTCACCTTTTGTTAGCATTGACAGCACTTTGAACAGTGCCGTTATATTTCAGATGTGTTACGACCTGCGGCTCTACCTTTCATTCGATCCCTGCGAAACCCTACATTTCAGCAGGGTAATGCACGCCCACGTGTTGCAGGTCCTGTACGGACCTTTCTGAATACAGGAAATGTCCGACTGCTGCTCTGGCCAGCACATTCTCCAGATCTCCCATGAATCGAAAACATCTGGTCAATGGTGGCCGAGCAACTGGCTCGTCACAATACGGCCGTCACTACTCTTGATGAACTGTGGTCTCGTGTTGAAGCTGCATGGCCAGCTGTACCTGTACACGCCATCCAAGCTCTGTTTGACTCAATGCCCAGGCGTATCAAGGCCATGATTAGGGCCAGAGGTGGTTGTTCTGGATACTGATTTCTCAGGATCTCTACATCCTAACTGCGTGAAAATGTAATCACATGTCAGTTCTAGTATAATATATTTGTCCAATGAATACCCGTTTATCATCTGCATTTCTTCTTGGTGTTGCAATTTTAATGGCCAGTAGTGTAAGTCATGATAACACTGTTTATTATTACATTTGTCGTATCCATCAAAAATACATTATATTTGGTTTTCGGAAGCTCTTGTCATCATCATCATCTTCTTTTTGCGTATCATCTGCGGCTAGCACCGCTTCTCCGCCCTTGTTCCCATCTCACTCCGTCTTGACTTTCCTCAACGTTCATATTCCTTGCTTCCATTGCCTCCTCCACATCATTTTTTCCAGTTGCGTCGTGGGTTACCCCCATTTCTTTCTCTAGGATAGTACCCATCGTAGTATCCTATATGGTATCCTGTTTTCATTCACCCTATTCACATGGCCAAACTATATCAGTTGTTTTTGTTGGACGTTGTCGTAGAAATCCTGATCCATTTTCATGCTTTAGCGCATCACGTCTTTTCTGATCGTGTTTATCTTAGTACAGTCTTAAGTAAAGTATTTCAGTGGTCTATTGATATACAATCTCTCTTTCTTTTCTTTTTGTTCCACTCAACAGGGTTCATTGCACTTATTATATTTCGTCCTTTATTAACGTTACATCATTGCTTGTGCCCTGTTTATTAAATAATAATACCCCAAGATATTTTCCCTTTTCCACATCTACAGTTACTTTTCCACTCAAATCTTTTAGATATTTCGTTCCAACACCCAGGTACGCACACTTATTCATGTTCATCTTTAGGCCAGCCTTATATTATTCCTGTTCAAACTTTCTTATAGTTCAGATCGTCTTCGTCTCCAGGTAGAACCATCAGTTCATCAGCAAAATAAGTGCTAAGGAAACTGGCGTCTTCTACAGGCACTCTCATAACCTAGCATATCCAATGCGAAGTCTGTTGGATTGCTCCTAGATACAGCTTATAGAGGGTCGGTAATAGCCACATCCCTGTCCCAGACCCTTACTCACCTGTATTGCATCCACATTCGAGAACGATACACATAACTCCTCTTTGTCACGATATATAATTTCGAGGCATGGTTGCCTTTCTTCCTAACCAGCCATCCGTGCAAGCACTGCCCTGGCGCTGAGAGATGTACCAGAGGGCGCGGTTGGTCGCATTCGAGACGCAGCAACGCCGCTCCGATCTTAGTTGGAGCGGTGTGATAGGAAAGAGGTTAGTCAGCTGCACAGAGTGCTACGACAACGTGATTTGAATGCCAGCGCCGCTCCCCACAATGGAAGTGGTAGACAAGACTTCGACGAGTCCTCGGGTCCATGAATCGGCGCGACGGCCGAGACTGCACGTCGGCGGGCTATGCCTGGATGTTTCTGTGGTCGGCGACCACAACTTCAACTACAGCTAGAAGCCAGTGGTGGACGAATCGTGGATGCCGTCCGAACTAATTTTGGTTGTGCGGTGGCAGGCCCAGTTCACTGAAGAGGGACAGAGATATGTTGCCGGTTAGCAACCGAGACGAAATTTTCAGTCTGTAACGAGGGTAGCCACTCAGCTTGGCAGCGTGTAAATCACAACGGTCAACTTGGGGTGTAGCCAAGATCTGGACATTGCCTACCTGGAAAGCAGGCCGGTGATGACAGTAGGCACTGGCAGAGACGAGGAAAAGAGAGGAAATTTATGGTTCAAGACCGTATTGTCCAGAGACCCAGAGGCCCCAGCTTCTACCAGTTTTCCATTCTTCTGTAAATACAGCACTTTAAATCCGTTAGGAACGAAACAGGTGTGAAGCACTGGGCAGGCAAGACGAAATGGCGGCAGAAAAGATGTGAAGAAATCGAAAAAGGAACGATAGTCAAGAGACCTGTCTCACCGTACAGAAAAGTCAAAACGACTTTCGCTGAAATAGAAAGCAAGAATGGTAGCATTAAGAGTGTAAAGGGAATTTCACAGCTGAACGCAAAGGAGACAATGGATAGATAGGTAGATAGGGATGAGATAGGGTATCCTATTTTAGTCAGAATTTGAAAGAGTCTTGGAAAACTTAAGATCAAATAAGGCAGAAATAAGGCAGGAGGGATGGATAAATTCCATCGTCATTTCTGAAATCATTGATTGAATTTCCTAGGTAACGTCTATTGAAGTTGATGTGTACAATCTACGCGACTGGCGAAACACAATAAAACTTTCGAAAAATATCATCTATACAATCCGGTGATAGCTAAGGAAGGTAAGTGTGAGAATTATTGGACAATAAGGTTAACAGTTCATGCATCCAAGCTATTGATAAGATTAACAAACAGAAGTATGCAAAGGAAACTGGAGGGTCTATTATATTATGTTTAGTTTGGCTTTAGCAATGATAAAGGCACCAGAGATACAGTCCTGATGTTGCACTTGGTAATGGAAGAAATCAAGACACATTCATGAGATTTATCGACCTAGACAGATAGTTTAATATTGTCAAGTGGTACAAGATTACCAAACTTCTGAGAAAGAGAGGACTAAGCTAAAGGCAATGATGAGTAATATACAAATATACAAAAACCCAGAGGACGAAGAACGAAGTGCTCGGATTGAAATGGATGTAAGGCGGGGACGTAGTCTTCCACCACTACTTTTCCATCTATACAATGAAGAAGCAATGACTGGGAGTTAAATTCTGGGCCAAGAAAATCAAAGATTCATTAATGTCATAGCCATCATCAGGGAAACCAAGGACTACAGGATTGGTTGCATGGAATGAACAGTCTAAGGAATACAGAATATGCATTAGGTGTTCAACGGAAAGAGACAAAAGTAATGAAACGTAGGAGAAATGAGAAGAGTGAAAAATGTAGCATCGAAATTGGTGACTGCGAAGTAGCTGAAGTAAAATAGCCTCTGACGGACGAAGGAAGAAGGTCTTAAAATGTAGACTATGTAGACTACTACAGGAAAAGAGGGCGTTACTGGCCAAGAGAAGTCTATTGCTATCAAACACAAGCAGTAATTTGAGGAAGAAATTTCTGAGGATTTACATTTGGAGTACGGCATCGTGTGTTAGCAGTTCGTGGACAACGGGGAAAAGCAAAACAGAGGAGGATCGAGGCGTTTGAGGTGAGGAGCTGCAGAAGAATGTTGCAATGCCGGTAGACTGATAAAGAATAAAGAGGTTCACCAGAGAATCGGCGAAGAAAGGGACATACGGAAACGTCTGAAGAGAAGGAGGAACTGGACGATAGGACATGTCTTAAGGCTTCAGGGAATAACATCCATGTTACTGCAGAGAGCTTTAGACGGTAAAAACTGTAGGCAAAAACGGAGATTAGAATATACCCAACAGATAATAGAGAATTCAGGATGCAACTGTTACTCCGAGACGAAAAGCTTAGCGCTGGAGAGGAACTCGTGGCGGGCCACATCAAACCATTGAGAAGATGGAAGAACAGAGAAAAGAAAAAGAAGCAGAGAACTGTTCGCTTTGGCTTCCATAGTGATTGGTGGCCACCTGGCACGTGTAAGGCTGATGTTATTGTGCAGAGAGTAATGAGCACAAAAAAATGGTTCAAATGGCTCTGAGCACTATGGGATTTAACATCTTAGGTCGTCAGTCCCCTAGAACTTAGAAATACTTAAACCTAACTAACCTAAGGACATCACACACATCCATGCCCGAGGCAGGATTTGAACCTGCGACCGTAGCAGTCCCACGGTTCCGGACTGCAGCGCCTAGAACCGCACGGCCACCGCGGCCGGTACTGAGCACACTGAAGGCAGCCAGGGTTGGTGTGTCTGTCTGAACATGGAACATGAGGCCGTGGGTGCAGTAGTGTGCATTCTGTTTTCTTTAAGTTTTTATTTCCTACCCGCTTACGGCGTGTTCAACAATGAACGAGTAAGGGTTCTGTATTGTGTGTAGTAGTCACGCAGAAGGCATATTCTGTAACCGTTATATGGATATTTGTTATCTGTAGACTAACTAGCCTGATGCAGTCGTGTTGCTTACAGCAGTAGTGAGTATTTGGTATAGGTTCTTGGTAGCAGAGGTAGCTCCTGTTGTGATTTTAAACATTTGTAGCACTGTGTTAGTGTTGTTGCCCGGTTGTAACGTACTACGGGTTGTAATTTCATAGATGTAATTTTATTTTGTTGGCTTTGGCTGGCGCTTTCTTGTGAATCACAATGGCAGAATCAGATTAGACTTGTACGTATTATTTCTTTTTCTCAGGTTAAGTTTCTTATTTTGTTGTTTATTACTGTACAACCCAAATTTTAGCGTAAGAAATTCTTCTAGGCAAAGTACTGTTGATTTCTTCTTTCTATTAGAATCTGTTCGTGTGTAAATGTATACTGCTGAGCCAAAGAAACTGGTACACCTGCCTAATATCGTGCAGGGCCCACGCGAGCACGCAGAAGTGCCGCAACACGACTTGGTATGAACTTGACTAATGTCAGAAGCTGTGCTGGAGGGAACTGACACCATGAACCCTGCAGGGCTGTCCTTAAGTCTGTAAGAGTACGAGAGTGGGGAGATCTCTTCTGAACAGCACGTCCCAAGGCATCCCAGATAGGATCAATAATGTTCATATCTGGGAAGTTTGGTGGCGAGCGAGAGCGTTTAAACTCAGGTGAGTGTTCCTGGAGCCACCCTATTGCAATTCTGGACGTGTGGGGGGTCGCATTGTCCTGCTGGAATTGCCCACATCCGTTGGAATGCACATTGCACATGAATGGATGCAGGTGGTAAGACAGGATGCTTACGTCAGTATCACCTGTCAGAGTCGTATGTAGATGTATCAGGAGTCCCATATCACTCCAACTGTACACGCCCCTCACCGTTGCAGAGGCTCCACCAGCTTGAACAGTCCCCTGTTGACATGCAGGACCATAGGTTCATGAGGTTGTCTCCATACCCGTACACGTTCATCTGCTAGAAACAATTTGAAACGAGACTCGTCCGACCATACAACATGTTTCCAGTCATCAACAGTCCAATGTCGGTGTCACCGGCGTAGAAGAGACGTAAAGCTTTGTGTAGTGCAGTCATCTAGGGTACAAGACTGGACCTTCGCCTCCGAAAGTCCATATAGATGATGTTTCGTTGAATGGTTGGCACGCTGACACCTTTTGATGGCCCAGAATTGTAATCTGCAGCAAAAGAGGAAGGGTTGCACTCCTGTCACGTTGAACGATTCTCTTCTGTCGTCGTTGGTCCCATTCTTGCAGGATCATTTTCCGGCCTCGGCGATGCCGGAGATTTGATGTTTTACCGGATTCCTGATGTACACGGTATACTCGTGAACTGGTCGTACTGGAAAATCCCCACTTCATCGCTACCTCGGAGTTATGTGTTTCCACCGTTCGTGCACCGACTATAACACCACGTCCAAAATCACTTAAATCTTGATAACTTACTATTGTAGCAGCTGTAGCTAACAACTGCGCCAGATGCTTGTTGTCTTACATAGGAGTTGCCTAGCGCAGCGCCGTATTCTGCCTGTTTACATGTCTCTGTATTTTAAATCGCATACCTATACCACTTTCTTTGGCACTTCATTGCATATGTTGTTAAATAAATAAACTAAATTCCGCCCGAAGAAACCTCGGAAGGCTAAAGTGTGCGAACCGACCGCCCCCCCCCCTTCCCCCCTTCCACCCTCCGCCACCCTATAGCCGTCACCGGATGCAGAGATATGTGGTCAGCACACCACTCTCCCGGCTGTTATCAGATTTCGTAGCTGAAGCCACCATTCCTCAGTCAACCAGCTCCTCAGTTAACATCACAAGGACTGAGTGCACTCCGCCTGCCAACAGCGTACGACAGACCCGGACGGTCACCGATCCACGTGCTAGTCGAGCACGACAATGCTTGACTCCCTTCGTCTGATGGGGACTTGTGTTACAACTACGGCAAGTCAATAGGCTCTGAGCACTGTGTGACTTAACTGGTGAGTTCATCAGTCCCCTAGAACTTAGTGTTACTTAAACCTAACCAACCTAAGGACATCACACACATCAATGCCAAAGGCAGGATTCGAACCTGCGACCGTAGCGGTCGCGCGGTTCCAGACTGTAGCGCCTAGAACCGCTCGGCCACCCCGGCCGGCTACGGCAAATCTGCTGGGGTTGTTTATGAAATGATATTGTGAAAGAAACCCCACTTGGAAAAGCCCCCAGCCCAGTTTTTACTAACTAGGACTGTATTTCATACTGAGGTCATTGGAAACTCGCAACCACCAAAGGGCTCGTTTATGGTTTGTAATATTATTGGTATTTCCGTCCTATGAAAGCTTTGAGTACCCTTTGAAAGACATTTGTTTTGTATAATTTACGTAACTGTAAAGATGCGCATCTAGCGCGGACGCTAATACATCGATTGCGCAGTCAAAGAAACATTTTAACAGAAGCTGAACTGTCGTTCCGCTTTGATCTAAATAAAAGATGACGGTAGAAAACTTTTGTAGATCTTCAGATTTTAATGTACTTCTGCTTGTGACGTCAAAACGTAAAGGAGGTCGACTTTAAGCTAAAAAAGTGAGCGGTCTTGCCAGCGTGCAGACAACATTATTAATTAATAACATTAAAGTAATTTATGTTCGAGACTGTAATTCAGCAAGTTATTGTTATCGGAGGTGTTGAACAGTGCAAGAATTATCTTCAACGAAAGGAGAAAAGTAGTGACTATAATTTGTGACAAAAACGTGAACCAAGGAGACAGCACAGGACAGGCTGAAATGTGATCGCACCATACTGTTAGAAAAGTAATTATGTAAGTTGTATTGTTTATAAATAAGCCCTAATTTGCTAGTGAGAATTGTTTGAATATATTTAGTGTTTACCAGACTTCTTATTCTGTTCTTTTCCTTTATACTTTTTTATCCTCCGTGCCATATTATTTTTATAAATGTCAAACAGCCTTTACTACAGCAGAGAATACTGCGGCATCCTGGTCGTAGACAGAAGGCCGCTCCTTGTCATCTATACAACTCATAGCTGCCCCATTTATTAACGATTTCATTTGCAAATGCATTTTTTTTTGTTCATTGTGAAAGGTCCCTTAGGTAATTTAAAAATCATACTGATTACGTAAAGAAATCCGGGTTGTTCCTTTCCAAATAATAGAAGTCTTTGCGTAATCAAAACCTAGCCTCCTTCTGACAACGATCAGGAGCCGACCAGAAGACGGACGTCTTCGACCGCTTTCGTGTCTCCTGTGGCAAAGCTATGCCAAACTGGGAACACGACATTCTAGTATGAAACACAGATTTAAATTGATAGAATTGAAATATATTTAACCAAATAATAATAATAATTTTTTTTATCATACTAGAGGTTCTATGTTCAATGCAGCTGTTTTGCTTCTGCTATCGTGTAGTTTTTATGCCGTGATAGTTTTCACTATTGTTTATGGTAGATCCTACACGTTTATTGCAAATGAATGAAGACGTTGTTCTGTATATTGCCAAGTTTCAACTGAAAGGGGAGACGGTCGAAAAAGTATCGGTGCTTTGGGAAGACCCTCGCCTGGAAGGAAAAGGGAAGAGTTGTCACAGAGGATGCATAAGCAACCGGTTGGACGAGACGGCTGGTAACTTCCTCCAAAAGCCCCAGAGGGCGCGGCACGGCGGGCAAAGCCGCGGAATCGGAAGTGAGACACGGCCGTCTTGTTCTGTTCGGCGGCGGGCTGGGCGACGGCCTCCGCGGATCGGCGCCTCGGCCCCCTCATAAATATGGAGAACGGCCGCAAAACGACCTGGGCGCTCGGGCTCTGCCGGCGAGATGCCGCGCATGCGCAGAATAAACAACGGCGCAAAGTGGCGTGGGCAAGGCGCCGGCGACAAGCGCGACCCCGCAAGCAGCTGCGACCGCTGCCAGTGTTTGCGGGACAGCGACGGCGAAGGCGGCGTAAAGTAGCCACACTTTTTCACACTTTTATCTTTCGGGCGAAAGAAATAGGGAGCAGCATAAATTAAATGTAATAATACAGGAGCTACGTAGTAGACAAAGTAAACTAAGTCTGTTACCTTCGAAGCTCGACGCGCAGGTCGCCGAAGTGGCGTCAAATCGAAAGACCTGCACCAGCCGAACGGTCTACCCGACGGGAGGCCCTAGCCCCACGACATTTCCATTTATTACCTTCGAAGCAAAATAACATATGCCAGACGAGGCAAGTAGAATACAGGATCATACAACTGCAGGTTCTGCGCTCAAATAGGCCTACTACATACATAAACCTCATATGAGGAAATAATTTCCGCGAACGCGTAAGAGCTCAGCATTAGGACTGGGGTCATGAAAATTTCGTAACGGGATCCCCGAGAATCAGACACATCACACATGCCAATAACTATAACAGATGGCAACCGTTCATGCCGAGGCCGGCTTTAGCACGTCTTCTCACCGATGCTCGGACAAGTTAAAAGATCTCCGCTGTTCCAAATGCAGTGGAAATCATCCACGACGTGGCCTTGGAGTTCACCAACAGTATCAACGAGTGATGGAATACACCAAAGCATTTCAACGTGCCCACGCTGGCTGTGGAATTGGCGAGCCCCTTTTTTTTTTTTTTTTTGGTCATCAGTCTACTGACTGGTTTGATGCGGCCCGCCACGAATTCCTTTCCTGTGCTAACCTCTTCATCTTTCCTCCCCGATTCTGCGTAGAACCTCCTCATTCCTTACCTTATCGGTCCACCTAATTTTCAACATTCATCTATAGCACCACATCTCAAATGCTTCGATTCTCTTCTGTTCCGGTTTTCCCAGTCCATGTTTCACTACCATACAATGTTGTACTCCAGACGTACATTCTCAGAAATTTCTTCCTCAAATAATGGAAATGTCGTGTGGCTAGGGCCTCCCGCCGGGTAGACCGTTCGCCTGGTGCAGGTCTTTCGATTTGACGCCACTTCGGCGACCTGCGCGTCGATGAGGATGAAATGATGATGATTAGGACAACACAACACCCAGTCCCTGAGCGGAGAAAATATCCGACCCAGCCGGGAATCGAACCCGGGCCCTTAGGATTGACAGTCTGTCACGCTGACCACTCAGCTACCGGGGCGGACTCTTCCTCAAATGAAGGCCGGTATTTGATATTAGTAGACTTCTCTTGCCCAGAAATGCCTTTTTTGCCATAGCGAGTCTGCTTTTGGTGTCCTCCTTGCTCCGTCCGTCATTGGTTATTTTACTGCCTAGGTAGCAGAATTCCTTAACTTCATTGGCTTCGTGACCATCAATCCTGATGTTAAGTTTCTCGCTGTTCTCATTTCTACTACGTCTCATTACCTTCGTCTTTCTCCGATTTACTCTCAAACCATACTGTGTACTCATTAGACTGTTCATTGCGTTCAGCAGATCAATTAATTCTTCTTCACTTTTACTCAGGATAGCAATGTCATCAGCGAATCGTATCATTGATATCCTTTCACCTTGTATTTTAATTCCACTCCTGAACCTTTCTTTTATTTCCATCATTGCTTCCTCGATATACAGATTGAAGAGTAGGGGTGAAAGGCTACAGCCTTGTCTTACACCCTTCTTAATACGAGCACTTCGTTCTTGCTCGTCCACTCTTATTATTCCCTTTTGGTTGTTGTACATATTGTATATGACCCGTCTCTCCCTATAGCTTACCCCTACTTTTTTCAGAATCTCGAACAGCTTGCACCATTTTATATTGTCGAACGCTTTTCCAGGTCGACAAATCCTATGAAAGTGTCCTGATTTTTCTTTAGCCTTGCTTCCATTATTAGCCGTAACGTCAGAATTGCCTCTCTCGTCCCTTTACTTTTCCTAAAGCCAAACTGATCGTCAGCTAACGCATTCTTAATTTTCTTTTCCATTCTTCTCTATATTATTCTTGTAAGCAGCTTCGCTGCATGAGCTGTTAAGCTGATTGTGCGATAATTCTCGCACTTGTCAGCTCTTGCCGTCTTCGGAATTGTGTGGATGATGCTTTTCCGAAAGTCAGCCCCTAGGGAGGACTATACATGTTGTTGAAGCACAACTTAGCAGTATTTAGGTGATTGGAATAATGATAAAATGATACGTGCTCAGTTTATTACTTTGTAATTTACGCTTGACTTACCGAGTTCCGGAATATAGGAGCCGCAGGTATTAACAGTATTGTTACAATAGTATGGCTGCACTTATGTATACATCGTATCGGGCGAAACATTGATTTCCAGACCTATTTTTATTAGATTTGCTTATTTCATACTAGGCACTATTGTTTGCTCTCGTAGTAGTCAAACACCCTCCGTATGGACCTATCGTTGCTCCTACGACTTAAGCATATTGAAACGTACCTATTAACAGTTCTTACCATCTTCTACCATCTGTCTCTGCGAAGCAAACGTATACGGTGCTTGGAGCTTAAATAGTGGCAACTATTTATTCACAACCGATACAAAAGAGTTACATGCTTGCACCTGTTACTGTCCTTCAAAGTAGTCATCAACGTTGTGTAGAGCCCGTTGTCAGCGATGTAGAAGGAGTAGTGTACCGTTAGCAGAGCCGGTTATGTTGATGGCGCGAGTGGAGCGGTCTTCAGCCTGTTGAATCTCTGGATCAGTTCTGAAGCGAATGCCACGAAGTGGTTCCTTCATCTTCGGAATCAAATCAGAGTCACAAGGACTTAAGTCGTATTACTGTTCGCTTTTGGAGCATCACCTGCGACCAGCTTTGCAAGAGAAGTGGGGACACTTTCTGCGCAACCCACTCGTCATTTTCCACGACAATTGGCGGGCGCATACAGCGCAAGCTGTGGCCGCTCTGTTCGGTCAATGGGACTGGGAGGTACTGTACCATCCACCATACTCCCCTGACTTCGTTTCAGAACTGTTCCAGAGATTCGACAGGCAGTAGATCGCTCTATTCACACCATCAACAAAACAGGCTCTGCCTACGGTAAGCTACGCCTTCCACATCGCTGTCAGCGGGTTCTACACAACGATGGTGACTACTTTGAAGGACAGTAACATGCTCAAACATGCAACTCTTTTGTATCGGTTGTGAATAAGTAGTTGCCACTATTTAAGTTCCAACCCCCGTATTCCAGCTTTGGTCATACTCACTTTCGGTTTTCACTTTATCCATAAGAGAAGTTATTGATCGTATACTACATCTCAGCTGTAACGACTGAGGCAGGGTAGATGGCTTTTTGTACGATACATATCTGATAAAATTGCTTTTAGCCGTTGATTGTCGGGTTGACGAGGCGAGAATATAAATATCGAGATTTCTTGTGACATTGTCTTGCAACCAGTGATTCACGTATCACTCCGCTTCTTGGCGAGCTGTTGGGTTGTATCGGAAATTTATTCCGCCCCTCTAATTTTCGTATGTCTACCGATACGACCTGCTAATCATCGTTTACCTGATCCTACTGCTTTTTGTACGTATGCCGACATCCCTTGATAATTAATGTGCTTTTTTATCAGCAATATTCTGCCTGATTTGATGATAGCCACTGTTCCGGCGTAAGGTCAAGCGCCGCTACGACGATCAAGAACGGAAGATCGGAGAGGGGTGAGAGACGACGCCAGCCAATAGCACGCTCACAGACCCCTCTCTAGGACGACAACGAGACAGGAGCGGAATCTAGGCCAGGAGAATATAAGCGCCGTTCCGCCTGCCCGAACCGAGTTGAAGTCGATCCGACCTACGAACGCTACATCAGTGTCTTGGAAACTGTAATGGTTCACATGTATTACGAATTGAATACACTGAAGAGCTTCCTTTCGTTTGTCTGTTGCGCCTTGTTTCCGACACGTCTATAACTCACAAAGTTAAGTATTGTAATCATTTCCATTTTTAATAAACTCCATTAATAAGATTTGCTTGAATTGTTGTCTAGCTATCCAAGAAAGCCGCTTTCTTAGGCACTCTGTATTAGAGGAGTGGGCAGAACACAACATTGGCGACGAGGTGTACCATGAACCACAAGCCGAGAGCCATTGCTGCATCCCTGTTTTGACTTTTCGTGGGCTACTGTTTTGCTAGCGCCTTAATTCTCTCTTATCTTTTCGTTTCAGGAGTGTTTACCCTATTTAACAGTTTCTTATTGTCTTTTTGCTAATCAGTGTTTTCAGGTGGGCGTTGCAGCAATTTTCGTTGCTTTTGTACTTATTTTTCTTGCTTGACTTTTCTGTTTATTACATTTGTCTCTTCCAATGTGTCCACCCCACCTATCCCACCCCCTGCTCAGGAGCCTCAGCTGCTAGCGTTACATGTATCGCAGCTAATTAAGATGTCTCACTTCCATATCAAGCAAATATCTACACTGCTAAACGTGGTGCAGCACCTAATGGCCCACAGACACAGCGCCTACCGTAGCTCCAAGTGCTACACCACCTTTTCGCCAGTTTCATGAACAAGAAGAGGAATGGCTCGAGTGCTTGCTCACAATGTACCGGGTACTGTAAAACGTCCTTATTTATTGTCCACAGTAGGAAGCGCGGCGTTGCTCCTCATTTAAAACCTCTTTCCTGACGCCATTCCGAGTGAACTTTCGTATGATCAGGTAGTGGATTCGCTAACTAACTACTGTGACCAACAAGTGAATGCGGTAGTGCCTAGGTACCAATTCTTTAATTGAAAAAAACTGTCAGAATAAACTTATCGCCAATGGGTAACAGATTTGCCGGATATGACGAGGAAATTCAACTTAAAATATGCTTGAGATGCTTTATATTCAGATGCTATGTTGCGTGATGCGATAGTGTACAATGTAACTGATGTCAGACTCAGAGAACAGATTTTGAATGAGTCCGATCCATCATTTCAGCAAGTAGTGCAAATACTAGAACAGTACGATTCAGGTGCCCCATCGGTCGAAAATTTGAGCAGCCAGCAATTTGTCTGGTTGAGTCGTACCTTGCTATCGACCGGCCCATCAAGTAACAGTTAGCGCCTGCAATTGGCATTAACAAAACTAGGAAGCGAGCAGTTTCTTCAGAGCTACGCCCGACCAACAAACATTTTGCCTTTTGGCAGTGCTTCCACACCCGCCATTTTCCAACGATATTTGGAACATCTGACTGCTCAAGTGCCTAACTGTTCAAACTATTTGGACGATATTGTCGTAGCAGGTCTTGCAATCACATTGCAAAATTTGTGTGCTTTGTTTCGTGTGCTACCTGATGCTGGACTAAGGTGTAGACTGACTATGTGTGATTTATTAAAACTTGAGTTGCAGTATCTTGATCATCTTATAAAAAGTCCAGGTGTACACCCTCTTCAGGCAGATTTGTTAGCCATAAGTGATCTGCCAGTTCCTCACAATGTCACGGAATTGCACTCAGTCTTAGGAAAAATGAACTATTACATTCGGTTCATACCGAATGCAGCGCAAATTGCGGCTCCATTGCATCGCTTGCGTCGCTAGAATGTCCCCTTTGCTTAGACAGATGTGTGCCAAGTAGCATTTCAATAACTTAAACACCCATTGCTCAGTGGTCGATGTTTGGTTCAGTTTGATCCTGACAAACCAGTTGTAATGCAAGTTGACGCTTCCTCTTACGGAGTCGGTATTGTGCTTTCGCACAGAATTGGTGATGAAGACAGATCTATTCCACCTCAAAAGTGTTGTCCAAAGTTCACTGTAACTATCCAAAAATCGAGAAAGAGGCATTGGCTATTGTTTATGGTGTCACCAAATTCCACCACTACTTGCATGGCAGAAAATTTGACCTAGTAACGAATCACAGGCCAATGCAGTCCTTGTTTCATACGACTTATCCGGTTTCTGAACGAACAGCACAAAAATTGCAAAGATGGGCTATGTTGTTGTCTCAATACCACTATCGTCCGACGGTTAAGCATGGTGATGTGGACGCACTTTCACATCTTCTGATAGGCCCTGATAGAGACTTTGACGCTTCTGCTGCATCCTGTTGTCACATCGATACTCGGGAATCTGAATAGCTTCAATCTCTTCCGCTGCACTATAGGAAAATTGCACAGGCCACGGAAGCTGATTCAGATGTGAATATTTTTGTAACACACATTCGCACATCTTGGCCTCCTTCCTTGCATAGCACAAAGAACTCTGCAGTGCGCCGATAATTTGCACGTGCAGCATAGGCTCGCTATGCATAAAGGTGCGATTGTTGTTCAAAATGACAGTGGACAGTCATGTGTGCTGATCCCTAAGGCTTTTCAAAAAGAAGTGTTGCAGTTATATCACCAAGGACACTGGGGGTTGTTCGTACGAAACAGTTAGCGCGTGAACACTATACTTGATAGGTTATGGACACCCAAATAGAACAGATGACGTCACAGTGTCACGCATGTGCGGAAAATCGGTTCGCTCTGCCACAAACATTCTCTGCTAGGCCTAAGTCTCAATCAAAACGACAACGTGTGCACATAGAGTTTGCGGGACTGTTTTGGAACACTCGTTGGTTGATTGTGGTTGACTCGTATAGCAAGTTTCCTTTTACTGTAGCAATGAATTCGACAACGTCACTTAGCACAACTCAGGTGTTGTCCTCTATTTGTGGCCTCAGAGGTTTTCCTGAAGTCACAGAGGCGGACAAAGGTCATCAGTTCATGCCAAATAAATTTAAAACGCAATGGCATACAGCATCTAACTAGCGCACCGTTCTATCCACAGTCAAACGGCGAAGCGGAACGTTTTGTCAGAACCTTCAAGCAGCACATGGCCAAACTTCGCTCCGCACACACCAGGGATCAAGCATTGCAACTGTTTCTCGCTTCCTATCGTTCCCATCTACGAGATGGACCATCGCCGGCGGAATTGCCTAATGGCCGCCGGAATCAGACACTGCTCCACTCTCCTCAGCATCCGGCGCCGAAGGAAGGCTGCAGGTATCGCTTCACGCCACATGATATTGTGCTTTACAGGCGAGATCCTTCGTCGACCTGGCGTCTGCGTGTATCTCATTTCAGGTCCCGACGGATTGCAACGCCGACATTACAATCAATTTCGGCACTGCCATGTGCATGGTGATCCTTCTGTGTCTCTCCCCCCAGATTCCCGGATCCCGATGACATCGCAGCTACAGCAGCCGCGGTGTCCTCCGGGACACCACGGGGCGACCCCATGGAGACGGAGCCTTCGCCTCCTCCGCCTGCTCCTGTCCTATCGATGCAGCTGGACCCGCCCAAGCCGCAGCAGCCGACGCCTTCGACATCTTGCTATTGACCCCAGACGGTGGACGTGTACACTTCTGGCCGTTTTCCGGAGGGTGTTTCCACCACGGTGAAGGCCGGATGGCGGAGTAGGACCGGAAGCCTGATGTCCCCTGCAGCCACGGTTTCCGGTCCAGCGCAGCATCCACACTCCTGTCTCCCCCGCCGTTGTTGCGTCCCTGTACGACGACGGTCCGTCGCCTTGAGGAGCCGGTCGCGGTGGCCGAGCGGTTCTAGGCGCTTCAGTCCGGAACCGCGTAACTGCTGCGATCGCAGATTCGAATCCTGGCCTCGGGCAAGAATGTGTATGATGTCCTTAGGTTAGTTTGGTTTGAGTAGTTCGAAGTTCTTGGGGTCTGATGACCTTAGATGTTAAGTCCCATAGTGCTCATAGCCATTTCACCCATTTTCGCTTTGGGGAAGGGAGGGGGATGGGGAGGAATGTTTCTTCATAACGTCAAGCACCAGGGCGGCGACCAAGAACGGAAGAGCAGAGAGGGCTGTGAGACGGCGTCACCCAATAGCACGCTCACAGACCCCTCCTTAGGACGACACCGAGACCGGAGCGGCAACTGGGCCAGGAGAATATAAGCGCCGCTCCGTCTGGCCGCGCAAAGTTGAAGTCGAGCCGACCTACGAACGCTACAACAGTGACTTAGAAACGCTAATTGTTCACTTGTATTACGAATTGAATTTACTAGAGAGCTTGTTTATGTCTGTCTGTTGCGCCTTGCTTGCGAGACGCCTATAACTCACAAAGTTAAGTATTTTAATCATTTCCTTTTGTAATAAACTCCACTAATACGATTTGCTTGAATTGTTGTCTAGCGAACCGAGAAAGCAGCTTTAGCAGGCACCCTATATTAGACGAATGGGCATAACACAACAGCCACCATTAATTTCTCTTCCGTTCCAACTTCAGAGCAGTTTTTGCATCCTCGGTCCTTGATTATTTCTTGCCTATGTAGTAAACTTAAACTTTTTACCCTCAATTGTTCCATCAGAAGCTATGAACGTAATTCCTTGATATCCTAACACGGATTTCGTCCTCCAGTCCCTTCCTCCTATCAATGTTCTTACATATTACAGTTCTTGCCGATTCTACGAAGAACCTCATTTCTTATTTTATCTGTGTGTTTGATTTTCAACAATCTTCTACGCCATTACATATCAGAAGCTTCGATTTTATTCTTTTCCGTTGTTTATGATTCACGTACATGCAATAATGTACTCCAAACGCACAATGTCGAAAAAACAATAGTATATCCTTTTAGAAGATTCCAGTTCGTTCAAGATTTATTGTTGCAACACTGCATACGGAGCGCATGAAACGATTACATTTACAGACGGATAGCGCAAGCGGTTCAGCGGTGCTAGTTATCGACTCATTCTGAAACACCAATACTATTAAGTAGTGTAGCCTGCATGGACGACAGTGCAGGCGCTGTCTCTGACATTAAGTCGATCGACAGTGCAAGCGCTGACTCTGACATTAAGTCGATCGTAAAGCTGGCGAATACCGTCCTGAGATACATTATGCCACGCCTGTTCGACATGTTCACGTATTTCTGTAAGAGTTGTTGGTTGACGAATCGCACGAGTCACTTCTCGTACCATCATATCCCACACGTGCTGGATAGGATACAAGTCCGGAGATCATGCTGGCACGTCTTGCAGAGCACACTGAGCTTCACGGGCATTTTGTGGGCTAGCTTTATCTGCTGGAGCAACACGTCAGCTTCTCCTGACATGAAAGGCAAATGAACGGGTCTAACAATGTTCTGCATGTACCGTGCCCTGGTTGCGTCCCCTCGATAAACAACAAATATGAAGATGGTATCTGTTCTTTCGGACATGTCTGCCGCGAGTAATGAGTGAAATGGGCAGGAGCACTACGAATGTAGTGTGTGGACATTAAGTTGGGAATGTGGGTCTCACGTGGAGCGTGCAAGGGATAAATCCCTGCAGTCGCACTATCCTCTGTGCCCTCGGTGGCTCAGATGGATAGAGTGTCTGCCATTAAGCAGGAGATCCCGGGTTCGAGTCCCGGTCGGGGCACACATTTTCAGCTGTCCATGCTGATGTATATCAACGCCTGTCGACAGCTTAGGGTCTTGATTTAATTATCATTTCATTAACACCAAAGGTAATCGAGAGTTGTAGTTTATCGCACCTCAGACCAAAAAGCCTGTGTGAGGCCATTGTGTCTTGGGTGAAAGCACGCTACGAGACAGGGCTCACCAGGTGTACGCCGTACATGAGAAAGACCATCACTGGCGTGCAGGTGGAATGTGCTTTCATCGCAGAAGACCACTTCGAGCCATTCCATCTCCAAGTGGTCCGCTGACGGCACAAGCCGAGCCGTGCTCGTCGATGCCGTGGCGAGAGTGGAAGACGAGCTACAGATGTGCGTACTCGTAGCCTCACTGCTAATAACCGGTTAGCCACAATTCGTGTTGACACATATGGGCTCATGCCCTCATATCTGTACTGTGGTAGCTGTGCTGTGTGCCACCGCTGATCTTACAATACGACGATCCTGAAGGTCATCTACACTGTGTGGACGGTCAGAACCTTATCTACGGGTGTGAGAATAATCACGTGACTACTGAGATCAGCATCGTTGTATAGCTGATGCAGCAAAATTGTGTGACAATTCACCGAAAGGACCATCCCACCACTTGGAATGCTACGATTTGGCCCCTTTCAAACTCGCTCAGTTGGTGGTAAAAAGCTTGGGTCCGTCTCCGTGGGAAAGTTGCTTTCTTGCTTCACACGTTTCCAGCACACTGAGCCTTCTGAAGGCGATCATTCAGTATTAAAGCGTAGATGCAGATGACCCTCTGATGGTACGCTGTCTATTGGCGGACGATGTTAACATCATTATCAGTACATCTACTATCGCCGAAATGGCGTATGCAATTATCATATCAGAATCTGCGTCGTGTTTCCAGGTGTACTTTTCTGGTCCTTATGTGTTCCTCGCTTTCACCATCATAAAGTATTTGGTCTCCAAGAGGAAATAATTCATTTACTTCCTCTATTTCATGGACCTCATTTCTGATAAGGCTACCGCTAATCTCATTTCTACTACTTATTCCTCCATCTTACTTAGTATTACTCCCAGTCCATTGTGTGTGCTCATTACAATGCACATTCCATTCGCCAGCTCCTGCAATTATTTTCACTGTGGACAGGTAAGACCTCAGCCATGTTGATACTGATATTCTGTTACTCTGAATTTTTATACCACTTTCGAAAATTTCTTTTATTTCTATCATTGGTTCTTCGATGTGAAGATAGAAGGGTATGGGTGAACTACATCCATTCCTCATACCCTCCCTACTCCGAGCACTTTGTTCTTGTTTGCCAGTCTTTTATTTTCTTCTAGGTTCTTGTAAACAGCAGCAAACTTCAAAAGCAATTCACCATTCCCTAGTACTGCAGTATCCCACACCTTTCTGCGATGATTTATGTAGGTGGTTCTGTTAAACTTGAGTCTATGACTGTGATCTGTGTCTGTATCCCTTCCCAGATATGCATTCCAGTCCATTATCTGGTTTCTGAATATCTACCTGACCATCATGTACTGCAGTTATAGTATTCCCGCGGCCCAGCTGTTTTTTTCTAAGTATACATCCTTCTCCTGTGATTCAGTGAGTAGGGGAGTTAGGCTAACAAAGCAAGTCGCCAGACTTTCTGGATAAAGCGAATAGTATCAACGCCTTTGACACCCCGCAACAAGAACCTGCCTTCGTGAGTAGAAACGACAACAAAATGGTATGGAAAATTTATTACGCACCTTCTTCTCTGTGCTAGCCTCGTCAACTGAGAGTAGCTCATACAACAAACTTCGTCAGTTATTTGGTGGCTATAGTCCATTCACCCTCTTCTTCTAAAGTTTTCGCGTTGTTTGGCTTCCTCTGACACCCTGGAAGGGGGGGGGGGGGGGGTATTCCCTGCTGTTTTCGGTATATTCGTTTCCTTACAGATTTTGTGGAGATGCTCTCCTTATGACCACTGAAATACTGAAATCCATCTCTTATACGAGGTACATCTACATCGCTTCGATTCTCATATTTTTCAGTTTTCCCAGAGTCCATAACTCGGTAAAATACAATGCCGCGAAGGTGGCGTGTATAAGCAAAAATGTATTTCTCAAAGTAAGACCTCTGTTTGATACTAGCTGACATATTTGTGCCCGGAAAGTCCTCCTCGCTTGGCTAGGCTGCTTTTTCTGCCCTTCATGTTTCATCCATCGCGTTATTTTGTTTCCGGCGTTTCAGAATTCCATCACTTCATCTACTTCTTGGTCACGATTTTTCATGTTAAATTGTTAGCTAATATCATTTCAGCCATTCCTCATTACGTTCTTCTACCTTCATTTTACACTCAATTCCCTGTATTGTACTCATAGGACTATTCACTCGAATGAAGAGGTCCTGGAATACTTCTACACTTTCATTAGGAAAGCAAAGTTATCAACGAATGTCATCAATGATATTCATTCATCTCGAATTTTCATGCGGCTAATGGATGTTTCTTTTATTTCCGTTACTGCTTCTTCTATTGAACAGTAGCAGCGGAAGGCTAGATTCCTCTTCTAGATCCTTTTTTCACCTAGCAGTTCGTTCTTGGTGTTCCATTTTAATCGTTTCTTCTCGATTTTTGTACCTGTTGTGTATTACCCGTCTTCCTCTACGGGTTACAACCATTTTCTGACAATTTAGAACAATTTTCACCATTTAACGTTGTCTTATACATTTTCTATGTCGCAGAATCCTAAGAATCTGTCTTTATTTAAGATTAGCCTCCATTATCAAATACAGCATCAGACAAGTTACTCAATAAATACCCTGCAATTGAGACGAAGCAAGCTCAGTATCCAATCTCATCTGCTATGTTTTCCTGTCTCCAAAGATTTCCCAAATTTCTTCCTAAACTATAACAATGACAATATGATAGTGTACCTAATACCCAGTGAGTGCATAGTAGTTTCACATTCATTAATGAGCTTAGTCCTATTGAATTTCATTTGCTCATTATAGACTACTTGCTAATATAGTTGTTGTCAGTAGCAGGTTCGAATCCTGCCTCCGGCATGGATGTGTGTGATGTCCCTAGGTTAGTTAGGTTTAAGTAGTTCTAAGTTTTAGGGGACTGACGACCTCAGAAATTAAGTCTCATAGTACTCAGAGCCATTTGAACCATTTTGTTGTTGTCACAAATTGTTTGAAAGTAGTTAAGTAACTTCCAAATTAATTAGCAATAAAGCTTTAGACCACTGCTAGATTCAATTACAAATTAAGTCAAAATTTGTGTTAGATTCTAAACTTTGGCATTGTAATTCTGTTGATATAATTTTTATGTTTCATTTGAGGTGCAGCTTTTGTTACTTAACGCACTAATTAGAAAATTCAATATCTAGACGACTATTAAATATTTTATTTAAAATGTGTGACGTTACTAATGAGTAGTGTAAAACATATTGTTCATAGGCGAAACTATACATAGACCTAGCACATCTGAGATCAGGCAGTCTGCGGCTGAGAGTAAAGGAAGCAACACCTATATCGCTCGTCGTGAGCAATGTCTCATAGTACGATGACTAACATTCTGAAATATTTGCATATATTGTGTACAGTTCCTTTTCTTAACTCGTGGGTTTAATTCATAACTTCTGTGACTAATTACTAATTAATTTGGAGTGAGAACCAATGAGAGGATCACAGTGGTATTGACTCCTATAAACAATGACTTGTTATCTGGGCAGTGTTGACTGTCTTGCTGATTACGTTGGTGCACTATCTTAATTGTTTCGAGTTCCTTAAACGTTTATGACGACAGTGATATGGTGAACTGATACGTTGAACTTTCGCCGCATGTGACTCGTTTTGAACGACTGGACTGTGTTTTCTGGTCACTGCACTACGACACTTAAACTACCTTTGAACTACTGTAGTAGGTAACAATCTGCTCTTCTTTAATTCGAACTATGTATGAGTCCTGTAAATAACTATATCAGTGTATACTTTGCGCGAAGAGCGTAATTAAAGCGTTTTAAATTCACCTGTGGCGTCGGCCAAAGTATTGCTATAGACTGTTAGTAGAACTAACGTGTTCCAGCCAGTTCTGGACCCAGCTCTGCTACCGAGAAGAGCAGAAGAGACTTATGCAGAAGCAAGCAGTTTTTTTCCAAACGGGTACCCGTGGTTTCGGTGCCCTTTGCTGTGTCAGAACGTGTTAAGGAACACGAGTAACCTGATGAGTACGAGACTTACAGTGATAACCTATTAACAGTGGCCATTACACAGTGCGTCAAAGTAATGGATAGAAATTTGACAGCGTTTTGAATAACGAACAGCGAATTATTAACAGTGCACAATGTACATAAACACTGATTTTGGAACTGTTACATCGAGATATAACATTAACCGCAAACATTAGACGTCATAAATGTGTTAATGTGCAATAGGCTATCAGGTTACAAGTTACTGGTCGACGTCATGCATCGCAACGCAGCAACCGGCCATTATGTGAGGTCGATTCAGAAAAGCAGCGACCAATTAAGGAATATCGTCTACGCAGTGCCTATCAGAACAACACGAGACAGCTGGCTGTCGAAGCAACTTCATCGCGGGTGGAGTACATCAGGCGGCTTGCAACAGCAACTTCACTTTACAACAAGAGGCAGGGGCGATAACGGAAATGGTCTTAAGGTAAATTGTTTTTCTTTTCAAGTGATAGTTTATCACTGTCTGAATGACCGTAAAGGAGGGAGAAGACGCAGTGTTTCATGACGTGGGACAGGTGGTGGACATTAACCAAAAACCTGATGACGAGGGCTTGTGTGAGGACAAAGAGGATGAATTCAATTTTGTATATGATTGCAAGACGGTATTTACGAGTGAACCAGTAGATGACATTGGGCTCCGATATGGCCTAGACTTAACTTTGTGCAGTGAAATGAATGATAGTCTTGTATTAGATGAGATGTCTAGGTGTTCACCTACTGAAAGTGATGACGATAAAATAGGTAGACAGGAAGCGAAAGATTCATGCAATGGTGAGTTGAAAGAGGAAAATCAGTCGGAAAATATGTAGATCAAGGCTAGGGGATGTAATTAGGAATAAATGGTTGTGGAAAAATTTTGGTGAACTACATAAACTAGTGGTTAATGGCATTAAAAAGAACGCAGATAGTGTAAAATCAGACATGAGTACCAGAATAGACAAAAGCAATAATGATCAAAAAGTTGCAGCCAAAAGGGATGTGTGTACTAAAGATGACATTGGGGTATAAAGTTAGAAAGTGGAGCATTTGTTACTAATCATATTATTTTAAACAGTAATGATACTGAAACTTCCTGGCAGATTAAAACTGCGTGCCAGATCGAGGCTCGAACTTTTTTTTTTGGCCTTTCATGAGCAAGTGCTCTACCAACTGAGCTACCCAATCACTGCACACGAGCCGACCCCACACTTTCAATTCTGCAAGTACCTCGTTTCCTACCTTCCACACTTCACAGAAGCTCTTCTGTGAATCTTGCAGAACTAGCACTCTTGGAAGAAAGGATATTGCGGTGACATGGCTTAGCCAAAGCCCGGGGGACGTTTCCAGAATGAGATTTTCACTCTGCAGCGGAGTGTGCGCAGTTCTGCAAGGTTCGCAGAAGATCTTCTGTGAAGTTTGGAAGGTAGGAGAAGAGGTACTGGCAGAATTGAATCTGTGGGGGCGGGTCGTGAGCCGTGCTTGGGTAGCTCAGTTGGAGAGCACTTGCCCATGAAAGGCAAAGGTCTCGAGTTCGGGTCTCGCTGTGGCACACAGTTTTAATCTGCCAGGAAATTTCATATCAGTGCACACTCCGCTGCAGAGTGAAAATCTCATTCTAGAAATGTTACTGATGTAAAACTTGAGCTAGACTCTAGAACTGACAAGGTATCCCAAGATTGGTAGAGAAAGATGTACTATTAAGGCAAAAAAGAGTGCGTTAGTGAAAAGAGGGTGAAAGTTGTTGACCAGAAGTGTGGTGGTAACTCAGTGAAATCCGAGAAATGTTCTGACAATAAGGAAAATCTTGAAAATAAAAATAACCAAATTTAAAAAATTTACAGGGTAAGATAGAAGTAGTGGACTCAAAAGTTAAAATAAGAGTGTAGCTGTAATTAATAAGAGAATAGAGAAGGTTAATGAGGAAGTGGATTCTAAATTTGTGGAAAAGGGAATGGAACTAAACTAGGTAAGAAGTGTTTCACATGGTGGACTGTGTCTAGCTGAAATGTTACTTGTCTGAATAATTAACAGAATATGCCCCAATTTTTAATTTAGGCTAATATAGATTAACAATTAAATTTTTTCTGTGTTAATAAACCCGTAAAGTAAGGAGGAAAAGGCGCGATTTAATGTAAGGAAGGTATTTTTTATTGCTGTTCTGCTAACGAATGTTCCAGAGCAATGTTTATCTATCGCATTTACAAAGCAGTTGAAGGCAGTCACCGTAATTTGTTTTCGGATAATATAAAAGCAGGAGCTGTGAGCTCTCTCTCTCTCTCTCTCGCTCTCTCTCTCTCTCTCTCTCTGGTTCGTTTTCGGTGACTGTCTCACAAATGTAAGTGTCGCTCTATAACGTTTGGCAAGTAATTACACTAATTTAATTTCAAAAGCCATGTTTTAATTAAGACTGTACTATCCCGTTTCATTAACTCCACATATCAAATTATTGTGGTACATTTTAGAAATGATCCATGCTGCAGCGAAGGAGAGTTGCCGACGAATATTTTGGTGCCCACAGCCGAACGCTACTAGTGTTCAAACGGCCATTACTTTATCAAACTTTCATTTCAGCGTCCCTGAGATATCTTTTACCGGTCTTTTCTGTCAGTATCCGGGCAATGTAATTACTCAAACTGCGTTATTTTTAGATTTGCCACTCGCCTCTAAACAATGCCGTCAGTCAACGTTCTCGTCGGCCTGATGGGAATCTAATGCTGGTTGGCGAAATATGTAATTTCACCATCCACAAGTAAACATTTTCTATGCACAATTATATCACTTTATAGTCTTGTCGCCCGTAAAAGCAATAGATTTAATCTTACATTATTTTTTAAATACTAGTAGTATTAAACAGCGTCAATTCTTTTGTGAGTTGTAAGAAATTTTATGATTTTGAACCATATGGCACAGTGAACCCTCTTGATTTCATTAGAGAATTTAATAGATTGCCTGACGTATGGAGCGATACAGAAAAACTTCTTCTTTGAGACGATTTCTAAAAGGGGACACATGTTCCGACAGCATACGTGGCTGAATCTGCTAGTTCATGGAAAGAACTCACGTCATTGTTGTTAGAGGAATATTGGTTTAAGGATAAACAACAAACTACACCATGTGATTTTTGGTCAGGTGGAAGATATGATACTTGGTTATGCACAATTAAAGTGTTTTGTCAGTATTGGATTAACAAATTAAAATATTTAGATAAGGAATTGGGCACAGAAGTCGAACCTATGAGTTTAGAAAATATATTACCACAAAAAGTTAGGGAATTATCAGTGCCCAATCCTAGAAGCAGTATTAATGAATTTTTGAATTATTTGGATAAGGTAGAAAGGGTAAAACCCTCCGCTGAGGGTAGAAGACATTTTGATGAGAGGAATCAGAATAGGGAGAGTATAATGAAAACAGGATGGAAAGGTCATACCCAGACAGAAGGAATGGGGGCCAAAGAAATAACTGGATAAATAATGGTAATAATGGACAAGGAGATGATTGTGGTCACTTAAACTAAGGTTTGCGCCAGTCACAGCTCGAACCTGGGCAGGACACAGGAGCCTATTTCCAGAAAGGGGACATATATATGGATAATAGAAATAAGGTAGGTAGACAGTATGAGTCAGGTTGTGTTATAAGTGAAATTCTTCCAAGTGATGAAAGTACTAAGGTAATGAAATGAATTTGTATTATGAAGAAACCAATTCATGAGGAGAGGAGTGCTATAACTGTTCAGCATGATTAACCAAGTTTTTGAAGGTGGTGACAATGGCTATAGTTCTGGTTCATGTGAGAGTTCAGATAACAGTAAACCTCATAGTGAGTCAAGTAGTAATGAAGATGAAGATGATGACGAGTTGTTCGAGTTTGTGTTTTATGAGGAAAATAACAAGATACATAAAGTAAGGATTAAGGAGGTAAATGTACAAGGTAGGAAGAAAGAAAATGTAGAAGCTAATGGTGAATTAAATAACGAAGAAGAGCGAGTAGCCTGTCACTTGACTGTAACTATTAATAGATTTGGAGATCTACATGATAGTTTCTCTAGAGGTAAGGTTAATTAAGAACAGAGTGAGAGTACTAATGAGGTACAGCATCCTGTAGTTGTGGCTAATGTGTAAGGTATATCTGTCACGCGTTTGCTGGACTGTAGTACTGAATTGAATGGCCTGTAACAGGTATTCTTTGAGTGTATTAAAGCTAAAGAAAGAGTAGTAGTAATATCTGTATCTGGTATCCGAATTATATTGCAACAGGTAAAATGTCAATGAGTATTAAGCATGAGGTATTGCTGATTGTAGAACTTGCTGGGCATCAGGTAGAGTGTAAGTTTTTCGTGATACCTGATGTGACAATCGGCTCCTGTTGGGGACAGAACTTTTGTGTAAATGAAATGTAAATATTGCTTTAGATAATGGTTAATTTTGTTTCATATGTACTGATAGTCTAATGATGTACCTTTTTAGGAGAAAACACTGGTGCAACAGTACACGAGCAGTTAAACTTTCTATATTACCACAAAAGGTTAGGGAATTATCAGTGTCTGGTCCTAGAAGCAGTATTAATGAATTTTTGAATTATCTAGCAATTGCAAACGGCTCTGTACATTCTGAAAAGGAAAGAATAAATGTATAGATAAGGAAGGAAGTGAAGAAGTTGAAGGAATAATGACTAGTCGGAAATAGAATTTGGAAGAAGTATTGTTGCTGAGCAATAAGACACTTTCAGACAAGAATGGACTAGTAAAAGTCTTTGAATGTAAATTGAAATGGAAGAAGATGGACCATTTTTTAATAAAACCACATGTTACACAGTATGCTAGTAAATAAGCAGTAAGAATGGATATTAGAAAGATGTTAGAATGGAGGATACTAGGCACAGTAATCCCTTAGTAATGGTAACAAAAATGAATTGAGGATTCAGGGTTTTCCTGGATGCCAGGAAACTGAATGAAATTATTTTGAAGGATAGTGACAGACCATCAGATGCAGAAGAAATTTTACAAATATTCACTGGAAGTAGATTTTAGAGCTCTTTTGATGTAACTTGTGGGTATTAGAATATCAGCCCAGCATATAAATGTAGGCCTTCTGTAGCCTTTCTAAATGAAGGTAAGTGCTCTCGATATTGTGTAGTGTAATGACTTTTGGGTGAAACGTACCTATTTGTATGTTCATTATGGTAATTGATGAAGTGTTGGGAAATGAATTAATTAACAAAAACTCTTTATGTTGATCCTAACTTGGTGGCTAATTACGACTGATCTGAAAATTGCTAAATTTTAGATTAACTCTTGAAAGATTTGTAGAAGGGGGGATACAATTAAAATTAAGTATATCTGAATTTGGTAAAATAAAATTTCCTTTTTGGGCTACAAAACTGATGAATAGGGTATACACCCTGATTCGGAAAAACTTAGTGCTGGTGATGATTTTCTGTGACCATGAAGTAAGAAGAAACTGAAAGCAATCTTTGGCCTTTTTTGATATTATCGAAAATTTGTGATGGATCAGTCTTTAGACCACCCTTGACTAGAAAATTTACTGAATTCCTCTAGCATGAAATTGGAGTAAGATGTGTGCTGAGGCTTTCAAAATTTAAAGAAAGAGTTGGTCAAAAGCAAATTACTGTATCATTCGTATTTTTCAATACCTTTCTGTATAAGCAATGACTCAAGTTTTTTTGGTCTGGAGGGTTAACATTTTTCAAATAGTATCAACTGAACAGGGAACTGAACACGTGACCAGTGCATTTTCGAACATAAATTTATATGCACATGGAAAGAACTATTATATTTCAGAACTAGAAGCTTTGAACATTATCTGCTAGGGCACAGAATTATCTAATATACAGGCGACAACACTTGAGTCTTATTGACCAGTGTAGACTGAAACATCACAAGTTAACAATGTGGGCCTCATATCTCCAACAGTTTGATTTAGAGCATCATTATATTGAAGAAAAGACTACATTACAGCTGATGTTCCTTGTAGGATGCCATCAGGTGGAAAAGATAGTGACAACCCTGAGGACGCTGTGAATCACATCAGGTTGTTTAGAGTGCTAGGGGTAATGGAAAAAGAACAATTTAAGAAAAGTTGTAAACAAATAGGAGGGGAAAAGAACAAAGATCCTAATTTGAGGATAGTCAAACAGTATTACAACTCCAAGAACGAACCAAAACTAAACTAGTACTATATGATATACTCGAACAAAGATATATTACTTAGAAGGAAAACTTTGGACAAACAGGAGTGGAAGTTGTGCTTCCGAGAGAAGCACGTAGAAAAGTTGATTGACTGTCTTCATGATATCTATGGACGTTATTGGATGAGGAAATTTGCAGCTAAGTTTCAGAAGACTAGCTTTTAACAGCGTGTGGAGGAGAGTTAACATAGATTGGAAGGGTGTGACAAACGTCAAAGGGTAAAGACCACTAGTGCATCATCTAAAGGGTCAACGAACTTAGGGAACTAATCGCTGTGGACCTTCTGCGCCCACACTCGGTGTTCACAGCGGATTCAGACATACTTTTGTGGTACTAGACACTTTCTCCGAGCATGTAATGTTGTACCCAGTCATAAGAGCTACCATCAGAACCATGGTTGAGAAATTAGAGACTATTTACTTTCACATAGTGGGGGTATCCAAATTATTATTGCCAGACAGTGGGCCACACTTTATTTCAGGAAGATTCGTGCATTGTATTGGGCTGTATAAAAATAAAAATATCAAAATTTCAACTTATTTTCCACAAGGTCGTATGAGTGAGCCAATGATGAAGGAAATCAATAGAATATGTAGAACTTATTTTAGCAGTTCATTTGGTATGAGATGACCAAACTGCTAAATATCAGCAGTTTGAAAATATTATCAATAACTTACTGGATGAGTCTACAGGGTTTGCTCCCTTTGAGCTCATATTTGGTGAAAGATCTACAAAGATTATGAAAGAGGAAATGGAATTCCTAGCAATTATTGATGTAGCCTAGGATAAAAAGGTAAGGCTGGCAAGATAGATGAAGAAGAAAAAAGCGTTAGGCACAAAGAGAAGGCATTACTTGAATGTTACACTGACTGTATTCAAGACTGTGGCCTTGGTCGTTGTTAAGGCGGGAGAGAAATCGAACAGGGTAAATGACGAAACCAAGAAGTTTTTGCATGTATATCACAGACCATCTAAAGTAGTACGAATTTCCCATAATGTGCATATGAGTTAGGTTACATGAATTCTGATAGAATTTTTGGATTGGTTTTTGGACCATACATACAGACACTAAGGAGTGTGAATGTGGATTTAGACAAGAGAGAATAGTTTTGGGAATTTGGCAACTTGAATTTGGCTGTTAGGCTAGAAAACATACTGAAACGTGAATAGGGAACTTAAGTATGGGATCTGCTGACGTTTTGCGATTGGTTCCTTACCCCAGCTGACTGCTTCTGTTCTTTTTCTTGGAGGCACTAAACTCTGTCACCATCCTGTTTTTGCCCTTCTACCTTTTTTCTTTCCATCTTTGTCTGCCCAGGGCTCAGCTGCAAAAATTTGGTGTTACATAGCTACAATAACAGCAGTTGTGCTCCACAACAATTAGGGATTTAGGTAGCCAAAAATCAGGGGTTTTGCTACTCAAAAGTTGGGGCTTTGTCCCCAACAGTTAGCTGTCTTCTAGTATAGTTGCAAAGTCACTCGTTTGGTGAATACCCTGTGCACTTATTTGCAGTTTGTCTTCTAAGAACAATTGTTGTGATCCTTTTTTTTCTTTTTTCAATTTGCTTCCATCAAGTAACTGTCATGTAACTGTCATGCTCTGTTTTCCATTGCTTACCTGGGCTTATTTGTTCAGGAACAGATATAATTTTTATATAAATTTTTGTGTGGCATACTTCGATATACAGTGGATAGAATATTCATTACACTTTGTTACAATTAGAAAATTTTGATAGAAAATTGAGTGATAAGGATTTGCTCTATGGATCATTGATAGTGGAGTAAGATTTGTAGTAATCAGTGAGCACATATTATGCAATGAACTGGTATAGCAACAGTAATTAAAGGAGATAATAACCTCTAGAGCAGTGATTAACATCTGGGATAATTACCTCCTGAGGGTTAAAATGAAATTTTCTGTGGGGTAAAAACAAAAGAATTCGATTGTCTTATGGTTACAAAACTAAATTATTTTATAAATGACGTTATTATTATCACTATTTCTTAAGACTGTAATGCTGATTACTAAGTTACAAGTCTCCTTATCTGTTTTTAAAACATGGACCTTAACCTGTGCCACAATCTGGTTGAGGTTAAAGCTTATGAAACGAATGTAAGAACATCTTCTACTCATATAGTTCACTTTTTACACACGAAATTTTTACTTTGTACCATGCATCTATGACAGGAAAATTAAGATATATACTTCACATATATTTTAACATGTTATCAAAATGCATTCAGCGAGTTGTAGGTAGTTCCCACAATGGACCACAAATTGCTTCATTATTCATATAGTAACAGATAATCCACCTAACTGACGGCACAACACAACAGTAACTGTGTAATGGTTACTAAATTGCTACACGACTTTCACATTGTTATTATTATTGGTAGTAATTGTAAGACATAAAGATTTGGCAGCCTAAGGTCTTCGAGTTTCTACCAGTTCTTGAGTAAGGAGTCTGGCAATTATGTAATATACAGACAGTAAGTGTAGTGCACCCAGTTTGATTCAGTTGCTTTTAAATGGTGGTGTAGAGTGTGGGTAAAACAAGAGTCTCTAGGGAGCGGTGTGGTCCAGAGGATGCATATTTTGCAATGGGTGTCTACCCTCAATATGGATAGCTAGTTTTCTTTTATGAAGAGGAGTTATAGGCAGCACTAGTGGTGCACTGCTAAGTGTTTCATCATACTATAAAGAAAGGTTTTTAGAAATAAGCAGAATAATTAGATCAAGATATAATAAAACACCTAGAGAAACTATCTTCCATCACTCTAAAAATAATGGCATCAAAATATAATATTTTTGGTCTGAAACTTAGATAGGTACTGATCTTGATGATGTTAGTGGTGGGGATATCTGATTGCATTCAGGGTTAATGGCTCAGAAAGAACGACAAACACTGATCTAGAGTATATTTGTAGTATTAAATGAAAATTTTATTCTCAGAGTAAATATCTATGAAAGTTAATCTTTGTCAAAATTTGTCATAATATAGATGTCTTAAGATTTAGTGAATAGAAAACGAAAGTTTGTGAAAGAGTGGTTGCCTATGATAGTGTTTAGGAGGTAGTGAGAGAGATGGAGTTTGTTACATCTTTTAGATCACAATGATGACTAACATGTGCACATACAATTAGCTAATAAAGTGGAAAATTATTAGTGTCTGCCCAGTGATGAATAATGAAGTTTTTGTGAATAACATTTTTGTAATTTACAGAAGAGTGTCATTCTTTTCAGTATTTTGTCAAGAAGAAATGCAGGTGTTTTCTTTCTCAGTTATTGAAGTCAGGTAATAATTATGTAAAGTGATATGTAATGTGGTAATTAAGTAATGAAGTACTAATGAAATGATGAATATGAGATAATCAATTGACAATTAATGAAATAGCATTGAGGAACAATGGTGACTGAAATAAGAAGAAAATATGTGGGGACAAACCCCGTTTTGCTCTAGAATCATTTTAGTGGATGCTGTCCTGTGGTTAACAATACCCGTAAATAATGTATATGATTTGAACTGACAAACATGTGAATTTTAAAGGTGACTTGTAAACAGAAATAGAGGATTGTAGGTTAGAACATCTTGGTGAGCCAGACATCATGCAAGTAAACAATGTAGCATTTGTGGCCCTAAGACTGGGGTAATTTGCTGAATTTTCTGGGGGAAGTAACAATATTATTTTGTTACCATTGTAAATTTCTTGCTGGGAGTAGTTCTTCGTTGTGCTGGTAATGAATATGAGTGAAGATAAAAATAATTTTTACATGAAATATGATAAATTTTTGCTAAGGAAGCGACAATGACTACAAAATGGCTAAGGACATGAATTCACTAAATGTATTTGCCACTAATTTTGAAAAATTCTAATTGGGCATTCAAAAAGTATACTGAGGAAATTTGACTTTCAAGTTTAATAAATAAGTTAAAGTATGGATTAATAGTAAACAATTTCCATTCCCTTTCGGTGAATCTATGTAAATATGTAACAATTTTAGCGGTACTTAACATATATTTGAAAATGTGAGCAAAACTAGTTTTTTGGTTCAAGACTAGTTTCATATTTTTACTACAGGTGTAAAATTTTTGAAATAGTTGTCATAAATATAATTTGTGTTGCAGTATTCTATGATTATGTACTGATCAGACGTGTTATCTTGCACAGTGTAATGCTATAGGTTACTGAAGTTTTTCTGTCAGGTGTAAATGTCATTAATGTCAGTGTACTAAAGGAAGCTTTTGTTAATTTCTGTTTTCCAAGTGTGTTGACTACGAGGACCTGCCTGCAGAGAGTCGGATGGGGATAGACTATGGAACAGCCAGTTGAGCCTGTTAGTGTAGAAGCTATATAGTTTTTAAGTGAGAGAGACAACAGGTATAAGACTGACTGAGTTGTTCATTTTAGATGTAACAAGTTTTTTCTATATTTTTTAGTAAGCCAATAGAGAGAACTTGAAATTCATATCTGAAAGTGACTGATTAATTTGTAGATATGTCCGTGAATAGGACCTGACGTTTCGTATTGTAAGGTATGTTTACATGTGTTCAACAATTTTTGTGCTTTATGTACTTGTTTGCAATGTTAATGTGAGGCCACCCAGTGACGTTAGGAATTTTATGTATGGATGTGATATATAAAAAAATAGTTAATTATATATTTTGAATATGTTTCTTGATTATGTTTAACTGTTGGTTAATTGACCCTTGGACTTTCTGCTGAGCAATTTTCTATATCTCTCAACTCTATCCACTGGTGGGGTGACGGGACAAAGCAACTTGTGTCTCCACTTTCATCTGCTATATTTTTCTGCCTCCCAATATTTAGTAAATTTTTTCCCTACACTATGATAACGACAGTATCGTGGTGTGCCTAGTATCAAGTGAGTGTATAGTTGTTTCAGAATTGTAAATAAAGTTGATCCCACTGAATTTCATTACTTATGAAATAATGTTAGTAGAGAAAGTTAATACAATACGACCTTACATCTTTAGTGAGCTGTAGAAAACATATTTAGGCATATTAACGCCTATACATGAAAGAATATATCTGCAAAATTTCCATAAGGTACTTAAAATTGTTTGAAACTAATTATCCTCCGATTAATTAACGTTAAAGCTTTAGGTCATTGCTGAATTCTGTTACAAATTATCTCAAAATTATTGCTAGATTCTGAACTTTGGCATTATAATTTGTATATGTATTTCATTTATGTTCCATTTAGCGTCCAACACATTTTAATTAACTTACTAATTTGAAACTTTAGTATTTTGGTGCTCATAAAATGTTTTATTTAAGACTGAAACGCAGACTCTCTGTTATGTTATTGTTGTTTTGTGTTATTGTAGTTGTAGAGATATGAAATTATTGCAGGGGTTAGCTTAGTCAGCCGTATTTCAGGATTTTTGACATTAAATGGAGCCTGAAACTTGCGTAATAAATACTTCGCGTGAAGTGCGGTTTGCAGCATAAACAAAAATTAATTGCGGAGCAACAAGTGGACATCACCGTGGAAGAAACATTTCAGAATATTGTGAAGAAGACAGAAGGGTGCTGAAAGTTTGTTCCGCACCTCTTGACACCCGAACAAAACCAACGATGCGTGGGCGTCCAGACCGACGACGAGGCTATGGTTTTTTGGTGGTGTATGAAGTACCACCTTGCTGTGCCCGTTTGACTTCTGAATGCGCTAGGGAATTCCGTGAAGACGAGTGATTGGGATCGAAGTTGATTTAAGTGGGAAAGCTTGCGTTTGGTGTTTATGTATATGTTATTAACCCCTAAAGAGGCGTGTAAGCTTAATTTTGGACATTTGTGATAAGCTTCTGGTGGTTTGTGCCCTAAATTTTGAATGAGAACGTGGGGGCAAATTTTGTGTTGTTTCGGGCAAATTTTGTGTTGTTTCAGTAAATTTTGTGGCTTCGTCTTGAATAAGTTTGTAAGACTGGAGCGTTGCGATTTAAGTTCACATCGTTGACAGTTCTTTTGTGGAGAAAAACATCACGGCCGACGTGAGAGTGTGATCAATATAATGGGTAGAATTATGCCCTTATATATTTATGAGTCCATTTGTTCACGAAGGTTTCGTAATTTGAGAAGTTGTTTGACACTGCAGTAACTGCTATTACCGATTTGGATCGCTGCATGATGTGTTAAATGAATATCACAGCCACATATTTTAATTCTTGTACTTCGGCGACGGTTGCTGACTGACAGTGTTTGGATACATTCCTGTTTACTACTTTTCGGAAGAACGGCGGTTCAGAATGACTTCCAGGCAGCAGGCTTAAATTTTCCGTGGTTTCAGCCGCTTAAGAAGAATACAGAATGATTCCCTCGAAAGTAGATTTCAGAGTTGTAAAGCATCCATGATCCCACAGAACGTAGATATTAGTATTCGACACCCATATGGATAGCAGACAGGAGTCGATCATCGAGCGCTGCTGGAGGCAGTGAGATTAGTGTCGAGTGAAAGCAATACTTAGAAAACGGGCAAAAAGTACAAAATGGCGGTCGAACTGAGTACAGTGTCTATGGCGGATTTGCCGAGTGAGGAGAAAATTGTGAGTTCACCGGATTGTGAAAAATGAGCGCGTCTCCGTATCATCATGTGGATGACCCTCATCAGTACCGTTTCGCGAGTGATACAAAACCAAAAGCGACAAGTGCCGATTTATATGTTTCGCGTCAACCGCGTTGGCCAGCGAGAACCGTGGATTGCAGTGAGGACTGTTGTGAATGTTAACCTTCATCATAGCATGTGACGAAGTACTTAAAATCAGCAACCAATTAAAGATATAACCGTAATTAAACGTGTAAGGCGAAGGTAGCAACTGTCTCAGAATTTGTGTGTTAATAGAAAATACATATTAGTTTGTATGTCGCAACCTTTGTGGTCTTTGATAATAGAAAACTTTCAATCATTAACTATTACGTCTCAGAACAGCCGCACTCTGTTGAAATACCCCCGAAACCACAGCAGAATAATCGATGGCCTTTCATCCATTAAGCACACGGTCATATATTCATAATAATTAACTGTTTTGCGGCTTCGGTAAATCATACAGAACCCAATAAAGGATATAACGGGGGTGTTTCACCTTGGTTCCCGTGTTCCCATGCCAAGGACAGCTGCAATCTTCTGATCCGAACAATGGTTTATTAAGCACCATTTTTGATTTCAGTGGTAAGACAAGTAAAGGACGATTTTAGTGCAAGAACAATGCGGTATTGTCGTTACCGTGTCTAAAATTAGATTATTTCAACAATAAACAGTGTAATATAACGTATTTATGGCGAAATAAGAAATCGCAGGAACGAAGCACTTTATTTCGACAATACAGTGCAAAAGTGACTGACATACTATAAACAATTTGTTTTTACAAGTTTAAGTGACAAGAGCAGTGTTAATAAACAATATATTGAAGTACGGGCACGAAAACCCACGTGAATTACTATAAAATTCATACTCCAAAAAGACGCGTTTGTGCGAAATCGCGAGTGAACCAGCAAAATTTCCCTTACGAAAGTATCAGTAGCATCTTCTCAAGTGGGTTTGTATCCGAAATTACCTTTTGAACCGTGTAAATCGCTCAATTTGATGTGGATCCATATACTGTTACCGCATTTGCGAGTGTTGATTGTCGCGTAATTGTTGGATGTAGTCACCCAGACTCTGTGAGTGGCTAGAGAAAGCATTTGAAACAGTGAAGCAGTTCTACACGCCTTTACACCAAAGATTTGGATAGCTGAGGTGTACCACACTGGACGGTGACTACAGTGGAGCCAATTGGCTAAATTAGAAGCAATGGCGACGATGAGTTCGACATCTAGTGGCGAATCTCCAAAGTATATGACGCCTGCGCCACCCACCCGTCGATCAGCGAAATGTCAAAACATCGCGACTTCGACGAGCGTTGAGGGGTGAGTGAAAACGATCTGCTGTCGCGATATTTAAAAGTATTCCACTATCTTTAGAGTGCGGAAGGAACTTAAAATTATACTTTGCAATTGTGGAATTTATAAAAACAATATTTTTTATCTTTTTTTTGCGAATTTGCTTTCAAGCATGGTATGTTTATGTTCACGTGTTTTCATGCTGTACAGCACAGAACAGTGCCTCATTCGCATTATTTATTGCAAATTACATGTTTATATGTCTTCTAAGTTGTTGGGTGTATATTACTTCGAGATTTTATGTATAAATGCAGTCATTGATGTTTGATCTGGGTAGGCTTCTGTAATTTATGGTGTTCAGTGGGGAGGTCGGTTTTGCCAATCTGGATTAACCTAATACAGTGAAGGATTATTTAACTATTAGCAAATTAGTGAGTGCTTGGGTTACTAGGGGGTTATTTTATTTTATTAGTCTGTGCATAGTGAATAGTTGAGAATTGATCCTGAACTAAAAGAAAAGGTTGTGGAGGATATAGTTAGAAAAATGGAGATATTGCAGGAGGACAAGGATGAGTCGGAATTGGTAGTAGTGGAATGTCAGTGGATAGCCCATTGTGTCATTCAATTGGTTACTCCAAGACATTGGTAAAACCAATTAGAAAGGAACTGAGTCTAGAGGATGGAGAATTGCCGTCATAAATATTCAAGATGCTCCAAGGAATCAACAAACATATAGAAGAGATGTCCAAAGGAAATTATGAAATCAAAAGGAAGAAATCAACAAAGAAATCAAGAAAAGTATAGCAGAGATGTCGCAAGAAGACCAAGAAATCTTAAGAAAAGGACTGCAGGAATTCCAGGAACAGACGACAAAAACTCTTAAGGAAATAGATGACAACCTGCAGGTGGAGGTAGATCGACTCCGAGAAGAGATGAGCGATATGAAGGCAGAGATAACTGGGAAAGCTGAAGGAGATGTAAAGGATGTCAAAACTGAATAGGGTGGGAGAATGCAAAAAATTTAAACATATCAACACTAACAGATTAAAGATGTGGTACAAATACAACAGCAATGCCAAGTTAAATTTGATAAATTGGGAAATAGGCATGTGAAATAGGAGGAGGCTGTGGAACATAGTCACAAATGAGATCAAACAGTTACAGGAGGGAGAGCAACAGCTAGAAACCGAAGAGATTGATGGGAAGATAAGAAGTGCCACCTTAACAGTATGGGAGAGCAATGTCGTTACACTAGTGAAAGCTGATAATAGGTACACCCAGACCCACATGGGGCAAAAATGTAAACCCAATGGGCTGTTGCATCCTTTGACATTTACTAAATGGTTATGGGGAGTTTTCCCAACACACTTACGAGATACAGATAAAATTCAGTTCGCATTAAACATAATCAAGGGCGAAGCTTTCACCAGGGGAGTTAGGACGAAAGAAGAAGTTACCAGCTACACTCAATTTGAGGAAGAGTATTTAAAGAAATACTGGTCCAAAAGTCACCAGTGTGCAACACTTGAAGATTTACATGTTCGCAAGTCCCTTAATATATGGAAAGGTACCTTGAGAGAAGTCACTGAGCATCTATGGGATTTGAATGAAACATTAGAGCAGCCATTGAATGACGACATAATGATGTCAGCAATTAAAAGGAGGTTAAATCACAGGATGTAAGAAAACTTATCCAGAAGCCTGATTAAAGATAAAGATACTTTAATGGAAATATTGGAGCAATTAGAAACTATTCACACACTGGAAAACAACCAGATGTGTGATCGGAACCAAGGTGGAAATAATTACCATCAAAGTCAATTTAATGGTACACCAAATTACAGAGGTAGAGGTGGGCGTAATGGTCATAGGAACCATGGCAATGGTCGACAGTTTTACCACAATCATAGGAGAGATGATGAAGATGACAGGAATTATGAGAGGGAACAAGATAGACAAAGGGATCATGAGGTATGATATAAAGAAATAAGTGAGCCAGTAAATTAAATGGCACTCCAGATGTTGTCCAGTTGGGAGTGAGACCTACTAGGACCAACATTAATCTTATTACACATGTTTTCCAAAGAACCTGTGTTACCCATGGCTAGAGTCAGAATGTGCAGTCTGGATGTTGATGCCCTAGTAGACACAGGAAGTGATGCTTGTGCTATATCCCACAAATTATATGAAGACATATTAAATACAAAAGTCAGTTTACCCAGTTTTTCAGTGGTAGGTGTGAGAGTTGTGAATGCTGTTGGTGCCAATAGCAAGCCCATTAAATAGCAGGTGTTAGTTAACTTTGAAGTAGATGGAGAAGAATATGAAGCGAAGGTCTTAGTGGTGCCATGGTTGAACCTGCCAATATTGAACCTGCCAATCATTTTGGGGATAGACTGGTTGAACAAGGTGGAAGCTATAGTCAGGTTTGACGAAGGCATCGTGGAGTTAAAAGGAAAAGAAGGGGAAGAAGTTGACATTTACAGAAAGGTGTGAAGCAGCAGATGAGGAAGAATATAAATGGGTGAGGTTATGTTGTGACAAGGAGCCGGCAGCATAACAGCGAGATGAGGAGCCATTGGAAGAATGTATGTTGATATTCTATGAGGGATTAGTACAACAGGGTCAACACCAGGTAGATATGACAGGCAATAAACTCGAAAAGATGACACCCTTGGAAGAAGAGATTCAGAGGAAATTGGCTGCAATACTGCGTAAATATCAGGAGGTCTTCTCTCAACTGCCTGGCATTAAGAGAGGGATAGAGTGAAAATTAAAGGTAAGGCACCACAAACCAATCAATATCAAATAATACCCCATTCCTCAAGCAAGAAGGAGGGCAGTGGATTCGGAGGATGGTGGAGAGAGAGCAAATTGTCAATACAATAGTCCTCTATTTGTGGTAGATAAAAAGGATGGGAAGATAAGAATAGTTTCGGATGCACACATGGTAAACAGGATCATTGAGCCAGAGCGAGACAAACTGGAGGCGATAAAGGAGCTAATCCAAAAATTGCAAGGCTCAGAGATACTCGGTAGTATTGATTTGCCTGATGGTTACTGGCAGGTATCGTTGGCCCCTGAGTCTTGCCAGTATACAGCTTTTACAAATGCTGGTAGGAGTTACCAGTTTAGGGTTTTGCCATTCGGGCTTAATGTATCTGTTTCGGAATTTATTCGAGCACTGGATAAAATTTTAGGTGAGGAGCTGTTTAAGAAAGCCATTGTCTATGTAGATTATGTATTGATAGTGAAACATGGGAAGAGCATTTGGACAAATTAGATGCCATATTAGAGGCATTTGAGGCAGTAGGAGTGACAGCAAACCTAGATAAGTCAGAGTTTGGCAAATCGCCGATAAAAGTTTTGGGCCACATAGTTTCAGAGAATGGTATGTACCCCGACCAAAGCAAATTGGAGACAATTAGGCAGTTTCCGGTGCCAAGTAGTAAGAAACAATTGAGACCATTAATCAGAGTCTGCGAATTCTACAGGAAATTAATAAAGGAGCCAGTTCTAAAGGCACCAATTTGAGAAAACTGATTAAGGTGAATATGTCATGGCATTGGGATGAGGAATGTCAAGAGGAGTTTAAAGAAACCCTATGCAATTCAGAGATGCTTTGGCATTTGGACTTTACTAATACATCTATATGCGGGCAGACAGCTCGGAATACGGATTGGTCATACATTTATACCAAGTGGATAAAAATGGGGAGGACGAGATCATAAAAACTATAGCCTTTGGTAGCAGAAGCCTGAATTCATGGGAAAGACAATATTCTCTTACTGGAATCACTTGCAATAGTTTGGGGCTTCCATCGATTCCGTTACTACTTAGCAGGAAGACATCCGGTCACAGACCACAAGGCCCTGACATTTTTAACAACCAGTAAACTGAGGCACGGTCGCTTAATAAGACAGGCCCCTGCCCTGCAAGACTATGACTTTGAAGTAATATACAAACCTGGTAAAACCAACACAATACTGGATGCACTATTAAGACTGTCACTTGATTCATGGGGAATCGCGATGAGCAGAAAGCAAGGTGAAGAAGTTAGGATTGACTTAATGAAGGGAGTGCAACATGAAGAGTTCATAAGGAGGTTCCTGAGAAAGGTGCATTGGGAACAGAATAAGGATGACTGACTGAAGTTGATTAAGAGCAAGTACAGGTGTCCTGGAGAAGAGAAGATCTGCACGTATTATTATATCCTCAATGGGTTACTGTACCAAAGGAACAATGAAAACGAAGAAAATTGGAAAAATTGGAAACTGTGTATACTGGAACTTGTAGTGGATAAGTTGATCTGATATCACATTATAGTAATGCTCATTATGGACTCAAGAAAAGTCTCGAGAAGTTGAAATTAGATTGTGCTTCCAATAACATGGGGAGACACATACGTAAATTATTAAGTACTTGTGACACTTGCCAGAAGGCTAAGACCAGCACAGTAAAACATAAGGGTTATATGCATCCCATAGCACCAGTGGCAGTTAAAGATATCGTAGCTGTAGATTTATTTGGACCCTTGCCTGCAGCATGGAGGAACTATACACAGATTGTAGTTGCTGTAGAATTAATTTCAAAATTTGTAAAGTATCCAGTGAAGAAAGCCACCAGCAAAGCTATCATGAATAAATTGGAAAAGGACTATTTCAGCAGTGTATGTGTACTGAAACGGATTCTGAGTGACAATAGGTTACAATTTCGATCCAAGGAATGGAGAGAAATGCTAGATGGGCATAAGATAGAACCAATAGCCATCTCAAGATACAAACCGCTCTCCAACCCGACCGCCGATCTATGAAGGAATTAAATCGTTTATGTAGGACATACTGTCACAGCAAGCACGAGTCATGGAAGGAGTACCTGGGGTAATTTGAACGTGTCAGGAATCATCTCCCACATGACTCCATGGGATTTAAGCTGTGTGAGATCTTACTTAATGAAGAACGTGATAGTGTGTTTCGTGAGCAATTGGATTGTCCAACTGGAAATGACATAACATGAGAGAAGAAATTAGAGTTAGTGGAAATCAGTATGAAAGAGAAAGCAAAGAGGAGACAGGATACATATGATAAATTGGCTAATCCAATAACTTACCTAGTGGGGGATCTAGTGCTAGTAAACGTGCATACCAAATCAAAGCAAATAAATTCTGAGATACATAAAGTTAACCCTGTTTATAAAGGACCAAATAGAATCACAAAAATTGATCACCTGAACACAGTTGAACTGGAATATGTGCAAACAAAAAGAGCTCATGCTATGGAACACATTGAAAACATAAAAAGATACTATCCACGTGAGGATAAGGGCAACCCAGATAATAGAATAGAGCCAGAGGAGGTGTAGGCAGTCAGCAAGTCTTTAGATGGTATACCAAGTGGCGACTGGTATGCTCCCAGCTGGGTGAGACTTTACTTCTTATTTCAAGTTTCACTCTTCTACCATCTTTCTCTATCCTTAGGTTAAGAAAGTTAGTGAGTAGTAGTTAGAATAGCTAGTTGTCACCCAAATAATTCAGTCAGCAACCATGTAGCAAAGTTATAGTTGACTTACAATGAGGAAAAGTGGTTGCTGTTGATACAGAGTGTGAGATGTCGAAGAATCAATAGGTTAAAAATCAGTTTAGTGTCAGAATTATGCAGAATTAATAGTGCCAGAAGTAATAAAATGAGAACCACATCAGAAAGTCAATGTTTATAAAATGTGGTAGGAAGCTAATTGGTCAAACAATAGTTTGTGTAATCTTACAGAGTTGTTTTATGAGGCACGAAAAGGTCAGGCAATTGTAAGAGAATTTAAGTAATGTATCAGCTTGTAAATAGGAAGGCATATAAAGAAACAAATACATGATGAGATACTTGTTCGAATAAATGATGTGAAATATGATGTACGGAGTGGCCAGTGGCCAAGGAGCCTTGGGTAGAATTTTTATGTAGCTATTGCAGTGAATATGGAGGGTTTATGTAGGACATATATATATATATATGTGCAGTTAAAGTTGCTGTTAATTTGAGGGAGTTATGTGTAATGAGGTGTACTGAATATGAAGATGTTCGAAGAATGTCATTTTGCACACAAGCAACATCCGTTTGTAGGTATTTGTAAGTGTACATGGTGATATAAAGTATGCTGATAAAACAGAAAGTGTAACTCATGAGTAATGTGTAATTCATGAATCCAATTACCTATCAGAGTCAATTATGGTTATGCTTAGGTCGAGCTTTAGAAGTAGAATTCGACACTGGTTAATGAATAATAAATATCCATATAGCAAATGGCTCTGAGCACTATGGGACTCAACATCTGTGGTCATCAGTCACCTAGAACTTCGAACTACTTAAACCTAACTAACCTAAGGACATCAAACACATCCATGTCCAAGGCAGGATTCGAACCTGCGACGGTAGCAGTCACGCGGTTCCAGACTGACGCGCCTAGAACCGCACGGCCACACTGGCCGGCTTATCCATGTAGCAGATTTGGATTAATGTCAATATAAGGGGAAGTATTGTACCTGTCATCTGAACATTAGTGATAACAATTCACATATGGCAGTATAAATGGCAAAATTAAATGATCAGTAATTTAAAATTTGTCATTGGGCGACCACATTAGCTATAGTGATGCAAATAGTTATGTGAGACAGATGTAGTACAATAATGGAGCATTTAAGATTATTGAATCAATCTGTAGAGGTATGAGGAATTTTAAAAGAAAATTGCATGAGTCAAGGTATAAATGCTATATTTTGTTCTCATATTCAATTTGGCTTGTGTTAAAGACTCAAATGAATAAGTTGTGAATTTCTTCCTTAACTTTCGTGTGCTGACCAAGTGAGTTATAAGTTAGAGTGGTAGTAGTATGGACAACAAGAACCCCGCTGAAAGGACGGCATACCAAAGGGGTAGCTGTCATTCCACTAGTTTCTTTCTTGTCTTTGTTGTAGCCAGTTATAAAAGATTAAACAATAACAAATATCTAGTAATGGCCCATAAATATTTTTGAAAGTTAAGATTTTTGGTAATTGAATGTAAGACAAAGTTTGTAAATATATTCACCATACTATGTTAATTATGATAGATTAATATTGTATGGTGTTCCTGTAGGGCCACTTTGGTACCGGAGTCAATAGGGTATTATTTGATATGTTGTAACTTTCAGTATGTTAACCAGAATATGATGTTCCTCATCTTCATTTATATGCTGTGTGATAATCTTTTACTATTATTCTTTTTCACTTGTGGCTGCAAAGAAGGTTTTTAGGTCGGGGATGTAAGGGATCTGTGATCCCACGATCATAGATATCAGTATCCGACACCCAGGTTGATAGCAGACAGGACTCAATTATCGAGCGCTGCAGAAGGCAGTGAGATTAGTGTCGAGTGGAAGCAGTACTGGCGGTCGAACTGTGTTCGGTGTCGATGGCAGATGTGCTGAGTGAGGAGTAAATTGTAAATTCACCGGAGTGTGACAAATGAGCGCGTCCCCTTATCGTCGTGGGCTCGACCCTCATCAGTACCGATTCGCGAGTGGTATAAAACCAAAAGTGACAAGTGCCGAGTTACGTGTTTCGCGTCAACCGCGTTGGCCCGCAACAACCATGGATTGCAGTGAGGATTGTTGTGAATGTTAACCACGAGGTACATAGAATCAACAACCAATAAAAGATATAACCGCAACTAAACGTGTAAGGCGAAGGTAGCAACTTCCTCAGAATTTGTGTGATAGTAGAAAATACATATCGGTTTGTACATCGCAACCTTTGTGGTCTTTGATAATAGAAAAACTTTCAATCATTAACTGTTACGTCTCATAACAGCAGTACTCTGTAGAAATACCCCGAAACGACTGCAAAAAAACCTATGGCCTTTCATCCATTAAGCACACGGTCATATATTCACAGTAATAAACTGTTTGGCGGCTTCGGTAAATCACACAAAACCCAGTAAAGTACATAACGGGGGTGTTCCAGAGTTCAGTCCCCATACCTCCACGATGCCATCTTGTTCTCCATTCATTAAGATATCGTCGTCCAAGGGAGTTTATACGCTGATATTCCTCCCAACTTAAATTTTGCTTCGATAACTGATAATTTTGCGTATTTTACCCTTAATGGAAATACATATTTGTTTCAACTCTCATTAGCACTCGTTTCGGCGGTACATGCACTATGTGATCAAATATACCAGGATGTAATGCGGAACAAACATTTAGTGCGAAAGCGAAGACTACGTGTCATCAGTGGAGGATCCGCCAGCGATTGCGAACGTGGACTAGTCATCGAATGTCACCTGAGTACCAATCCACCCAGAAAAATTCAGCCACTGTAATGCTGCCTTTGAACTGTTGGTGTTGCGAATCTGAAGTGGAAGGAACAACCGCAGCTAACCAAGTCCAGTCAGACATCGTGTACTGACAGACTGCGATGCTAGAGCGCTTGAAATAAGTAGGAGGAATCACACCTGTCCTCCGTACTTCTATCAACAGGCCAGGGAGCACAGTGACTGAGCGTGGGGAGAACAGGGTACAGTGGGCGAACAGCTCCTTATGGAATACTTTTCATTAGTCAATGCTAAACGACGATTAATGTGGTTTAAAAGCGACGATAATTGACAGTAGATGACTCAGAATGAGAGACTTGGAGAGAATGGCATTTTCTCTTGTGGCATTCTAATGGAAGGGTTTGCGTGTGGCCATTGCCTGGGGAACGTTACCTGCTCTCACCTGTAATGCCACTACTGAAATGTGGAGCAGATGGTGTTACGATGTGGAGCTTTTTCCGTGGTTAGAATGTGGCCCCCATACCACGCTTAATGAAATGCTATAAGTGGAAGGGAGTGAACTCGTTTTGATGCACTGTGTACTGTACACGATGGAGGAGCCTTTGTACGAGGGTTGTTTTTTAAGTATGGACCGTTCGCGCGTATAGTCCCGTAGTTCGCGCGGTCGCTGCAACAAGACACCACGCCATTTGCCGGCATCCTTCCCGTTCACACTGATGCAAGTTGCAGCTCTGTAGCTGATGTGTACGCATCGCTGTACTACTTTATAATGTTTACGATTATTGAGTCGCCCGCCGCGTGTGAGATACAGTCAGTGATACGATTTTTGACCGCGAGAAGCCTATCAGCTGCAGAAATTCATCGTCAGTTAACAGAAGTTAATGGCATCAATGCAATGAGTGAAGGTAAGGTGCGTCATTTGGTTAGAGTTTAAAAATGGCCGTCAAAACATCCATGACGAAGAACGCTCGGGCCGGCCCTCTGTGATCACTGATGATTTGGTGGCTGCAGTCGAAACAAAGATTCGTGAGGACAGAAGATTCACAATTTCCACTCTTTCTTTGGAATTTTCACAAGTTTCAAGATCGGTTTTGTACAAAATTGTGTCTGAAAACCTATACTTTAAGAAACTGTGTTCTCGGTGGGTACCCAGACTCCTCACAGAGGACCACAAAGGGAAGAGATTTGCCACTTCATTGGACTTTTTAATTCGTTACGAGGAAGAAGGGGATGACATGTTGGGTCAAATTGTCACTGGAGATGAAACATGGGTATCCCATATCACTCCCGAAAGCAAGCGACAATCGATGGAATGGCGACACACAACCTCACCCGTCAAGGTCAAAGCCAAACAGACGCTGTCAAAGCGCAAGATTATGGCAACTGTGTTCTGGGACCGGCGCGGTGTTTTGATAGTGGACTTTATGCCACGAGGATCGAATATCAACTCAGATGCCTACTGTGCAACTCTAAAGAAGCTCCGCAGAGAAATTCAAAATAAAAGGCGCGGCATGCTGACAAAAGGAGTTTTGCTCCTGCACGATAACGCTAGGCCTCACACCTCTCAATAGACTCGAGATTTGATTGATTCTTTTGACTGGGAAGTTTAGGACCATGCACCATACATCCTCGACCCTGCTCCTAGCGATTTTCACCTTTTCCGGTACCTGAAACACCATCTTGGCGGGCAGCGCTTCAATGACGACGATGAAGTGAAAGCGGCCGTGAACTATTGGCTGTCGGAGCAGGCGGCCGAATTCTTTGAAGAGGGAATTAAAAATTGTACGGTATGACAAGTGCTTAAATAAACAAGGCAACTATGTAGAAAAATAGGTAAAAGTGTGTAGAATCAGAAAATAAAAGTTTTTTTACGAAAGTATTTGTACCTTTTTTTAAAAACAAAAACGGCCCTTACTTAAAAAACAACCCTCGTATCAGCATGAGAATGCACCCTGTCACACAGCGGCATATGTGATGGAGTGTTCTATGGACAATAACATTCCTCTGAAATTGAATGCCCAGCCCAAATTCCCGACCTGAAGACCATGTCGACCTCAGTCCACACTCCTGCGCCAACGTCTATGCATTCTCTGGTCTCGGCTATTGAGGGAGAATGGGATACCATTCCTTTCCAGACATTCTGACACACTATTGCAAGTTTCCCAAGAAAAGTTTGAATAGCGTTAAGCCATTTCGGGTGCTCACATTTCATTCATCTTGATATGTGAATTCATTTAACGTAATTGAAATTATGCAAACCTTAGCAAACACATTTTTGCTATTGAATAAAAGTATAACAATTATTTCACTTCCGTTCCTATTCTGCACTACAAGTAACCTAGCGCAAGCTGTTAAAATAATTTCTTTTAGTGTATTTTCAAGCTGTGGCACGCTACACTTCATGAGGTAGGATATTTGGAGTGAAATGCCTGTGGAGCGGAATGCCGCAGATAAGACACCAAATGTGAGAACTGACAGTGGCCGATACAGGTAAAGATGGCTGGTGTGTTCCTGCATTAAAGCTGACGAGCAGACATAGGCCCATCATCACCAACACTGCAGTGTCAGTCATTCTCGAACAATATAAGCTAAGGCCGCAGATAAAGGCGCTGTCCAACTGAGGACAGGTGATTTTCTGACCTGTGCCCTGTTACAGTCCGGTGCCCTGAGAGCTTTAGTTCTGAAGCAAAGAATTTTGCGAAGAAGGGGATGGGAGTCGGGCCTTTGTCACAGAAACATTAGATACATGTCTCTTGGCCATCCTAACATACACGCAAACAGGACTCTAAAAAGGAAAAAAATGGCTCTTAGGTGGCCAGGAGGCTGTTTACATGAAATGAAATTACATTTTTGACTTATCTATTTTCCCATGGCTAGAGCAGATAAAAAAGGCCATTGATTCGTGGTTGTAGCTGGACGTCAGTATAAAATGGGGCTTTATCGAACATTTTTGGGGATTGAGGTCGGAAACCGAGCTTACTGGATTTCATATTTTTCTGATTTCCGGTGGGAGATTTTTAATAACAAAAAAGTTTACCACTGGTGTACAAAATATAACTTTTTAAGGATTGGTAGACAAAGTTTTGCAGGTGCGAAATACAGACATCATAACAACTCCTAAACAACTGGGACTTGGGCTTCAGACACAAGACGTGAAGCGGATGGCTTCTTAGGCAGTACTAGACGGTTGGCGTCACTCTCATCGGGGACGGCAGACTTAAAAGGCAGTCCTCCTCTGCAGTGGAGATTGACGGAATTCAATGCTCGAGTTCACAGTGGAGCACTTCCAGGTGCACATCTGATGGCATCCAGCCTCGCCCTCAGCGGTCTGCTCACGGTACATCAGCAAGCATAGTGGGAGTAACTTGCAGCTCTGGCAGGTTAAGACAAGTGGAACTTAGGAATACATCGTCGTCAGTTAGCGTGTTCGACGGTACTGTCACGGTCATATGGATAACTTCAATTTCTCTTTCAAGTCACACAATCACTCTTATTAATGCACAGGCATGTTACAGTAAAGTCATTAGGGATATGAGATAGTGTTTAGCAAATTCTAACTCCTCAACAATTAACTTTGCTACAGCTATTTAAATTAACTCAATTTCACCTTAACCCTAGGACTCACTCTGCTAAAATTTCCGTAGTACTCCATCTGGGGTCGTACATGACCCCAATCAATATATAATTGACTGTGTGTACTAATCATTCAGAGAACAACGTACTGTCGTTTAATACTGTTTGTTTACATTTTATTTATTATTTAGACACATTTCACAGCTCTTTTTAACAGGTATGTACATAGTAGAATTAAATTACATATGGCGGAGTAATTACATATCAGAAGTTACAATATTACTCTAAGTCATAATTTGTTTCACTCATAATTGTTTCACAATGGCTTCAAATTTACAGAAAATGTGATGAACAACTCAACAGGAAACATAATTCTAACCGGAATCCGTACCATAGTCATCTGCACATATTTTGCAAGTAGTAACTATTTCAGAATGTTCCTTGCAAACAAATTTGTTACACTTTTTGCATGTTGAACTGTATTTTGTGTCCTTTCATCGGGGGCAAATGGAGCATCTGCCTCGCTTTCTCTTCTGATTGTCGGGTATTACGTCTGGATGTCCATTGTCTAACAGATCATCAAATCCACACCGTTTGATACTGCTAATAATATCCTTGTTCCTTGCTTGTGGTAAACTCAAACGACGTTCCACTTGGGGCTTTGCCATTTCTTTGGCCAACTTCATTAGAAAAAGACGTCTCTCTGTTTTTTCAACAGCAACACAGAAGAGTCTGTAGGCATTGAGTGCAGCTAGATCGACAAGATCATAAAATACTGCTAATGGCCAAAGTTTTGTACCCTTTTTCACAGAATAGTAAGAGCTCATTTGATCTAGCGTATCAACACCTGATTTTGTTGAGTTGTAATACAACACTACTTCTAGTTTTCGTTTCAAGTTGTTTTCTTTGGGCACTTCAAATGATTGATGTTGTGTTGACAGGAGTAGCACAGCCTTATTTCTTTTTGGAACATACGAAACTAATAGGGTTTTACCACTGTATGCAAATTTGATAGTGCATTCTTCCCTAGTTTTCGAAGGCAAAAACTCTTTTGTGACTTCTTTTCTTGTAGAACGTAGAGTACCTACAAGTGTCAACTTCATTTTCAACAATTCTTGGCCAAGGTCATAGCTCGTGAAAAAATTGTCAGTGGTAATATTCCTATCACTGCCAGCCAGATGACGCACTAAATCTAAGACCACTCTCTTCCCTTGATTCACTTCTCTTACATCACCACTCCTTTCAGTGTACATTTGAAGATTTGTCAGATAACCATGTTCACAGTCTACTGCGCACCATATCTTGATGCCATACTTCCCTGGCTTTGAAGGAATGTAGTCCTTGAAACTGCACCGACCTCTGTATACGCAAAGATGTTCATCAACAGTAATGTTGCTGGAAGGTATAAATGATGTTTGACATTGCACGGCAAACAAATCAAATATTTCCTGTACAGCTTCAGCCTTATTTCAAGTCCTCTCTTTCCTTTCAACTCTTGTGATGCGGTCGTCAAGACGAAGTGAACGCAGAATGTCCTCATATCGCCTCCTCGACATAGTAGCACGGAATAGAGGAGTGCCATATTCAGAGTCCCAAAATTCGTCAATAGGTTTCCCCCGGCTCTTCTGTACGCCATACAGAATCAGCAAGCCTAAAAATGAAAGAAGCTCGCATCTGTCTGTATCACGCCAGTCAACTAATTTTCCAGACACTTTCAATTCATTTCCTCGTTGATTTGTGAACTGAATTATTATATCCAGCAATTCATTAGTAATAAACTGCCTGAAACAGTCAACAGCTGAGCTAACACTAACTGTACTAGGAATACCTGCTGAAAATCATTGTATGTTGCGGATTGGAAATCTACGAATTGATGGTTCTTTTGTACTTCATGCAATATCCCGACCCCTGCTTACCAGTACTGCACTTTCATCTTCTCCAATGTCATCATTTTCAGCAAGAATATCATTTTCTTCTAATTCATGTAAACAAATTTCATCACTTTGGTCTACCTGTGTCTCTGTTCCATCATCTGCGGCGTCACTACCTTCTGAATCACTACTGCTACGAAATAAGTCTTCCATAGCTTGTTCTACACTATAGCCAGAAGCAAAACGTATTCCATCCATGCTGAAATTACACTGCAACAACAAACGTACAACAAACGTACAAACGAACTTCCAGTTTGAGGTTAGTTCTGAGTAACACCTGAATAACACCTGAATTCAGTGTTATCAACTCAAAATACCTAAGAAAGGGATTGATAGTTCATAATCTATTCATTTTATGAATGTTACATATAATCTATCTGTGGTCATAATTGACCCCAAAAGTAGTTTTTGTTAATTATTGATTTAAATGTTGCGTCAAGCGCTCTAAAAATTTTTGGAAGAGAACTACAATACTGTGTGGTAAAAGTCATAAAATTCGGGATTTTTACAAGAAAAAGAAATATTATTTTATCCATAGTAAAGATGATTGGGGTCACCCATGACCCCAGAGTGAGTCCTAGGGTTAATCAGTATTTAATTATGGAACAAGTAACTTCGTATTATATCTTTTTCAGTTTTTGTATGTTTAAACTTTAACAAATCATGCCTTTGATATAAGTGTTTATGAATAAAAGAACTGTGAGTACCCTAACGTAACCCGCCTGGCTAGCCGCACGGTCTAACGCGCTGCTTCCCGAGTGGGAAGGCGTGCAGGTCCCCGGCCCGAATCCGAATAGGGGATTTAGTGTCAAGGTTCAGTGTGCCGGCTAGCCTGTGGATGGTTGGCGAATGCGGGCTGGGTCCCCTTATTCCACCTCAGCTACACTATGTCGGTGATTGCTGCGCAAACACTGTCTCCACGTACGTGTACACCATAATTACTCTTCCACGCAAATATTTGAAGTTACACTAGTCTGGTATGAGGCGTTCCCGTGAGGGTGGGGGAGGGGGGCGGAGTCCACTGGGGGCCGAACAGCACAATACCCCTGGATTCGGGGTGGGTCGGCGGTGGGGTGAGTGGACTGCTGTACGCTGTTTTTAGGTCGTGGACCACTGAGGGCTACGGTGGGGACGAAGCCTCTCCGTCATTTCTAGGTGCCCAGTTTGATACACACAAAACAATACACGCCCCAACGCAAATTTAACTGTTACGGTCGCAGATTTCTACAGCATTAATTTACTCTGTTCTGTACATTTAATCCAGCACCGTTTCTTAAGGCTGTACCTGCCTCACAGCTAATTCCGACACAGATTATCTTTTTAACAACACTGGAGTTCCATAAGTTCTAGCCATTATAAAGACGAAGGGTGAGACTCCCTACAATAACGTGTACTAATAAGTATGTGGATACTTTTCGTAGAATATTGTGTACTAAAAGCGGTAGGACAATGCATTCATTTTGGGAGAACTGCGTTGAAAATTTCCGTTCTACCATGTAGAGTTCCCAAAATTGCTTATGACAAATATAAGAATGGGTATTTTGAAAGGTTTGTGGCCGATTTTCTTTCCTCTCCTGTCTCAACTTGAGCTTGCGAAATCTCCATTGACAGCGTCATCGACGAGGCATTAAAACCTAGTAATTACTCCTGCTTCCTTCCATTATTCCTAACCCATTCTGAAATTGCGTGTGTAGAAAAATTACCACGTAAAGCGAACTGAATACGTGGCTGTGGCGGGAGCAACATCTAGTTTAATACTGAGACCTGCAGAGGGGACGTCCTTACAAGGTCATTCCGGTATTCTTGCAAATGGAACGCTCTCATGGGCTTCAGATCTATACACTAATGCCTCGCACAGCACATCAATTTTCAACATGGATTAGCACTCTGATATAATACTGTTAAAACATTTATTCACAGTATAATGTGTGTGATTCCACACGCCGTTTGAAAAAAAGAACCATTGGCCTATTTAATTCTGACACAACTTTTTTTTTAATCTAGCGGAGTATGGTTATTTGTAAGTATTTCGTCTCGCACGCACATGATGACTTTCTTTTTCTGATACATTTAAAACCCTATCACAATTACAGAATCCTTTCTCTCAGACTTTCTTGGCCACAACTGAAGTGTAGTTCTCACCGGTGAAAGTTACGAAGTTTTCACAAAGTTGTCACTTCTTTGTATTATTGAAATACAGAAGTAATTTCTGTCCAATAACACATTTATCCAGATCATGAATGGTATATTGTGTGTGATTTATTTCTTCTTCTTCTTCTTCTTCTTCTCTGGAATTCATTCTTGAACCTCACTCTGCTCGAAATCGTGGCTCTCCTGTCGTAATTTTCATCTTCTCATTGTTAATAACTATAATGACATTAGCAACACATTGTCAGACGTGAACGAAAAGTCGGCCGCTGTGATCGAGCGGTTCTAGGCGCTTCAGTCTGGAACCACGCGACCGCTACGGTTGCAGGTTCGAATACTGCCTCGGTCATGGATGTATGATGTCCTCGGGTTACTTAGACTTAAGTAGTTCAAAGTTCTGTGGGACTGATGACCTCAGATGTTAAGTCCCTTAGTGCTCAGAGCCATTTTTGTGGACGTAAAAGCATCTTTCACATTTTTCCTGCAAGGTAACATCTGCCAAAGGACGGTAATGCTGTGAACACCACCTCTTCCTTTCCCGGTGCTCCGTGGGTACACAGATTAGACCGACGCCGAATTTATTACCCCAGATCATATTAAATGATAGATTAGTATCATGAAGCTAATAGGGTACTAGAAAAAATCGTCTGGCCATCACATCGGAAAACGTTAGTTGATAAGTTTTGCCTACCACTGAAGGATCCGGGCGTTTCAGTTGAATAATTTACTTTGATGTTTCGTGAATCATAGAGTTTCATGTGATAAAATAATATTTTTCAAACAGTGAGTAATAATTACTCACAACAGACAAACGTCGAGGTCACTAAACAATTTGTGAATGAATTTTTGTAATTAAAATAGAATAGTGATAAGAAAATGAATGGTTGTGAGGGCCGCCACCAGCATAATACCGGACAATTACGGTTTTGATGGTGACCATACACATAAAGAACACGAATAATGCTTTCAGCTGTGACTACAAAACTTTAAAATTGCGTTAAAAAGGTACGAATTAGAACACAACATACAATAGATCAACGAATAAAAAACGAAATGGGAAAGAAACATGACTCGGCGGTTGGGTTCCATTGAGTTAACTCGATAACTCTACGAAAAGTGAGTGATTACGAAAAAGAATATCTCCTTTGAATCAAGAATTAGATTGCAGAAAAACTTGCATACCAATCTACATCTACATCATATTTAGGAAGCCACCTAATGGTGTGTGGCGGAGGGTACTTTCGGTACCACTATATGATCCCTCCAAACCTGTTCCACTTGCGAATAGCGCGTGGGAGAATGATTGTCGGTAAGCCTCTGGATTGGCTGTAATTTCTCGAAATTTATACTCGTGGTCAATACGCGAGATGTATGTGGGGGGAAGTATTATGTTGTCCGACTCCGGAAAAGTACTGTCCCGAAGTTTCAATAGTAAATCTCTCCATGATGCACAACGCCTCTCTTGTTACGTTTGCCAGTGGAGTTTGTTTAGCACCTCCATAACGCTCTCTCGCCAGCTAAACAGCCCCGTGGCGAAACGCGCCTATATCAATCCTACCTCACAGGGATCCCAGATAGATGAACAATACTCAAGAATCGGGCAAACAAGCGCCTTATAAGCCTATGAATAAAAGCTTGGAATTACTTACGAAGACCAAGAAATAGAAACCAGGAATGAATTCCTCGACCCTCAATATATAGTGATTTCCGAAGTCGGGGTGCGACGCACTGCATTTGCAATTCACACTGCCAACTTCGGAAATCACGATATATTGAGGGTCGAAAAATTAGTTACTAGTTTCTATTTCTTAGTCTTCGTAGCTAGTTCCACGCATTTATCCATAGGGTTATAAGGCACTTGTTCGTCCGATTCTTGAGTGTTGTTGATCTATCTGGGATCCCTATCAGGTAGGATTGATAGAGGTGTGTTTCGTCACGGGACCGTTTAGCTGGCAAGAGAGCGTTAACGGTTGGCGGGCTGTGCCGATATGATGAGACTGCGAAACTCGGATCTAATCATCATCCTCATTACTCACCGCAAATATGCGTAAGTAAGAGTGAAATTCGAAGACTTTGTAGACGGCCAAATTCAAGAGAAACACGCACGATCGTCGAGTCCAGAATAGCACGAAATAGAAGTTCTAAAAAGAATACTCATACGATTCCCAATACGACAGCAAATTCTTCTCTCAGTTTGTGGCAGCTTTCCTTCAGACTTCAGAAAGGCACCGCACACATTCTTTTCTAGCCAGTCACAGAAGTTCTCACCTAATGACCAAACTGAAAAATCCTTTTTCTGGCTCCCACCATAAAGATGTATCCACCAATGCTTATCAGGAAATGGTAAACTTGTGTTGTCCTATTCCCGTACAGATTTGTACGTCGGAATTACAGGAAACCTCTTTGGACTTCGCACAGCGTTCCCACGGTAAGGCAAAGATTCGAAATTTGCAGTAGCATGAGTGGCTACTTATTTTGTTTGGGGGAAATATGTCTGGAGACTGAACAGCAGGATAATGACAAGTGGACAGCTGAGGATTCCATACAAAAGTTACTAACAAGCAGAGTTCTCACCACTTTCACCAGTGGTTTCTTGTTCTGCTATAGAGGACACTAGTCTTCCATTCCATCGCTCACTGACTGTGGATGGTGAGCCAGGAGGACAATCCCTGACATACTTGCCTGGCTGTCTTTGCGGTATGCTAGCGTAGGATCTGCCTTGTTAATGACCGTCAGCTCTTCCAGAGCGTGTGAAATATCCCCCTGTTTTCACTCAAGCGAAAAGGAGTTTCATTGGTCAAGACGAGATATATATTTGAAAAATCGAGTATAAGGATGAAATGTTTAGTTAGGTACATAAAGGTGCGTAACCCATGTAGCTACAAGCTATCCTTAGCCACTCATGTAATCGTGCGCAGTACCGGTGGAAAGGTGACAAGTGAAAACTGAATCGGAAAGTAAATGAATCAAGAGTGTCGTATACAAATTCACTGCAAGGAGGATAAAATGTGAGGAGAAATGCCTGAAACAAACTGCAGCCTCATATCACCCTGTAATCCTAAAATATGGTTCAAATGGCTCTGAGGACTATGGGACTTAACTTCTAAGGTCATCAGTCCCCTAGAACTTAGAACTAATTAAACCTAACTAACCTAACGACATCACACACATCCATGCCCGAGGCAGGATTCGAATCTGCGACCGTAACGGTAGCGCGGTTCTAGACTGAAGCGCCTAGAACCGCTCGGCCACACCGGCCGACTCCTGTAATCCTACCCCAAATTGTTGCCAGGAGAGGTTTCACTGAGGCACATCGTGAGGCCTTTCCCAAAATAATTTCTCGCAATCTGGGGATCAATGAGGATAAACAATAAATGCGAAAAGTTTAAAAAACCAATAACGAAAGGAAAAGGACGTAGACAGAGCGTCTGTTGTGTCTCCTCGAAATTTCCGATTTACTCAAATTACAAGATTTCCTTGCACGATAATTTTAAACAAATATACATAAGTGATCCAAACAAAACCTAAAAATGGCTTCAGAATGTCACCTATGCATCCCAAAGTCTATGAGTAACTCAAAGTTGTGAGCATTTAAACCAGAAAATTCCTCAACTGGAAGATGAACGCACAACAATAATGAAATATTTTAATGTATAGCTGAATCTTACAACCTACCAACGATGTGGTCATCCAAAAATATGCTTGTAACTGCCTGTGTACATTATGTACAACAAAATACGAACTATGAATGTATGATTCACTCAGTCATTGGCGTACATATTAAAACCAAAAGGAATTAAGAAGCACGATAGGACTTAAGTAACGTCAAAAATGGTGATGCATATGAAACTCAGCACATTTACAAATGGTTCAAATGGCTCTGAGCACTATGGGACTCAACTGCTGTGGTCATCAGTCCCCTAGAACTTAGAACTACTTAAACCTAACTAACCTAAGGACATCACACACATCCATGCCCGAGGCAGGATTCGAACCTCCGACCGTAGCAGCCGCACGGTTCCGGACTGCGCGCCTAGAACCACGAGACCACCGCGGCCGGCGCACATTTACAGATAGCAAACATGAACACCTCATGTGACATAGGTCACTGAATATAATATAGTTTTATGAACAAATATGTAGAAATGGACTAAGCCATATGAAAAAATTCCATAGTGTTGACATGAGATGTCCATTGTGTGGACATATACCACAGAGCCTGCTACCATGCCAGGGCTGGGGAGCGCTGTCTCTTTGGGAGCCGGCGGTAGACGTCCTGGTGGAGAAACGCCGATCCTTTACTCGCCGGCCGCTGTGACCGAGCGGTTCTAGGCGCTTCAGTCCGGAACCGCGCTGCTGCTGCGGTTGCAGGTTCGAATCCTGCCTCGGGCATGGATGTGTGTGATATCCTTAGGTTAGTTAGGTTTGAGTAGTTCTAAGTCTAGGGGACTAATGACCTCAGATGTTTAGTCCCATAGTGCTCATAGCCATTTGAACCATTTGGTCCTCCACTCCCCAAGCTGGATGCCTCGCCTCGTGTCGTGATACCAACATCGTTCGCGTGTGCCAGTACCTGTGCTGCCTTCCTCTATCTGTACAATCTTACACAAACTAATTAATCATAGTGGCACAAACCTCTTAAAAATTATGGTACAACCTACACAAAATCATCATATCAGTAAACTTTACAAACAAGAGAATTAATCAAAATGATCTTTTTAATTAATGTATCACACTATTTAGTTAAAAAACAACAATGAATCAAAAAATTAAGCTCTACAGCCTCTGCGACATATTCTCTCCTTTTGCAGAAGAAAAAATTATCAGACAGAAGTTGATTCTATAAGGAAAATCAGTTTGATAACAAAACAAAAATCTGGCACCACCACTGGGTACCATCATTAATGGAGCTGACATAAATTCTTTACAGAATACTGTGAGTTAAAATGAACTTGAGAGTATTTACAAATACAAAATATGATCAAAAATGTCTGTATGCCATAAACAAAACACATAGAACGAAGTGAAAGGAACAAAACGAAAAACACCTGATAAAGACTCCTGCGTACATCCATCCACATGGTTAGCTGTGTGGCGTAGTATTTGTGTAATTAGTCACGTGCAATAGTAGTATCACATTGTTCATGTCCTTAAATCTAAGTTAACTTCGCCATTCCTGAAAGAAGTATGTAAAGAAATGTCTACTGCTTATCTTAAAGTAAACAAACTACTGACAACAGTGGTCGCGAAAGTTACTACTGAACATGTACAGAAAAGACTTTAAATAATACTCCCTTGATGTATCTCAAACTCGGCGCCTTATGGATTTCCCTCAACTAATTCGCTAAGCTGGCTGGCTAGCTCGATTGTTTACTATTCCATTACCTTACTATGTCGTTGTGAGCAACATCGATCTTCAATAACATGTATTCATGTTCTCCTCTGCATCTGGAACAAAAACTAAAGCAAGCGCGAAAGCGTACGTTCTTCATATCTACGAAAGTAACAACACTGAAGTGGTACATTTGTGACACCTATAATCACCCCTAAAAATGATTCGGACAAACACCAATAGGACTAAATGTCTACATCACTAAAGATATAAAAGGAGAGTTGCGTATTTTTGATATTCATCTCTACTGTCATGCAGTTACTCCTTCCCTTCTTGCGTTGTGAAAAGTACGTCGTCAGATACCACGAAGGCTGATGTCTTTGCCTTGCTGGAATGTTTCTTACTATCGCTTAGGATTATCTCCAATAATGAGGGGCTGGATATCGTCCTACAGTGAAATTCTAAAGAACAACTTAGACGAAAACATTTTAAAAGAACGCTTAGTTGTGCTGCCAGAAATAATATCATCGAACTAATGGTATACCTTATTCCTAGGTGTTGCGCTTAATCTTTGTTGCAGGCAGTAATAATGGACTCTCATCGTTTCTCCCTTGCAGTTGGATCAGACAGCCGAAGAACGAATACCAAATCTCGTAATGGGTCCCTAACCTTCTTAACGATTGCTGGCGTTCCCAACGCACTGCGACGTTAACGGCACATAAATATCCTCCTCGCCAGTATCTCAATGATCCAGGCATAATCTAACGCGGATCAAAATCCACCGTGACATCACGTGGTGGTCGGTATCTTCTTCAACGTGGACACACAAATAAAATCTTCCGCATACATCATTTACGACAGTGGTCAATCTACTACCTTCTTCCCCTATTAAACGACTTCTTCCACTTTTGCTAATGCAGTTTGACAGATCCATGTTCTATTTTCTTTCTACTGTCACTTTATTGTGTAGGATGAAAGGTGTGTCCTGCTGCAACGTTTGTAGCGTGGGTGTATGTTATGCGCGTATTGACCCGAAAATACTTCCTCTGTCGTTCTTTAATATACGGAAACGCTCTTACCTGTGTCCCGTCTGAAATGTCTTACATCTCTTCAATCAAAAATTCCACCACAATCATTCGCTATCGTACCATGCAGAACATTATAATTTATCCTCCCCCCCCGCCCCTCCTTCCCACATTAGGCTTTATGAATATAGCTACATAAGGAGCCTAAGAGACCATTGCGAGGCAAAAAACACCAATATTACTCGTTATGGTGAACAGAATTCACATTTGAAACTGACCCGAAAGAAAGACACACCATAAAACAAATTACGCATGAATCCCTCCAAAATACGGGGTGTTCCAAAAGTCTCTCCGCAGTGCCGAATGATTGTTACCCGCGCGTGCCGTATGCCGCAGTGAATATACCGAAAAGAAACTCAGTGAAATAAAAGTTATTACTTTATTGAATCTTTATTTATGCTTATAAATTTTCACATCAAATGTTGAAAGAGTCCGCCCTGATGTTAAATACACAATTCAATTCGTCTAATCACGTTTCCAAACACAAGCTGTAACATGGGAAAGGGATATCGCAGTTTTCAGTTCGTCGATGGGTTTTGGACGGTTTTTATAGACAGTGGCTTTCGCTACACCCCAGAAGAAAAATTCAGGTGGTGTTAGGTCAGGCGATCGTGGAGACCAAAGTCCCTGTGAAATTACGCGATCACCAAAATTATCAGCAAGTAGTGACATCGGAACGCGAGCTGTACGCGCGGTTGCACCATCTTGTTGAAAATAACCGTTCAGTATTTCACTTAACACAAGTTCTCCTATGAATGGGTACAGAATACCACTACAGTATCGTTGTGCGTTTATTGTTTCGTTGAAAAATATGGGACGCACAATCCGGCGTCTAGAAACTGCAATCCGAACTCCTATTTTCACAGAATGAAGTGGTTCCTCATGAATACACTATGGATTTGCAGTACTCCACACACGGGAATTTTGCGAGTTCATGTACCCGGATAAATGAAACCACACCTCATCAGTGAAAAACGTTTCATTAAGAATATCCCTTCCATTTTCTTGAAGGAAATTTTTGAACCATTGACAGTAATGCAGTCACTGGCCATGATCGGTATTTTTAAGTTCTTGCACGACTGTCACTTTTTATGGGAAAAATTCTAATTTTTTCCTTACAGCTGTGTGGGCCGTTCCGACACTAACATCGATTTTCTGGGCGAGTTTTCTTACTGATTTGTTCGGACTCATGGAGTAGTTTATCCTCAGACAAAACGCTATGACGACCACTTTTCGGTGCATCTGTCACTGAACCCGTACTTCGAAATTTGTTAATCAAATCTCACACAGTATTGCGATGTGGGAGTGTTGTCTCCGGGAAAACTGAATTAAATGTTTTACGAACTGTAACTGTGTACTACCGCCAGCTTTGAACACTTTTTCGACTAAAAACACACGTTCTTTAATGGTTAGCATTTTAACAGTGAAAATAACTAAACAAACGAACAAAGTAACTAAACTTAAACGTTCGCGTCAACACGTAACGACATACACCAACGATACTTCTGACGCTGGGTGAGATAAACGAAACAGTGTAATGTTGGGAGAGTCCACTTGAAGGGAAGTAACCCAGGCAGGCAAACAATCACACGGCACGCGTTGCTAACAATCATCCGGCACTGCGGAGTGACTTTTTGAACACCCCGTATTTCCCTACAAAACGTACTTACTTCCTAGGCAGACACAATGCACCATCTTCCTATACTAAAATTACAACCTACGTACTCTAAACTAACTCCTCCACTTCCTTTAGGTGGTCTCCGCTATGTTTCTACCAGGTTTCGTTTGTCGGCTGTCTACACATGATCGATTTCTACCCTTGTTGATGTGTACCGTTTTGCGGCTGATTCAGCTGCGACTCTGGTGCTCTCAGTTCCACAGTCAGGGCACATTGCCACTCTCGACTGCGATCTTCTAGTCTTTCATCCTCCACATGATTGCTCCTGGGACGCGCTCTCCTATCAGCATATTTGTAACGCCTGCGCGCGTGTGGTCTTCTGCTCGCTTCACTATCGTCCGGTGCGGTAACTTCCGTTCCAGCTGCAAGATAGTGCTGTCACGCATTTCTTGCGGATGCAGTTTAATGAGTTGTAAGAAAAAATAATCGTCGAAGACCTCCCCCTCTGGTGAACTCGTAGTCTCGTTGAATGCCAGGAGCAGTTCATGATACGCACCACTCAGTTTTCGTTATGGTACGTACGTGTTACAGTTTGGTCACTGACTTTGGTCGCCTCCTACCGTAACTTTACCTTCAAGTGCAGACGGGATGCAGCACTCGATTGGGCTGACGCCAACCTCCTTGCCTAACTCGTGCGATTCTTTCACTCGGAGAGTGCTGAGTTCCTCGGAACACATGTCCGCCTGCCATTTGCGGTCCCTGTTGATATTTCCTTGTGACTCCGTAAGTTTCACCCGTTCCTGCGCTTCTGCTTGGTCAGAAACCGCTAGAGGGCTTTCCTGTCTGATCCTGTCACTACATCCTGTTCCACCCCCTCGACTCTGTGTTCCAATTGGCCCACAATGATATGTACTGCAGGTTTTAGCACTTCAATAACTTGTATTGATTCTCCAGTTATGTCTTCCTGGTCATCCTGAACCGTTCTCTTTCAGAAACTTCCCGTTCTACTTGCCGGAATTCTTATTCCGATACTTTCGACGTTCTTTCTTCTTGGCCATGTGATTTCTTTGAGACTTATTTATTGATTCTATCCAGTTTTCGTGGTCTTTTCTGATGTTCCTTTCTGTCTTTAGTTTTCTGGTCTACCTTTTACTCTATCGCCTTCGTAAAAGCTTGTGATTTCGCCGCTATTCTCTTAGCAAGTACCTCCTGAGATTTTTCGCGCTTGCTATTCGTTCCTCGTATCGTTCCTTCTGTCACATCTTATTCTCTTCACCGTCAGCCATGACTTTCCCTAGCATACTCATTTTGTCCTCGCTTCCGCATGCTGATCCTATCAATGGTGAAATCATAACGGTTGGCTGAGACAATTGTGTTTCCGTGCCCTTGGTGTTTTCTGCGCTTCCGCCTATCTCGTCATTATCAAAAATCAGTGTGCCTGCCGGGACCTTATTTATACACAGTATTGTATCTTCCACATTACTAGTATCTTTCCCTTGAAATTGCTCCCCACTAACCGCAGGAACCAACACTGTCACGTCTGACTTCCAGACCTGATTCCCTAAGAGCATCGATGCACCTGCCTGTCCCTATGATTTCCAGTGCGCATAAATACTAAAAGAGGTGCCTTGCCCACTAAAAAGGATCGGGAATGGCAGGACCTCCGCTTTCATCATGTGACGTAGATTTTGCTCACAACTGGCCTATCAGTGTGACTTTCCTGTATCTAGATGGGAGGACTATGGTTGAATTTCATACAGATAACCAATACAAGAACCGTTGGTGCCTCAGAAATGGTTAGGGCCTAGCACAAAAATCGTCTATCTAACTGCATATAAAAAGGTCCACCACGATCAGGCAAAAACTAGTCATTGAATTTACAATTAATTTTACCTTCTTACGAGGAGCATTTTCAACTGGGGGCTTTGCAGTACTAGTACTTCATTAATATCTCTAAAAATGGGGTTAACAATTTTCACTGAGAGCCGGTTTAAAAGCACAACAACTTATTATAAATAGAAGTTACACTTGTACAAGCGAAGTATAATTATTGAGTATACATACGTTTTTACATATGGATGTTAATACAGGATTGGTGGAAGGGGGGACATTGGGGGGATATGGCCTAAATGCAGCAGTTGGCCACATTACAAGCGTTCGAATTTGACAATGAAACTTGGGAGCTGACCATTCTAATAATTAGTGAAAGGTAAGAGACGGGATACAATAGCTAATACGTAAGTATATTGAAAAGGCAAACTATGAACTACTTGTGGGTGCACGTTATTAAAGCGTCCTCCCGTCCGTAAACTAGAAAAATTCATAAAACTCATTCTGCAACAACTTGATTTAGAAATACGAATAACAAGAAACGCGGACATGCCACTTGTGGTTCAGTTTAGATATGGTGTGCAGTACTACTCACCACATGTTCACACGTGGGTGGCAAAGAAGGGAAAACGTAACACACAAAAAGCCGTTATGAAATGTTCACTAGTATCACGGAGCATTGGAAAAGGAAAGACATTCGCTGAAGGCGAAGTGGTTACAAGGTGGTTGAATTATACCGAACGTGGTGACTGAGAGTCCCAAGTATATTCTGCATACAGCTACCGACCAAGGTATGACGCCAAGTCCAAGAACAAAACCACAAAATGAGGAAGAAATAAAAGCAATGAGGAGCAATTCCTCCAGAAATTGAAGATCACCTAACACTTAAGTCTGTATTCGCGACTCAATCCACTTCTGAACCTAGCAAGAGTTCGCATGCTTACCAGCTTGCAACCGTCTTCTTCTGAATCTTGCCACCGGCCCTCCGCGACTGATAACCGCTTACCGCCTTTTCTTCAGCGGAGCCGAGCCTTGTGCGGGTGGGAATTGGCGCACTTTTCGCTGGCCAATAAGGGGGCATGGATCCGCCGAACCGGCAAACATTCCTGACTTGGCGAAGAGACCCGCGATTCGATAGCATTTAGTCAGGAAGTCGCCAGAGAGGCCTCTTTACAGAGTCAAACGTGCAGGAGAAACTGAGTTTTAAGTTGGTACCACTACGTAGAAGAATAAGAAGGACTACTTTGGCTTCTCCAAGTCGGTCTAACTAGCGGCCCATGCTTCCAGCCTCAAACGTCGGCGCGGGAAAAAAAAGCCAACATACCTAGCTGATGGAGACTGCTGGATATGGAAATAAAATAAAAGTACCTTGCTCCAACCCTTCTCCAGTTTCATTATGCTGTCGGTACTGAAAAATCAGCAGAATATCAGGTATGCTGTTGCCGTAGTAATGATAGTAATATGATTACAATATCGTAAATAGTAAATAAATGAAAGATGTTCAAGGTACATGCACGTCTTTCAATACTCACACCATTTATTACTGACAAAATAGAAATAATGGGAGAAGCAAAATATGGACAGTGCCATGAGCTGTTAATAAAAAATTTACACGAATATACAAAGCGCAGCACTGTTAACTAACATAAAATATAATTTTAAAAAAACGAACACATTCATTAAGGTTTATGTGGTCTTGTTCGTAGCTCACTTGAGTATTCGATTCAAACACTTATTTGGTTGAGTATGAGGAAAAAACAGTGATTGGTTGGTTGGTTGGTTGTTTAGGGAAGGAGAGCAGACAGCGTGGTCATCGGTCTCATCGGATTAGGGAAGGATGGGGAAGGAAGTCGGCCGTGCCCTTTCAGAGGAACCATCCCGGCATTTGCCTGGAGTGATTTAGGGAAATCACGGAAAACCTAAATCAGGATGGCCGGACGCGGGATTGAACCGTCGTCCTCCCGAATGCGGGTCCAGTGTCTAACCACTGCGCCACCTCGCTCGGTAAAAAACAGTGACTGTGCGTTAAATAAAAACAAGTGAGCGTCCTCTACGTTGACGGGAAAGGAAGGCAAGGATTTCAATTTATACCAGAAAAAAGGTGTGCTGTAAACACTGCTCTTGGTTATCAGGTGCTTCGTGGGTATGCAGATTAGACTGATGCTGAATCTATCACCCCAGATCATGTAAGAATAATAGATTACCTCCTTGAAGATAATAGGCTATTTGAAAAATCAACTGTTTTGCACATCGGAAAAGCTCCTGAAACTATCAGGGGCGTTGCCTGTTGCTTGTGGTTGGAGGACCAGGGCATTTCATTTCAGTAATTTACTGTGATGGTTGCTGAACGATAGAGTTTGATACGGAAAAATAGTATTTATTCAAACAGTGTGGAAAAATTACTCATGACGCATAAACGTCGAGGTCATAAAATCGAGGTTATAGAACAATTTGAGAATGAATTTACATATTTTTAAATAGAACAAAGATAAGAAAAACGAATTGTTGTGTGGGCCGCTAGGAGCATGATGCTGGCCAATTACGGCTGAGTTGGTGCCCAGACACATGGAGTACACGAATTACGTTTTAAGCTCTGATTACAAAAACTTTGAAATAGTGCAATAAAGGTACGAGTTCGAACAGAACACACAACAGATTAAAAAAAAAAAAAAGGAGATCCGAGAAAGAAAACATCTCAAGCGGGTGAGATGTGAGATCCACTGAGAAAAACTTGCATACCAATGCGTGAATAAAAGGAACAGGTTACGAAGACTAAAAAATAGAAACCACGAATGAACTCCTCTTCCCTCAATATACTGCGATTTCAGACGTCGAGAGTATGCACTGCAAATGCGATCTTATCATGACTGCCACAGAGGTGGTTGCTGACAAGTCGGGGTGCGCCGAACTGCGCCTGTTACTAACTGTTACTGTGCTGAGCCGATGTGATGCGACTGTGAATCGCTGATCTCAATCATCCTACCGATTACTTGCCGCGGAGGCCCGTGCGTTCAGAGTGGAACTTCGAAGCCGTGGCAGAGGGCCGAAGACAAGAGAAACACACAAGAGCGCAGAGTCCGCAGTAGCCTCACTAACTAAAAGTCCGGATCCGAATACCCATACGAATCCCAGAACGATTAATAATGCCTCTCTCAGTTATTGGTAGCCTTCCTTTAGACCTCGGAAAGACACCCTGCGAAATATTTCCTAGCCAATCACAGAGGGGGCCCAAGTGCCCTTCCAGCCAGGGATAGGGAAGCCCGTTCTCTAGATCCCAAAAAAGGTTAGAGATTTTATGAGCATCAGGAAATCGTAAATGAATATCACCTCATTTCCACGAATAGACTTCTATGTCGGAGATCCTGGAAACTTTATTATGCTCCGCACAGCGTTCCCACGAGAAGGGGAATGGTTGGAAATTTACTCATGCTTGAGGAAATATGTCTGGAGACCACACGGCAAAATAATAGCAACTGGACTGTTGAAGACTCCACCCGAAGGTTACTAACAGAGTTCTGACCCCTTCCGCCAATGGTTTCCTCTTCTTCTGTAGAGGACACAAGTCTTCTATTTCGCCGCTTACGGTGTGGAGGCTGAGTCAGGAGGATAAACACTGAAGAGCTCCCCTGCCTGTGCAATCTCCTAAGGCAGGGCTACTTTGTGAGTGAACCTCAGCTCTTCCAAAGCGTGTGAAATATCCTCCTGTTTTCACCCGAGAGAGAAGACCTCATGTATTTCAACGGAGAGAAATATTAGAAGAGTGAAATTTTCGTTTACGCACAGGATGGTGGGTGAACCATGTTGATACAAGCTACCGCTAACCACTCACGTAATCAGAGCGCAATACCTGTGAAACGTCGACAAGTAAAAACTGAATTTGAAAGCAAATGAAACAAGGGAGTCTCGTATGGAAATGCAGTATGCTAATAGGATAAACTGTGAGGAGAAAAGCCTGTAACTGACACCCGCCTCACACAATATCTGCCACTTTGAACTGGAATTTTGATCTATCTAGTCACAGGACGAAGTTAGTTACTGCTACAGCTAAGTCTGTTGTTCGCTTTGTCTCCGACATAGCTCTGATCGTTTTACTGTATTCCAGTTCCGACGAGTTACTGCTACAGATAGGTCTGCGGTTCGCTTTGTCTCCGACATAGCTCTGATCGTTTTACTGTACTTCAGTTCCGGATGTTATGCGAACAACTTTTTCCTTCTCTTCATTTCTGTAAAATGTAAACCTGCTACGTGAAATAACTGTTCTCACGAAATTATGCGTGAATCAGTTTTTTCTTTTGTGGTTGGAATCACGTAAATTTCTTGTACATTGTTGCGTTATGAAGACTCTATGTATCGTACTATATTATTGGTAGCCTGCCATCATCTATTTTTGTTGTTGCGTGAGATTTATATTAATTAGGTTAATGCCTCTGTTAATCAAAGTTGTGTCTGATTGTGATAATTGTTTTAGTGGTATTTTGGTGCTATTTTCTGATTCTGTTGAGGTTTTTGCTTTGTTTCTTCGGTTTCTCTTGAATTTCTTCTAGTACGAGTGTCGTTCCTCTATCGGTTATATCCTCGAAGTGAACTGACATTTTGATTTTATTGGCCAATTCTGATGTGCTACGTAATGATCAGTGTCAGGAAACACTTTTTTTAGGGTATAGGTTCTTAATTCCTTGTTTTAGTCATATTATCCTTTTACATTTTTTGCAGCAGATGTCATGCATTTTGACACAGATTATTATAGTCTGGTTCAAATAGTTCAAATGGGTCTAAGCATGGGACTTAACATCTGACGTCATCAGTCCCCTAGAACTTAGAACTACTTAAACCTAGCTAACCTAAGGACATCACACACATATATGCCCGAGGCAGGATTCGAACCTGCGACCGTAGCAGCAGCGCAGTTCTCGACTGAAGCGCCTAGAACCGGCTTGACCACAACGGTCGGCATTTTAGTCTGGAATGACATAATGAGCTAGTCATTTATTGTTAAACTGTATGTTGAGGAGGGTTTTCTGAAGTTTCTTATGGTTTCACGGAATTTTAACAGACTTGCTGGGGAATGCCTGCCTAAACGACTAATTACTCATGATGTGATTTTGAACCTCTGGCGGTAATAGGGTTTCCAGACAAAATTACGGGATTTCAATTGCGCCTGTAATGAAAACAACTGTGGTGTTTGCTATTCAGTTTTTTTAAGTGTAGTCGTTTGAAGTAATAATTGTTCTAACTAAACTGTTTTGCTTCGCGCCGAGCGAGAAGCTCCGCTGCGTAAACGCTCGGCGCTATCGGCTGACAGCGTGACGTCACGAGCTTTGCCACGTCAGCAGGAAGTGGAGAGCTGTAGAGGCGCGGCTCATCGATATGCGAGTCGACGTCGGCGGCGTCGCACCTGCGAGCCGGCTGCGACGGGCGGGTGGCTGCCTATCTACAAGTCTAACGCCGGCTCTAATCTCTGACCGCCTTGGAAACCCCCTACCAGGAAGGGCTGTTCTCGTGCTGGAGCCCTACGGCGTGTAAGCGGCAGCCAAGGCGCCTCAAAGTCCGCCAACTTCCGCTCCGGCTGCTTCCAATAACGCGGCGGCACCCAGGCCTGGCAGCCCGTTCATGTTGCTCTACGTTCCTAAAGAGAAGCTCTGTGTCTTATGAGATACTTTGTACATGTCCCTCACATATCTATATTTATTTTATCCATTGTCAATTACTTACCGGTATTAAACGATAGATATCTAGGTCGTAATCGAGGGGCCTACACCACAAATAGACATCCACCTAAAAATTTGAAGTAGAAAAAGATACTTATTTTAATACTATCATTTGGCTCCATCTTAAAGGTAAAAGACGTAAATGACTTCTATTGGCTTATTTGGCTGACTCCTTTAACGACGAGCTAATGCGAATTTTGTAACATTAACCTTTCAAACCTTCCACTTCTTCACGCCATACTAATATTTTCAGTGGCACACTGCCAAACGCGTGGCAATTCAATTGCCAAAACGCCAACTCTTTTAAAAGAATAGTTAACGAAATTTTAGCAGTTTTAAATGAGATCGGTTTTGCAGGAAGACTAGCTCTCTCACACATTTCATTTCAATGCTGAACCCATGGATAGGAATAGATATTTACGCCATATCGAGATCGCTCTAAGAAGGTCTCTGTCATTTACCATCAGAAACGGCAGGGACATAGATCGTTTTGTGAACTCTAATTATTTTTTATAAGCGGCCTACTGAGTTAAAAAAGTAGTCTACTAAGATAGATACTTCCAGTAATCCCTGATTTGTTGATGCTCTGCATTATTTTGTATATATAATCAGTTTTGTAACGCAATCTGACTTCAAAATTAAGGAACAGAAATAATCAGAATCGATTACTTTTACAATAAACCGCACAATTGATAACTCGTATAACTGAAGGTCAAACAGTGTGATAGTCAGTCGTAGAATCATATCAAACTATAGGGTGTAGAAATGGTTACCTTATAACCAAACACAGTCCAACCGGATGTTTCCCTTGGCTTTTAATCCCAATACCTAAATTTTAAAATGGATAATTGAAGTAAATACCTTACCAAAGCAGTTAAATAACGGCGTGGTTAAAAACACATCATCTGCATGCTCTACTAAGGACTGCTGACGGCATTAATACAATGCTTTGTACAAGTTATTTCGTACAGATATGAGTATACATACGCTGCAGAAAATATGCAACAGGAAAACTGCACTTACGGAACCAGCGGCGAAACCTTTTTCATCATGAAAATTATGACTGCAAGAGCACGGATTCGTCACTGTTAATATGGGATAACGGTGTACAAAAAGAAGTATTCCGTTGCTTGCATCATGGGCAGTCACTGACTAGACAAAGGAACTGCTCACAACAGGTGTGGAGAAGACGGCGTCACACATAGAATACAAGAACGAAGATTTCTATACTTGGAAAGCTGAAATGAATAACAGCATATTTGAATTATACTCTATATTGACTTCGAATTAATCAAACAGTGAACATAAGACATCTGGGATTCACAATACATGTGAAACGTAAGTCGGAAAACTAGCAGTCATAGAAGTATAAGTTTACTATGCATAACGGCTAGCAATGCATAATCAAAGTGCTGGAGAGAATGACAAAACTGAGTGCTCTGGATTGAATGACAACTGTGGCGTATTATGTGGGAGGCTTCCGGGCTTCAGAACACCGCCCCCCCTTTCCCCCCACCTCCACCCACTCAGCTCTGAAATGCAAGATTATAGACATGTTTTCTTACACACCTGCATAAAATATCATAATACTCTGGGTAGAAAACAAGGGTTAACGACATCTCTGCTTCAGTATGTGAAGAAGCGGGTTGTATGGGGCTGCCATATGCCAATGACAGATTGTTACCGAACGATATCCACACAAAAAAAGAATCGTCGATGACTGGCGGATTGCTCGTTATGATTGGTTAATACGCACGAATGAGCGCAGTTTGTCTTCCCTTATGACAATCAAGACATAACTAAGATATACAACTAGCGAGGCACGTCTGAATTGGCTCGACATGATGACAATTCATGGAGAAGAACGGATTGATATCCAAACTGGTGTAAGTGGTATGGCTAAACAGAGAGACCGCCGTCTTCCTTCTATGCTTTGAATTTCTAGTAAACTGTTTAATCATTTGTTGCATTTATGTGTATTTAAGTATCACACAAATGAACATTATAAACACCGCGACGTATATTAACACGTGCCTATACTATAAAACTAACAAAGTAATGTAATCGATGCAGAAATTCCTTTTAGTACTGTGTCATGAAACGTCCTAGTAGTTTCAAACTGTGTGCCGAACCTAGTCTCGATCTCAGTACCTTTGCCTTTCGCGGACAAGTACTCTGCCGACTAAGCTAACCAAGAGCGACTCAGGACCTGTCCTCACAGCTTTAGTTCCGCCAGTACCCGGCCTTCTACTTTTCAAATTTCACATAACCTCTCCTAGAACATAACTGACCCTAACAATGCACCGACAAATGCTAAGAAACTCTCATACCTTGCTCGTTCAAGCTGCAGTTCTCACCATATGCTGCACTCGGTAGTGAAATGTTGCGGACACCTTGACATGCTGCAAAGTGCAACTCAACAAATGGTTCAAATGGCTCTGAGCACTATGGGACTCAACTTCTGAGGTCATTAGTCCCCTAGAACTTAGAACTAGTTAAACCTAACTAACCTAAGGACGTCACACACATCCATGCCCGAGGCAGGATTCGAACCTGCGACCGTAGCGGTCTCGCGGTTCCAGACTGCAGCGCCTAGAACCGCACGGCCACTTCGGTCGGTGCAACTCAACAGCTGTTCATCGCTGGAATAGCTCTTCTCTATTTCTGTGGCCACCATTCTCTCTACTGAGTCCTCAGGTCAAATCTATCGTTCCATGTGTCCAGCCGAATTGTTCTCAACCAGCATTGATTCCTTTCTCCTCTCAGTATACGCTCGTGCAGTTCCCATGTGTCGCTGATAAAGGCTCTGCAAATTGCTCCCGAATGATATTTTTGGTAACGAGACAACAACATCCCCTCCTAGCAAAAGTTTTGAAATGTTTGCCAGTCGTTTCACTCTCACGTATGCAGTACTTAAACAATTCTGAGTAGCAATCCCACTCTTCAGGTTTCTACCTCAGACAGTTCGTTAATCTCTAAGTCCACATTTCTCAGAGACTGGTATCCTGCCTTCGAATTCTCTGCTATTTTCTAAGATTAGCCAGTTAGGGGTTTTCTTACAGCTATTTACAAATGATATTGTACACCCCGCTTAAGGGGCAGGCAAAAATTCTGCCCATTGCTGTGCAAGGAGAAAATTAATCCTGACGGTAATATAGTCCCGTTGCTTCCCAAGGAATGCAAAGATCTGTCTCTGTTACTGACTTCCCCTTGCGCAGAGTTCACGAAAGGTGACACATCAACACAAACACAGTTGTTTTGAAGTTTGTTTTGACAGATGGCACTGCTTCTAAAAACTGAGATACTGTGCAACTGAAGGTTTTCGTTGCACTATTTTATACGATTAAAAAAGAAAGAAAGGAAGCCACAATGCGCTACCCAGATGGCCGGCCCGAGCAATCCTTGGATTGTGGTGCGTTCCTACCACTAGCATATGCTTCGAGCCATCCCTCAGTCTCTCTCCTCTGAAAGCCAAGCTGAAACTGCCATGGGAGCCTGGCTGGACACCAAGTCACTGCCCTAGGCCTGTGGCCTAACCCTGGGTCACCCATGGGCCATGTTAAACTGCGGAAAATGTTCTAAGTTGTAGGGGACTGATGACCTCACAAGTTGAGTCCCATAGTGCTCAGAGCCATTTGAACAATTTTGATTTATGGGTGCTTTTAGAAACCATGTTTAATGTAGAATTTTACAGTTTATACTTCAGCAACACGAAGTCGGATGTTCTATACCTTCAGCTATTGATCATGAATATTCACAACTATGTTTGTAATTGGAACTCACATTGTTTTTCCTATTATCCTTTACTTTAATACACTCATTAAATCAATATATTTAGTCATGTTTCTTCCACATGCCAAAGATAATTTCTCGTAATGCGGAGGGCGTAATTATGACCCCAAACCCACGTCTGCGGGCATATTTCCCGGCGTTCTACTGGATTCAGAGTTATAACAACAGACTAGGAAGACGAATTTAATGCAAGATTGACACATGGTATTAGAGAATAAGCTGGAGCAAATATGATGCTTGTGGAAGAAGAGATTGAATGGGATGTTTAAAGAACAGTTCATGTTAAACGGCCATTGCTGATAAAAGTCATAATGAATTATAGCAAACAATTGTTTATTAACTGAGCTTGACGTTCGGTAGTTGAAATATAAACTACACTGAGTTTGATAGAAAGATATTTAAACCTACTTCTTATTGATGTGAACTGTGCTAAATGAATACCTGATAAGATTTACGTTATTGAAGGATCCCATTGTCACAAGAACAGCCATATTAAGTGCTAAAATGGCTAGTATAGGTTTATATAGGTTTATACACATATTCACATGAACACAAATTTACTTCTCAAACTATTAGCCCACATAATCGTTATTGTAGCCTGTTATATCGGCCGGATGACATACTTAGCGTGCTGCCCATACACAGCAGCCATATGGCGACGAAGCCGCAAACATCTATACCTCTTCGAGCCAATGACCAAAGGACTCCACAGAGCATTCACAGTGTATTTATTACATGATCGAATAGATACTGGACTGGTCGTTGATCCATACACGTACTGTAAGTTTTGAGTGACATCAGATGCTGATGTAAAGGCGATTTGTGAAAGCAGAGATGACAAATAGACATGTCCACTGGTCACAGAATATCGACACTTACAGGACGAGTCGCAGCGTGCCAAGCGACGGAGTGCCACGTTGTAACTTTCTTGGCTGTTGCGTCTGGTCTTGCCGCCATGCGAATTGTGGAGCGATGCACAAAAATTAACAGTTCTGTTTGCAAAATAAACGAACTGGTTCACCTGATCTAGAAAAAGGCGACAAGTGGAGGTATCTCATTATTACCAATCACCTTCAAAATCCTCTCCAGGGTTTTAATCAACAGTCTAGAACCACAAGCCGATACAAAGATAGGTGATTACCAAGAAAAAAGAAGGTCCTATGCTGAACAGATTTGGAACATGCGAATGCTCCTAATGATCAAACAGATGAAAAACACAGGAGCTGCAGACAGGTAGACACTCACTGACACACTATAGGAATATGGAATAGACAGAAAACTAGGAAACTCATACGATTGAACTTATAGATACCACACCCAAAATAAAATTCGTGAGAGAAATCTCAGACGCATTCGAGATACACAGTGGTCAGATAAATAGATGGTCTCTCACCACATTTCTTCAACATCTTCTTGGACAGAATTATCTAACAATGGGAAGAAAAGTAGAAGGAATCCAGCTATGGAGAACATCTAAGAACAACACTATAATAAAATGTGTGGCGTTTGCAGATGACCTGGCAATACTTGGAAACAATAGATAAGAAGTGCTGGAATACATACAAGAACTCTCTGCAAAGATAGGTCTACAGATGTCATATGAGAAAACGCAATACATGGAAAGAAAGAACATCAACAACCAAGACATGTACACAAAATGCCGAAAGGTTAACAGAGTGGAAAAATTTAAATATCATTGGGAGTATGAAATAGGAGGATCAAACTAGGCATCCAACATAGAAAGAACAGAAAAACTTTAAAAAGCGTACAAACTGACGTGGATGCACTACAATAAAAGAAGAATTTCAAGACAGCCAAAACTCAGGCACTACAATACAGTTATACAACCAGAAGCACTCTACGCATCACAAATAACCACAGTAGGAGCATCAGGCATCACAGAGACAGAAAAACTGGAACGTAAAATCGTCAGAAAATTTTTTGGAGCAGTACGCAGAGATGGTATATGGATGCGGAGATCAACCAAATAATTTTACGAATGCACAGACTCACAGATGTGATCAGGAATCGTCGGCTAACGTTCTATGGACACATTACATAGAATACTGAAAGACTCACGAAGAGGTTTTAAGAGGTAGTAAACAGTTCAATCAAAGAACTCAATTTGTTTCAAGAAATAGAAGAAGACGTAAAACAAGCAGGGATCAATACTGAAATAATAAATGGAAGAGGGAAGTTCAGAAACAAAATAGTGAACACGAAATCTGAAGTAAAAGAACTGAAGAAAACAGACTATATCTGGAAGGAGCAAAGTGAACAGGAACACAACCAAAGAATGAAGAGATACTGGGAAGAGGAAAACGGGGAAAAATTAATAACCATGTAATATTCCAGGTAACCACCGTCCCGCAGGCAAATACGTGTAACAGCAACTATAATTGGCTATAAAAAGTACACGAGCTTACCAATAGGGTGCTTGGACACTTCAGGACAGAAAAAGGAGAAACTTCATTGCGAGACTTCATAGTAGATACAACACTTGGAGATGCTGGAGTAGGGGCTTTAAATATGGCATTGATGAGACGCGACGTCTAAGTCTCGCTGCTGCTGATGTCGGACGTCCAGTTCTGGAAGCTGCCGAAACATATGCACCGCTCGCCACATCCACGGGTCGGCTAAGAGATGCTGCCATTCGACTCCAGTGCGCATTCAGCCACGCCGCCAGCAATCTGACCACGTCTGGTAAACGACTTCCAACATAGTCTGCCTACTGTTTCATGTGTCTCGAAGCAAACACAGTCAAAACAATGGTAACAAATGAGTACATAGCAATTTTGTCTCCGTGATAGTAGTGGAAACAGGTCCTTAGTAATAGTCATTTATGTGATTTTTATAGCCGTGGAGCAAACCATCTTTGTTTGTCAAAGTAAATGTTTGTGACAATATACACTGACGAATACAAAACCGCAAGACCAAGAAAAAATTTTGCGTCACAAACGAAAGTAGTGCCACTATGAGGATTTCAATCAGGGTCGCTTCAAACATACGCCGCAAAGGTCGCGAGCTTAAGTTGCCTTTGAAACTGGATGGTGTGATTTGATGTTAGTCAAGAACGCCATTAAGACGACAAAGAAGCTGTTATCAACACCTCACTGAGTTTGGATAGGGTCACGTAATAGGGCTACAAGAAACTGGATGTTCCTTCTCCGATATGGCAAGAAGACTTGGCAGGAATGTAGCCACCGAATGTAATTGCTGGCGGTGGTAGTCACCAGAATGTATGGTCGCAGGGAGGTCGTGGTCCTGACGGCCACGTGGCGCTACTGAGCTAAAGACCATCGTGTTCGGTGTATGCCTCAGGCGCATCGCACTGCATCTTGCATCTGCAGCAGCAATTTGAGCAGTGTTTGGCACCACAGTAACACGACGAACAGTTACAAGTAGATTACATCAAAGAGTGCTCTGAGCCAGACGCCCTGTAAAGTGCATTCCACCGACCCGAAACCACCGCCATTTGCGACTTCAGTGGTGTCAGGCGAGAGCTCATTAGAGGACAGGGTGGACGACTGTAGTGTTTTCTGATAAAAGCTAGTTCTGCCTCGGTGTCACTGATGGCCGTGCGTTGGTTAGAAGGAGGCCGGATGAGGTGAAGTCTGATTGCGTGCTAGACACACTTTACCTACACCTGGATGTTGAGGATGATGATGTTTGGTTTGTGGGGCGCTCCACTGCGCGGCTACAGCGCCCATACCGAAACTTTGCACAGTCCAATCTCGCCACTTACATGAATGATGATGAAATGATGAGGAAAACATAAACACCCAGTCATCTCGAGGCAGATGAAAATCCCTGACCCCGCAGGGAAGGACCTACACCTGGAGGTACAGACTGAGGCGCCATTTCATATGACACCAAGAGGACTCTTGTAGTTAGGCCATGTACTCAGACTGTAAATTTGTTCGACAGTGTAGTGATTCGACCTCCTGTGCTGCTATTCATGAACAGCAATTCCTGAGGGGTGTTTTCCGACAGGATAACATTCATCCACATCTTGCCGTTGTAACCCAACATCCTCTACAGGGGGTCGACACTTTGCCTTGGCCGGCTAGATCACCAGATGTGTCTCCAGTCGAGTGCACTTGGAACATAACAGGACGACAACCCCAGCCTTATATGCTGGCAGCATTAATCATCCCTATATTGACCGACCAAGTGCAATAGCCAAGGAATCCCATCCCACATACTGATATCCGGCACCTGTAGAACACAATGCATGCACTTTTGAGTGCTTACTTTTAACATTCTGGCGGATACACCGCTTATTAATGTGCCAGCATTTTCCATTTGCAATTGCTTACGTCGGATTTGTATTAAAGAGGTATTACAATGTTATGTATACAAATTTATTCCCGAAACTACATTATTCTTCATTGATTATCTTTTGGTACTGAAATTTTTTTCCGTTATTGTATTTCTTGTGGCTGATGCTAACAATCCCTTCGTCTGGTATGCATAAGTCGCAGTCAAGTACAAATCTAAATGTGGTAATAAATGTTAAATCACGACAAATTCCAGTCACACTTCGCTATACAAGATAAGATATCTGTATTGTGACGATCGTTATAGGAGCCGGAATTTTGACACTAGTTTCCATTATTGGTCTCAATCAGTTTAACTTGTTTGTAACTTCCATTAATGAATTCAAACAATTCAATTTGTCTGTATCATTAAGTACTGCAAGGAAAGATTGCTAGCGGATAGTGATAATGGTTGCTGGTCCACGTACCAGATGTGCTGGAAATAGAGCTAAAATGCCTGTAAAACTTATTCGAGAATGCACTGTTTCTATAAGACAATGGTAACGACAAAATGAGTGAGTTCAAGCAGTTATTACTCGTTTATACCTGTCTGATCTGAATGCGGCTGGTACACTGCAGCTCTATGAACTCCGCCATACCACGTACAATGCTTATGGAATGCATACATACATGCCTCAGCTGTGTTTGTTAAGGGTGGTACTCTCTCTCTCTCTCTCTCACGTTCGCTTATTCAAGCGAGACCTCCGCATATTAATTTTCCAGTTAAATCGGTCTGACCACACAGCTGTTCACCAAATTTGGACGGAACTCGTTGTAATTTCCCCATTCAGCCCACGGCGTCAATTACGTCCGTTATCATGCAAAGCTGCAGTTGTTGTCTGCAGCCATTTTCGATACAGGAAATCATTTAAAAAGCACGTATTAAGCACGAATTTTACAGACAATTTCAAGCGTTTTATGTATATTGCCCATAACAGCAGTATGCATCCAACGCTTCGTGACATAGTAAGCTTGTTCAAACAAAGTAATGAGAACAAAAAGTGAAACTTAAAATTAAGACAGTCTTTATTTCCGAAAAATATACATGTGTACGGGACACTGGTTGTTACTAAATGCGTGGGAAAAAGTATCATCTATTACGGCAGAACTTCGAACATATCTTTTGATTTGGCTGTCTAAATAGAGTGCTTGTGCCACAAATAAATTCCGCACGCTAGCAATCAGGGAAAAATCTTTGTCACGCGACTTTCTTTACATGTTGCTTCACCTTTCAAAACTGCGAGAGATGTTTCGAGAAGCATCCTTTAACATCCAAAAGTCAAGTCAGACACACTATTGTTACTTTACGGTTAGATTAAGTACGAGCTGACACCAGCCAAATGGCACCGTATTACCAAATAGTGTCCACTCTGCGAACACGAGAGAACATTGTCATTCAGTTGCAGCGAATCTCTTCGACCCTGCTGGTTCTCTTCGGAATATCTGTGTGCTATTCCAGTGTGCATAGAAACGGCTCTATCCATTTTTGTCATCATTATCATCAGCCTTTTGACCTCAGACAGGCGTGCTTTACTGTCTTAAGGTATATGCTTCCTCGTTGTTCCTCTTTGTTTCTTGTCATTATACACTGATCTTCAGTTAGGTCTTTGTCTCGGAATTTTCTTGTCTAGGAATCCATGAAAGAACTTCCTTGCTTTACCTGCTAAGCGCTAGTGTGCTCCCTGCCGTCGTCGGATAAGCAGCTGCAGCAGCAAGTCGTATACTCCTAGCTCACGCATTTGCTACATAGTTTAATTCTTAATTTCTTTGCGTGTTTTTGGTACTTGCATTGTTTAATTCATAAATTTCGGGCGTAGTATAGTATTTGAGAGTTGTAGCATCGCGTTTTAGTACCTGAATAGTGTAAATTCGCGTAGTCGTTTGTCTTCTGTTTTTGTTTTGAACGGCCAGTGTCGGTTGGTCACAGTCAGTGTGCTCCCTGTCGTCGTTGGATAAGCAGCTGCAGCAGCAAGTCGTATACTCCTAGCTCACTCATTTGCTACGTAGTTTAATTCTAAATTTCTTTGCGTGTTTTTGGTACTTGCATTGTTTAATTCATAAATTTCTGGCGTATTATAGTATTTGAGAGTTGTAGCATCGCGTTTTAGTACCTGAATAATGTAAAATCGCGTAGTCTCCTTCCGCCGCAGAGCAGTGTGTCAGCAGTGCGCCATTAGCAGCATTACTGCATTTATTAGGCAATCTCGTATTTTAATAACCGTTTAAATTTTGTGTCGATTTGTTTGCGCTCTCTGTAGATTAGTTCAGACGTTCTTTGCACAACAGTTTTTAGCATGGATAGGGACTGCAACTGCTGTGTTCGGATGCAGGCTGAGTTGGCATCCCTTCGCTACCAGCTTCAGGCAGTGTTGGCTTCGGTCACACAGCTTGAGGCTGTTGCCAATGGGCATCACTGTGGGGTTCCGGATGGGGGTTTGTCGGGGACGGCCAGCTCGTCCCAAGCATCCCCCGATCGGACTACGACTGTGGTTGTCCGGGATACTGCCCGCATTGAGGTTGATCCCTCACCTGTGGTAGAGTTGGAGGTCGTCTCAAGGTGTGGCAGGGGGCGAAAGACATTCCGGAGGGCTGAACGGAAGGCCTCTCTAGTCTGTCTGACGAACCGGTTTCAGGCTCTGTCTCAGGCTGTTACTGATCTTCGGCCTGACATGGCTGCTTGTCCTGTTCCAGAAGTTGCCCCTCAGTCTGCAAGATCCGGGCGGTCGCAGAGGGTGGGCTTACTGGTAGTTGGGAGCTCCAACGTCAGGCGCGTAATGGGGCCCCTTAGGGATATGGCAGCAAGAGAGGGGAATAAAACCAATGTGCACTCCGTGTGCATACCGGGGGGAGTCATTCCAGATGTGGAAAGGGTCCTTCCGGATGCCATGAAGGGTACAGGGTGCACCCATCTGCAGGTGGTCGCTCATGTCGGCACCAGTGATGTGTGTCGCTATGGATCCGAGGAAATCCTCTCTGGCTTCTGGCGGCTATCTGAATTGGTGAAGACTGCCAGTCTCGCTAGCGGGATGAAAGCAGAGCTCACCATCTGCAGCATCGTCGACAGGACTGACTGCGGACCTTTGGTACAGAGCCGAGTGGAGGGTCTGAATCAGAGGCTGAGACGGTTCTGCGACCGTGTGGGCTGCAGATTCCTCGACTTGCGCCATAGGATGGTGGGGTTACGGGTTCCGCTCGATAGGTCAGGAGTCCACTGCACGCAACAAGCGGCTACACGGGTAGCAGGGGTTGTGTGGCGTGGGCTGGGCGGTTTTTTAGGTTAGATGGCCTTGGGCAAGTACAGAAAGGGCAACAGCCTCAACGGGTGCAGGGCAAAGTCTGGACGTGCGGGAAACAAGCAGCAATCGGTATTGTAATTGTAAACTGTCGAAGCTGCATTGGTAAAGCACCGGAACTTCAAGCGCTGATAGAAAGCACCGAAGCCGAAATCGTTATAGGTACAGAGAGCTGGTTGAAGCCAGAGATAAATTCTGCCGAAATTTTTACAAAGGTACAGACGGTGTTTAGAAAGGATAGATTGCATGCAACCGGTGGTGGAGTGTTCGTCGCTGTTAGTAGTAGTTTATCCTGTAGTGAAATAGAAGTGGATAGTTCCTGTGAATTATAATGGGTGGAGGTTGCACTCAACAACCGAGCTAGGTTAATAATTGGCTCCTTTTACCGACCTCCCGACTCAGCAGCATTAGTGGTAGAACAACTGAGAGAAAATTTGGAATACATTTCACATAAAATTTCTCAGCATGTTATAGTCTTAGGTGGAGATTTCAATTTACCAGATATAGACTGGGAAACTCAGATGTTTAGGACGGGTGGTAGGGACAGAGCATCGAGTGACATTATACTGAGTGCACTATCCGAAAATTACCTCGAGCAATTAAACAGAGAACCGACTCGTGGAGATAACATCTTGGACCTACTGATAACAAACAGACCCGAACTTATCGACTCTGTATGTACAGAACAGGGAATCAGTGATCATAAGGCCGTTGCAGCATCCCTGAATTTGGAAGTTAGTAGGAATATAAAAAAAGGGAGGAAGGTTTATCTGTTTAGCAAGAGTAATAGAAGGCAGATTTCAGACTACCTAACAGATCAAAACGAAAATTTCTGTTCCGACACTGACAATGTTGAGTGTTTATGGAAAAAGTTCAAGGCAATCGTAAAATGCGTTTTAGGTACGTGCCGAGTAAAACTGTGAGGGACGGGAAAAACCCACCGTGGTACAATAACAAAATTAGGAAACTACTGCGAAAGCAAAGAGAGCTTCACTCCAAGTTTAAACGCAGCCAAAACCTCTCAGACAAACAGAAGCTAAACGATGTCAAAGTTAGCGTAAGGAGGGCTATGCGTGAAGCGTTCAGTGAATTCGAAAGTAAAATTCTATGTACCGACTTGGCAGAAAATCCTAGGAAGTTCTGGTCTTACGTTAAATCAGTAAGTGGCTCGAAACAGCATATCCAGACACTCCGGGATGATGATGGCATTGAAACAGAGGATGACTCGAGTAAAGCTGAAATACTAAACACCTTTTTCCAAAGCTGTTTCACAGAGGAAGACCGCACTGCAGTTCCTTCTCTAAATCCTCGCACAAACGAAAAAATGGCTGACATCGAAATAAGTGTCCAAGGAATAGAAAAGCAACTGGAATCACTCAACAGAGGAAAGTCCACTGGACCTGACGGGATACCATTTCGATTCTACACAGAGTACGCGAAAGAACTTACCCCCCTTCTAACAGCCGTGTACCGCAAGTCTCTAGAGGAACGGAAGGTTCCAAATGATTGGAAAGGAGCACAGGTAGTGCCAGTCTTCAAGAAGGGTCGCCGAGTAGATGCACAAAGCTATAGACCTATATCTCTGTCGTCGATCTGTTGTAGAATTTTAGAACATGTTTTTTGCTCGAGTATCATGTCGTTTTTGGAAACCCAGAATCTACTATGTAGGAATCAACATGGATTCCGGAAACAGCGATCGTGAGAGACCCAACTCGCTTTATTTGTTCATGAGACCCAGAAAATATTAGATACAGGCTCCCAGGCAGATGCTATTTTTCTTGACTTCCGGAAGGCGTTCGATACCGTTCCGCACTGTCGCCTGACAAACAAAGTAAGAGCCTACCGAATATCAGACCAGCTGTGTGGCTGGATTGAAGAGTTTTTAGCAAACAGAACACAGCATGTTGTTATCAATGGAGAGACGTCTACAGACGTTAAAGTAACCTCTGGCGTGCCACAGGGGAGTGTTATGGGACCATTGCTTCTCACAATATATATAAATGACCTAGTACATAGTGTCGGAAGTCCCATGCGGTTTTTCGCGGATGATGCTGAAGTATACAGAGAAGTTGCAGCATTATAAAATTGTAGCGAAATGCAGGACGATCTGCAGCGGATAGGCACTTGGTGGAGGGAGTGGCAACTGACCCTTAACATGGACAAATGTAATGTATTGCGAATACATAGAAAGAAGGATCCTTTATTGTATGATTATATGATAGCGGAACAAACACTGGTAGCAGTTACTTCTGTAAAATATCTGGGAGTATGTGTACGGAACGATTTGAAGTGGAATGATCATATAAAATTAATTGTTGGTAAGGCGGGTACCAGGTTAGAAAATCTAGTCCATCAACAAAGGAGGTGGCTTACAAAACACTCGTTCGACCTATACTTGAGTATTGCTCATCAGTGTGGGATCCGTACCAGATCGGGTTGACGGAGGAGATAGAGAAGATCCAAAGAAGAGCGGCGCGTTTCGTCACAGGGCTATTTGGTAACCGTGATAGCGTTACGGAGATGTTTAACAAACTCAAGTGGCAGACTCTGCAGAAAGGCGCTCTGCATCGCGGTGTAGCTTGCTCGCCAGGTTTCGAGAGGGTGCGTTTCTGGATGAAGTATCGAATATATTGCTTCCCCCTACTTATACCTCTCGAGGAGATCACGAATGTAAAATTAGAGAGATTAGAGCGCGCACGGAGGCTTTCAGACAGTCGTTCTTCCCGCGAACCATACGCGACTGGAACAGGAAAGGGAGGTAATGACCGTGGCACGTAAAGTGCCCTCTGCCACACACCGTTGGGTGCCTTGCGGAGTATAAATGTAGATGTAGATGTAGATTTATTTTCCTGTTCACGTCATATGTTGTGCACATGCTTCGTGGAACGTAAGACGTACGGACACAAAAAGGCTGCGTTTATCCTGTGCAAGATATTTCGAGCTAGCATGGAATGTAATAGACCACATGGCAAAGTATAAAATTTTTCACATTACACATAAAAATCCTGGTTCTGCAGGTGGTCAGTTTGCGACCTCATAAAAAAATATTTTTTAATTTAAAGTGTAGAAAAATTAAATAGCTTTCTAAACTTCTGGCTACATCCAGTGCTGAAGAGTTTATTCTTTTTGTTGTAGTCATCAGTCTTCTGGCTCGTTCGACGCGACCCGCCACGTATTCCTCTCCTGTGCCAAACTTTTCATCTCAGTGTAACACTTGCAACATACGTCCTCAATTATTTGCTGAATGTATTCCTAACTCTGTCTTTTTCTACTGTTTGTACCATCTGTAGCTCCCCCTAAAGTCAAGAAAGCTATTCTCTGATGTCTTAACTTGTGTCCTATGTTCCTGTCCGTACTTTTTGTCAGAGTTTCCCATCTATTCTCTCCTATCCGATTCCGCGGGGACCGTCCTCATTCCTTACCTTATCAGGCAACTTAATTTTCTTCATTCGTCTCTAACACCACATCTCAAATTCTTCTATTCTGTTTCATATTTCCACAGCCTATGTTTTACTGTCATACAATGCTGTGCTCCTAATGTACATTCTCAGAAATTACTTCCTCAAATTAAGGCATGTGTTTGAAACTAGTAGATTTCTCTCGGCCAGGAATTCCCTTTCTTCCAGTGTTAGTGTGCTTTTTATGTCCTCCTGGCTTCGTCCATCATGGGTTATTTTGCTGCATAGGTGGCAGTATTCCTAAACTTCATCTACTTCATGATTACCAATTAGGATGTTAAGTTTCTCGCTTTTCTGATTTGTGCTAATTCTCATAACTTTCGTCTTAGGTCGTTCTTCGATTTACTCTAGTCCATATTCTGCACTCATAAGACTGTTCATTCCATTCAACAGATCCTCTAATATTTCTTCACATTCACTGGGGACAGCAATGCCATTAGCGAATCTTGATATTGCTATCCATTCACTTTGATTTTTAACCCCAATCTTGAACATTTCTTTTATTTCCGTTATTGCTTCTTCGATACACAGATTTGACATCAGGGGCAAAAGATTACATCCTTATCTTACACCATTTTTAATCCGAGAACCTCGTTCTTGGTCCTCTACTCTTATTATTCTCTTTTCGTTCTTGTATCTATTGTATATTATCAGTCTTTCTCTATAGGTCACAGGATAAAATCTTGCACCATTTGGCACTGTCGAACGATTTTCCTGGGTCAACAAATCCTATGAACGTATATTTATTTTTCTTCAGACTTGCTTCCGTTATTAACTGCGACGTCAGAACTGCCTCTTTAGTATCCTTATCGCTCCTAAACCCAAACTGATCAGCATCTAACACATTCTCAGTTTTCTGTTCCAACAGCTGGGGTGCGTGAGCTGTTTAGCTGACTGTGCGATAATTCTTGCACTTGTTGGCTCTTGTAATCTTGGGAATTGTGTGGATAAGGTTTTCCCTAAAGTGTAATGGTGTATCGCCAGTCTCATACATTCTACGCACCAAGATGGATAATTGTTTTGTTGCCATATCCCCCACGAGTTTAGAAATTATTATGGAACGTTCAGGCCAATTTGATTTTAATTCTTCCAAAACTGTGTCCTGATTCTAATACCGGATCCTATATTTCTTCAATATCGCCTCCTGTTTCTTATTCTGTCACGTAATCAGGTAAGTCCTCAAGTTACTCTTTTCACCTGTACGCTCTGTTTTCTGCATTTTACAGTGGAATTCACATTGCACTCTTAATGTTACCGCCCTTGCTTTTATTTTCACCTAATGCTGTTCTGTCTTTCCTATATACTGAGTCAGTCTTCCCGATAAACATTTCTTTTTCGATTACTTCACATTTTTCATGTGGCCTTTTCGTCTTAGCTTCCCTTCTACTTCATTACCCAGCGACTTCTATTTCTATATTCCTGAATTCCTCTGGACGTTCTTGTACTTCCTTTTTTTAGCTACCAACTGAAGTATTTCTTCTGTTATTCATGGTTTCATCACAGTTACGTTCTTTGTACGTATGTTTTTCTTTCCAACTTCTTTGGTGGTCCTTTTCTAGAGACGCCCATTCATCTTAAACTGCACTGCCTAGTGAGCTATTCCATGTTGCCGTATCTATAGCCTTAGAGAATTTCAAGCTAATCTCTTCATTACTTACTACTTCCGTATCCCACTTCTTTGCGCACTGACTTTTCGTGCTAATCTCTTAAACTTCACCCTGTTCTTCAACATTACCAAATTTTGCTCTGAGTTTATTTGCGGCCATGGGTACCACTAAGAAACCATTATCTGAATTTGGAATCTTTGCCTGACCGTGATCGTACTGTATCTTGCAGCCTTTTCCAAGCATATTTGTCTCCTTGTGGATCTAAAACAGAGTATTCGTATTGCCATCTGACATTTATTGTAGAATTCAGTCTTCCATCTGTCTCATTCCTGTAGAGTGAGCCATAGTATTTCCCTTCTCAGAGTTTCTAGCTTCCCAACTACGTTCAAACTTCCGACATTCCACGCCCTGACTCGTAGAACGTTATCCTCTCGTTGGTTATTCAGTGTTTCTCTCAAGGTCACATCCCCCGCGGCTGTCCCCTCACGTTGACTTGAATGGGGTACTAGTCAGAAATCTTTTGCCAGTGGAGAAGTCCTCATGATTCATTTTCAGTAACACGCCACATGTGCACTGGATACACGTTACGTGTCTTTAGTGCAGTGATTTTCATTGCCTTCTGCATTGTCATGCCGTTTAGCGTTGTTGATTCTTCCGCCTTTTAGGGGCAAGGGAGTGCCCTGAAATTCTGATTATATCTTATGTCGGCAGTCTTCGGCAGCCATTGCTGATGATCTTTTATTGAAAATTTTAACGGTGGTGGTGTTTGCATCCGGTACCGACGACACTCTTCTCAAAATAGCAAATTTACGTACACTGACACCGCTATCTAACTTTATAGAAAATTTTAACTTTACATGCAATTTAATGTCGAATTACAATAGAAGTTTGTTGGATCTAGTACTAGAATGGTTATGCTGGCTTTATAACACGTTCATGTGGAGCAACCTTTGCTTAACCACATTCTATCGTATAACTCAATAAATTGTTCGCTCTATTACTACGTTGGTTATAATAAAATTGACTGGTCTTCTTTATTGGTTTCATCCAGAGGTTTTATGTGGCGTAATATATGTGTACTTTGTGTATATGCTTCAGTTGTTGTGAAATCAATAAACAGTAATAAATGCAAATGATAATAACTTAATGAGTAACAATTATACGAGCACATTCCAATTTGCAATAAGCTTGTCTCACCACCGCAGCTGAAAAGAAGTATTTATTTTTTCGAACCGTGTCTAAGGTATTTCACGTAGTTTCGGTAAATAATACTTTACTGTTTCCATATGCTATGTTCGCGAAACCACCAGCACGAGCTGAAGGTGGGAAATGTTTTGGCGTAACCACAAGCGCCGGAACCAAGTAGTACGCAAGATCAGAGAATGCGGTGAAATGACGTCGGCCAATGGTGAGAGGAACAGGACCGCATCACGGCAGGAGTGCCCTCAAACCGAAGAGAATATAAGCGGCGCTCCTGACAGCCTCGGCCGCTCAGATCACTTATCAGTGACGTGCGTCAACTTGCACGAACATTGCGTATAGCAAGAACTAGAACTTACGTTATATGTCGCCAGTCGTTTGCGACACCTTTGTAAATACAAGTTAAGTATTGTCAACCTGTTTTATAAAAATGTTATTTGCTTGAATTGTTGTACAGCATACCGAGAACGCAGCATCCCTTAGGCACCCTATACGAGACGAGTGAGCAAGACCCATGGCACCCTATACGAGACGATTGGGCAAAACCCAACAGCAAATATGTCTGAATTATTACACTACTGGCCATTAAAATTGCTACACCAAGAAGAAATGCAGATGATAAACGGGTATTCATTAGACAAATATATTATACTAGAACTGACATGTGATACATTTTCACGCAGTTTGGGTGCATAGATCCTGAGAAATCGGTACCCGAAACAAACACCTCTGGCCGTAATAACGGCCTTGATACGCCTGGGCATTGAGTCAAACAGAGCTTGGATAGTACAGCTGCCCATGCAGCTTCCACACGACACCACAGTTCATCCAGAGTAGTTACTGGCGTACTGTGACGAGCCAGTTGCTCGGCCACCATTGACCAGACGTTTTCAGTTGGTGAGAGAGCTGGAGAATACACTGGCCAGGGCAGCAGTCGAACATTTTCTGAATCCAGAAAGGCCGGTACTGGACCTACAACATGCGGTCGTGCATTGTCCTGCTGAAATGTAGGGTTTCGCAGGGATCAAATGAAGGATAGAGCCACGGGTCGTAACACATCTGAAATGTAACGTCCACTGTTCTAAGTGCCGTCAAAGTGAACAAGAGGTGACCGAGACGTGTAACCTATGGCACCCCATACCATCACGCCGGGTGATAAGCCAGTATGGCGATGACGAATACACGCTTCCAATGTGCGCTCACCGCGATGTCGTCAAACACGGAAGCGACCATCATGATGCTGTAAACAAAACCTGGATTCAATGGAAAAAATGACTTGCAATTCGTGCACCCTGGTTCGTCGTTGAGTACACCATCGCAGGCACTCCTGTCTGTGGTGCGGCGTCTAGAGTAACCGCAGCCATGGTCTCCGAACTGATAGTCCATGCTTCTGCAAACATCGAACTGTTCGTGCAGATGGTTGTTGTCTTGCAAACGTCCCCATCTGTTGACTCAGGGATCGAGACGTGGCTGCACGATCCGTTACAGCCATGCGGATAAGATGCCTGTCATCTCGACTGCTAGTGATACGAGCCCGTTGGGATCCAGCGCGGCGTTCCGTATTACCCTCCTGAACCCACCGAATCCATATTCTGCTAACAGTCATTGGGTCTCGACCAACGCCAGCAGCAATGTCGCGATACAATAAACCGCAATCGCGATAAGCTACAATCCGCCTTTACCAAAGTCGGAAACGTGATGGTACGCATTTCTCCTCCTTACACGAGGCATCAGAACAACGTTTCACCAGGCAACGCCGGTCAATTGCTGTTTGTGTATGAGAAATCGGTTGGAAACTTTCCTCATGTCAGCACGTTGTAGGTGTCGCCACCGGCGCCAGCCTTGTGTGAATGCTCAGAAAAGCTTATTATTTGCATATCACAGCATCTTCTTCCTGTCGGTTAAATTTCGCGTCTGTAGGACGTCATCTTTGTGGTGTACCAATTTTAATGGCCAGTAGTGTATATCCACAGGTTTACTATTCATCTTTACCATCATTAACCGATTGCTGATATGGTAAGTGTTGCAGGTATTATGTAACCATATTCCTGTCCTTGTAGTTCCCACTCCGCGCTTTCCGCTTTTCTCGCCACCACTATAAATTAGTCGTAAGACATCGCTGTAGAATTCTCCAATCCCTTCCCATCGTGACTCACGAAGTCCTTCGTGTTTTTGGAATGATTTCACCTTTCATTGACCTGAGTAGTCCTCTTACTTCTCCTTCCTCCTCTTGCGCTTCGACGTCCATTATCAGGAGTTAATTCCTTGTTAATATCAACTTCCATTACAGCATTCTACCTGAGATATACTTAAGATCGAGAAGTCGTTCGATCGGCTTCTCCATCCTATGACGCTCATTGGTTCCTTCACCTTTAGGGATGCCTTTTCATCCAAAGACAAAAGAAGTCCTGACTTCATTCGCTCATTCACCGTTAGATGGAGCTGTTGGCGGCATAGCCTTTTACGACAGGTAGAGATTACCACTGGTGAAGGGTAACTAGCAACTCACATGGGTAACGATACTCTTCGGTATAGTTCCAGACTACAAATTCAATGATATCGGTTTCGATGCCTGATACTGGGATTTTTACCTGTCAGTTATGACTTCTTTCACCTATTGGAGCCTTTGTTGTTGTGAAAAATACTAACTTACACCATAGCCCGGAATCAGCTTTAAACTGTAGGTCCTCTGGTAGGGTAAGCCAGTTCAAAGGCCATTTCAAAGGGTAATAATATAACACCTCTAAAAAGACCATACCTAGAAAAGCGCTGCGGCGTTTAAAGCAATCTTTGGATTGATTTATAATTATGTGCAAAACATTTGCAAAGAATATTGATGAAAATAAACTTACAATGCATGTTACATATGTGCCTGACATACTTGATTTGTTAAATGTGCCCCACGGCTTACGCAAATTGTAAGTAGGCTGTTTAGGTTTTTGTATTAGTAACGCCACGTAGCGCTCTGTATGAAAATCACTGGCTGTGCTGTGTGCAGTCTGTGGCTGGGTGGCATTGTTGTAATATTCGCTATTGTAGTGTTGGGCTGTTGGCTGTTAACAGCGCGTAGCGTTGCGCAGTTGGAGGTAAGCCGCCAGCAGTGGTGGATGTGGGGAGAGAAATGGCGGAGTTTTGAGAGCGGATGATCTGGACGTGTGTCCATCAGAAACAGTACATTTGTAAGAATGGATGCCATGAACTGCTATATATATTATGACTTTCGAACACTATTAAGGTAAATACATTGTTTGTTCTCTATGAAAATCTTTCATTAGCTAACTATGCCTATCAGTAGTTAGTGCCTTCAGTAGTTTGAATCTTTTATTAGCTGGCAGTAGTGAAGCTCGCTGTATTGCAGAAGTTCGAGTAACGAAAATTTTTGTGAGGTAAGTGATTTGTGAAAGGTATAGGTTAATGTTAGACAGGGCCATTCTTCGCCTCAGGAATCCGAAATGACAGGACACTATCTCGCAAATACTGTAGATTCAGGTTTTGTGTCCTCACCGTTTTCTCAAATAAGTCAAGACGCATTTTCTGCTTTTCAAAATACGAATATTGCCGGTTCAAATGCACTGAGGAACATGTTTCAGACACCACTGCATTGTTATTACAGTTAATGCAACAAAAGGAACAAAGGCTAAAAAAGTCCGACACAACGCTTCAACAAAATCAGAAACAAATGTGACAAAATCTTAAAAAGTTAGACACAATGGAACAAAATCTTCAAACGTTAGACACCACACATGAACAAACACGTGAAGATTTAACTACTGAGTTACATAAAATCGAATCGAAATGTCAAAAAGTCTGTAATGACGTAAAAACACAAATTTGTGAGCATTTCCAATCTATTTTTTCGCGTCATGAAAATGCATTACAGAATCACGAAGCAGCCATAAATGAACTGCAAACTATTGTTCATCAAAATCACAACACCTTGCAAGCTAAAATTGACTCAATTGCATCTACCGATTCGGTTATCCAACTTGCAAAAACTCAGGAAAACTTAAAGGACACAATAGATACGATTTCAACACAGATGGATACTCTGAAACTTGGTTAAAAAAAAAACACACTGAGGAAATAAATGCACTATCGGAGAAAGTAGCCGAACTTTCCGATCAGTTCACTAATTTATCTACAAAGGTAGATGATGATCTGAATGACACAAGACCTGTTGCCATCACTGACACAGAAGAGTATGAACAAATTAAGAAATTCAAACAAAATCAGAATTAAATTAATACGCAACACAAAAGAGAAATCCGGGAAGTACAAGATCAGTCGGCACAAGTATTACAAAAATTGCATATTTCAGAGGACACTCGCGCTCCAACACGGGAAGAGGGACTTAGAAATACGGAAAAGCCGCAAAATAATTACACAGGGCATTTCGGAAATTATGAAAGAAATTGGCAAGGTGCACCGAATTTTGAGATGGATCCGCCGACACGACGTAACAGTGACCGATATGTGACTCGCCAACACGATGATTTTGACTATATGCTGTTTATTACTACACGTAAATTCAAAACATTTAAGAATTCTGGCAACGATATTCATCCACAAGCGTGGCTTCATCAATTCTCTCATTGTTTTCCTCCGAATTGGTCATAGGACCACAGGTTAAAATTTATGTGTGGCTACTTAGAGAATGAACCAGCTGCAAGAATGCGATCGGTCATTCACGATTGTCACAGTGAAGGAGAATTTTATCATGCCTTCCTCTCAGCATATTGGTCCCAAGGTACACAAGACCGAGTAAAACATAGCATCATAATGATAAAACATTTCGAACAATCTGAATTTTCCAGTCTTGTGAAATATTTTGAAGACATGTCGCAACAGATGGCTGCTGGCCGTCTCGACTACAGTGAGACTGTATCTTTGATGGCCCACCAATACCATTATCTCTACAAGGACTACTGTTTGTCTGCATCTTTGATGGCACACCAATATCATTATCTCTACAAGGACTACAGTGGGTCTGCATCTCTGATGGCCCACCAATACCATTATCTCTACAAGGACTACAGTGGGTCTGCTCTGTGATGACCTACATACCAATATTCTACAAAGCTTCGACTGACTCTGCGATGGGTTTGTTCTGTTGTGGCTCATTACCTGCCTGCATGTCAGAGTCAGCACTGTCTTTCCGTTGGAAGGACAACACTACTTCTTCAAGACTGCATGGAAATCCACTACTTCCGTTTGCATTCTCTTTTACTGCTCAGACTTTGAGGAAAAAAAACCACTGCAATTTTACTGTGATGAATGATCAGGACTGTCTTTATGGACTGCGAGAAAAGTTTACCTTTTGACCAACATTTTATCAATAAGCGTGTGCATTTGATTTCTTTGTTATTGTAATTTTGAAAATTTTTTTTTTCAAATCTGTATTGGCCACTGCTCAAAACAATTTGTAAAATTTTTTGTGGGGAGCATGGGGGCTACGTAAGTAGGCTGTTTAGGTTTTTATATTGGTAACGCCACGTAGCGCTCTGTATGAAAATCACTGGCTGTGCTGTGTGCAGTCTGTGGCTGGGTGGCATTGTTGTAATACTCGCTATTGTAGTGTTGGGCTGTTGGCTGTTCACAGTGCGTAGCGTTGCGCTGTTGGAGGTGAGCCACCAGCAGTGGTGGATGTGGGGAGAGAAATGGCGGAGTTTTGAGAGCGGATGATCTGGACGTGTGTCCATCAGAAACAGTTCATTTGTAAGAATCGATGTCATGAACTGCTATATATATTATGAGTTTTGAACACTATTAAGGTAAATAAATTGTTTGTTCTCTATCAAAATCTTTCATTTGCTATGCCTATCAGTAGTTAGTGCCTTCAGTAGTTTGAATCTTTTATTTAGCTGGCAGTAGTGGCGCTCACTGTATTGCAGTAGTTCGAGTAACGAAGATTTTTGTAAGTGATTTGTGAAAGGTATAGGTTAATGTTAGTCAGGGCCATTCTTTTGTAGGGATTATCGAAAGTCAGATTGCGTTGCGCTAAAAATATTGTGTGTCAATTTAGTGATGATCAGAATAAGTAAAGCGAGAAATGTCTGAGTACGTTCAGTTCTGCTCAGCTGTTTGAAAATCAAATAACGTAAGAGGTTTATCGGCACAGTCATTCATTAATTTTACTAAGAGGAAGTTTCAAAATATGCTGCAGGGATGTGCCAGCAAATGCAGCAGACCCTGTTCCCTAAACAACAGTTACGCAAGTATTACATTAATAACGTGGAATAAAGTGCTTTTCAAAATACTACCCGTATATCAATGCGCTATGTTTTATTTGACTGTAGTATAAGTGTCACATGTGGTACATATTTTTTCTTATTAATAGTCAGGCCCCGACATATAAAAATTAATGAAAATACGGGCAACATATAAATAGCAAAATAGTATCACATTTGGTAAATTTTTGTACATTCAAAGTAAAATGAATCACATTCGGCATCATAAACATTTTCACAAAACTACGATACAAGTTTGAGCGTAACGAGTAATTTCCGAGTTTAGATACTGACTCTCTGAAATGCATAATAAGAGGTGCGATCAGTAAGTACTGCAACACACTTTAACTTATCTTACACGTCACATGAATTTCTCAGATGTAACCTTTTTCTCGCATGCGTCGACGCCTTGCTGTCTGAAATATCGTGGAACCCGAGGGTAACATCATAGACCGTTTTGCACCATTAAGGGGGAAGGGTGTACGTATCTTTGAGCCAAATTTCAAACTCAAGCGTCGCAATGGGTGGGAATTACGGGGTTTCGAAGAAGTGATCCTTTAATCCTGTTCGACACTGTATAATAAAGGATACACTTCTTGTGGCATGAGCCGGCCGCAGTGGCCGAGCGCTTCTAGGCACTTCAGCCTGGAACCACCTGACCGCTACGGTCGCAGGTTCGAATCCTGCCTCGGGCATGGATGTGTGTGATGTCTTTAGGTTAGTTAGGTTTAAGTAGATCTAAGTTCTAGGGGACTGATGACATCAGATGTTAAGTCCCATGGTGCTCTGCGCAATTTGAAATATTTTTCTTGTGGTATGCTGATATTCGGAGCTTCCATTTAATCATATACACTGCCAGTCGAGCAGCTGACTTTTAAACATACGATGTACAGTCATATTATCTATAGCCCACAAGTTTTGGTCTCTTATAATTGTTTGTAGATCGCAGTCTTATTGTCTGCAGTTCATTTCTACTAAGAAAAGGGAGGAGGAGAAAATGTCATTATCAGCAATCCCATCCTCTCCACATTCACAGATTGTTGTTACATTCCATTCGATGTAGATGTTTGGATATGGGCCGTGATCCATTGATAGATGCACAATACTTCTAGCAGGGACAATGTCACGCACGACATCGGGCAGACTACAGACACAAGAAACGTAAAACTTCGTAGGTATGGAGGTGAAATAGTCATCCTCTGCAGGATACTAGAAGGCCTACAGTCAGGTGTGGAGACCATCTGAAAGCGGGCACTAGAATATTTGATCGAAAGAAACTGCAGAAAGAGGAATGCAATGAAGTTTGGAAGATGGGGAAGAATATCAAAGAGGGAATATCTTATTTGTGGTGATCAAGATTAGAATTCATTTACAGCCTTAAATTCATGATAGTAACGGTACAATCAACTGGAAACATATTCTGTCTCCATACAGACGAGCTAGCGACAGTCGCAACAAAAGCCGTTTACCACATACTCAAGCTACAAAAAAATGGTTCAAATGGCTCTGAGCACTATGGGACTTAACTTCTAAAGTCATCAGGCCCCTAGAACTTAGAACTACTTAAACCTAACACAAGGACACCACACACACCCATGCCCGAGGCAGGATTCGAACCTGCAACCGTAGCGGTCGAGCGGTTCCAGACTGTAGCGCCTAGAACCGCTCGGCCACCCCGGCCGGCCCTCAATCTACAAAATGTATCCCTGCCAAATGCTGTTCAAGCTCAACGTTATGTCAGCTGCCACATATGGAATTCAGTTACAATATGGAACAACCTGGCGGTGAAAAACCACAAACAAAGTATAGAAAGTTGCATCGAGTTTTTCAAACAGAGCTCCGTCAGTCTCAAAATTTGTAAGAATCTTGTTTCAAAGAAAATATTAGGCGGCACATCGATCTTCGAGAGACGCTAGTGTACAGAAGAGCCACAACAAAGCCAGGGAGGTACCCAAGGAAATTATGGAAGCAAAAGCGATGACTTTGGATGCCTGGACAGAAATGAACTTCCAACTCCGTGACCTGTACACATGTTTCACTGCCTATGATTTCCATAGGAAGAAATGCCACTAGGGACCAAATCACGACAAGAACGAGGACTGCATCATTAAAGTACGCAACAAACCGTACCCCAAATACCATTTAGTAAAGTGTGACAGCAGCACTCAACAACTATGTACATTAAATGAAAGCATAAATCAAATGTAATATATTCCGTTGTACACTTTTGCTTAATAAAGATACGATGGGCGCTGAATAAGTGATGCAAAACATTTATTTTCCTGAACGCAGGTTGGTTTCATTCAGTCTTCTGCCTACAATAGCCTGCTTTTCAGTATGATCTCCGTTCAATCCAAAGGCCTTATTTGACTTTACTGGGAGGGCCTGTATCCCCACCTGGCAGCTCTCTACTGATCAACGTCGGAGCCGACGTTTTGCTGCATCATTTATCTCCCCATCACCAACGTATAGCTTCCCGCGAAATGCATCCTTAATTGGGCCAAACAGATGGAAATCGGCAGGCGCGAGATCCGTGTTGCAGGATGAATACGACGAATACTTTCTGTGAGCTCCTCTTGGGTGCGCAAACTTGTGTGTAAGGCCATGCGGTGTCATGGAGGTTAAGAAATTCATTTGCATTTTGGTGGCGCTGAAGTCGTTTCTTCAGTTTCCTGAGGACAGTAGAGTACACTTCACAGTTGATCGTTGCATCATAAGGGAGGATATCAGACAGAATAAACCTTTCACAGTCCCAGAAGACCGTAGCTATGACTTTACTGGCTAGGGGTCCAGCTTTCAAGGTTTGCTTCGGAGGAGAGGTGATGTGGCGCCACTGCATGCATTGCCGTTTTGTTTCCGGTTCGAAGCGATGAACCCTTGTTTTATCGTCTGTGACGACAGATGTTTCTTCGTTGCTCTTTATGGTCTTCTATTAGGCAGCTAGAAGCCCAGCGAGCAAACCGCTTTGTGTGCCCCAACTGGTGGACGAGTGTTTCATCACTATCAACAGACGGTCAAGTTGACCAGCGAGCCGTCTGATTAAGAATGAGAGTGTCCACACGTTCCAACATTCCAGAGGTCACAGCTGTATGCGGCCGGTTGGCACTTAGGAAGTCGGACAGATTTATGCCACTTTGTTGCGATGATAACTGACGTCTAGCCCAGCGACTCAGAACGCTTTTGCTCGCTGTCATGTGTCAGTAGTACTGCAAACGCCTATGAATATCAGCGATGCTCTGGTTTTCCGGCAAAAGAAAATGACAGCTATCTCATTGGAACGCACCTGCATTACAGACTCCAGTTTGAGGCTGCGTTCAGCACTGTGAACTTTCGGAACTTCATGAAACTGTAGGGGCTCAAGAGTTAATATTCCATGATGTCCCACAACAAATTCTGCATTTTTCAACCGAAAGTGACATAGAAAAAACGTATTGCATTACTTAATAAAAACCGCTCTTATTTCTAGCCATTATTCGGTTCATTTATTTAACTGAGGACGTCAACGTCACCAGCTAACCCTATCTTTAGTATCCTTTCACCACGAATTTTACTCTCAGTCTTGAACCTGTCTTTTATTTCCGTCATTACTCCTTCGATGTATCGATTGAACAATAGAGGTGAAAGACCGCATTCTTGTATTATAGACTTCATTATCCAAAGTCTTCGTTCTTAACCTCCACACTTCTTTTTCTTGATGGTTCTCGTACATAGTGTATTTTATGCCTCTTTCTATATAGTGTATACCTATTTTCCTGCGATTTTATGACCTTTTGGACCATTTACATCATCGAAACGTTATTCTTTGTTGACAAATCCAAAGAATGTGTCTAACTTTTCTTCCATTACCAGGCATGGCATCAGTAACATGTCAGCCGTCTTTGAGAGGCGTCAGCTTTGTCTGACCTCCTCCTCTGCGTTTTAGTTCTGTATTTCACTAAATGAAGTCGAGTTTTTATGAGTCTGTCTTATTTGATATCAGGTTAATTTATCAACAGATAATGAGTGGCTACTAGCTTCATTCATCGTGAGTTCTTCAGATGGTTTCATTTCTTTACTTTCATCTTCCATTTAATACCTGTGGTATGATGGTGGTATGATGGTACGGTAAGCAGCATGCTACCATCCACCAAACGTTTTGTTATCCCCTGATAGTGGTAAGCGAGGAATTAGCGACGAGTTTCCTATGTGGGAACCTGCCAGGCTGAAAGTGTGGGACGGGAAACAGGTGGCATCAGTCTGGGCCACTTACTGGGATGTTGTGGTACCCAACTGTGTTGGAAAATGGAAGCGGATGTCGCTCTGTCCACAATCTGCAGAGTCGCAAGGGGACGCTTTCTTTTAAGAGATGGGAGTGAACAACGCAGAGAAACCCTATCGGTAAGAAAACCGAGCCTTCATTAGTTTTCAGGGGGCTAAAGTAATGCCAAAAAACGTTCTTCACCAAAAATCATGATACTTATGGAATTGGCAGCCGAGTGTTTCTGTGCAGTAAACTGTTTTTCCAGAGTTCCGTGAAATCATAGGGCACTTGAAGTTACAAGTCTCGTTTATTGATATACAGGGTGTTTCAAAAATGACCGGTATATTTGAAACGGCAATAAAAACTAAACGAGCAGCGATAGAAATACACCGTTTGTTGCAATGTGCTTGGGACAACAGTACATTTTCAGACGGACAAACTTTCGAAATTACAGTAGTTACAATTTTCAACAACAGATGGCGCTGCAAGTGATGTGAAAGATATAGAAGACAACGCAGTCTGTGGGTGCGCCATTCTGTACGTCGTCTTTCTGCTGTAAGCGTGTGCTGTTCACAACGTGCAAGTGTGCTGTAGACAACGTGGTTTATTCCTTAGAACAGAGGATTTTTCTGGTGTTGGAATTCCACCGCCTAGAACACAGTGTTGTTGCAACAAGACGAAGTTTTCAACGGAGGTTTAATGTAAACAAAGGACCGAAAAGCGATACAATAAAGGATCTGTTTGAAAAATTTCAACGGACTGGGAACGTGACGGATGAACGTGCTGGAAAGGTAGGGCGACCGCGTACGGCAACCACAGAGGGCAACGCGCAGCTAGTGCAGCAGGTGATCCAACAGCGGCCTCGGGTTTCCGTTCGCCGTGTTGCAGCTGCGGTCCAAATGACGCCAACGTCCACGTATCGTCTCATGCGCCAGAGTTTACACCTCTATCCATACAAAATTCAAACGCGGCAACCCCTCAGCGCCGCCACCATTGCTGCACGAGAGACATTCGCTAACGATATAGTGCACAGGATTGATGACGGCGATATGCATGTGGGCAGCATTTGGTTTACTGACGAAGCTTATTTTTACCTGGATGGCTTCGTCAATAAACAGAACTGGCGCATATGGGGAACCGAAAAGCCCCATGTTGCAGTCCCATCGTCCCTGCATCCTCAAAAAGTACTGGTCTGGGCCGCCATTTCTTCCAAAGGAATCATTGGCCCATTTTTCAGATCTGAAACGATTACTGCATCACGCTATCTGGACATTCTTCGTGAATTTGTGGCGGTACAAACTGCCTTAGACGACACTGCGAACACCTCGTGGTTTATGCAAGATGGTGCCCGGCCACATCGCACGGCCGACGTCTTTAATTTCCTGAATGAATATTTCGATGATCGTGTGATTGCTTTGGGCTATCCGAAACATACAGGAGGCGGCGTGGATTGGCCTCCCTATTCGCCAGACATGAACCCCTGTGACTTCTTTCTGTGGGGACACTTGAAAGACCAGGTGTACCGCCAGAATCCAGAAACAATTGAACAGCTGAAGCAGTACATCTCATCTGCATGTGAAGCCATTCCGCCAGACACGTTGTCAAAGGTTTCGGGTAATTTCATTCAGAGACTACGCCATATTATTGCTACGCATGGTGGATATGTGGAAAATATCGTACTATGGAGTTTCCCAGACCGCAGCGCCATCTGTTGTTGAAAATTGTAACTACTGTAATTTCGAAAGTTTGTCTGCCTGAAAATGTACTGTTGTCCCAAGCATATTGCAAAAAACGGTGTATTTCTATCGCTGTTCGTTTAGTTTTTATTGCCGTTTCAAATATACCGGTCATTTTTGAAACACCCTGTACATTCTTCTGGGGGAATAATTATACACCTGCGTGAGATGCTGACGGTGTCAGTTTGAGAGGGTAAACACCTGCATGAGAAGCTGGCGGGGTCAGTTCGAGCGACTAAACACCTGCATGAGAAGCCGGTGGTGTCAGTTTGAGCCACTAAACACCTGCGTCAGAAGCTGGTGGAGTCATTTTGAGCGACTAAACACCTGCATCAGAGGCTGGTGGTACCAGTTCGGGTGCAAATCTGCTTCAGGTAGAAGCTTGTTCGGTTGGCTCTTCTGTGCTGACTGCGCTGCTAAATGTTATTGTCCATTCCTTTGACTGATAGCTGCTCCTTGCTCCTGCTTCCAGTAGACTGTGTGGGAGCGAAAAGAGCACATTTCTCCAAACTAAGGTGGTGAGTCACGCAGAGCGAATGATTCTGATTTCGTGGTGAGAAGTCATAGTGTACAGTCTGATTTTTAGAGGGTGTTCGGAAGTTTTGTTGAGTTGTAGCTTGCCTTGATTCGACACAGAAGCCTCCATCTTGCGCTGTCTGGTGCGACAAGTTTCAGTCCCCACCATCGGTGGCCTGCGGAGGCATAGTACGGTAGCGGCCTATTTGTATTGCTAGTCGGGAAGCAAGCGAGGGCGTGACTTGTGAAATCTGCGTGCAGTGCGAAGTTTTCAGTCAAGAATGAGAGGTAGGACGCTAGATTTCAAGTTAAGCAACATGGGAGTTAGATTAACAGTAATTCATTTTTGTGCGGACCACAGAACTTAGGCGTGTCATTAATGATCATTGGTCTTTTCTCCACTCATTGTTTGAGTAATCACCTATTTCAGTAGTTAGAGGCGACGGGATATGTGTAGTTGAGTCATGAGAAAAAGAAATGTAGTTGGTTCCTTAACAATGACCAACAATAAGTTTCCATTAATTTACGTGTATGGTCACAATCTTTTTTGTTTAACAGATTACTGGTTTCGGTCTTTAATGACCATCATCAGATCTGTTTCATAACAACAAAGTCCTATTGTACTCTATTGTTATGAAACAGATCTCATGATGGTCATTAAAGACTGAAACTAGGACTTTGTTGTTATGAAACAGATCTGATGATGGTCATTGAAAACCGAAACCAGTAACCTGTTAAACAAAAAAGATTGTGACCATAGACGTAAATTAAAGGAAACTTATTACATACACGGGTCACTGTGCTTTCTCGCGACGATGTCGTAGCTTGTGAGTGACCACCAAGATATCTCCTCCACAGATATCAGATAAATGTAGGATATGTGTCATTTGTTATGAACGCTGTGTCTTTTCATGCGTTAGAGAGACCGAAACGGTTTATTGTTTTAAATCATTTGTTGCTTCTGGCGATCCAGTGTTTCTTGTGTATCTATGAATAATATTCAAATCAAAATGGCTCCAAGTACTATGGACTCAACATCTGAGGTCATCAGTCCCCTACACTTAGAACTACTTAAACCTAACTAACCTAAGGACATCACACACATCTATGCCCGAGGCAGGATTCGAACCTACGACCGTAGCAGCAGCGTGGTTCCGGATTGAAGCGCCTAGAACCACTCGGCCACTGCCGCCGGCTCAATAATATTGCTGGATCTTTGATTTTCTTTTAGCACACAGTGTGACAACTTTATTGTGTTAGAATACTCACCACCGTAATAGTGGTTGCAGCAATTTCCTTTGTTATTAAATGTATTTCAAGTAAGGGTTTAATAGCGATTCCTTTTGAGCGGCAGTTTTGTAGCTGCTACGTTCATTGGCGCTCTCTGAAACACTGGGTCCAACATGTCAGGGGACAGTAAGAACTTTGCTTTGTCAGCCCAGAAGGGCCACACATCATCACTTGTCTTCATTCTTTTATGTGTTATTCTTGCCAGCAACTTCGATGCATGGGAGACGTACCTCGTATCGAAATTATTTTCGCAGCTAATTGTTTAAGCAATGACTCCTACTCACCAAAATGTTGGGAATCAGTTAAGGCTTTCTTACCTTAGCAGTTTTTAGCAAGCACAATCACTGTACAACGAGATCAATATTTACAACTCCAGGAGTAATTTTCTTTCTCTGTTAGTTTATAAATTTGACTTTAAGTGTACTGCGGTCTTTTTCTAAAATCAATAAAATTATTGCAGACAAGTTAGCTTTTTCAAAACGTGAAAAAGTGTTCTAAGGTACAACACGGTCGTGCACCTAGGAAAAACTGCTATATTGAAATTTAAATGTGATGCAGTGGAGAATATCTTGCCAAACTGCATTTAACTGTCTACCTGTGACGTTATTACACTGCAACGGCGTAATAATCAGTAACTGAAATAAGTTGACATCGAAGTATCGTCAAAACCTAGTTACATGTTAAGTACCTATTTAAATATAAGCTAATGAAAATAACACTAATCTCCATTAAAGACATGAAAGAAATTAGGTCAGTTTGTAAATATCACCGTTGTATAACACACTCCACCGTTCCAAGGTACGATACGGTGCACCACCGATAAAGTTTGGCCGAATTGTCCACTCGATATATAACTAGCTTTAAAAATATAAAGTATTTTGCACACCATGAAGTTCTATAACTGAGGAATTAACAATATCTTCCAAATATCTTTAGTAAATTATATAGCACTTTAATGTATACAATTAAATATATCTACGAATGCTACGCGAAACACAACCTCATCTCTCTCAACAGGAAGAACAGCAGAAAATGATGAAAGCGGCTTATGACTGTCACTTGTAAGAGTTCTACATGTGACATTAAAATCGGTCACTAAACTGAAACACCGGTCAAGAAACATCAAATGTTGTTACATACATTATCCTCGACGTACAATGCTCTCCCCTGCTCTAAGAGCGAGTACGTTTACATTAGCATCTACATCTACATCGATACTCTGCAAATGTCATTCAAGTGCCTGGCAAAGGGTTCATCGAACCACCTTCACAATTCTCTATTATTCCAATCTCGTATAGCGCGCCAAAAGAATGAACACCTATATATTTTCGTACGAGCTCTGATTTCCCTTATTTTGTCGTGGTGATCGTTCCTCACTATGTAGGTCGGTGTCAACAAAATATTTTCGAATTTGGAGGGGAAAGTTGGTGATTGGAATTTCGTGAGGAGATTCCGTCGCAACGAAAAACGCCTTTCTTTTAATGATTTCCAACCCACATCCTGTAGCATTTCTGTCACACTCTCTCCCATATTTCGCGATAATACAAAACGCGCAAAATGTACTCCATCAGTCCTATTCTAAAAGAGGACGGACAGGCGTAGTGCAGACAGTCTCCTTAGTAGGTCTGTAACATTTTCTAAGTGTCCTGCCAATAAAACGCAGTCTTTGGTTACCTTCCCCACAAAATTTTCTATGTGTTCCTTCCTATTTAAGTTGTTCATAATTGCAATACCTAGGTATGTAGTGGAATTTACGGCTTTTAGATTAGACAAATTTTTCGTGTAACCGAAGTTTAACGAGTTCCTTTTAGCACTCATGTGGATGACCTCACACTTTTCGTTATTTAGGGTCAACTGCTACTTTCCGCAGCATTCAGATATCTTTTCTAAATCGTTTTGCCAATTTTTTTGATATTCTGATTGCTTTATTAGTCGCTAAACGACAGCGTCATATGCAAACAACTGACGACACGCTGCTCAGATTGTCTCCAAAATCGTTTATATAGATAAGGAACAACAAAGGGCCTATAACATTATCTTGGGGAACGCCAGAAATCACTTCTGTTTTACTCGATGACCTTCCGTCAATTACTACAAACTGTGACCTCTCTGACGGGAAATCACAAATTCATTCGCATAACTGAGATGTTATTCCATAAGCACGCAATGTCACTACGAGCCTCTTATGTGGTACAGTGTCAAAAGCCTTCCGGAAATCCAGAAATACGGAATCGATCTGAAATCCCTCGTCAATGGCACTCAACACTTCATATGAATAAACAGTTAGTTGTGTTTCAAAGGAACGATGTTTTCTAAACCCATGTTGACTGTGTGTCAATAGACAGTTTTCCTCGAGGTAATTCATAATGTTCGAACACAATATATGTTCTAAAATCCTGCTGCATATCGACGTTAATGATATGGGCCGGTAATTTAGCGGATTATTCCTTCTACCTTTCTTGAATATTGGTGCGACCTGTGCAACTTTCCAGTCTTTGGGTACGGATCTTTCGTCGAGCAAACGGTTGTATAAGGTTGTTAAGTATTGAGCTAATCCATCAGCATACTCCGAAAACAACGTAACTGGTGTACAGTCTCGACCAGAAGACTTGCTTTTATTAAGTGTTTGAAGTTGCTTCACTACTCTGAGGATATTTACTTCTACGTTACTCATGTTGACAACTGTTCTCCATTCGAATTCTGGAATATTTACTTCGTCTTCTTTTGTGGAGGCATTTCGGAAGGCTGTGTTTAGTAACTCTGCTTTGGCAGCACTGTCTTCGATCGTATCTCCATTTCTATCGCGCAGAGAAGCATTGATTGTTTCTTGCCGCTAACATACTTCACATACGACCAGAGTCTCTTTGGATTTTCTGCCAGGTTTCAAGGCAAAGTTTCGTTGTGGAAACTGTTATAGGTGTCTCACATTGAAGTCCACGCTAAATTTCGAGCTTCTGTAAAAGATCGCCAATCTTGGGGATTTTGCGTCGGTTTAAATTTGGCATATTTGTTTCGTTGTTTCTGCAACAGTGTTATAACCAGTTTTGCATACCAAGGGGGATCAGCTCTGTCTTTTGTTAATTTATTTAGTGTAATTCTCTCAATTGCTGCCGATACTAGTTCTTTGAATTCAAGCGCCTTCTTGTCTACACTTATATTATTAATTTGGAGTGAGTGGAGATTGTCTCATAGCAAAGGCGTCAAGTGATTTTTTACCTACTTTTTTGATAAGGAAAGTTTTCGCTTATTTTTCGAGGATTTGGGGATTATAAAATTCAGTCTCGCTACGACAACTCTGTGTTCACTAATCCCTGAATCGGTTTTGATGCTAGTTATTTACTCCGGATTATTTGTTGCTAAGAGGTCAAGTGTGTTTTCACAACCGTTTACTATTCGCACGGGCTCATGAACTAACTGCTCGAAATAATTTTCGGAAAACAGCACAATATCGGATGATATTTTATGCGTACCCCTGAATTAAACATGTATTTTGGCCAACTTATCGAGGGTAAATTAAAGTCACCACCAACTATTATCGTATGAATCAGGTACGTGTTTGAAATGAAACTCAAGTTTCTATTTGAACCTTTCAACAACTGTACATCTGAATTGGGAGGTCGGTAAAATGATCCAGTTATTATTTTATTCCGGTTGCCAACAATGACCTCTGCCCATACTAACAGTTGCAATGCACACGTTTATGAGCGTCATTTTCTAGATCCCCGATGATGAAAGCGGCAGTAAATCTCATTAACCAACTGTGGTACTCGACAATGAATGTGAATATCGTATTCAACATTCACTGAGCATGGCACGTCGTATAACAAAATTGCTTTGATGTTAGAGCGTAATTTCATTGAGTAATGGGTCCACTAAGATAATTACGCAAGTGTCTGTCAGAATATGTTCATGGAATTTAACAAAGTAGATCACTAACTCGCGTTCGCTCGGTCCATGACCAACTAGCTTACCTTAGTCTTAACGTCTCTTATTCTGTTTCGGAAGCTAATTGTTTCGACTTTTTCTGCAATCTATTCACAGATAATAGACGCCTACCTACTCCCCATCAGCAGTACTTACACGTAATTTGTTTTTAATTTCAGTTATTTACGTTAACTGAAATAATGAGATATATCTTCAACATGGGCGTAAACATATTTACGAATATACTACAATACAGAGAATACAGAACAGCGCTTTGGCAAGTATCTGACAACCGGAAATCAAAATCGAACATGCACGTATGACTACTGAACTAAGTTAAACCAAAGTAAACTAAACATAATTGGTTAGTTTAAGTATGTAAACACTTAATAGCTTTCAAATTATAAATTGTGTATGTTCTGTATTGTCTTCAGGTTCAACAGTTTGTTCCTTTAATTTTTGTATTGGAGACAGAGAACCAGTCCGGTACTCGTAGGTGAACGATAGTATGGAACGCAGTACTAATATGTAACAGTTAAAGGTAGACTATCCGATTAAGAGCGTCTGTCCTGTACTCAAGCATGAGTTGTGTCCGATTTTCTATCATCGCTTATTAATTATAGTATGTTTCAAACAGGTAACTCCGAATTCATTAGACTATTTTCTACAAGAATGAAAATATTAACTAGTGGTAAATTTGAACTTGATCACTACTAAGAAGTTTTTAGAGGTTTCCTATTCCATGACGTGGCGGTACAGCAACCAGTATGCAGAATGAGGAGAAGAAAACAGTCTTGTTTGTGATGGTTAAATTTATTCATCAACGCCGCGCGTTTCACGCAATTCAAAGCATATTCAGCCCGGCCGATACGCGTTGATACGCTTGTCAGAGTTTAGTGTATTCTGTGCTGTTCGCTATGCCGCGTCGCAGTTATCTCAAAGTTGCTGGAAGTGGAGACACATAGACGGAGTGTTTAACAAACCTCCACAAAAAATGCATACCGTGAGACCTATCATTCATAAAGGCCAACGGCGCAGTGTCAGATTCCTACGACCCTGACGGCCGATGCATCGTTGAGGACGTACTGTCGACGGAAGTCAGATACACGGTTGTTACTGAATAGCAGCCTTGGAAAAAAAAGGGTGGTTCAAATGGCTCTAAGCACTATGGGACTTAACATTCCCTTGACCTAGAGCTACTTAAACCTATATAACCAAAGGACTTCACACACATCCATGCCCGAGGCAGGATTCGAACCTGCGACCGTAGCAGCAGAGCGGTTCCAGGTTGAATCACCTAGAACCGCTCGGCCATACAGGCCGGCTGCAGCCTTTGAAGCGGGGACGTGAACCGACTTCTACTGCTGCCTTTTCGCCATCTCAACGTAGTCTGGTAACGAACGAACGAGCGAGCTAGCTGTATTAGGGAGTCGCTTACCAGGAACCACATGAATGGGCGTCTTACCAGGACCGAGCTAACTTTTAGTTACGATGCATAGGTTAAAATTACTCCAAGTGCGTCTCTTCGTTTATAGAGAAGATTTAGTGTTATGGAAGTGGGTCAATCTTCTCGAAACAGCAAGTATTTTGTTTTTAAACATTGTACATTTTAGATCACAAAACAAAAAGCAGTGTGGTAAATTTATGGTTAGCTGCATGTAGTTTCTTAACCTTCTGCATACAGTAGAAGGAAGTGAAAGACATACGTTATTTTTGTACCCCTTCCATAACTCTGCCATTCACAGACATTCACTGTTCTAGATCAATTATTCTATAAGGTTCATATTTATTTTAAATTCTGACGCTTGGAGGAGAAGTCATGTAGAACATTTTATCTTGTTTTTCTTTATAGCCATATGTCATCAGCAGCCTCATGCCTTCTCATGAACCAAGACCTGAGGCAGCAACCGACATGAAATGCGAATATGGCGGCGGTACTCCAAGTCGGTTTGGGTTTCCGTTATTTCGTCTCCAGGGAGGCTATTTCTTCAAACTCAGTTCAAAAAGGCACCACATTTTGGAGACACGTCGAGTGTGTGGATGCTCTGCTGTGGATATGTAATTTTAAGAAGAGTTGCATCTTGTACGTTAGAACGCGTATAACCTTACAGGTATGGGCACATTGAGGCACAGTGAGTGACACTTTATATTTGAATCACTTTTTGAGTGTCAAGTTTTGTTACCTTAAGTGAAACTTGTAGTCATCAATTCATTATGTGGTAGTGTATCCTATTCGTCAGTTCAAGTCATAGTTTTCCCTTCTTGCATTTCTCTGTCTATCTGATAATCCAAGCTGGTGCAAGAGAGTAGAATCACCCCAAGATAAAGCATAGTCCCCGTGTATATAGAGGCTTTTCAATGCTGATCGTCGTACAGAATGTCTTTATTCTCCCACCTACTCTAAAAGTACGTCACTATAGCAGTTAACGGCTGATGACTGAGAAGTACTCGCAAAGTCCTATTCGCTATCAACTTCTGACAATAAATAAATGGATTCATGAACGACAAATTCTTGGTAGTCAAGATTATTTCGAATCCTTTTCCTTTTATTGAGGAAACATGTTAAATAAGTGGCTTGGCGAGAATACGTACGGAAATAAAGAGAACTAGTTTGTCACTACATGGCCGTCACGAATTTTAGCATTTCCGTTGCGTTTACTTTGATTGGTCGGATCCGTCAAAATCATAGGACTTAAATGTTTCGCAATAAAGGCAGAATCTACAGATAAAAGCCGGCTGGTGTGGCCGAGCTGTTCTAGGCGCTTCAGTCTGGAACCACGCGACCGCTACAGTCGCAGGTTCTAATCCTGCCTCGGGCAAGGATGTGTCTGAGGTCCTTAGGTTAGTTAGGTTTAAGTAGTTCTAAGTTCTAGGGGACTTATGACCTCAGATGTTAAGTCTCATAATGCTCAGAGCCATTTGAACCATTTGAGCAGATAAAACAGCTTCTGCGTCAGTCATTTGTTTATTTTTCCACTACGCGTTTCAGTTGTTTGCACCATAGCTGGTGTAGATGAAGAGTACAGATGTCTTTTCAAAGTAACAGAAAAATGGCGGTGTTGCATATGTTGCGTCTTTTGCTAATGATAAAAAATTTTGGTTTAGAGAAGGCCATTTTCAGGTAAAGAAACATGAATTTCTTATAGTGAATTGTACTTAGAGGGACTTAAGAGTCGTAAAAAGTCTGCATACTACTGCCTGGTGTATGTCGTCTCCACTGTATATTACGTTTCCAATGTCAATTCAAAGTGAAAGTGTAGGACGAAATATTGATGTCAGAATGTGATGTGACCATACAAGTGTTGGCCGGCCAGAGTGGCCGAGCGGTTCAAGGCGCTTCAGTCTGGAAACGCGCGACCGCTACGGTCGCAGGTTCGAATCCTTCCTTGGGCATGGATGTGTGTGATGTCCGTAGGTTAGTTAGGTTTAAGCAGTTCCAAAATCTAGGGGACTGATCACCGCAGCAGTTATGTCCCACAGCGCTCAGAGACCTTTGAACCATTTGAACCACACATGTGTTGCCAAAAACCAGTTGACATAGGGATGTGGATTAGACTAGCATACTCTATACTTTCCTTTGGCAACAGGTGCCAATTGAAATTTAATCCTCTTTATGTTTGCTCTTCCAGCCGCTATCGGTTAAGTATAATTCTTGGACCACGTCCCGTTCTGTCCTTAACTACAATTAAATATTAAGATTAGAGTTTAACGTCCCGTCGACAGCGTGGTCATTAGAGACGGAGAACTTCAGAATACGAGTCCATTGTCCTGGCCACTGTGCCATTCCACTACGTGCTTGGGTACGTTCAGAAATAAACTAGAATAATAATGTTACGCTACTTCCGTGCTGGGCTGCTAGACTAACATCATCCCAGGGAATAGAAATGAATTGTTCTGGCGCCCCACAGACGGGCAGTATTTTTTGAATCGACGCTCCTCTGCTGCTCTCGTCTTCATTTCTCAGGGACCTGCTTCCGAAACACGAGGCGCCGCTTTTCCTGTTGTCTGTGCCGGTGGCGGTGTGCGCTCGGTGGCACCGGGCGCAGCGGTCCGTGCATTACAGACTGCCAGAATTGCTCACGTGAGACAGCACCATTCGTCCGGCGGCTAGACGTGACACCTCCATTAGGGAGAAAAACGCGTGTTTTCCCCGTCCCTCCTCCCCTCCTCGGTGTCCTTACAGCTGCCAGAAAGCGCACAATGAGTGGACAAGCTTGGCCGCCAGCTTATCTCTTGTATACAGCGAAGGACGAACAAAGATTCTGCAAGGCTAGCACGCGCAGAACACGAATTTTATGTCGAGCGTAGCTGCGTAACATACTACAAAGTGATGTTTCACAGTGTCGATGTAGAAAAGATACAGTACCCGGTCTCTATGTTTCGAGACATTTTGTTTCAGTACCGTAGAGATTTCAGAGGATTACGTCTCAAATCAAGGAAAAACAAAATGTCCAGGCAGTCTGTGACCAAAATGGTACTGAAACAGAGGATGGCAGACTAAAGGCCGAAATACTAAATGTCTTTTTCCAGAGCTGTTTCACAGAGGAAGACTGCACTGTAGTTCCTTCTCTAGATTGTTGCACACATGACAAAATGTTAGATATCGAAATAGACGACAGAGGGATAGAGAAGCAATTAAAATCGCTCAAAAGAGGAAAGGCTGCTAGACATGATGAGATACCACTTCGATTTTCCACAGAGTACGCGAAGGAACTTGCCCCCCTTCCTGCAGCGGTGTACTGAAGGTCTCGAGAAGACCGCAGAGTTCCAAAGGATTGGAAAACGGCACAGGTCATCCCCGTTTTCAAGATGGGACGTCGAACAGATGTGCAGAACTATACACCTATGTCTCTAACGTCGATCAGTTGCAGAATTTTGGAACACGTATTATGTTCAAGCATAATAACTTTTCAGGAGACTATAAATCTACTCTATAGGAATCAGCTTTGATTTCGAAAAAGACGACCGTGTGAAATCCAGATGGCGCTATTCGTCCACGTGACTCAGAGGGCCATAGACACGGGTTCCCAGGTAGATGCCGTGTTTCTTGACTTTCGCAAGGCGTTTGATACAGTTGCCCACAGTCCTTTAATGAACAAAGTAAGAGCATATGGACTATCAGACCAATTGTGTTATTGGATTGAATAGTTCCTAGATAACAGAACGCAGCATGTCATTCTCAATGGAGAGAAGTCTTCCGAAATAAAAGTGATTTCAGGTGTGCCACAGGGGAGTGTCTTAGGACCGTTGCTATTCACAATATATATAAATGACCTTGTGGATGACATCGGAAGTTCACTGAGGCTTTTTGCGGATGATGCTGTAGCATTTCGATAGTTTGTAACAACGGAAAATTGTACTGAAATGCAGGACGATCTGCAACGAATTTACGCATGGTGCAGGGAATGGCAATTGAATCTCAGTGTAGACAAGTGTAATGTGCTGGAAATACACAGAAAGAAATATCTTTCATCATTTAGCTACAATATGGCAGGTCAGCAACTGGAAGCAGTTAATTCCATAAATTATCTGGGAGTACGCATTAGGAGTGATTTAAAATGGAATGGCTATATAAAATTAATCGTCGGTAAAGCAGATGCCAGACTGAGATTCACTGGAAGAATCCTAAGGAAATGCAGTCCGAAAACAAAGGAAGTAGGTTACAGCACACTCGTTCGCCCACTGCTTGAATACTGCTCTTCGGTGTGAGATGCGTACCAGTTAGGGTTCATAGAAGAGATAGAGAAGATCCAACGGAGAGCAGCGCGCTTCGTTACACGATCATTTAGTAATCGCGAAAGCGTTACGGGGATGATAGATACACTCCAGGGGTAGACTCTGCAAGAGAGACGCTCAGTAGCTCGGTACGGGCTTTTGTTGAAGTTTCGAGAACATACCTTCACCGAGGACTCAAGCAGTATATAGCTCCCTCCTAAGTATATCTCACGAAGAGACCATGAGGATAATATCAGAGAGATTCTTTCCACGAACAATACGAGACTGGAATAGAAGGGAGAACCGATAGAGGTACTCAAGGTATCCTCCGCCACACACCGTCAGGTGGCTTGCGGAGTATGGATGTAGATGTAGATGTATATGAAGATGTAGCAGCCTGCAAAACACGACACATTTCAGTGGACAGAGGCGTCGTTAAGTTTCGATACGTAAGATAAGCGATTATATAGATGCAGAGCGCACCGCTAGGGGCACGCATGTCAAAATACGCCAAAACATAATTGATGTAGGGTAATGAAATTTCGGGAACACATTTATCGAGGTAATGTATGTAATTGATTCACACTGCAAGCTCACAGGTTCATGTAAGCGCGAAGTAAGCTATTGCAAATGTGAAATGGTGATACATTAATAGTCTGTGTAAAAGCCATAGTGCTGAATGAAAGCTCGCAAAGTGCATAAATCGTGTTACATACATGCCGATGTCAGTTTGTGGGATGGAATTCCACGTCTGTTGCACTTGGTCGGTCAATAGGAATGGTTAATGGTGTTTGCGGATGATGCTGGAGTTGTCGTTTGATGATGTCCCATAAGTGCTCGATCGGAGACAGATCTGGTGATCTAGCAGGCCAAGGCATTCTGTACAGCATGTTCGGTTAGAGTAGCGGCATGGGGATGAGCGCTGTCCTGTTGGAAAACAAATCCTGGAATGCTGTTCATAAATGGCAGCACAGCAGGTCGATCCCCCAGACTGACATCAAAATTTGCAGTTAGGTGTTCGGGATAACCATAAGTGTGCTCCTGCTGTCATACGGAATCTTACTCCAGGTGTAGGTCCAGTGTGACTAGATGCAGACAGTTGGTCTGCAGGTCATCACTGGCAGCGACCCAAAACCAGGTTTCATCACAAAAAACAACAGAACTCCACCTGTTCCTCCAATGGGCACTGGATTGACACTACTGTTGTCGCAAATGCCGGAGCCTAGAAATCAGTGGTATGCACGCCACAGGGCGTCTGGCCTGAATCTCCCCTTGAAGTAACCGATTAGTAACAGGTCACTGTGGTGCTAAATGCTGCTCAGACTGCTGCTGATGAAGCTGTACGACGCACCAGAGCCATGCACCGAAGACAGCGGTTCTCCCACGACGACGTAACCGACCAGAGATCAGTCGTCTTGTGGCCGTACATTGTCGCGAGCACCGCTGTTAGCAATAATGCACAGTGGCTACATTCCTAGCAAGTGTTTCTGAAGTACGGCAGAAGTAACCTCCAGCTTCTCTTAGCCCTACTACAGGACATCACTGAAGCTCAGTGAGGTGTTGTTACTGGCGTCTTAGTCACCTTAAAAGCATTTTTGATTAACATCAACTCACCACGTCCGATCTCAAAGGTAACCAACCATCACGACCGTTACAGCACATATTTAAAGCAAACCTGATTATCATCCTCATAGTGGTGCTACTAGTGCGATATCTGAGTAAATAGGCATCATCTTTAGAGGTAGAATTGCACCTACCGACTTTCGTTTATGTCCCTCAAATCCTTCTAGGTGTTGCGACTTTTACCCGTCAGTGTATTTTATTAAATGCCTCAGGGTTTTGAGAAGATGATTGCGCAAAAACCACGAGGGGGACAGAAAAAAGACACACTTCAGTGGACAGAGACCGTCGCCAAGTTTCTAATCAAAATATGCACGCAGGTAGAGTTTACCAGCGCACCGCTAGCACTGGTCATCAGCACTGTCGCACGAAATTTATCTCGCTCTCGCAGGTAGGCATCCGAAGGAACAGGTTTCTAAACAGTGCGTGTAACGATAAGAACGGTAGCACCGACCACCTAAAAGGCAAACGATGCTAACGTTATACATCTGCGAGGAATTTTTGAGTAGTTGTGGTGAAAAGCAAGTTGTAAGATAACATGTTGTTGTGGCGTAGAAAGACAGCCACGCCACGGAAGTAGCCGAAAGGCACGCGTTTAGCAGGCAAGTTATAGGTCTGTAACAGGATACGTAATGAATGTTATAATGAAAAGTACGTAGCTTCTGGAATACTTAACTTTATTCCATCCTTGGTACATCGCTATTGACGATATAAGTGAGACTCCATAGATACATGCAATGTTACTAATGGCGCCTTGCTAGGTCGTAGCCATGGACTTAGCTGAAGGCTATTCTAACTATTCGTTCGGCTAATGGGCAATGCTTCGTCCATGTAGTCGCTAGCAAAGTCGTCCGTACAACTGGGGCGAGTGCTAGTCCGTATCTGGAGACCTGCCTTGTGGTGGCGCTCGGTCTGCGATCACACAGTGGCGACACGCGGGTCCGACATGTACTAATGGACCGCGGCCGATTTAAAGCTACCACCCAGCAAGTGTGGTGTCTGGCGGTGACACCACATTCCTCCCCCGCAAATCGGCGAACGGTCGTGTTATAAGGCTTCCGCCCGCCGTGGGGAGGACCCTATGCTGACGTATGCGAGGAGGTGGGGAGCCTAACAACAGGCGAGGCTGTGCCACCCGCACCCAGCCATTCGGTCCGAGGGGATCTGGGAAACGCCTGAAAACCTAGTCCAGGGTGCACGTCAACATGCGGTGTATGCACCCGGAAAGAGACAGGAGGGGCCGAAGGGTCGACCTCAATTGCGTCGGGGTACCTGACGCGCGAAGACGCCATGTGGTCCGGAGTGGGCAAGAGTTCCATGGCGGAGGACATCTGGTCACAGGAAGCGATAGGCGGCGCGTGACCCAGGGAGGCGCTTGGCGGCTGGAGCGAGGCGTCCACTGCGGGCGGCGCCGGCTGGAGGGCAGGCGGCGGTGGCGGAGGCGGCAGCGGCGCGTCGCCATGGGGCAAAATGGAAGGCATCGTCGGTAACACCTGGGGATGAGGCGAGCCAGTAGATGGGTCCCCAGGGCGCTGACTGGACGGCACCGTCGCTGAGAGCAGACGGGGAGCGGCTGAACCCAGGCGACGACAGAGGCGCTGCTGATTGAGATGCCGACGCACCCCACCAGAGGCCCCCAAAACCAAATACATCGCGCGGCCGAGGCAGCGAAGAATGCGCCCTGCGAGCCAGCGCCGTGAACCGCGATAGTTGCGATAGACTACAACGTCGCCTGGAGCAAAAGCAGGAGTCTGCCGCTGCACAGGAACCTGATGCGGCGGATGCAGCAAAGACATCAAGGTTCGATGAGGACGACCGTGGAGCAACTCAGCCAGCGAGCGACCATCTCGGGGCTGAGAGCGATACGAAGACAAAAAGAGCAACAACGCGTCCTCCCGAGAAGGCGACTCTTTCAACTTCAACATCTGTGACTTGAAAGTCCGGACCAGTCGCTCAGCGGCACCGTTTGACTGAGGCGAAAACGGCGCGGATATCAGATGTTGAATACCATTGGCCTGGCAGAATGACTGAAATTCTGTGGACATGAATTGAGGGCCATTGTCGGAAACAATAGTCTGCGGAAGACCTTCAACGCAAAAGATAGCAGACAACGCTTGGATGGTGGCAGATGACGTCGTGGAAGACATCCGGACAACAAAAGGAAAATTACTGAAGGCATCTACCAGAACCAACCATCGAGCATTCCAGAATGGACCAGCAAAATCGATATGCAAGCGTTGCCAAGGGGAAGTGGCTTTTGGCCATGCGAAGACTTTCCGCAGCGGTGCGGATTATTGTTCGGCACACGTCATGCAAGAAGAACACATATTCGTAATCGCAGCATCGATTCCGAACCAAGTACAGTGCTGACGAGCAAGTTGTTTCGTTCGCACTATACCCCAACACACTCTGTAGCTGCTTCATAGTTCTGAGCGCAACCTAAGCCCGGTGCAAAAATGTCTGCAAATTCTTCACATAGCCGAGAAACACTGTCTGAAGGCACAGTCTGATTCACTGATAGGACCTGATTTACTATAGACATGTTAAACAACTGAAATAAATCTAAACCAAACAAGTTCACTGCAGTAGAAGAACGAAGAACGTAAAATGACACAAGTTTTGTTTGTCCCTTGTATGTTGCAAGAAGAGTGCACTGTCCTAACACAGGGATATGCTGTCCTGATTAACTATGTAACTTAACATTCGTGTCACGCAATGTAGGTTTGCCCAGTTGTTTGTACGTGTTGTGATTGATCAATGAAACTGCAGCTCCGGTATCGAGCTGGAATGGGATCACTCTGCCTTCAAAGTCCAAGTCCACAAAAAGTTTATTGTCCTGCCGACGACAAGAGCGACTTTCGCGTGCAATTTGAACGGACACTGGTACAGAAGCACTTGCGACGTGACGGTATTTCTGGCGACGTCGACGCACACTTTGTGTGGGACGAACACAGTCACTGTTAGAGAAAGTGGCACTGAACGAAGCGGAATTAACTACATGAATGTCCATGGGCGAAGGTTCACGAGCCTGAGTAATCTTGGTTCGATTCCGGCGCGAAGCAAAGGGCCTGGAATGATGAAGAGTGTCTGATTTGAGCTTTTTCTGGCAAACACTTTGAACATGTCCTTTTTTATTACAGTAAAAACAAATAGCCTGGCGTGACGGGCAATTGTCACGCGAATGTCTAGTTGCACACCGCGGGCATGATTTCACTGCATTTGTATGCTTGCGCGGCACACCTGGTTTAGAGCGTGGCAGCAGCTGCGTGGACGTGCGCGAGGGCAGTTTATCAGTCCGTGCAGCGCGCCCGGCGGGCCGGTTAATGTTACACACTGCTGGCGAAGTTGCAAATGATTCCTGAGCAAAGTCAAGTGTGTCTTGTCTATCTAATATGTCTATCACTTGTTGAAGGGAGGGATTAACTAGTTTCAAAATCTGTTCCCGTATACGAACATCAGAAACGTTCTGTGCTATTGCATCACGTACCATTGTATCAGAATAAGAGAGTCCACATTCACACTCAAAAGCACAATCCCTTGTAAGGCCTTGCAATGTTGTAACCCACTCCCTATCAGTTTGACCGGCCGTACGAGTTGTACGAAAGAAAATATACCTTCTTGCAACTACATTAACCGTTTCCTTGAAATAGGCATCCAATGCCGACAAAATTTCTTCGTAGGACAGAGTTGCTACGTCGCGTTGGGGAAATAATTTCACTATCACACGGTACGTGGCCACTCCGACGCATGCCAACAAAAAAGGCTGCCGCTCGTTACCTTGAATTATGTAGGCGGCGAGATGGAATCCAAATTGGCGTGACCACTCCGTCCATGTCTCCTTAGTTGGTTCGTAGGGACGAAATAGGGGAGCAACTGCATGTTGTGGCTGCGGTAGCGGTGAAGCGGCGGCGGCCGCATCGTTTTGCAGTGCACGTTGACCCTGGACGAGCTGTCCAAGGGCATCCAAGAATGCCTGCGTCTGCTGATTCTGCAAGCGATAAAATTCGGACAGTACATCTGGCGAAGCCATGACACAAATAAATGTAAGCAATTAGAAAGAACAAGACCCTTTCCGTTGACTCGTCGCCAACTGTTGTGGCGTAGAAAGACAGCCACGCCACGGAAGTAGCCGAAAGGCACGCGTTTAGCAGGCAAGTTATAGGTCTGTAACAGGATACGTAATGAATGTTATAAAGAAAAGTACGTAGCTTCTGGAATACTCAACTTTATTCCATCCTTGGTACATCGCTATTGACGATATAAGTGAGACTCCATAGATACATTCAATGTTACTAATGGCGCCTTGCTTGGTCGTAGCCATGGACTTAGCTGAAGGCTATTCTAACTATTGGTTCGGCTAATGGGCAATGCTTCGTCCATGTAGTCGCTAGCAAAGTCGTCCATACAACTGGGGCGAGTGCTAGTCCGTATCTCAAGACCTGCCTTGTGGTGGCGCTCGGTCTGCGATCACACAGAGGCGACACACGGGTCCGACATGTACTAATGGACTGCGGCCGATTTAAAGCTGCCACCTAGCAAGTGTGGTGTCTGGCGGTGACACCACACATGTTAATATTGGGCTCCAGCCTAATTAGGCATTCTTGTGTCAAGCAGTATAATAAAGCAGACGTCAGTGCTAAGCCTAACCTAACCTTCCTTGACACCCACACTAAACTCTTTCTTTACATCTGTTCATACTAAAACACAGTAGTATAACATTGCAGATAAATGTACTGCTAACTTGGAAGTCAGACAAACGAATGGAAACAAATGGCCAACGAGATAGCAAACAGTAACATGTGCCTCTCAACAACATGTACCTTAAATGAGCTAGATGCAGCAGCTCATAGAACCAACCACGTGCATGAATCTAGTAGCAACACTAAACAGGGAAAAGCATTAAATGATTTTGATGTAAATCATGGGTCCTGTTAATGGTCATACTCTATAATTTCATTGCTCGGTACAGGGTCTCTATGTCTGTGCATTAACCAACTTGCATTAGAATAGCTAACACAGTAAATATTTCTTTCTTAAACTCGGTTTGAAGCAATTAAACAGAATGCAATTCTATCTACACTGGCTCTGAAGGAGCCTTTGCATTGCTTCATTATCTAAATAGTCTAGTACATGAGTGCCCTTAAACTTTCATAGTTTGAAGAACCATGCTAATTAACAAAACTACACCAATATGTATGGGAAATGGTAAGAATTCTTACGATTAATTTATTAACTAATTAGAGCAGAAAGAACTATAATTCTTTAATTAACAAATTTGCTTTCATAAGCAGTCTTGCAACCTACTCATAATATAATTAGCTGAGCAAGTGCCAACACAACATTAAATTCAAGTTCAACCACTTTCTCATGAAATGAACAATGATAAAACTTCTTAATTCGGATCAAAGTGCATAAATACATCAATTAATAATATTTTTCATTTCAAATTAACTTTACTATTTTCAGATAGCTTTTCAAGTAAGGGAATTTTTTTTAGGAAATGACTGAAAATTGGTCTAAAAGTGCAATGGAAGTTGAATATTTCACAAACTATAAAACTGAACTTAAAATACTATAACTCCACACATTAGATAGCAATCATAACTATTTCTACAGCTGTCGAATAAGTATTTCCATAATAAATTAGGACACTCGGAATTAAATTGAGTAGGATAGGATTCCTGTCCAGGTTAGTGGCTTGGGATAATCACGGGTGCAAGTCAGAGCTTTTAGCAGCACCAAATTTATTATTAAAATCAACCAAATATCAGAAATACTTGGTCCATTTATGGAGTGGCAAAAATAAACAATTTAGTGGAAGGCTGGTGTTACTGGTGGTGCAATTTGCTGTGCCTGTTAACATGGGCTCGATACAGTCATGACCGTACTATTGGCTGCGCACTGTTACGGAACTTCTTGGCGTCGGAATTATATTTTTATAATACCATAAAACCATGTCACGATAATAGTATCACCAAATACAGCATCCGAGGCTCATAAATACTTCTCTTACTCTCTTCTGTCCTCAAAATCTTCAAGAATAAGAACCACAATGATACGCTATTGCTGGTGAGAGGTTAACCACAGCACTGCTCAGTCCAGAATCTTTGCCAGTCACAAAGGACGAGTTACCACTTGTGCGCCAACCACACATTTTCCACTTAGCTAGACTATTTCCATAGCTGCGGTACTTCCCCATATCCTTTACACTTAACCGTAACCCTACGTTCCTTAACTATGCAACATGTCATTTACACTACATTATACAACAATCATTACAGTAGTTATTTAAATCCACAACCATATTTTGAACAACATCGCCCAAAAGTACGTATAACTAAAATACGTATACATATTCAAAGAGTTTCCAAGACAGATACAATTCTTTACATAAACAGCACTACTAACTGACATAGAAATATAGATAGAGATACAAAACAGATCGAAAACAGGTGTCAAATGCTGCTGTCGTTGAGCCTTCCTAGGTAGCAGCAGCTGCAGCAACAGCGACTTCTATGAAATTTCACACAGGGCTTCATGATTGCTGGATCACAAACTTAGAGAGAAGCTCTATCAGACGATTATTAGGGACAAGACCAAAATCGTTTTAATTTAGACCCATAATTGTTTGCCAAATTGAGTTTTAGTTTTTGCCCGAATTTGGTGTCTTTCTTGGCGTAAGATGGTGTCAATTTTGGAAAATTCAGTACATATCTTGTAGTAATTAGAGATTTTTTCCACATTCACTGATTATTTGCCCAATTTTTTTGGGAAATTAATTTGTTGACAAAATTCACTTTTTTTCTACTTCATTAATATTTATTTGACAGATTCATTGATATTTTTTGCCTAATTTGTTACTTTTTCCAATGGTTGGTGTTGGTTTGGAAGGAAAATTAAGTGAATTTTCTGCATTCTGTGATTTTCTTGCCAATTTTGGTAATTCTTCTGCCGTATTTTCTATCCTTTGGCCTATTTCGGTGTCATGCTTTTACTAAATTCGCTGTTATTATTTGTGAAATGACTATTATTTTCCAAATTCGTTGTTTTTGCCTGCTTTGGTACTATTTTTTTTCAAATTCGGTATTATTTTTTGCCAAATTAAGGGTTATTATGGGAAAGAATTCATGACCTTTTTTTTTCAAATTGAAATCTATCTTTTTACGAAATCTTGTTTTCTTTTTTTCTTTCTTTCCAGTTTCGATGCCATGTTCGTTGTCACATCAAGGTTCGTTACCCTGGAGTGCAACTGAAGAGTCCATGGAGAAAACATTTTCTACATTTCTCAGGAAAAGAGATTTAAACATTCACAGTTACAAAAAATACATAAAACACTGCAATAAAGTGTATCCAACATGATTATTGTGGCATATTTAACAGTTGTAGAGCAAATGCATTAGAAAAATGACAAAGCATTTTGGTAACTTACAACAACTTTGTTTCTTATCAAACCGAAATTTTATCACATTCCTTTTTAGAATGTCCTCTTATTTGAAATATTATTTTCCAACTATCTCGTCTCTTAATAGTATGAACGAGATTCTGGCGATATATGAACACTGCATAGGTCTTCTTCTGTCCTGAGCTCAAATCACAGAATATTACAAGTACTCTTACTTTAGGATCAAGGATTTAACTCACATAAAAGGGCAAAATTATAACTTCATTTGCTTCTTTATGCTCTAAAAAATCAGTGTAAGTACAAAATATGCATCACTGTTGGACATTTGATGAGTGTTGAAACAGAAAAACGATAATTCCATGCAAAACAGTGAAGACCTTTTGGGAAACAGGAATTTCACTCATTGTATTATTTCCTGTGATTCTTACAAATTATCGTAAAGAGCATCCTCTGACGTTGAAGTCGTCATGCGTAGACCTTATACGAGTTATTAATACCACCGAAATTAAGTTTGTTAAATAGGAAGATTTGTCACTCCACTCAGCAACAAATTGAAAATCCGCCCTCTTTCATGGGATTTATTTGTTTGGAACACGCTAACAAATAGCATCTGCAGTCACTGCCCACTCATAATACTTTGCCCTATGTGACTTATGACAAGGATAGGAATTAATTTAAGGGAAATGGATGGAAGGGTGGCTCAACTTGATGTGTCATTTATCATTCCTAAACAAAAGATTTTAATGAAATTCTATCACTAGCCAACTAATATTTACCAAGACTCTAGTCGAATACATACAAACAGTTAAAGTTTTGAAATTACAGTCACAATGCATAAGGACATTTTCATTATGTATAAAATTACAAATGCTCCTCAGAAAACATGTCAGCTGTGCAATACAACGGCGGCCCGATTACAAACAGTTCACTGATTAAATAAACCAGCGGCGCCAGTCTGTCCGTGCGACTAGTTAATCCCATTACAGGACTTCAATATAGGTTAAACAAACGTTAAATAAATGACTTTAAAATGCATACACCTTCACCTATTATTCTGCTCTCGTGTAGCTAAGATACGGCCAAGCTCGACAAACACTACTCACGTGTAAAAACCGAAGTAAGCAATAGTTTTTCACTGACTGGCCATTTGCCTGTTACACGTAAAACAGGTTAAGACCTTAGACAAACTATCGGGCCCCTAAAACTTTATTAAAATGGTTACGACATTTAAACCCCTTTTTTAAAAATCAAGACACTCAGTGCTCAGTTTGCTTAAAGGCTTTCGTAATACGCCCACAAGGACCTTACAATAATAGCAACACTGAGTAGATTACTGAGTAGATTACGTCCTAATCCGGCGACACCCTCACCGCACCACGATACTAAAGGAATGACAGTAAACAACTCAATATGTGGGTGGAACTGGAGAACCGCAGAAGTGGGCGTGACCCTCCAACAACTAGGCCTCGTGCGATGACGGGAAGGCCGGCGAAGCAAAAGCAAAACGCGGATCAACAGAACAGCAACGTGTCAACCGCTGCCGATACAAACTGTCAATATACACCAAACAACTAACAGAACATATGTTTGACAGAAATTAGCATACACAGGAATACTTAAACGGCCAATTAAAGATTATTTTCAAGGAATTCAGTTATTAGAACTTCAGTACAGCAGAGTTCCGCCGATACCCATTGCAAGTTAACCTTCCTAGCAATAACAAGAAGCAAATTACAAAGTCATTTACAAATGATTACATAATAAATCAAATAAGATTAAATTAGAAAGGATAACTGCACCACAAACCACTGTCTCACCTCCCGCGTTGGAGAAAAGGTTTCACTAACGTCTGCCCTGTTATATCAATTGTTAGCCAACAAGTGACTTCGGTAAGATTCTTTTGTTTACCGCTGCTTTGCTCCTGCAGTTAGGAGAGAACTTGAAAGCGACAGTCGAGAAATTGAATGTCGTTTATGAAGAATGTAGCCAAACTATTAGAGCAGTATTGCGGTTGATCATCTCTAGGTCTCCCTCTACGATTTTTACCCTCCACACTGCCCTCCAATGCTAAATTTGTGATCCCTTGATGCCTCAGAACATGTCCTACCAACCGGTCCCTTCTTCTTGTCAAGTTGTCCCACAAACTCTTCTTCTCCCCAATTCTATTCAATACCTCCTCATTAGTTATGTGATCTACCCATATAATCTTCAGCATTCTTCTGTAGCACCACATTTCGAAAGCTTACATTCTCTTCTTGTCCAAACTATTTATCGTCCATGTTTCACTTCCATACATGGCTACACTCCATAGAAATACTTTCAGAAACGACTTCCTGACTCTTAAATCTATACTCGATGTTAACAAATATTTCTTCTTCAGAAACGCTTTCCTTCCCATTGACAGTCTACATTTTATATCCTCTCTATTTCGACCATCATCAGTTATTTTGCTCCCCAAATAGCAAAACTCCTTTACTGCTTTAAGCGTCTCTTTTCCTAATCTAATTCCCTCAGCATCACCCGACTTAATTCGACTACATTCCATTATCCTCGTTTTGCTTTTGTTGATTTTCATCTTATATCCTCCTTTCAAGACACTGTCCATTCCGTTCAACTGCTGTTCCAAGTCCTTTGCTGTCGCTGACAGAATTACAATGTCATCGGCGAACATCAACGTTTTTATTTCTTTTCCATGGACTTTAATACCTACTCCGAATTTTTCTTTTGTTTCCTTTATTGCTTGCTCAATATACAGACTAAATACCATCGGGGACATGCTACAACCCTGTCTCACTCCCTTCCCAACCGCTGCTTCCATTTCATGCCCCTCGACTCTTATAACTGCCATCTGGTTTCTGTACAAATTGTAAATAGCCTTTCGCTACCGGTATTTTACCCCTGCCACCTTTAGAATTTGAAATAGAGTATTCCAGTCAACATTGTCAAAAGCTTTTTCTAGGTTTACATATGCTAGAAATGTAGGTTTGCCTTTCCTTAATCTATTTTCTAAGATAAGTCGTTGGGTCAGAATTGCCTCACGTGTTCCACCATTTCTGCGGAATCCAAACTGATCTTCGCCGAGGTCGGCTTCTACCAGTTTTTCCATTCGTCTGTAAAGAATTCGCGTTAGTATTTTGCAGCCGTGACTTATTAAACTGATAATTCGGTAATATTCACATCTGTAAACTCCTGCTTTCTTTGGGATTGGAATTATTATATTCTTCTTGAAGTCTGAGGGTATTTCGCCTGTCTCATACATCTTGCTCACCAGATGGTAGAGTTTTGTCGGGAATGTTGTCTACTCCTGGGGCCTTTTTTCGACTCAGGTCGTTCAGTGCTCTGTCAAACTCTTCACGCAGTATCGTATCTCCCATTTCATCTTCATCTACATCCTCTTCCATTTCCATACTTCAAGATCTATCTTTGCAACTATTATAACAGTAAGTTCTAGAAACTGGAAGTGGTGAGACTGAAATATACGGCTTCGCCGGGGTACGAGGGTCAACCAAATGACTGTTCTGCGAACATCACATTCCACTACATTACATCTTCTTCACATTGGGCTGCATCCACAGCTCCACGGCAATGACTTCTAAAATTTCATACAGTTCTCCGCATGTTATCTACGAAGAGTGCAGAGTGGTGAGTCATATTTACAGAAAATTTCGTTTGAGGAAGAAGTATCGGTTATAAACTATGGGTAAGTGAATCTTTGAAATACGCACTAATCGTCAGTTGAAAATTCACGCTGACCCAAAGATATGGACAAGGACAAATAAAGACAACGTTCTTGGTCTATCAACATTTGGTGTTGTTTTTTTCATTTGCCCCTGTTTTGTTGATGGGAGTCTAAATACACTCGGTTATCTAGATCTCGTGAGATATGGTGTTTACGCAGCTACTGGAAGACATTCAGCAAGTTTAAGGCAATCAATTTGGTGCCAGCATGACGGATGCACCTCCCATTCCTCACATGTAATGACAGACCTCTTAAGTTAACATTTGGAAAGCATTTGAACGGTTCTTCGGGAAATGCAAAATTTTAACCACGCTGACCAAACTTCAAGATTATGCACTTTTATCTGTGGGAAAAAGTTAAAAGACTACGTCTCTTATTAAATACCATCGAGTCCCGGAAGCATGAAACGCCTTATCACACGAGAATGTGCTGCCGTTCACTCCAAATGAAATTCGGCGTTCAATTTCGTTTCTCCGGAATCACTTTATAACTTCTAGCAACGCTGAAGATTAACATTTTGAGTACTTCCCGTACCTGCCTTGACAATAAACACACGAACCGTAAATGAATTACGTGTTTGCTCACATTTGGTATCACAGAGCAGATGTTTGTGGAGCCTCTTCTCCTGATGGCTGGATATTGTTTTGCTGCCCTGTTGTATTGATACTATCTTATCAAGTCCAATGCATGTTATTTTGATGAAGTTCTTATGGAAGCTTCTTTATGAAGCCATGGAAAAGTATATACCACACCCCACGGTATGTGGATGAAACGGCGGCCGGTCGGTACTGTTGGGCCTTCATGGCCTGTTCGGGAGGAGGAGGCGATTTAATTGGGTTGGTCTGTTTTACCAGTGTCGGCGTGTATATGTGAGAGTAGTGGACCCTATTTTAACTCTGTGAGACTCCCTTTATGGTTTCTCTCGAGTCACCTTTCCAACACTGTTCCAGTTATTCAGCAATTTCTGCGCTCTGTTAAACACATATCACGCGAGATGTGTGTAAAGCCATCAGTTCCACCGAACTTAAATTTTTCTAGGAGCGTAACATGATCTACAAAATTAAATGCCTTGGAACAATGACAAAAAATAACGACTGACCATCTCATTTCTGCTACCGCTCCTTTCTTCGTCTTTCTTCAGTTTACTCTTAAACTATAACACAGGTCTGCGATATAGACATTGTTTCAAATTTATTGAGTCATTTTTATAGTGTTTTCGGGAAAAAATAGTGAAAAAATTACATCACATACAGTTATTTCACAAACTGCTTTTCTACATTTAACTTTTTTTAGATATTTCACCAATCTAGTGAGTGAAATTTGGTTTCTAGGATCTCCATAAACTGTTATTTATCCGTTTTTATACTAGATATATGTAAAATAAAGAATAATTAGGAGAAACCTGCAGGATTTTCATGTCAGTGCCTGTCTGTCGCGCTGCCCCTTCCCCCACCATCACCAAGCAGTGAGCGTCCGCTATTGTCCTTCAGTTCACAGGACCTCTTCACTCTGTGCTGTTCAAGTGTTATTGTTTCTAGTACTTTAAAGTAGTGACTGTTTCCTTGTGTTGTGAAGCTGTATTACGGACAATGGACAATGGCTACCAGAGGATGTATAAACTCGTCAGATTGCCTCTGCTACATTTGTTTTAACTATACCGTTAAAAAGCAACAAAGAAACATTTCCTATTATGTTGAAAAAGTATATTTCGCATATTTTGGTATAAAGTTAGGCGATCAAGATAAGCCTTGGGCCCCACACAAAGTTTGTTCAGTGTGTGTTGAAGAACTGAGGCAATGTTTTCAACGTAAAAGAGTTCTTACGGTTTGGAATACCAATGATTTGGAGGGAACCCAAAATTCATAGTGATGACATATTTTTGTTTTTGCAACGTACGAGGTTTCAATTTGAAAAACGAAAATGATATTTCTTACCCTAACATTCATTCAATCATGCGCCCTGTTCCTCATGGACCTGAAGTAGCAACACCTTCTCCTCCAGATTCTTTGGATGATGTAGATGATCACGAGCCATTGGCTCAGCAAGGTAATAGTGAACTGAACTATTTAGTTAGAGACCTAGGCCTTCGTAAAGAATCGATAGAGGTTTTAGGATCTACATTCAAAGGTAAACATATGTTGGCTCCGGTACATCCTTTTCGTGTTATCGATCGAGGGAAAAGAAGTTTGTATCTTTCTTCTCTCGAGAAGGTGACCTGATATTTTGCAGTGATGTTACTGGATTTATGGCACGTTTCAAAATAGAATATGCTCCTGATGAGTGGAGACTTTTTACTGATATTTCAAAAAGAAGCCTTAAACCAGTACTTCTACACAATGGCAATAAGTATGCTTCTGTACCAGCTGGACACTCGGTTCACTTAAAAGAATGTTACGAAAATCTTGAACTGGTTTTAAGCAATCTCTGCTATTCAGACCACAAATGCACACTATGTGGTGATTTAAAAGCGATTTCAATGCTGCTTGGTCAACAACGTCGCTATACAAAGTTCCACTGCTTTCTCTGTGAATGGCACAGTAGAGACACAAAGCAAAACTATATAAAAAAAACTTGGCCCTTCAGGAAAACCTTACAGGTAGGGTTCAACAATATTTGGAGGAAAAGCCTTGTTGATCACAGAATGGTGTTACTTCCACCACTTCACATTAAGTTGCGGCTGATGAAACAATTTGTTAAGGCAGTGCCAAAAGAAGAGGAGTGTTTCAGATAACTTTGTGGTCAGTTTCTTGGTTTATCCGACGCAAAGTTAAAGGATAGATTCTTTGTCGGACCACACATTAGAAAACTAATGACAGATCCTAACTTTGTGGACAAAATGGAAACAAAAGGAAAGGCAGCATGGACATCTTTTAAATCAGTTGTTACCGGTTTCCTGGGAACCAAAGGGGATCCATACTACAATATAATCGTCGTAGACATGCTCGAGAACTTTAAGAAGCTGGGCTGTAACATGAGCAGTGAAGTTGATTTTCTCCACTCACATCTTGACTACTTCCCTGCAAACCTTGGTGATGTAAGTGAAGAGCAGGGCAAAATATTCCACCAAGACATCAAAGAAATGGAAAGAAAATATCAAGGAAGATGGAATGTCAACAAGATAGCGGACTACTGCTGGATGATAAAAAGAGATGATCCTCAACGAGTCCACAGCCGGAAAAGCAATAAAAGAAACTACGACAGAAAGCGAAAGCCTTATTATAAGAACTTATGAACTTAAAGAGAAAGGGAAGTGTACTGGACAGGTAGTTTAGAACATGATTTATAAATAAAATAAAGTTTTATAACGTTGGAAAAAATTTGATAAATTGCTTAAATTCTGTTATTATACGTAAAAATATTCCCTTTTTTGTGCAAAACCTCACGTGATAGAAAAAAAATGTATTGCATTTTTGAAATCAGCGCTGAAAAATACATACAAATCAGTTATCAAATTTCAAACAACTTTCAAAAAATATTTTTTTGCAGACCTGTGTAATCTTTGCTCATTATGCTGTTCATTCGACTGAACATGTACTGGAAAGTTTGCTAACTTTTCCCGAAGATACCAACATAATCAGCGAAACTTTTCACTGAAATTCTCTCCTCGCAGAACTCTAATCCTATTGGTGAGCTTTATTTTCTCTCTGTCATTGCTTCTTGTAGGTGTAGACTGAACGACAGGAAATAAACACTACATCCTTGTCTTATACCCTTTCTAATCTGAGCACTTCGAACTTGGATTTGATTTTTATTTTTCATCCTTGAAGATTGTATTTATCTTACATTTTTCCGTATTTAATGAAACATTTGAAAGCTTTTGGCTGTCTAGCGGAATGTACGTAAAACCTGACATCCCATGTGGAGCGAGGGGATAAAGAAACAGTAAGGGTAAAAAAACTGAACAGCTGGCAACGATGTGTTCCGAGTCTCAATAAATGAAAATATAATTGTTCGTTTATTTAAAATGCGGTATCTCTGTAATTTATTGACCGATTGCTTTGAAACTTTGACACAACGTTGCGCTCTAATATGGACGTGTCTTTATGTTCCTAAATATTTAATATATGATGTATGTGTATAAGTAACGTTTTGAGATTTTTATAACAACGTTTCACTATTATTAAATTTATATAAATTTACGTATTACATGTATTTAAAAAATAGGCCAATAAGAAAACGAGTATATAGGAGTGGAACTTTATGTCGAAATTTCAAAGGAATCGATCGAAAAAATTCGGAGATCTGTGATTAGGACCATCTGCATTTTCTACTTCAAAATCCCAAAGTTCTTCACGGATTGCTTTGAAATTTTGCAACAACGTTGCAATCGAATACTCATGTGTTTTAATATATCTAATGGAACGCCATCTGGTATATATGTTATGTGTATGTAATAAGAGAGGAAATGATGTAAAAATGTAAATTTTGGTTTCTTCAAAACCGCTAATTTCTGAATGTTCAAGACCGATTGCTTTGGAATTTCGACTCAGTGTTCCATTGGTTGTTGTTTTATCTATGTACTTTTGAAATATATGTAATACACAAATTAATATAAATTTAATAATAGAGTGACGTTATAAAATATACACTAATGAATCTTTGTTAGCAACTACGAAAGTTGTATTTATGTCATGTTACTTTATGAATAGAATACTACTACAGAATCTGAGTTTGAAATAATAATAAACAAGGCTGAAGGTCAGAGAGAGAGGTGGAAAGAAATGAGCATAGAAAACTGGAAGGAAGAGATGGCCAAAAAGAGAGAGAGAGAGGGCAGAAGGAGACGGAGAGAGCTAGGAATAGATGGACATATATAAGGGATCTTTTACGCTGGGATAAATTTATTTTATTTTTTGTTAGATGTTATCGTTAAATTGCTGAATAAATTGTAATTAGGAATAATTTAATTAAGCAGAGTAGAAAAGATAAAGTCAAAGAGATGTTCATTGGGTGGACATTGTCGTAATGTAAAGTCATTGCGTTGTTCGGTTGTTAAAACAAGTCGTTTGTGTACGTTTCTGCTGTTCGGTTGAGCGCGTATCTGAAAGGAATGAATTCGGGAACTAGAATAAACTTTCACATAATAGTTATGATTCGATGTTCCGACAAAAGGAGTTAACGTCAGTGTTAATTTGAATTGTGGGCGACAGGATTAGTTTTGACAGATACGTGAAAACGGACTTAACGAAAGTTGTTGACATATCATCCTTGAACGTGACTTTTTATTTAATTAACGACTGCGGGCTCATTAAAAGCTATTATCTCATAATTAGGATCAATCCCTCTTTCCTCCTAGACAGTGATCATTCATTAACATTTACGTCATAAGAAAAAGGATTATTAATAAAAGTGATGTTAAATGACAATTACGTGTTATTCCGTTAGTGTGGAACGGACGTAATATCTCTGAAATGACATTGAGATAGGAAGTAAATTGAAATTAGTGAACATTTGATACTGAGACTATAGAAGCAGAAGCTCGTAAGGTTTCTCTTCTCTAACATGGCAAAATACGTACGACCTTTCATTCAATAGTGGACATTATGTACTGCAAAGACATTAGCATTTCATACTTATTTTGACGACGCGCTGTTAAACAAAGGAACGTTGAGTCTCCGTACGAGTAATAAAATTAATTCTAAAAACATGATTAATAACGGCGAACTCCGTTTTAACAAACTGTATTGCTCGACCCTGGAGACTTGTGTGGTGAAATTAGAAGTCGGGCATATAAAAGAAACTTAAAAATCCATTCAAGCTACAGTAGAGTCGGCACAACACGACGTGGGAAGTTATACATAGAAAGGATGCGGGAATGATGGACTGAGACGGAGTAGAGAGAGGGACCAGGAGTAGATGGAAAGAGAGGGGAAGAGGAGAAGATGGAAAGAGAGGGAAAAGTTATGAAGAGAGAGTGGGGAAGAAGGAGGATATGGACAAATTATGAGGTTGGTGCAGATGGACAGAGATACGACAGAGCAGGAGATAAGGTCGTTTATATAATTCCTATACACATTAGTAACGTGTATTTCTGTAGGTTACAGAAAAGTGTCGTCATATACAGCTACTATCACAATAAAAATGATTGGTATAAGGGGCAGTTTTTGGATGAGGAGATCTGCCAATGAGAAGGGGACGACTGGCTGAATTTTCCACCACGCCTGCCTTGCAATGCGGCAGCAAATAGCAGCCGTTTACCAGAGCTGGCTGGCCACTGTACGCGTCATTAGGTGCCACTTGGGTGGGCGTGGCCGCTCCGTGCGAGGCCTGGCCCGAGCCCGGGCGGAGATCACCGCTGCCGGCCTTCCTAGGCACGTCGCGGCACTCTGTCCGCGCGCGATGTCAGCCCTTTTCTACTAGTGTAATGTTTTATTCATCAGGCCGCGCGCTCCTGCAATCCAACGGCGCTCACTCAGTAGGCTGTCCGGTGACGCCCACCATTTGCAGCGCCCGAGGAGGGCGGGCTGCCGGCTGCGGTGCTACGTGAGGTGCCTGGTGGCGCGGCAGCGCGTGTGGCGCAGGGAAGCCGACACGGCAGGCGCGCGCATTCGCGAACACCCTGTAACGGTTCGTCTATGTCGACCCTCCGTAAGCTTGCCCCACCGCCTCCATTAAGTAAAAAAGCTAGTAGGACTTAAAGAGAAACAGTTGAGTGACAAGATTAAGCCACTATTGGGAAATAAATCGTTTGTAAATTTGTTCTAAAAATGTTTTCGAAAGATACGCCACCACTCGTTCAGTCAGGCGCGCTTGGAATGTTAGTATCAGGCAATATCGACGTATACAGTAACAGCAAGGCGCCACTGGTAAGGCCGCAAGAATCATTGCGACCCTGTTGCTGATACCGAAGAAATCATAAAATAGTTATAATTCATCAGTCCTTGTTTTGTGTAATTTGCTGACTGACGTAATACTCTTATATTGATGTGACCAAAGTCGTGGGTAGCGATATGCACATACAGATGTCAATAGTCTCTCTTACACAAGGTGTAAAAGGGCAATACGCAGAAGGAGCTGTCATTTGTGATCACGTGATTCACGTGAAAACGTTTTCGACGGGGTTACGACCGCACTACGGGAATTAAAAGACTTTGGGTGTGGAGTGGTAGTTGGAGCTAGACGCATGGGACATTCCATTTCGGAAGTCGTTAGGGAATTCAATATTCCGAGGCCCACAGTATCAATACTGTGATGAGAATACCAAATTTCAGGCATTATCTCTCTCTATGGACTACACAGTGGCTGACGGCCTCGCGTAACGACTGAGAGCAGTGGCGTTTGGTCTGGTACTCGGTGATAACAGACAAGCAACACTGCTTGTAAGAACCATAAATCAGTTTAAGACGTACGACGAACGTACCCGTTAGTATATGTTCGGTTTTTACGGATAGTAATGCACGACCGCATCGAACAGCGCAGTTGGTGAAGCTCTTAGAACGAGAGGATATTGACCAAATAAACTGAGATGCCCGTTATTCCGGCTTAAATCCCATAAGTCACGAGTGGGATGCATAGGGGAGACATATTGCAACATGTCCACATGCACCAACCCTCACCCAGGAGGTGTCACCCGCGCTGGTGCACCAATCGAACGCATTACCAAAACAATTCCTTTCCTAACTTGTGGGCAGCGAGGGAGCACGTTGCAGAGCATTCATTGCTCTCCTTGTTGATCGCACACCGTGTTAAGTACCACATCCTGCCTTCTGTAATGTTCAGAGGACTGTCATAAATCGCGGTGACTAGAGTGGAAGCACTGCCTTTCAATAAAATTGACAGTTCTTTTCGTATTATTGCGGATTTGTTTCAGTTACATTTTGAAATATACTGTAGTAGTTAGCCGGCCGCTGTGGCCGAGCGTTTCTAGGCGCTTCAGTCCGGAGTCGCGATGCTGCTACGGTCGCAGTTTCAAACCCTGCCTCGAACAGTTCACGGTTGTACTGCCGGTCCATAGTGTCCAACGCGCACGATATTTCGGCGATCAGACATGTCGTCATAGTCAGGTGCGCTTACGAACTGAGCTCCTGAGGGCGGGCGGCCATCTTACATCCCCTCCCCCTGTGAGGCGTTCTCTTCGCGGTCCGCGCCCGCGGCCGCGCTTCGGCGGTCGCTGAGACGCTGACGTCGGCGTCTGTGGTGGCGTCGGTGTAATTGCCTCGTCCGCCCTGGGCGCCCGTTCGTCTTCTATGCAGAGCGTCTTTTTACTTAGACTCAATGCTGGTTCCCAAACCCTGCTGAGGTTATAGCCGCAATATCGGTTGACAAGCCCGTACCTGGTACGAATTTCGATAGCCTCTCTAACGACGCTGTCCCAGTATTTAGATGTCTGTGCCAAGACCCTGGTATGTTGGTAGTCCATTTCGTGATTTTCGGACAAACATTTCTTTGCGACCGCCGACTTGATAGGGTACCCAAGTCGAGTGCGCATCTGATGCCCTCGGTAGCGATCTTCGATAGTGTTCAGTGCCTGTCTAATACAAGTCTTCCCACACTGGCATGGAATCCGGTATATGCCGGCCTTCCGCAAACCGAAATCGTCTTTGACACTTCCCTATAATGCTCGTGTTTTATTGGGTGAGGAAAAGACAGTTCCAAATCGGTGTTTCCTCAATATTCGTCCCATTTTCCGAGATAGTGCGCCAGTGTACGGTATATAGGCTGTGGCTATCTCTTCCTCAGTGACTTCTTCCGTCTCCACACGTAGTATTGTAGAGGTAGGGTGGAGAGCGGGTCTGATCTGCCATTCCGAGTACCCGTTTTTCCGGAATACAGTTTTGGGGTGTTCCAGCTCTTTGGGCAGACTCTCTGCGTCAAAGATGGTGCGCGCTCCGTGCACCAGTGTTTTTAGCACCCCACTCCTCTGCGCAGGGTGGTGGCGGCTATCCGCATGCAAATACAGGCGGTGTGCGTTTTCTTCCTGTATACCCCGTGGCCCTGAGTGCCATCCGCTCTTCTTTCGACCATTATGTTCCTTCTACTTCGGTCTCCATAGTGAATTTGATGTTCGGACATATGGAGTTCAGGAGTGTAAGGAAGTCCAGGCGCTTGCCCCTTCCATGGGGCCAGATCACGAAAGTGTCATCCACATAACGGAGAAAACAAGTAGGTTTCCATTTGCATGACGCCAAAGCATCCTCCTCGAAGTATTCCATATAGAAATTCGTGACCACAGGCGAGAGTGGGCTCCCCATTGCGACTCCTTCTGTTTGTTCGTAGTATTCTCCGTTAAAGTGAAAGTACGTGAAGGTTAGAACGTGCCTGGAAAGGTCGATCGTCTTCTAATCAAATTTATGTTCAATAAGCTCAACCGAATCTCGAAGAGGCACACTGGAGAATAATGAAACAACAAGGCGTCGGAATGTTGCAGATGTCGCAGCGGTCGTGTGGGGTCTGGCATTTTAAATATGAAGTCGAGGGTGAAGCTCGTGTGGGCGAACTCTTTGGAACTCGATTGCAGAACGTTGTTTCTCAGTCACTAACATAGTTACGTTACACACCACCATGTTACACGCTGCGGATACGCAGCTCACTTGTGGCAAAGGGTTGCAACTAGCGTCAGCGAAGCGGGAAAGTCGACCGAGTAGTAACTATCGCATGTAATACTTAAACCAGATACTGAGACAAGAATAAAAAATTCCGATACATTATTTTTCACCATGCCAGCGTATAGTCAAATTGACCGCTCTTGTGCCGACCCTGGGATGTTATAGGTCGAGATTGGTGCTGTTGGATCGTCAGTGGCCGGTAACAACGGTAACTGCCCTGCTACTGACAGTCCTGGCACCCTTGCATGAACTTTCGTAGCTGCGGTGCAAACCCGTCGACAACCCCAACATCCGTCCACATTATTGTAAAAGTGTCTTTCCTACGGCTTGTAGTTGCACTCCCCCCCCCCCCCCTTGCCCTAAGCCGCTATCCTTCCAAATTTTCTGTGTGCGATATTTCAGAAGAGACCATATTAATGGGCGATCGCACCGAGGCATGTACACATCATCCTACGTTTTCTTCCTGTGATTTTCTGATGGAAACACTAACCCTTTCGCTGCTCTGACAGTAAAACCATGGGAGTGTAGATGTGGACAGTCGTCACTACTTCTTATTACATTTGGTACTGAAGCTGTAGCCCCAAAGGGCACGAATATACATTTAGGATCGTTTTGGCAACGGAGCAGACATTTGTGGGATGTTAATCAGGAATTTATTGACTTGGTAACAACATGTTGTGTCAGATTATGGAGACTGATGGCTGGAACCCGTTATGAAGGTATACAGCTAACAAATCAGTGGTGCAAGAAGTCAGTCAACGATACGCCAATTTCTCACAGCGATTGTAGTGCACTTCAGTGTGGGCTCTTTAAATATCCAGCTAAAATGTTATAATTGGGACCCTGGTCAAGTAGTGTGAGACAACACAGTTTTCCATCTTGCCGCATGCTGGTGAATATATAGCCGTCAACAGCTTCATCTTGAGTGGATTCCCACATCATGATTGCAAAAGGGTGTCAGTCTCGAATATCACTGTTATCTTTCACTTCTGACCCGATCATCTATGGACACTTCGTCGTCCATTTGATCGCCAAAAACACAAGCGAAACTCTCTTTTCACACCACACATCCCACTTTATACTGGCTGCTCAGTATGCAAATCTCTGACGTCTGTGCAACTAAATCAGCGATAAACGATAGTGACAACTGGAAATTTCAGCTATTCTTGCAGTAATACCTTCCCGACATTTAGTGTTGACGTCCTGCCTGTATTCTCTGCACGGAATTCTGTTCTTGTCATCCATCTGGTCGTCAGCACCACCCGAACTAGTCCTTCTCGGACACGTACCTTTTCATTTTGACATTCGTCGTGAATCTATGTTGTCATCGTTCCTTCTGCAGTCGTTGCATTAAGCCAACTGCCAATGCGATATTCGGTATGATGTTTCCTTGTTTCTCAAGCCCAATGATTCGACCGTCCTCAGTATCCGATTGATGACGATAAACTGCACGTGGAAGTCTGCTAGGCTAGACACATTCGATAGCCATTATGTACTCTTCTTCATCTGTCAGAACAGTTCTTTTTCTGTGCTGAAAACGAGTTGATGTAACGATGGAACATTAAACAACACATCGAAAAGTGTGTTTCGTAGCTTTCGCTCAGGATGTTCACGTTATAACACTTTCCCTCTTCCAACAGTGTAACAGAATGGCCATGAATCACAACTCAAGATGTGCACTGTACGATGCCCCAAAGGTTGAGGCTAGATGTGTGGCATTGAGGGAGAGCAGGCACGATATACGTGAAGTATCCTACAGACATTTGTGTAGTGAACATGACATCATGCAGCGAAGTAATCACCTTTGAACGTGGAATGAGTGGATCATAGCATACCGGATATTACACAAGAATTCCAAAAAGGAATCCAATTCTACCATCCGTGTACTGAAACAAATACAGCGCTTAGAGTTCACCAGCCGACGATCGTCACCATACCTACTTTCTTTGCGTGACTTTTGGCTACCGTGACTCTTGGCCACTCAGTATTTTGCTTTGCACCCCATGAAATCATGGATCATCATTGAAGCTTAAACAGCCTTTTCTCTCGGACTGAACCGCCTATAGATGGACGTCACCGATTAGGATATTCGGAACGTTTGGTATTTTCCTTTTTGTACACTGTATTCACAGGAGAAGGTGGTCTCACCCCATTCAAGCAGAACTTTCTTCCTACTGTGTGCAAGCCAGATAACGTGCGTCAAGCCTACAATTCGCAATGGCACTGCAGAACATTCACTGATTTTTTTGTAAGGCGTCTCTCTGCAAGGGAGTCGAAGATAAATAATGATAATACTTTCGACGATATCCTATGGCATCCCTTTTCTCCCTATTGAAGGTCTGTGTTCAAATAACTTACTGGGGTGCTGCCGAGTAACGTTTTCTACAGCCGCCAATATTTCGACAAGTGAACGGTGCGTCATTTTCAGTGCACAAATGAAGGAGAGACCCTTGGTTGGCGGGGCTTTACCAGCCACGACACAAAAAGTTTCAGACACTAAGCCCACAATCTGAGTAACTACAGCTATACAGTGTTTGTTGTCTTTCTACATACGTCATACTTCGGAATTTTGGTTGCCATTGTTCCGTCCTCCGAGGTTTCCAGTTGACATGCACAGCGATATCTCATTTCACTTGTACCTATAAGAATCGCAGTGTTCACCCTGTCGAAATACCAGTGGTGTTCGAGGGTCGCCAGCTACATTCCAGAAACTCTCTAACCTTTCGGTACGTCGAGAGAAGCTCAGCTTACAGCTGTCAAGATTGTTTAACATCGGATACACTGCTGACGCCATTAACATTACGCTTCACCAGAAATGACTAAAGCCCACAACAGGAAGCCAGGTTAGGACTCGTCTGCAGGGATATGGGGACTGAATCGTCTCTCTATGCGTCGTTTAAGGTTGTATGGATGTCGAAATACTCACAGCTAAGGATATATTCATAATGGAATCTGGGCTTATCGGGAACGAAGTTCGAACATAGTACTAGAAGAGATGCAGAGGTAACTTGCTGGCCATATTTAGGGTTCTTTTTTTTGTAATAGTGTGTAATGTAAAAAGGGATTCCTTCCCAGAGTATAATCCCACCAAAGAACATCACATAACACAACGTAGCGATACCTTACGATCTTTGTCATTAAGACACGATTATAGAGTCCATATAAACAAAAAAAGGCGAGAAACCTCGGAGTAGGTGAAAAACGTTGCTACAACAGCGATTCCTGCGTCTGCTTTTCAGTAACAACCACTAAAATTCTCTCATCGAATATTACAATCGTGGTTCCAATGGGGCTAAAAACCTTCCTTAATATAAAAAAAATATTTCCTTCCCCGGAGAACAGTTAGCTGTGTCAAGTACTACCGGCGTATACGTGGTGTCCCAGGAAGAGTGGTCAATATTCAGAGATACGACAGGAACGATCATTCGAAGAAAACACAATCTAGTGAACCTGGGCTTCAAAACGCATACCTTAAGACCTATGAGCACCTTTTCATCTTCGCTAATGTGAAACACATCTCATCTACTGAGCAAGTGGTCCTAGCTCTGGAAGATGCATTTCAGAGTCCATGTTTACTAGACAAATTTTTCTTGTATTGATCCATAGTGCCTCCTCCCGAAATATGAAAGGCATAGAGCTTTCAATGGAATAGAGTTGTTTCACAGATGCGTAAGTGGTCTTGGCTTTCTTGCTTCGAAAGATCGTTCCAGTCATATTTCTGGAATACGACCATCCTTCGTATAAAACGCTGTATAAAATTAAACAAACTATTCTGGAATGGTCACGTTTTCCTACATCTACATCTACATCTACATTTATACTCCGCAAGCCACCCATGGTGTGTGGCGGAGGGCACTTTACGTGCCACGGTCATTACCTCCCTTTTCTGTTCCAGTCGCGTATGGTTCGCGCGAAGAACGACTGTCTGAAAGCCTCCGTACGCGTTCGAATCTCTCTAATTTTACATTCGTGATCTCCTCGGGAGGTATAAGTAGGGGGAAGCAATATATTCGATACCTCATCCAGAAAGGCATCCTCTCGAAACCTGGCGAGCCAGCTACACCGCGATGCAGAGCGCCTCTCTTGCAGAGTCTGCCACTTGAGTTTGCTAAACATCTCCGCAACGCTATCACGATTACCAAATAACCCTGTGACGAAACGCGCCGCTCTTCTTTGGATCTTCTCTATCTCCTCCGTCAACCCGATCTGGTACGGATCACACACTGATGAGCAATACTCAAGTATAGGTCGAACGAGTGTTTTGTAAGCCACCTCCTTTGTTGATGGACTACATTTTCTAAGGACTCTCCCAATGAATCTCAACCTGGCACCCGCCTTACCAACAATTAATTTTATATGATCATTCCACTTCAAATCGTTCCGCACGCATACTCCCAGATATTTTACAGAAGTAACTGCTACCAGTGTTTGTTCCGCTATCATATAATCATACAATAAAGGAGCAAACGTAAGCATCGACACACACACACGTATACTGATGACTAAGTACATCAAAATTAAGTTCTACGTTATTAGTTTGGACGATTGTGAACCGTCTATGTTATGAAGTAGTTATAAATGAGGTAAATAAGAGGTTCAAAAATGGTTCAAATGGCTCTGAGGGGACTTAACTTCTGAGGTCATCAGTCCCCTAGAACTTAGAACTACTTAAACCTAACTAACCTAAGGGCATCACATACATCCATGCCCGAGGCAGGATTCGAACCTGCGACCCTAGCGGTCACGCGGTTCCAGACTGTAGCGCCTAGAACCGCTCGGCCACCTCGGCCGGCCAATAAGAGGTGATTTCACAGTTTCAGATACATATTCCCAGGGGTAGTTTATTTCCACGATTCAAAAGATAGGTCTTGCATGCATCTCATTTTCGATTTAATATCTTTCTTCTGCACAGTTTCCTTGTACTGCTAAGCCGTTCTTGTTGCTCACATGATACTGTAAGAATTATGTTTTTCGAATATATTTTACTTTTATGAAGGACAGCAAAGAATTAGCAATTGCTTTTAAACGGGATGGGTATTGACGTGAAAAAACGATATAAGGTGAACATCGATGAACATAAAGGAAAGGTAATGGGACGTAGTCGAATTAAATCAGTATGTTGGCAAAGGGTCATGACCACTTTATTCACATTACATTTACTGGAATGCTTGCCCTTTATGTTTGTAGACATAGTATGGAGTAACAAGGGGTGATGTTCCATCAACACAAGTGCTCTTTTATGGGTATAGCTTTGGAGAGGTGGGGCACTCCCAGAGATGATCCGTTTCGAAGTTTGAGTCTCTGATACGTTCGTCGTCTCAGAAGCAGAATTTAAGCGTCATTAACGCAGAAACGAAAGATATTCTCTACTGCAAGACATGGTGGTCTAACCACTACGAAAGTGGTGTTACATCAGTGTGCTCTCGTAGTAGCAAAACAAAAATGGAATTACAGATATATAGGTATAGCCACTTTAGTTTTCGCAGCAATTCTCCTGGAACTATTGAAACCAGTAGATTCATTGATTGACTCACTGCTTTCTAGTTTCCAGTGTTCAAAGGAGCATACAAGGCTCATTTTACAAATAAACAAGTGCACTGGTGTCCAAAATTAAAGCAACAAACCGGTGTTTTCCCGCCCTGTATCTGACTCAAGATATAATCATACAAACTATCAATAGATATCCGTACGATCGTGTTCCGCAAGGATGGTGGCATTCCGGTACACGGACAACCACACCAACGATGACGTCAGATCACTTATCAAACGGGGTAATGTTTGCCGTGTAGTCTCACTTCCACAGTCGCTGTGTACACGGTCCCTGACGGTGCAGTATGGCACAGAGAAGATGTCTACTAGGCTCTCTGCGATGGATTGCCATAGGAAGAATGGAAGAAGGACTGTAGCAAATTGATGCGGCCCGATAACTTAATGTGAATCGTTCTGTTGTTTATCGGATGTCACGACAGTTTTAGAGACCTAAACTTTATTCCGAAGACCAGGGCAGGGCAAACTACGTATGACATCAGAAAGAGAGGACCGTTATTTGGCGGCCTTAGTACTTCACGCCAGTTGGCATGTGACCTCCCAGCTTACACTGGACACGTTGTATCGAAGTAAACGATGTACAGAAGGCTTCGGCAGAGTGGCCTTTATTGTCGGAGACGTGCTGTTTGTTGCGTATAGATTGAGTCGTTCACATGCCACCTGGATGGTCGAACAGTGCGTCAATGTTCTCTTCATAGATGACTCCCGCATTGGTCTGGAGAGTAATTCTCGACGGATTCGCATCTGCAGGGAACGTGGAACACGATTTCGGAACCCAAACATTCTGTAAAGAGGCCGATATCGAGTAAGGTCGCTAATAGCGTAAGCAGGGATTATGTTGACCACTCGAACACAGCGTCATGAAACTGTACGGGTGAATCGGCAAGTTTTAATTATTGGCAGGTATCGTGGCGAGATCTTAGGACCTCATATGCGATTACAGGGAGGTGCTGTGGGCTCAGACTTCGTATTAATGGACGATAATGTTCGACCTCACAGAGCGCAGATGGTTGACGTTTTATTGGAAACGAGATATTGCACACGTGGGTTACCTAGTCCCTCTCCCTCTTTGAATCCCATAGAGCGCACCATGGCATCATCCACCAACCACTCTCCAAAACTTGAGAGCAGCTCTGGAGCATGAATGCGCGTTATAGCCTCAAGATGAGATTGATGACATCATTACCAGCATGCTGTATCGTAGTCAGGCCTGTACTGTTCCCAGAGGTGGTGAAACCCCACACTGAGCACATTAGCCAGCTGTGTGCAAATCCGTTAAGTTATAAAAAACGAAGAACATTTTGTCCTCCGTTATATATGTTGCAGTTGTTTACGTTCTGTACTCTTTGTTTTTAGTTTACTATCACCTATTTATATTGTTTTGTGGCAAAATAAACGCAACCTTCAAAACTTTTCGTTTGTGGCTTTAATTTTGGACACAAGTGTATGTTATGGACCTCTTCCAATGAAGAAGAACATGCAGTTCCAGATGATGTGATGAAAATTCTACATTACATACAGAGGTGCCGGGCTTGGCGTACTTTCACAGAAAGTCACCTGACTGTACTGAAAAATCAATTTATTCACACAATCAATTTATGTTCACAAACGTAAGTTCTGCTGTCCGTTAGGAGTTCAAAACAAGTAATAGAAGTCCTTCCTGAAAATAAACGAATGATTTCTTTGACAGCTTGAAGTTCCTAGCAAACAACATAACTAAATCTCTGCTTGAAACTATCTCATGAAAAGTTCTCTTGCAAACGAAACAGAAACCAACAATAGGTAGACAATTAAAGTCCCATCTCACGAGTAGTACAAGCAGCTCCAACTTCCGAGTCCACGGCCAACGTAGCGGGTCGCGATGAGCAGTGGTCTCGGGTCGCCAGCGCGACGTCCGATCCAAGCAGCGACGAGGTGCTGGGGATCTTCTGATTCTGCTGGCGGAGTTTCTGTTGGCGGAGACGGAACTGCCTGCTGCTCGCCAGACGAGGGCAGCTATACCCGTTTGATGAATGACTACCAGATAGTTATTGGCCTAGCGATGCGGGCTCAGACTGGCTGTAGAAACTGGCAGGGCCGATGCAGCAAAAGATCTGTAGATGTGGCGACTTCTACTGCTCTTGCGCGCATCTTCTGGTCTAGCCTGCTGCCTGCATGTCAGGCGAAGTTCGGCTGATTTGGACCAGTGTTCCTGCAGAGCTGGAGTGATGACCCGCATATCGTTGCTACGTTGCTGGTTCGCGGCGTTGCAGGAGACCCCGGACACACGCCACATACCCGACGAGCAGAAACCGTTTCGTAAACAAAGAACTTCAAGCATACTGTATGCCCTGTAACTGTTCATTTGCACTTCGTAATACGTATATATTTTTGACATGATTTTTGTACGTTAGGAAATACAATTTTAACTATCTTTTATTCAGAATCTTGCACCAAGGGAAGCAGGGAAAAGGATGTTATTTGTAATCGATATCCCCTTTCTACAACACAAACTGTACACATATACTAACAGGGTTCTTTATTTATCAGAAAGAATGCTACTTATCTTTAAACAAGTTTTTGCGGTACAAACTCTTCTGTAATAGTCCACATTAGCCTCAATGCTGGTGACCGCTATAAACACTACACTCTCGTGGTCGATGACGTGAACTGACGGACGCCAACTGGAATGGTGACAGCTATTAACTGAGCTGACTGCGACTGCAACAGACTGTCTGTGACTGGACTAACTGTCTGTGACTGATAGGGACCTCTGGTCGGCGGCAACGAACTAAATGCTGGCAGTCGAGAGAGCATTAGTGGCGTGTTGCTTGCGAGTCCGTCTTTGGCCTCTCTCCTGGTAGGTGCGATTGATTCAGCGCCTATTACCGATGTTCTAAAATGGTTCAAATGGCTCTGAGCACTATGGGACTTAACATCTGAGGTCATCAGTCCCCTAGAACGTAGAACTATTTAAACCTAACTAACCTGGGGACATCACACACACCCATGCCCGAGGCAGGATTCGAACCTGCGACCGTAAGGTCGCGCGGTTCCAGACTGAAGCTCCTAGAACCGCTCGGCCACACCGGGCGGCAGAATATCGATCTTCCTGCAACTTCTTTGCCCACCGGTGTGCTGGCGACAGCTTAACCCAGCACAGTTATCATGTATTGAAAATGGGTGCCGACCCGAAGTCGGGTAAATAAAGAAAGTGAAAATTACAACTTTGGCTCGTTTTTCGCTGTACTCATTTGATAATAGTACACTCCTGGAAATAGAAAAAAGAACATACTGACACCGGTGTGTCAGACCCACCATACTTGCTCCGGACACTGCGAGAGGGCTGTACAAGCAATGATCACACGCACGGCACAGCGGACACACCAGGAACCGCGGTGTTGACCGTCGAATGGCGCTACCTGCCCAGCATTTGTGCACCGCCGCCGTCGGTGTCAGCCAGTTTGCCGTGGCATACGGAGCTCCATCGCAGTCTTTAACACTGGTAGCATGCCGCGATAGCGTGGACGTGAACGGTATGTGCAGTTGACGGACTTTGAGCAAGGGCGTATAGTGGGCATGCGGGAGGCCGGGTGGACGTACTGCCGAATTGCTCAACACGTGGGGCGTGAGGTCTCCACAGTACATCGATGTTGTCGCCAGTGGTCGGCGGAAGGTGCACGTGCCCGTCGACCTGGGACCGGACCGCAGCGACGCACGGATGCACGCCAAGACCGTAGGATCCTACGCAGTGCCGTAGGGGACCGCACCGCCACTTCACAGCAAATTAGGGACACCGTTGCTCCTGGGGTATCGGCGAGGACCATTCGCAACCGTCTCCATGAAGCTGGGCTACGGTCCCGCACACCGTTAGGCCGTCTTCCACTCACGCCCCAACATCGTGCAGCCCGCCTCCAGTGGTGTCGCGACAGGCGTGAATGGAGGGACGAATGGAGACGTGTCGTCTTCAGCGATGAGAGTCGCTTCTGCCTTGGTGCCAATGATGGTCATATGCGTGTTTGGCGCCGTGCAGGTAAGCGCCACAATCAGGACTGCATACGACCGAGGCACACAGGGCCAACACCCGGCATCATGGTGTGGGGAGCGATCTCCTACACTGGCCGTACACCACTGGTGATCGTCGAGGGGACACTGAATAGTGCACGGTACATCCAAACCGTCATCGAACCCATCGTTCTACCATTCCTAGACCGGCAAGGGAACTTGCTGTTCCAACAGGACAATGCACGTCCGCATGTATCCCGTGCCACCCAACGTGCTCTAGAAGGTGCAAGTCAACTACCCTGGCCAGCAAGATCTCCGGATCTGTCCCCCATTGAGCATGTTCGGGACTGGATGAAGCGTCGTCTCACGCGGTCTGCACGTCCAGCACGAACGCTGGTCCAACTGAGGCGCCAGGTGGAAATGGCATGGCAAGCCGTTCCACAGGACTACATCCAGCATCTCTACGATCGTCTCCATGGGGGAATAGCAGCCTGCATTGCTGCGAAAGGTGGATATACACTGTACTAGTGCCGACATTGTGCATGCTCTGTTGCCTGTGTCTATGTGCCTGTGGTTCTGTCAGTGTGGTCATGTGATGTATCGGACCCCAGGAATGTGTCAATAAAATTTCCCCTTCCTGGGACAATGAATTCACGGTGTTCTTATTTCAATTTCCAGGAGTGTATCTACCAATGGACAGTGAAGGGTGCCAAGATAAAGACATTTGAAACATCCTCACCGTTATCTGCTTTGCTGCATTTTGACTGTGGTTGTAATTGGTGTAACCTGTGTGCTCATAACACATTTTTTTAGTGCTACAGTAGATATGAATAATACAAACTGCATAACATAACTATTCCAATGAAAAAAGAGCACTAGTATCATCATCCATATCAATAGGTTCAAAAAATGGTTATCTCCGGAATACTCAAACTGGATTACAGACGATGATTACTAAATATGTTGTAACGATGAATATTGTTTCACCCTGGGTCAATTATTTCATAAGAACTTCACAACATCATTTTCACACTCGTAGTACAGTGAATCACTTTTTGTGTCACTTGGAGAATTTACTTCCTATAAGATGATTCATTTGCCAACTCACAGGTTCAATTAAATTAGACGAAATGTATACTCCCTAGAGCAACAAAAAATCTCTGAAAAAAGATATTTGTTAACGTTTAGTATCAACTTAAATATTAGGAAGTCCTTTCTCATGGTATGTGGGCAACTTTTAGCCTATCAAGAAAATGCAATGTAATTGATAAGCGCTTCAGACAAGAAGAGAACAGAAGCTTTTGACATGTGATGTTACAGAAGGCTGCTGAATGTTAGATGGATTGACAAGTATAACGAATAAGAAGGTAGTGAATCGAAGAGGAGAAAAAAGAAATTTGCACAGCTCAACTATAAGAACGGATCAGTAGACTGAATACTCTTGAGGCATCAAGGTATGGGCAATTTGGTGATGGAAGAAAGAAAAAAATGTTCAAATGTGTGTGAAATCTTATGGGACTTAACTGCTAAGGTCATCAGTGCCTAAGCTTACACACTACTTAACCTAAATTATCATAAGGACGAACACACACACCCATGCCCGAGGGAGGACTCGAACCTCCGCCGGGACCTGCCGCACAGTCCACGACTGGAGCCCCCAAGACCACTCGGCTAATCCCGGGCGGCTCATAGATGAAAGTCTGACGATATGAATTGTAGAGTGAGGCGTAGGGATGAATACAGTAAGGAAGTTCAGATGGATACAGATTCCAATAGTTATTCGAAAATGAAGAGTAGATCAGCGTGGAGAGCCGCATTGAACATCTTCGGACTGAAGACCACAACAGCGGTAACAAATTTAAATATCGCCTGAAAGCGAACTATCACTGATGCTAGGTTAATTGGACCCCACACCAGTTTCCCGAGCATAATAACCTTAGTACGTCGCGATGATTGCTGGTGGAGTTTTTATTGGAACCTATCAGTGAGCATATCTCTGTCACGTAATGGAGAATACGATAAATTAAATTCATAACACGAGGCAGTGGAATCACAATCGTAACTTTCTATTTACTGTATTTCCGATAATACAACTTAGTCTAATATTTTTCGGTAACAGAGACAAAAAATGAAATTAACGTAACATTTATTTTTCGGAGAACTTTATTAATTTTGCGGGCAAATTTAGTTCGAAATTATAATCATATTTGAAATTATTACTGTCATGCAATAACTTATTCCGTATAATAATTTGACAGTATTTGCAAAAGAAGCCTTCATACAAAAACAATACCGCTTACAGTTGTAGAATTTTAATGCGGCACGACCGGTTTTATGGCCTATAGCCACATCTTAATGTGTGCACCTAGAGAGAAAACAATAAAAACCTAAGTGACAATTCATACTGTCCTGATCCACCGGGCTAGGTCATGATATTACGGTCATAAAAGCCTAGTCCTGATAATTACAAAAACATCACATTAAATCTATTAAAGCAGGACGGAAGAAGGAACCACGCTTTGCTGGTAAAACGTAATTATCCGCCAAATGCAGGCAGTCATTGCAAAAACAAGAGGCGAATAGTTCGTCCCTCAACCACCATAAAAACGGGGACGAACCTGCAACCAAAATAAAATATCACAACGGAATAAAGGGACCCAGGACACTATCCCGCATCAAACGAAGAGTTTGAATCCTAAGATTATTATTTACTTTTGTTGTAGCTTCGTTCCGTTTTTACGGTGGGTGAGGTACTCTCAATTTGCCCTGTTTTCAAATGACTGTCTGCGACTGACGGGTAACGCCGTTTTACCAACAAAGCTTGGATCCTATGTTGGTGTTTTTAATAACTAAAAGTAACGTGAGTAGTTTTGTATAATTGTCAGTATAAGTTTTTTAAAATTGTAATGACACAACCTGGGTCCGCTAGACCACACGAATTGTCACATAAGTTTTTATTGTGTCCTCCTTGTATGTCCACTGGAAGATGAGGCTATAGACCATTAAACCGGTCGTGCCCCGTTTAAGAATATTAGACAACTTTTGGCAAGATGTACTACCATAGGTGCGGATGCCCGGAACACAGAGACGTGTAATGTAAAAGAAGTGTTTAATTAAGTATGAAATTCCATTGATGTAAAACATCGATTTGTAATAACATGGTGAACTGTGAGTTAGTTACCGTTAAGAAGCTGTCATGCAGTAGCAGTTAATCTGTTTCGGCGCAAGCACTAGGTGTTATGAATGTGGTGAGAAAAGTTATTAGGGAGAGTAGTAATAGAGTTATGTTCAAATGACGCAAGAGCAATCAGTTGTGTTCAGATTTTAAGAGCAAACCCATTCTCTACCAACTGGTCAGTTATTGTTTTAGCGAGCCATGTTTCTAAAGAGTCATATTTTTGGCTGCTCCCAACTAGAATTGATATTCTTAGAAAATACGCACGTGAGTAATAATTTGTTATTAGAATTTCCAGAGAGAGGTTCGTAATAATTTCCCAGATGATGTGTAACGAACGCACTGAACATCCGCAAATGATTCATGACCATGGTACGACATTACATTTGGCATTTCTCGTCCAAGCCATTCCGATGCAAAACAGGTGCACAAGTCACGGCGAAACACATATGTAGGTCACAGGATTTGACACTTTGGGATTCTTTCTTTCGGTGTCAAAGGATAAGCCTGTGAGATAGAAAGATGACCTGACTGTATCGGTAAAGTGTAGGGCAGAAACATTTGACCGTAGCCCGGGTAAATTTCACCGACTTTGAATTACGTCACGATACCGAACAAATCACCCGCGTAACCATATTTCTTTTTCTTTTTAAGATTCCGTACCTCTATCGGTAAAAGCGGAACCCTTATAGGGTGGCTTTGTTGTTCGATAAAAACCTTATAGGGTGGCTTTGTTGTTCGACAGTTTGCCTGCCTGTCTGTCTGTCTGACCGACTGGTAAGAACCTTTTTTATCAGGAATAGGTAAGCATATGAAAGTGACTATGTCCCATACCAACGTCTACGAACCCCCGGCAGTATAAAGCATTTAAGCCTCTAAGTCAGTGCAATCAAAAGATACGGCAAGTTATGTCAGATATTTTTGTGCAGCAACCTCACTCGTCAAAGTCTAAAGGGTATTTCCTTTTGACCTAGAATCGTGAAATTCTGCGCGAAGCAAGATTTAAGAGTAATAGTAAAGGGAAGAATTCGGTAATTATTAATTTTTAATTATATCCCACGAAAAAATAAGTTTTTGTAATTTTTTATTCGTCTGTCTGTTTCTCCGTCTGTTCAGAACAATTTTACTCAGGCACGCATAGGAGTATCGAGTTGAGATTTATGTCACATACTAATGTCTATTGGCCTTCGGCGGTCTAGAAAGTTTAAGGTTCTAAGTGAATGTAATTTAATGATGTGGACATTATGTCGCATATTTTGATGCAAATTCATACATCGCTACCTATAGAGTACTCCCGCTGACGTAGAACCATGAAATTCGGCGAGAAGTAACGTTTCACCATATTAGCAAAGAAAGAATTGAAGAATTTCTTAAATTATAATTATATCACTTAGACATTGTATTTTTGCTGATAGAACTTCATTGATTTCATCATCATCAAAAGCATAGGGAAAATTATTACTGCATGCAAACATTAAAAGTGAACTGAAGTCACGTCTTAGTAAGTAAAGAAAAATATTTTATTAAATCTACTGTCTCTGCGTATATAAACTGAATCCCCTGCTCGCATGTTTTTGTATGACCAGGCTAGTCTCAGGAGTTACTGTAGAGATTGTGATAGCTCCTTGGAATTCCCGGAACCGGTATCTTGCCAGCATCGGTATCAATCGTCGAGAAACGTGATTCCCGGGATGCGTGAACTGCCCACATGAGTAATTAAGCTTGTACGGAACCCTCAGTGCACCACTCCTACTCGAACTTCGACAGTTTTTGTTTCTTACTTTTTTCTTTTTCTTTCACCACTCTTCTGACTAGTTTGATCCCGGCTACACCGAATTCCTCCCCTGTACCAACTTCTTCATCTCTGAGTAGGACTTGCACCCAAAATCCACAATTATTTGTTTCAGACTTTGGCCTGCCTTAAAGGTTTTACCCTCCACTGCTCCCTCAAGTATCATGAATGTTATTGCTCAACGTTTTAATACAAACCCTATTACCCTGTCCCTGTTCCTCTCCTTGTCAACTACGAGGAATTCCTCCTTTCTTTCTTACCAGTCCACATTATTACAAACGAAGTTCACCATTAACACAATTCGAAAGCTTCTGTTCTCTTCTTTTCTGGAATTTCCACTCCCCCCGTCGGAGGTTCGAATCCTCCCTCGGGCATGGGTGTGTGTGTGTGTGTGTGTGTTGTCCTTAACGTATGTTAGTTTAAGTTAGATTAAGTAGTGCGTAACCTTAGGGACCGATGATCTCAGCAGTTTGGTCCCATAAGACCTTACCACAAGAAGTAAAGAAAAGGAATTTCCACAGTCTAATATGCACTTTTAGACAACACTGTACTCCAACCGTTCATTCTTAGCAATTTCTGCATCAAAATAAGCCATTTAACGAGTAATTCCCTCTTTACTTTGCTAATCTGCTTCTTGTGTCTTCCTTACTTCTTCCGTCATATGTCATTTTCCTTCCATGACAGCAGAATTGATTCACTTCCTTTACTTCCTGAAACATAGATTTTATGATAAGTTTGGCACTCAACTCAGTTTCCCTACTCCTCATTACTTTCGTCTGACTTCGGTTTACTCTTAATCCATAATGTGCGCTCATTGGACTGTTCATTCCATTTAACAGGTCCTGTTACTTTATTTCTGTTTCACTGAGGATAGTGAAGTCATAATCGTATATTATCACTGAAATCCTTTCACCATGAATTTTAATTCCTATCCCGAAACTTTCTTTTATTTCACTCTTTACCTCTTAGATTAATTGAACTAACAGTAGGGGCAAGAGGTTTGATCTTGTCTTACAACTTCGATAATCCAATCTCATGTTTTTTCTTCCCTCTTGGTTCTTATACCTGTTTTGTACTATCCGCTTTCCCTGTAGCTTACATGTATTTTACCGAGAATTTCGAACATCTTGCATCATTTTATATTGTCAAACTCTCTTTATGGGTCGACAGCTCCTATGAAAGTGTGTTGAATTTTCTATAGTTATGCTTCCATTATCACTCGCAAATTCATAACTGCATCTCTGGTGCTTTTACTTTTCCTAAAGCCAAACTGAGCGTTATGTGACACATCTTCAATCACCTTTACCGTATTTTGTCTATTATTGTTATCAACAGCTTGGATCCGTGAGATGTTATGCAGATTCTCGCACTTATTTGCCCTTGCCGTATTCGGCATGGTGCTTAATGCATTGTTCTAACTGTATGACTGTATGTCGCTTACACGTAGTTTCTATAGTACAAAGCAATTTGAACAGTCGTTTGATTGCTATACCCCCCTAATCATCTGAGAAATTGCGAACGGATATTATCTGCGCCTTCCGTCTTATTTTACTGTAATCATACAAAGCTCTGTAGAACACTCCTTTTTTCATATCAATTCCCATTTCTTCTTTAACCACGTTCCTCCTCGACGTAGAATTTTGCAGTGTACCGTTTCCTCCTATCCATTACCTCCTCTATGTTTAGTAATGGGATTTCTCTTGCTTTTTTATGTTGACGCTGTTGCTTCTAATTTCACGTCACTGTTTAGAATTTTCTACTTGCAGCATCAGTCTTTCAGACAGCCATTTCCTGTTCGGTTTATTCGCATGTCTCCTCCAGCCATTTGCCCTTGACTTCCCTCCTAAACGTCCTATTTATTTCAGTCCTAAAGGACACATACTGCTGTAGTCCTGTCTCTTTCTGAACATTTTTGTGCTTACTTCGTCCATTTCCATTTACGTCTATCTTCAACGATCTTTCTTTTCTTCTGTTACTCTAGGTTTCTTCGCAGTTATCATTCTAATATCCGTACACGCCTGCTCAACAACTGTGACTGCCCTTTTTTAGATATCTCCAGTTCTATTTTAAGAGAACTTCCGATGCAGTTCTGGTAATGAGTGTAAAGAAAGTACAAACACTTATTATACGCTGCCTGTAACACAGGGCTATTTCAGGCACCGCTGATGTCACCAGACGTCCCCACAACCGACCAAGAAATATGTTACTTACAGATGATTGTTGGTTGCTGAAAGGGAACCGGAATGAAGATCAACTAATGTTTTAAGCATTGGCAAAAAACAAAAAGGACCTGCTGAAGGACTCAACAGCTAAACACATACGCGGTCCGCTCACATTAATGACACATCCACCTCTTTTCGATGTCAGCGTGCGATAACCACCAAAGACGGCAGGTGGCAGCATCAGCAGAGGAGGCTGTACAAACCGTGTAGAGGTTGCTGATGTTTTGGGGGGGGGGGGGGGGGGTTGGGAGAAGGGTAAATAGCGCAGTCTCGCAGTGCAGAAGCGGAGCGATTTATCTGACGTCGAAATAGGCATGATAGTAGCCGTTTCCGAAATGGCTATGTTTGTAAACTCTTCACATGCTGCGGTGGTTAAAGTACACCGTGTATGGCAAGATGGCGCTATTCAAAAGCGGCGCCGAGGCATCTGTGATGCACCACAGGCCATACATGACAGAGGTCAACGAAGGCTGCGGAGTTTTCTATGGGTGAATAAATGTGTAACTGTTGAGCAGCCTCCCAAATGAACCAAGAGGCTACCAACAGTGTCTCCTCAACGACCGTTCAGCGAACGTTGCTGCGTATGGGCCTCCTCACCAGGCGCCAAGTTCATTCACCTGTGCTGACTGGTGTTCCTAGGCGACGTAGGCGGGAATTTGCACGTCACCGCAGCAGTTGGACGTCCACCGTGTGGCGCCAAGTGGCTGTTTCAGATGAAACACATTTCGTGCTCCTTCGGACAGATGACTTGTGGCGTGTACGACTTGGAAAGCAAACACTCTGCAACAAATGTCGGTAGGGTCCAGGCCGTAGGAGGGAGAATTATGATGCTGGAAAATCTTTTTTTGGAATTGCTTAGGTAACCTCATCATTCTGGAAGGCACCTCGGGTCAACGCATGTATGTATCTATCCTTGTGAACTCTGTCCATCCTTACATGCAGTTTGTTTTTCCTCGACACGACCGTTGTTCGTAGGGCGCCAGGATGACCACCAGACTTCCCGTATCTGAGCCCAGTCCAGAATCTGAGGGGCTATGTTGATTGCGCTATTCGGGCCTTCAAGCGAGAAACATAGCGCAGGTGGCCAGGCGCACTAAAGTCGGCATGGCTCCACATTCCTGTCGATACCTTCCAGAACCTCACTGACTCTCTTCCTGCAGTTATTGCAGCATTCCACGATGCAAAAGGTGGTTATTCAGATTTTGACAGGAGGTCACATTAATGTTATTAGACGGTGGATATCGTTGTTCGGTGATGTTGGTGATACGCTTCCATGTGCAGAAGTGAGAGGAAGAGTGATGCTACGTCTTATTACACCAATAAAAGAAATGTAAATTTTGGCTAAGCACAACACTTCCTCAAATTGCGAGAGAACGGTTACATGAGACAACGAAAATGTTCTTCTGGAGCAATATTAATATCCAAACGCATGGCTATGAAAGACAATTTAGAAGCAACCACAAATCAAGGGAACCAATCGATTACGGAAATAAATATAAAGCGAAGTGTTTAGAGATAATCAGAAAATACAAACTGTTCTACAGCATTAACTTGTCCACAATCAGGTTCAACGAGGAAAAGGAAATTTTGACAGCAACAATGCTTATTTTTTGAAATTTATATTTAATAACAACGTGACACCCAGTTTTCTCCAGTTTTCAATCGCAGTCGATGCACTGACCAACTGAGACAGCTGTCTACAATGAACGGTACGCTGTGTATAGTTGAAACTGCTTTTACGATCCTTGGAATAATCAAACTTACCAATAATGCACGAGCAACAAAAATGATCCATTATTTTACGCAAATGTAGCAGATCTATCAAACCACTCTCGTAGTTCAGTCATAAATATTGAGATGCGTGAAAAACTTCCGCACTTTTCGTGACGTTTAAATTTATTAATTCTTTGCTACTAACTCCATTCGTAACACAGTTTACAGACAATATCCACATATCCCACTGAATGTACCTACATAAATATATCATTGCACTACAGATTCCTTCAAGAGATATTACGACGAAATCACTGAGAGTCTTGAAGAAATAGGGCATTATGCATGAAGTTTTATTACAAGTATTATTTACCGCTAACACAGTCCTATAGTAGAGTCAACTTTATGAAATCCCCGACATCTAGCAGCGCTTTTGACAGATTTCAACTGCGAAGCGCACACGTCTGAGAGGAAAACAAGAGCCGTTAATGGGGACATGAAGATGCGTTGCCTTAGACACATTTACAAAATCGTATTGGGGAGACGCGAAGCAGCTGCAGCTAGCATACAGAAACGGTTCGATAATTTCAAAGGTGTTTTCAGAAATACATCGGAATGAAATCTTTTCGATATTTCTGTACAAACAGAGTTCATATATTGCTTTCGTTTCTAGTAGAAAACTGCGCAATGAATAGCTGGACAATGATGGATTTCTCAGTTCACACGTCCACTCGGTCACCCATACGTAAACAGACACAATTATAAAATGACAATAATGTTCAATATTTAATTAAGACGAATCACTTGTGCTTCAATTCGTACAAAACCATTGCATATTGATGCAATTAATACAAATTTTCCTACATCAAGCTATAGATGTCTGACTTGCCACAAATTAAGATAAATCAGTTGTGCTTCAACTCGTGCAAAACCATTCCATATTGATGCAATTAATACAAATTTTCCTACATCAAGCTATAAATGTGACTTGCCACAATTTTATATAAAAAATAATTGTACAACCTCTGAGTTAATAATTGTAACTTGACAGAAATCACTGTCATATGTCTATAGCGAGATTGGTGCTATTGAATACGTGTCAGTATTCATTAAATAAAGACTTCAAATACTATATGTACGCGATGTCCCCATTCACATGCCTGCCGACGAGCCAACAATGAAAGTACGTTATAATTTCGAATAACAGGCAACACGTAACAAATATGTAGAAGCAAATCATAACCGCATACTACACAATACGCGTCCATGTAGGACTTCAAATTCCAACAGACTTGTTTTTCTACTTTAGTTATATACTGGCGCAAAATATTCGACTGCGAGAAATATTCAGCTTGCGCTGTGGTGCGTGTAAGAGAACGTATTAAGTTATTACCTTTTGGAATAATTATCATTGTTTTCATTTACTTAGCTATTGAATATGAAGCATAGGATTTGGTTGCAGTGAAGTTCGGATTGGGGGTTTTCCGGTCATGTCCTCAATCTAACAGCTAATTTATTGAACGTAAAGTCATCTTGACAACAGCACGATAATAAATAAACAGAGCTTAATTAACGGACCAACATAGTTACCAAAAGCTGGGATCAAAAAAGAGAATAATAATTAAAATGCCTGCAACACAATGAAACAGAATACAGTGTAACATGACTTAAATCCACTTTGCCCAGCAGGCAGAATTGAGCAGCCGTCATAGTAGTAGCAATATATGGCCCTTGGCTACAGACAAGACCAGACAACAAATGTAGTATATAGTTTTTTCAGTTAACCACCGACACTAAGACAACTCTCAGACTTAATTAAGATCGCCTTCAAAACACGCAGCTAAACATTGCTGTACAGCTACACCCTTCAAGAAATAGTAACTACGACAAGCAGTTATCAACTACGTACACGACTACCTACACATACACTGAGGTGACATAAATCATGGGATAGCGATATGCACTTATACAGGTGGCGGCAGTTACGCGTACACAAGATATAAAAGGGCAGTGCTTTGGCGGAGCTGTCATTTGTACTCAGCTAATTCATGTTTTGAAAGGTTTTCGACGTGATTATGGCTGCACGAAGGGAATTAACAGATTTAGAACGCGAGCTAGATGCATGGGGCATCCCATTACAGAAATCTTGGTGAATTCAACATTGCAAGATACGCAGTGCCAAGAGTGTACCGCAAATACCAAACTTCAGGCATTACGTCTCACCACGGATGACGCAGTGGCCCCAAGGCATACACTTAGCGATTTGAGAGTAACGGCGCCAGCCTAGACTTGTAAGTGTTTACAGACAAGCAATATTGCCTGAAATAACCACAGAAATCAGTGTGGGACATACGACAAACGTATCCTTTAGAAAAGTGCAACGAAATATGGCATTAATGGTCTATGGCAGTAGACGATAGAAACGAGTGCCTTCACTAGCTGCACAAAGTTGACCACAGCGCCCCTGGCCACATCGGTTTGACGCTAGACAACTGGAAAACCGTTGTCTGATCAGATGAGTCCCTACTTAAAATGGTAGGAGATGATGGTGGGGTTAGAATGCTAAAACTGAAGCAATGATTGTCTGGAAATGGTTATGTTTGGCTACCTGGAGACCTTTTGGAGCCACTTATGGATTTCAAGTTCCCATGACAATGGGGCATGCCACAAGCCACAACTGCTCGCAACTGGTTTGAAGAACATTCTGTACTCTTTGAGCGAATGATTTAGCCACCCAGATTCCATGACATGGCTCCCATCGAACATTTGTGCAACATAATCAAGCCGCGCGAAGTGGTCGCGTAGTTTGAGGCACCATGTCACGGACTACGCGGCCACTCTCGCCGGAGGTTCGAGTCTTCCCTCGGGCACGGGTGCGTGTGTTGTTCTTAGCATAAGTTAGTTTAATTAGCGTGTAGGTCTAGGGACCGATGACCTCAGCAGAGTGATCCCTTAGAAATTCACACACATTTGAACATTTTTTAACATAATCAAGAGATCAGGTCGTGCACAAAATCCTGCACCTGCAACACTTTCGTAATTATGGACGGCTCAATATTTCCGCAGGGGCTTCTAACGACATGTTGCGTCCATGGGACGTCGAGTTGTGGAACTACGCCGTGTAAAAGATGGTCCGACACCGTATTGTGAGGTATCCCATGACTTTGTGACCTCAGCGTACATCTCAATACGAATTCTGACACGTAGAGCAAATAAATGAACTTCTCTCACAGAACAAAGTAACAAGGTAAGCTTCTTTGAACAAAAGGCATAAACCAAACTAGCCACCTTACTTTCAATAAAACACAGTAATAAGCGACGCTCACGAAAAATGGCTCTCATCTTTAGACAACACATTCACAAGCCCCGTATGACACCACACAACAACCATAACACTCCACACTATAACTTTAGACCCTTCACGCGTAATATTAATTATTAACGAACGCACTTGGTGCACCGATTGCACTCTGCAGTGCACACTACACTGCATCACTCAGATACTAGGCTGCAACCAAAGATCATACAGTAGGTAGTGATCCCCTTGCAGCGCACAATACCTCCGCTCCCACTGCAGCAACGACGCTGGCCTCCAGCAAGATGCCAGTGGCCTAAACTGAACTGGTAAGTTTCTCTGTCTCCCGTCCGCACTTGCTAATAAAAGTAAGTTTAAGTTCACACACACACGCTCAAACACCCATACATAAACAGATGAATTTATAAAATTACAGAAATATTAGGTGGAATCGAATGTGCTTCATCTCACGCAAAGCCACTAAGTGTTGATGCCATTAGTAGAAATTTTCCTATCTGACTTTACGTGTGTCTGACTTGTTGTAAACATACGTAAATATAGCGTAGAACCTGCAAGTTAATCATTGAAATTGAAGTGAAGTACTGTGAGGTTCAGTACAGGAAATGTGTATATAGGCAGGGTTCCTACGAAAGTTATACACAATGTTTGAAGCAAACATGTATAGAATGTATTATGAAAGTAGTAAATACATGTAAGACATAAACAATGAAGACGGAATTACGTAGATTCTTTCATAACACGAATAACAAAATAAGGCGTTTGCATTTATTAAATGGTAATTAGTACAAGGGTACTGACTGTCCTGTTGCGTTTTTGTATCGTTTGTACTTCGTCAAACCTCCGTTTTACCTAATTAAGACAAAAATTCTCTTCGGTATTGATTCTGTTATGGTCTGCAGTTCTTGACAGTGAGACTGTCAGCCACTCTTCTCCTATCGCTCTTTTAGCAGCTCATATACGGCCTCAAATTGCCTACCACTGCGATAAACGCGCCTTGCAAGCATTCACCTAAGGTTTTTCACGGGGTCCAAATCAAGGCTACTTGCAGGCCAAGACAAGACTTCGGTATATTTATCTTCAAAGCACATTTTTTGCTATGCCGAAACCAGCACAAATGTATTATGTAATTGAGACATCAGGCTTTCGTCCTCTAGGTCCTCATCCGTTCTGATTTATTCTGTATCTAGCATCACAGACTAGAGATAAGAGTTCATTCTACTGTTCACCCAAGCAATGCGTGATTTACCTTCAGTGCAGAATGCTGCCCAAATCAAAACACTTCTACCATAAAAATTTCTGCTGTTTCTTACGTGCTGCTCATCTCTCAGAGCATGTCATTCATATTTGAATTTCATTCGAACCATTTAAATCAATGTTCTCGTCACTGAGGACCATTTCATTCCATTCTCAAGTCCATATGTTTTGTATCAAGTGCCAGTCTAGCCTCTTTATGTTTGGGTGTTAGAGCAGATTTCTGCAACCATTTCTTGAATGTAAGACGTTTTCGTTTGACGAAATTTGTCTTATACGTCCGGCAATTACCGACAACAATAAATCAGCAACAAGCTGAGAAGAATAACAGTTTGTGGCGCTCGCTGTGAGCTAAGGTAACCTCTTCGATGCCTCCAATAATTTTCAACTTTGCCCACATCGTGGGCCCAGTCTGACTAAATTATCGATTTCTACACTTGAACAGCTCATCTTCTTGGCAGTTTGACGATTAGAGAGTCGCATTTCCTCTTGCGTATTAGACAGTCCCAGTTCCTCGTGCATACCGATTTTTGCTTTTTATCACGTGGTACTCTTTTCCAGGTTGTTTTGTCACAGTCGTGGTACATGTACACAGCGTCCACTGTCGCTAATGGTATCTGTTTCCCATCTGCAGTAAAGACATATACTCACACATTAACAGTTCACAGAGCCGACTACCTTCATACTGAGTCCCACCCTCTGCCGCCTGAATCATGATTGTCTTGTTACATACCATACTATTGCCGCCAAATGCGATGCCATTCGGCTGCATTTGTCAGTATATAGGATCTCATTATCCAATACACTGTGCGTAACTATTGCAATCGGCAATGTTAATTTTTCTACAGACATCCAGGTATTAATACTGATTTCCACTACTCTAGTTGTAACAATGTCACTGCATAGTCGCCACTTATTTCAATACCCTGTATAACTATAGAGCCGTATGCAAGTGACTCAGCTGTTAGTTTGTTCCACTTAAAACCAATGATGCAATGCTGATCCTACCCTTTCTCTGCTTGCTGCGTACAAGATCTCCTGGTGCAGCCTACGCCGATGATCAGTCCTATCTGTCAACGTGGTGGGGTGTCGTCTCATAAGTTCACTAACTGAAAGTGTTTAGTCAACTCAAACTACTGTTTCCTCACACCGTATTGGTGCTAAAACTCCCTTAAAACATAGTTACTAATAAGTTTTCCGAACTGTGTGCCCGTAGTCGTAGAACTACTAACTCTCTGCTTCTTTAATTGCAGTTAACTTCCCATCCCATAACATCTGAATGCAATACCTTCCGCGAACGCGACTGACCACAAATGAACTTCCTCAGTTTCCGACTTCCAACTGTGTACTTCGACTCTACTCTGCACAAACTTCACCATTCACCCAACCATCGCTAAAATAAATACAACTTCCATTCTGCAGAATACAATTCGTTACTCTGCCAGCAAATCGCCATGTCCTCTCAGTATATTTTTCCATTTCAAGTTTCTACCGTCAACTGCCTCTTCCTTTTCGATAAAATTATTAAGATGAAACTTGACCCTGCCGGAGCACAGCAATTTTTGCTTAAATAGAATTGTACTTTTACACACACTGAAGGGCCAAAGAAACTGGATAGGCATGCGTATTGAAATATAGGTGTATGTAAATTAGCAGAATACGGCGCTGCTGTTGGCAACGCCTATATAAGACAGCATGTGCCTGGCGCAGTTGTTAGATCGGTCACTGCTGCTGCAATGGCAGGTTATCAAGATTTAAGTGAGTTTGAAAGTGGTGTTATAATCGGCACACGAGTGATGTGACACGGCGTCTCCGAGGTAGCGATGAAGTGGGGGATTTCCCGTGCGACCATTTCACGAGTGTATCGTTAATATCAGCAGTCAGGTAAAACATCAAATCTACAATCGCTGCAGTCGTAAAGAGATCCTTCAAGAACGAGACCAATAACGACTAAAGAGAATCATTTAGCGTGACAGAAGTGCAACCGTTCCGCAAATTGCTGCAGATTTCAATGCTGGGCCATCAACAAGTGTCAGCGTGCGAACGATCCAACGAAACATCATCGATATGGGCTTTCAGAATCGAAGGTGCACTCTTGTATCCTTGACGAGTGCGATACACAAAGCTTTACGACACGCCTGGGCCCATCAACACCAACATTAGACTGTTGATGATTGGACCATGCTGCCTGGTCGGACGAGTCTCGTTTCAAAACGTGTACTGGTATGCAGAGAACCTCATGAGTCCATGGACCCTGCATGTCATCAGGGGACTGTTCAAGCTGGTGGAGGCTCTGTTATGGTGTAGGGTCTGCGTAGTTGGAGTGATATGAGACCCCTGATACGTCTAGATACGACTCTGACAGGTGAACGTACGTAAGCATCCTGTGTGATCACTTATATCCATTCGTGTCCATTGTGCATTCCGACGGATTAGGCAACTCCAGAAGGACAATGTGACACCCCACACCTCCATAATTGCTACAGAGTGGCTCCAGGAACACTCTTCTGGGTTTAAACATTTCCGCCGGCCGCCAAACTCACCAGATATGAACATTATTGAGTGTATCTGGGATGCCTTGCAACGTACTTTTCAGAAGTGGTCTCCACTCCGTCGTACTTTTACAAATTTATTGACAGCCTTGCGGATTCATGGTGTCCGTTCTCCGCAGCACTACTTCAGACATTAGTCGAGACTATGCCACGTCGTGTTGCGGCACTTCTGTGTGCTCACGGTTCCCCTACACGATATTAGACAGGTGTAACAGTTTCTTTGGCTCTTCATCGTATAATACAACGAGTAACTAGGAAGGAAATCGAGTGGGAAGTTGTTGGAGGATCCGTCCTGTTATTCGGCGGAACTATTTTAAAGATACTATAAGGATTGTTGGGTGAAATTTTAACCCCAGTTTCACGAATACGAGACCAATCTCAAAACAACTCCTTCAGCATAGATTAAGTGACGCTTGCATCAACACACCCACAGATGGAGTAAAGGTGTTGGAATGTATTACTTATTTTCTTACTTTAAAATTCATCGTCAACCGCTGGACTGGACTCAGCAGTCACAGAGTAATGATGTGGTGAAGAGACTTGTGTGATTGCACCCTCATGGTTTATTTCACTCTGTGCTGAGAACTGAAAAGAGACTCACGAATCAGACGTCATTTCATTGAGATGGGCAAGTAATGAAGTAACTGTTGCCTCGGAAACATTCATAAGGCGAAACGTTTATCCTCCTTATAGAAACGCGAAGTTGGTTTGCCACATGTTCCACACCCACGAGAATCATGCCATTTTTTGGGTTTATGGAACGAAAACTGAATCTAATCTAATCCAATAAAATCCGATCACGGATGGATCGAATTTCAAAAACAGAAGAAGGAATTGTTGGTTGTAAGGTGCGCCAGTTAGGCAAAAACCCGTTTTTACCAAGTTCCCAAACATGTTTCAGCACCTCTGTGCCATAATCAGTGGGTTTATGCTCTATTTAATATGTAATAGGAACATTTTTCTGAAAGATTACAAAATTATGTTGATATTTACTTCGAACAACAACTAATTTATTTTTGTTAGTACCTTCACAATCGGTTTCCGTGGATTTTCAGGACCACTTGTGCATTCTTTATTACAGGTAGCATGTCATCTGCAACGAAACGATGTTGATGATAAATTTTGTTGGGAGTTAATGTATCATTTTATGTTCTAAACGTAATTTAGTTTGTCGTGATATTCCGCGCCTATATTCGTTTTTACTTACGTTTTCGTATGGCGGGCCCTTTTATTCTCAGCATCAGGGTCAGGTGTTGTGAAAGACACGTAAATATAACATGTATTTTCACAAAATAAGGTCGTAATAGCACTTTGCACTTCACCAAAACACACTGTAATTATGGTTGTTGTGTGTCCCAGCCCAGTCAGTTTTCCTTTGTTCACCAGTGAGTTTGGCACCAAATTTTCATTTTGTTTACATTGTGTGTGTGTGTGTGTGTGTTTGTGTGTGTGTGTGTGTGTGTGTGTGTTTGTGTTTGTATGTGTGTATGTATGTGTGTTCTGTACGCTTCTTAGCTGTTTGTGTAGCCTTTTGCATGCTTTTCCTTCGTATGTGTAAAATGTGCATAGTGTAGTGTATCCATTTATCACGTGTGTGTGTGTGTGTGTGTGTGTGTGTGTGGGTAGACTTTTTAGCTGTTTCTGTTATCTTTTTTGCAAAGTTCCTTTAATGTGTTAAATATTGTGCCCTTGGAGAGTGTGATGTATTCATTTATGACCTGTTGCCCTTCTGCTGTTGCCTTCTGTATGTGGAAGTTTTCCTCAATGGTCAATTTGCTGTGTAGGCTGTGGCTGGGTTTTAATGTTCTTAAGTCTATTTCTATTGTAGTTGGAAGGTGATTGTGGGCTATTAAGTGGTCAGCGAATGTGCTATGGGAGCTTTAGCAAAACCCAGCCACAGCCTATACAGAAAACTGATTATTGAGGAAAACGTCCTCATACAGAAGGCAATAGCAGAAGAAAAACAGGTCATAAATGAATACACTACTCTCTGCAAGGGCAGACATCGGTCTTGTCGATACCACGTCGTGTTGCGACACTTCTGCGTGCTCGCGGGGGCTCTACACGATATTAGGCAGGTGTACCAGTTTCTTTGGCTCTTCAGTGTATATAAATTTATTACGACCCTTATATCTTCACTATATAAGGTGTACTGTTTCTCCTGGGTGGGCTTGGGTTGAAAAAAATTGTAAAGTAAACATTACGATAGATTTTGTAAATAATCAACAAGTACGTTAAGATTGTAACTGTAGAAATTCTTCAAAGTTGGGGAGATTACTTGCGTAACCTATCAGGAATACGACTAACGTTGTTAGCGTTAGAAGGTGTTCTTGAAACAGCCGCCTCTAACATGAGGAACAGACGCTCCCCACAAGCCGCCCAATCTGGGTACAGACTCTTGCAGTTATAGATTTTTGGTTCCTCCGCTCTCTCAGCCGTTGGGAGTTAAAAATTCCTCATCCGCCTATGAGACCGTTGACCGGTTGGACATAGATCAGGAAACAATATTTAACAGAAACCTTTTTAGAAAAAAACTGAATTCATTCACGGGTTTCGGTGTGAATATTAAGAAGACTTGTGGAACTAAATGGTCTGAAGAGAGAAAAGCCGCCTTCAGCGCAAGAATGAAAGAAGTGTGGACTGAAAGAAAGAAGACTTCCCAGAAACGCAAGAAATAACTGTTTTCACGGTCTTTAACGGCCAAATTTGTATAATAATAATAATAATAATAATCAACAAGTACGCCAAAGAAGAGGAGATACAACTAGAATGGACATGTTATTCCATGGATTCTTCCGCTTCTATGCATGAGCTATCTTTCCTTTGTCATTCGCTTATCTTACCTGCTTGGATTCGGACCTAAGAGCACGTTCTTGTGCTAAGCTCATCTTGCTGTACCAGCTGATAATGTAAGTTGTACTTAAAACCCGAAAAAATATAATGGTTATTTTGTCAAAAGAATTCGTGTATGTGGTTAACCTATCGTAAATATGATACCTTTATTGCCTTGAGTAGATATGGGCCTTAAAAAAGAATTTTCATTGTTGGGAGCCATCTTAGAAAAATCTTTAACATTTTTCTTTTATCTCATCTACGAGACGTGCCGTCGGATAGGACAATTAACTTTATTTCAGATTCCACGAGACCGGAGGCAGCTACTAATAATTTAACAATTTTACTTTATATCAGGAGATAACATCCCAGGCAGAAAAGGTTTGGTCACAGGATTCCAGTTCCATTATAGGATTTCATTTGTAGATGCTACTCTTGTTATCTTATATTGGAGAATCGAGAAGAAACCACGGAATTAAGTTACGTACTACACCAGTGTACACCGAACAGACTCGGCAGATATTCTCTGGTGCAATAAGCACACAACTTCTCATCAGCCTAGTGATGGATAAATCAGAAAAGGGCAATTAATTATCGATGATTCCGTAACTACCCTGAGAACGGAGCTAGTTTACTGAGTGCTTATACTGTTAATAATATTGCTACATTAGTTATTTCTCTTTTATGCTGAACCATTGCATTAATGTGTGTTTCTTTTTTATATAAGTCACGGCTCATATTTTATTTTATTACATTGCAATGGTACGTTCTCGTACTTTTTATGATACATTTAAACATGAGACCATCTCTTTCGTTACAAAGCCGCTGTAAATTTTCTTCTAGGGCAAACAGAAATTCTCGCTGAAGTCTCCTACTTTTTCCGGGAAAAATAAGCGTACAAGGCAAATAAACAAAAAGAGTTGGTAGTATAAACGAGTAAGCAGCTGCACTGAAGGACGTGAACAGTTTTAAAATAAAGTTATTGCTCCACCGGGAAATTAGGAACCGACGTCATTCTCTCATATGAGGTAACAGAAGCTCACTTCTAGGAGCAATTAACTCTTAATCCATTTATAAGCTGAGTTTCTACAGAAACAATGTAAAGATGTCGAATATCTGAAAGAACTATCTTTCCACGGTTGTGGTTAGCTCCGTCTGTTGTGTATCAATTAAACAACACTGGCTTACTAAATTATGGCAATAGCGAAGTTGATGAAGATGCATTATGCGGTATGTCTGGGAAAACTTTTATGAACATTCGTTGAAAGACGTGTGCAAAGTAGGTGAGTCATACTGGTTTACGGACAAGGCGAGTAGGAAATGGAGTGCAATTAAGAGCTAGCGAATTTGTTTTTAAGAACGAAGTACACAGCGTTGGCCACATTACCTGACGCATACAGATGATGGTCATAAATATGGAAACACTGCGGAAAATGTACGCTTCAACATAAATGCAGATGCTAGCCGGCCACGGTGGCCATGCGGTTCTACGCACTGCAGTCCGGAACCGCGGGACTTCTATGGTCGCAGGTTCGAATCCTGCCTCGGGCATGGATGTGTGTGATGTCCTTAGGTTAATTAGGTTTAAGTAGTTCTAAGTATAGGGGGTCTGATGACCTAAAATGTTAAGTCCCATAGTGGTCAGAGCCATCTGAACCAATTTTTTGGAGATGCTAGCCAGGTCTGCAGGTTCAGCTGTTATATTTGACCACGATCGTCACCTGTGCAAAGCCCTCAGCAAGTTGCGAATGTGATCAGAACGGTGTTCCGTATAGTCGTGAGTGAATTATGAAGGAGCTACGTAGATTCGAACGTGGGGAAAATTGTTGTTGCTTGTATGGTGGGTGTTTCCTGAACAAGTTAGCAAATGTGTTTGGTGTTTCAGACGGTCAAGCATTTAAAATTTTTACCGCATACGGGGAAAGCGGAAAAACATCATCCAGTAAACTGCAAGGTGGGCGAAAACGTGCGTTTAGTGAACGTGACGGACGATCATTGAAGATGATAGTGACGAAAAATAAGAGGACGACAACTGCGAAAGTCTCTGCAGGAACAATTGTCGGACTCATGAGACCTGTCAACACCAAAATAACAGGACAGGACCTTCATAAGAAGGCATCTGCTGGGAGAGCTGTTATTCGAAAACAACTCGTCAGTGGTGCACATGGTCATAACAGGAAAACGTGGTGGCGAAGCCATAAAATCTTGACAATCCGACGAGTCTTCTTTCACAATGTTTACGTTAGAAAAATGAAAGATGGTGGGACTTCAGTGATGATCTGGGCAGCCATATCGTGGTACATCAAGGACCCCATGGTTCCTCTGCAAGTTCGCATTAACTGTCAATATTACGTGACCAGTTTGCCTGATCGGATCCGTCACTTGTTACAGCGTTTGTTCCACAATAGTGACGCTGTGTTCCTAGACGACAGGGCCTATGTTCACACAGTTCGAATCATCCAAGACTGCTTTTGAGCACGAGGATGAATTATCGCATCTCCGCGGGCCAACACAGTCAGCAGATTTCACGAGTATTGAACCATCTGGGATCTACACTATGAGATCAAAAGTATCCGGACACCTCCAGAAACATATGTTTTTCATATTCGGTGCATTGTGCAGCCACCTACTGCCAGCTACTAAAAATCAGCGACCTCAGTAGTCATAAGACATCATGAAAAAACAGAATGGGGAGCTCCGCGGAACTCACGGACTTCGAACGTGGTCAGGTGATAGTGTGTCACTTGTGTCATACGTCTGTACGCAAGATTCCCACACTCCTAAACATCCCTAGGTCCACTGTTTCCGATGTCTTAGTGACGTGGAAACGTGAAGAGATACGTAAAGCACAAAATCGTACAGGCCGACCTCGTCTGTTGAACGACAAAGACCGCCGACAGTTGAAGAGGGTCGTAATATGTGTTACACACACATCTGTCCAGACCATCACACAGGATTTCCAAACCACATCAAGATCCATTGCAAGAACTATGACAGTTTGGCGGGGGGTGATAAAACTTGGATTTCATGGTAGAGCAGCTGCTCGTAAGCCACACATCGTGCCTTTAAATGCCAAACGACGCCTCGCTTGGCGTAAGGAGCGTAAACATTGGACGACTGTACAGTGGAAACACATTGTGTGGAATGATGAATCACGGTACAAAATGTAGCGATCCGATGGCAGGGTGTGGGTATGGCGAAAGTCGGGTGAACGTCATCTGCCAGCGTGTGTATTGCCAAGAGCAAAATTAGGAGGCGATGGTGTTATGGTATGGCGGTGTTTTTCGTGGAGGGGGCTGGCATCCCTTGTTGTTTTGCGTGGTACTATCTCAGCACAGCGCTACATTGAAGGTTTAAGCACCTTCTTGCTTCCCTCTGTTCAAGAGCAATTCGGGGATGGCGATTGCATCCTTCAACACTATCGATCACCTGTTCATAATGCACGGTCTGTGGCTGAGTGGAAACACGACAATAACATCCCTGTAATGGACTGGCCTGCACAGAGCCCTGACCTGAATCCTATAGAACACCTTTGGGATGTTTTGGAACGCCGACTTCGTGTGAGGCGTCACCGACTGATATCGATACCTCTCCTAAGTGCAGCACTCCGTGAAGAATGGGCTGCCATTTTCCACGGAAACTTCCAGCACCTGATCGAACGTGTACCTGCGAGAGTGGAAGCTTTCATCAAAGCTAAGGGTGGGGCAGTATCATATTGAATTCCAGCATTGCCATGAACTTGTAAGTCATTTTCAGCCTCGTGTCTGGATACTTTTTACCACATACTGCACTTCAGAGGGAAGCGTGGGTGATATCCCTCCACCACCTCCGTCAGCGATACCTGAGCTTCCACTTTGCGGGGAGGTTGGTGTAAGAGTTCGGTGAAAAGCAAACGAGACCTTTACTTATCCATTACCAGACGACTGGAAGCAGTCTTGATTGAGAACTACTTTGCTACATCGCACTAGGTATGGTAATGTATTGTTTTTGTGGTGTTTCCATACTTTTGTCCACCCGCTGTATATTTAAAATGATTGAAACTAGTTAGATGACGACGTGACAATAACAACGGCTTCGGATGCAGCGTCAGCAGCACAGCCAAATAAGAATATCTACGTCTACATCTATACTCCGTAAGCCATCTGTCTCTTCCATCCTTTCATGTTCCATGCGTGAATGATTCTTGGGAAAAATCTTAGTCAGTAAACCTCCACAATAGTTGTACCGGCTACGTGATCCCATGGCGAAACGTGCCGCTCTTAGTAGGATTTTGTCTCTCTCTTACATTAATTCATCACTCAAAGGGTCGTACATGGTAAGTGTCCGAGACTGACGAACAATAAACAGGAATCTATCGAAGAGGTGCTTTTAAGCTTCGCAGCCTGGCATCTGCTTTCCACTGCAAATTGCTTTATTTGATCTTTCCACTTCATGTCGCTCCTAGTCGGTAGGTATTATTTCTAGTTATTTGTAGCCAATAGTGTAATCCTACGCCAACGGCTTTGACGCAGTGGTAACAGCGGCTCCCGTCAGATCATCGAAGTTGAGCGCTGTCGGGCTGGGCTAGCACTTGGATGGGTGACCATCCGGTCTGCCGAGCGCTGTTGGCAAGCGGGGTGCACTCAGACCTTGTGAGGCAAACTGAGGAGCTACTTGATTGAGAAGTACCGGCTCCGGTCTCGGAAACTGACTTAACGGCCGGGAGACCGGTGTACTGATCACATGCCCCTCCGTATCCGCATCCAGTGGCGCCTGTGGTCTGAGGATGACACGGCAGCCGTCGGTAACTTTGGGCCTTCATGGCCTGTGCGGGAGGAGTTTAGTTTTTAGTGTCATCTTACAGTACTGGACTTCTATAGCTATTTATTCCCAAAACCTTACACGTATATTATATTCTGGTAGAACTGCTAGTACCTGCACCAGTCACAGCTTCTTTTCAGGTATTCTTGCAGTTCGACACAACTCTCTGGCGTGAATACTTCTTAAAGATAACTGCATCATCTGCGAAGAAGCACACAGAGATTTCGACATAAATCATTAGATCGTCTATAAGTTTTGTAAACCGGTAAGGTACGAGGGTCACTCCAAAAGAAATGCACACTATTTTTGTAAAAATACGGGTTTCATTCTGCATATGTGAAAGTCTTACAGTGTGTAGATACAGCCTTCCCTCTTGTTCTCCAATTTAGTTCAGCCTGTTCCCATGAGTGGCGCCGTCACAGCATGTCTTCAAGGTGACTGCTACACTTGACGTTCGTCAGAAGCAACGTGTTGTCATAGAATTCCTGTGCTGTGAAAAAGAGACAGTGGGAAACATCCACAAGAGGTTGAAAAAGGTGTATGGAGATGCTGCTGTCGATCGCAGTACAGTTAGTCGGTGGGCAAGCAGTTTACGTGGTGAAAGCGGGCATGGCAATATCGAGGATTGTCCTTGTAGCAGCAGGCCTCGTACACCACACACTCCAGACAATGTGCTGAGAGTTCACGAACTGGTGACTGCTGACAGACGCGTCACAGTGAACGAATTGTCACACTACGTTGGGATAGGGGAAGGCATTGTTTGCAGAATACTGAAAGTGTTGGCGTTAAAAAAGGTTTGTGCCAGGTGGGTTCCCAGGATGTTGACAGTGGCTCACAAAGAAACAATAAAAACGGTACGCAGAGAACTTTTGGAGCAGTACGAGAATTGTGTAGATGAATTTCTTGGAAGAATTGTGACAGGTGATGAAACATGGCCTCCTCATTTTTCACCAGACACGAAGAGGCAATCAAGGGAGTGGCATCTTGCAAATTCACCCAAGAAAAAAAATTCAAATCCTCACCTACTTCTTGAAAAGTCATGGCTACGGTGTTTTTCGATTTCGAAGGACTCCTGCTTGTGGACATCATGCCAAGTGGAACCATCATAAATTCTGATGCATATGTGACGACACTGAAGAAACTTCAAGCTCGACTGAGTCGTGTTGGAGCACATCGGCTAAAGCAGGATGTTTTGCTATTGCACAACAATGCACGGCCACTTGTCAGCCAAAAAACCATGGAAGCGATCACAAAACGTGGATGGACAACACTGAAACTCCCGCCTTACAGTCCTGACCTGACTGCGTGTGAGTATCATCTCTTTGGGAAACTGAAAAGACTCTCTTCGTGGAACAAGGTTTGAAGATGATGACTCCCTTGTGCACGCTGCCAAACAGTGGCCTCAACAGGTTGCTCCAGAATTTTACCGTGCGGGTATACAGGCGCTGGTTCCAAGATAGAGTAAGGCAGTTGGGAGGGATGGAAATTATGTGGAGAAATGGAAATATTGTTCCTAAAAGATGTATCTACACACTGTTAAACTTTCAAACATGCAGAATAATAGATGGATTTTAAAAAAATAGTGTGCATTCCTTTAGGAGTGTCCCTCCTACCCTTGAGGTACTCCTGAAATTATTATAACATTGGTATATTTTGTTCCATTACCCCTAGAATCGCTAGGTGCGAATTCCGAAATACTAATAACAAATGGCTCTGAGCACTATGGGACTCAACTGCTGAGGTCATTAGTCCCCTAGAACTTAGAACTAGTTAAACCTAACTAACCTAAGGACATCACAAACATCCATGCCCGAGGCAGGATTCGAACCTGCGACCGTAGCGGTCTTGCGGTTCCAGACTGCAGCGCCTTTAACCGCACGGTCACTTCGGCCGGCTTACTAATAACAACCTGAGTTAAAAATATACCCAACAGTTTTCTGAAATCTCTCTGGATTAATATTTCTTGATTATTACAAAGTACTGTTAATTTTTTACAATACAACAAAGCCAATAACAATTTGTAATGTCAATGTATTTTCTTATATCGTTTTTGTAATCTGTGAGAATGTGAGATTGTTCTTAACTTTTCTATTCCGTTGGCATTTTTATAATAACATCAGGACATGTGGCAGAACATTTCATAAAATATTGGAAACATCATTGAAATCAACATGTACTATTTAGTACAGTATTACAAATAATGTATATATTTGTACAGAACTGTAAAGCTAAGAAATACGAATAAAAATAATTCATCACGTGAAAGGAAATAAAAATTTTAGAAATTAATTTCGAAATTCGTTTAATATTTTGAATATATAAAAGGCTTTACATCCAAACTGCAATTGGCTCTTTGAAAAATATGTTTTCCGGTTCTCTTTCTACACTGATTTTGAACAGACAAATCACCCAAAGCCAGCACATTCATTGATGTGCCAAAAGTCAGAGGATTCCTAACACTGTGTCGAACCTCCTTTTGGCCGGCGTAGAGAAGTAACTGGACGTGGCATAGACTCTACAAGTCGTTGGAAATCCCCTGCAGTTATTTTGTACCATGCTGCCTCTGTAGGCGTCCATAGCTGCGAAAGTGTTAAGTGCACGAACTGATCTCTAAATTGTTTCTCATAAATGTCCTCTGGAATTCATGTCGAGTGTTCTAACTGTCCATAACATTCTTCAAACCGGTTGTGAACCACTATGACCCAGTGACATGGGGTATTATCATCCATAACAATTCCGTCGTTCTTCGGGAACATGAAGTCCATCAATAGCTGCAAATCGTCTCGACGTAGCGGAAAGTAATAATGTTCAGTTAATATCCGGTTCAGTTGGACCCAAGGAGCCATTCCCTTCCATGTAGCCACAACCCACAGCATCACATTACCGCTATCGGATTGGACAGTGTCTTGTTGAAAAACTGGGATATGGTTTCGTGGGCTCTGCACCGCACACGATCCCACCAACAGCTATTAGTAATTAAAATAGAGACTCATCTGAGCAGACTTCGATATCCCAGTGTGTAGAGTCCAAATGATATGCCCTTAAGCCCAGGAGAGGTGCTGCAGGTGATGCTGTGTTGTTAGCATAGGCACTCGCGTCGGTCGTCTGCTGTCATAGCTCAGTAACGCCAAATTGAGCTTCACTGACCTAACGCCGGCCATGGTGGCCGAGTGTTTCTAGGCGCTTCAGTCTGGAACCGCGCGACCGCTACGCTCGCAGGTTCGAATCCTGCCTCGGGCATGGATTTGTGGGATGTCCTTAGGTTAGTTCCAGGGGACATGGCCTCAGATGTTTTAAGTCCCATAGTGCTCAGAGCCATTTTACTGACCTAACGGATGCGGTCATCTTACGTTCCACATTTATTTCTGCCGTTATTTCTGGCAGTGTTGCTTGTCTGTTAATACTGACAACTTGTCGTAAACACCGTTGCTCTCGTTTGTTAAGTGAGGGCTGTCGACTACTGTGTTGTCGTTGGTGAGACTCAATGGCTGAAATTACATTTTCTCGGCACAGTCTTCACACTGTGCATCTCGGAATACTGAATTCCCAAACGATTTCAGAAATTGAACATCTCATGCCTCTGAGCCATACTGCCTCTATAGCTGTCCCCAATTGCGAAAGTTTAGGACCAACTGACCTCTCGATTATGTCGCATAAACGTTTGACGGGATTCATGTCTAAAATGTTCTTCAAACAAATCACGAAAAATTGTGGCCTTGTGACATGGTATATTGCCACAAACAAAAATTCCGTCGTTGTTTTTGAACACGAAGGCCACGAACGACTGCATATTACAAGCAACCCGGATATCTGTTCTGCGTGTAACAATATATTCAACATCGACACTATTTAACACACCTTATTTTTATGATATATGTTTTCTCTCTTGTTATAGCTGACTGAGATAGAGAATGAAAGTGTGAGAATGATAAGTATACATGTACATATGCCTCATTTTCTTGCTATGATAGTACAAATGTCTAAAGAGTAACTGGAGGAAACATGAGAATTCAGTATAGTTCAGATGTTTGATATGAGCAACGAGAAGTCTTTAGCGTCCAAGATCACATGTGCGCTCATATCGGAACTATCTTGTGTTAAGCATCTGGTAATTAAATGCGTCTTCCTCTAATAGCCTTTCCAGTTTTTAGTAAAGGGAAGAGTATTCAGAACAGAGATGAAATGTTTGGTCAGCACTTATCTGTTTGCATTTTGTATAGGCATGTGCATTACTTCAGTAACAGGAGATTCATATTGTTATTAAGAACGACAAAATTACTACTTACAGAGCGGTAGAACAGAATTATATTATGTGTACATTACATTTACTGCTAGTTTCTATCTTCATTCTAGTGTAAGTTACACTCAGATCATGTCGGATGAACCGATTTGAAATATATTGCGTAACTATCTCATCAAGAAATGCAAGGAGCTTACATGTAAGTAAATACTGCGATAAGCATCAAAAATCTCATTTAGAGATAATCGCCTAATGTGTATAGCAGTTACAGAAAAGCAGTCTAAAAGTTGGGGATCGCCACATAAACACAAATACTGTACGGGTTTCAAGTCTTACATTTGTTTCTGTCCTACGTTAGTAGATTTAAGAACAAAATGATACAAAATCTGAGAACATGAAACGCTCTGTATGCGATAACAATAACATGAAATACGATACAAGTGCCTTCATATCCATTTTCACTTCTCGTAAAACCACTTATTCTCCTCTTTTACAAATGGGATCGTTTTAGCTAATCCCTTCCAACATAGGTTCACAGTGTATGTTTCCAGCTGCTTCTGCTGAAAATCAGATACAGTTCTGAACAACTAAGTTTCTCTTCAAGATCATCAATTGCATCGAGAATTGACCGAACCTGCGGTACCCCTGGGCGTTCAGCAGTCAGTCTGATCCACCATACTTTTTGAAATATGAGCGTTGGTTAAATTCATATTTTTTTAGCTGATGGTTTCAAATCGTAAGAATCTCTTTCTTGTGTAACAGTCATTGTGACTGGTATTGTGCCCATAGAATCAATGCTGAGGCTAACTAAATCTTTTGGAACTTCACATACCTTTAGCCTCAGTCGTTTCTCAACGTGAGCAAAATCAAGATCGCAAGTCATAGAAGAGTGTCCGTTCACCAGAAACTATTGTTCTACTTACATAAAGTAATCATTTTCTGTTAGATAAGTAAATGATTCCATGTAAATAAGTAACTATAACCTCAAGATAAGAATGATGATTTTTGTCGATGCGAAATTCGTTTAAGTAATAAATTAAACACATTAAATTGGCTTATGATAATCAAGGTCTACCTAGTGCTTGGGAGCCTCTTTAGCTGTGATCACAATACTGTCTTTTCGAGTGTATTCCTTTCCTTCGCTGGGTAGTTTCTTCCTCTCACTTTGAGCACTAACTTCACTTCTCTTCCTCCGCTTGGTGCAGTTTTCCTCTCCATGTTGCAATGCTGTGCAATATTTCACCTAATAATTACTTCAGCAGTGTCCTACTGATACTTCGGTTGTCAACAATTGAAGCAAGTGTGCGCCAAGACACTAATGGAGAGTTGGGGCATGATTCATTATCTGAACATCGATACCGGACTTCGTCACCAGTGCTATCTGCAGACAGGTGCAAACACCGTTTCCCCCTACTCTGGCACTTCTGTCAGAATATGTGTTATTATCTTGGCATTTACAGCGGAATTTCACTAATAACTCAAATTTTCCTTTTTTGATGTTCGACCTTTTACTTACTTACATCCCGCAATTTTTAAAACTCGAAAGAGATTATTTAGAACTGTCCTGGCTCTGAAACTTCCTGGCAGATTAAAACTGTGTGCCCGACCGAGACTCGAACTCGGGACCTTTGCCTTTCGCGGGCAAGTGCTCTACCAACTGAGCTACCGAAGCACGACTCACGCTCGGTACTCACAGCTTTACTTCTGCCAGTACCTCGTCTCCTACCTTCCAAACTTTACAGAAGCTTCTGTAAAGTTTGGAAGGTAGGAGACGAGGTACTGGCAGAAGTAAAGCTGTGAGTACCGAGCGTGAGTCGTGCTTCGGTAGCTCAGTTGGTAGAGCACTTGCCCGCGAAAGGCAAAGGTCCCGAGTTCGAGTCTCGGTCGGGCACACAGTTTTAATCTGCCAGGAAGTTTCATATCAGCGCACACTCCGCTGCAGAGTGAAAATCTCATTCTGTCCTGGCTCTGTTCACTCGCTTGTTTCCTTATTTTACTTTCGATCCATACCATATCTGCAACTGCCCTAAAAATGAAACACGCACATCACTTTTTTTCCTCCACACAAAAATCCAATAAGATATCTTCTGACACTCCCAAGTAATTTCGGCTTAACCAATGCGTTGAAATAAGAAAGACGTGGATCCAACACTGCATATCAGAAACGAAATAACAATGAAAGAAGTGTACAGAGCCTAGACATCATCGACAAAACGAGTTACCGTGGATGACGTCTGCCGCAAATGCTTGTGTATTTTGGAATGCAGAAGAGATTTCGGATACTGACTACCTGCCAAAATGTAAAAAAATTTTGCGAGCACTAAGCATATCATGTGGGCTCACCGGATAAAAAAACTAGTTAGAAGCCTCGATTTTCTGAGAATAAAATCGTGTTTTGCCTTGAAAATGCAATGACCGATAAAGATTTTTAGGTACCGAGAATGGAGAACGCTTTGAAGAACAAATGTTAGAACATCCAGTCCATTAATAATCTTTTATTTCTACCCAGTCTGGATGACAAATTTGTGTCTAATGATAATGTTTTAGCAGCAGTGATCTGGTATTCTGTGGACCTCAAAGAAAGGGAGAACAACTGGCATTGAGCTCAAAGGGGCTACACCGAAAAATATTTGCATTTCTTTTATTTAGGAAACACAACAACTCACTTTCAAAATTAGGATTCTTAAAATAGGAAGGATGATTTACTTTTTCAACCGTAAATTATATTTATCTCTCCTTCGGCCTACAGTTGATACATCTATCAATTATGAAGATTAGCATCATTCGTAATAAACAGCAATCCAGCGTCTTATTCCACTAAAATACATTTTCCTAATTGGGTGTGCCGAAGGACAGCTGTAAGCGGCGGACGTTTCTTATGGTCTAGAATATTCTCTAATGAGAATATTTTAGGTTTTAATTTAGCCGTTTAATCTTCTGCTTGAATCTGAAGTGTTTCCGAAGTAATCCATCTTGATCTGAAATGGCTCAGTGATACAGTTCTTAGAACTACACAGCACAAAGGAAATATTTCTCAGTTAAATTTCTTAGCTGTTGTAATTAGCGTCTTGTCGGTCCTGTTATTGTGGCTCGACTGCATAACAATGTTATCAAAACATTTTATTTCGAAGTTTGTTGGCGGATTAGAACTATGTGACATACCGGAACTCTAACCCATTCCCTTGGGATGCTCTTACCGACTGACCTCTCCCTGCAGGACACATATCCCGCGTTGCAGCCCTGCTCCTACCTGGACTTCTCTCCTGCTTTCCAAACTTCACAGCGCAGTTCCCACGAGAGGCCAGATCCCTGGTTCGAGTTGTGAACTGGCAGACGTTTTAGCATAGCAGAAAGTTTTAGAAACAGCGCACACTCCTCTGCGGAGCGAAACGTTAATTCAGGAAACAGTTCCGCAGGCTCTGACAATGCCACTATCCATGATAACCTTTATCATTCCTTCCAACATTTCTGCTCTCCCTAGGAGAGCTTCATTGATGTTTAGTAATGGCAGAGGTAAAGCTGTGAGGGCAGCTCGTGAGTTGTTTGTATAGAAATCTGCCACTAAGGGCAATGCCTGCAAAAGGCAAGGTCTGTGGTTCGAGACCTGCTAAGTAACACAGTTTTAATCCGCCAAGAAATTTGAGAACAAAATTTTTTGGTACCATTGTTATGCAGTCTACCTGCAATAACAGGATCAACAAGACGCTAATTACCTCATCTACTAATTCTGCTGAGAGATGGTTGCTGTGTAACGTATAGTTCTATGTATTATGCCACTGAGCCGTATAAAAATAAAGACGGATTAATTTGGAAATAGTTCGACTTTAAGTTTTTTTCTATGGTGCTGAGCCACAGTCTTATAATATTTTTTGACTGAATAAACGGCCATTTGACTGTCTATTAATGTGTTTGTTTTTTGTCCCATCTAGATTTCGGCTTTTGTACTATCATCAAGTACAATGCTAAAAGATCTTAGACCATTAATCTGTCATATCTGTTTAGACTACATTAATAATGCATAATCCTAGCATGTAACCTATGAACTTCATCCCACGAAGATGATTCACATTCCAGGATTCTCACGACTAATGAAACAGCACACACATACATTGCTGAAAGGCCATACTGGAACAAGAAAACCCTCCTCAGCTAGCAGTTGTACCAGTGGGCTTAGTTAGAGTGATGTTCAGGCTCGGGAATTTAGGCTCTGGATGGTGCAGGTGTGGGCTCAGTTAGACGTTTAATTTATTAAACATAAGTCTTCTTGCAAGGGAATAATAAGGCTGAAACAGAACTTAATTTGCAGTCCTACATAGCGCTACAAAGCAGGTCACAAACAAGAAATTAATAATGCAAAAGTCTTTGGTGAAACAGAATGAAACTCGAGCAATCATAACAACCAATAAACTACAGGGCCAGTGGCCAAAAACAGAAAAGAAAATATAGTGACAGTTGACTGGACCTTTGGGCTCCTTCTCCTGCCCCTAATTGATCCCATTTATGGACCGTATACAGATTAGAGCACTCGTATCACATTAAGCAGACACACAGACACTTGTTCAATGAACAGTACGGAGGATTGACATTGATGATGCTCGGTGTTGGTTGCAATAGAGTTTCGTATACTGTATTTCGAGGTGAAGGAATTGTGCTCATGTTGAAAACGCGAATCCCTCAAGGCTGGTTAACGCTGCTATTGACACAGCAGCAGCCGCCGACACAGATACTAAAACTACCTCATTATGGCCGGCGATATGGAAAATAAAAACGGCGAAGCTCAAGAAAGCTGGGCGACAGGCGAAGAATCTCGGTCATCGGTTCTCCCTGCGGGTGGAACGGTGGCTCAGGGGCCATAGGATTCGGGGGATAGACTTGTGTCCAGCACGGGTACGCCCTTACAAGAGGACCATACGTACTTGCCCTCACCAATTTGATTCGTGTTGACAGGGTGTGTAGAGCATAGCTAGGACTTCAAGTTATGTACAGAGGAACACGTGGTTCTCAACTGTTTTCACTAGGGCAGGAGGTGTCTTTCTGCTGCGTACCGGGGCACATGGTTATTGCCGGGAACGGAAGGGTAACCTAACAGCCAAGGAGGCGTGTCGTGATCCTCAGCTATTTCAGTGTGCTGTCCCTTTGCATGCTATAGCCTCCGCCGTTGAAATATAGAGTCTTGTGTCACCGGGAGTGTGAGTAGCTGGCAGTGGCAAAAAAATAAGATCCGTCTAATAAAGCCCTCAAGAAAGCCGTGGGGTACATGCGTCCAGTCACGGCGACGGGACGAGTGACTCCTTATCCGTCTTCGCAAAGGCCACAGCACTTCGACGCATGGGCTCTCGCTCCGGCGAGAGGACCCTCCAATGTATGATGCTTGTAGCGTACAGATCACAGTGCGCCAAATCTTACTGGATTGGAGTGGGCCACGGGGGACTGGCAACCGAACCTGATCTCTATTTTAAGTAACGTTCTAAACAATGTGGTGCGAATTTTAACGTTTTATGAACTGTTGATAATATTTCGAAACATTTTACTGATTTGTTTTAATGTGTTAACAGGTTAACTTTGTAATCCAAGTTTGTCTGTAAGTGACACATCTCCTTATACATTTCTCTTAGCTCCTCTCTTGTTGTACGTCTGTTTTAATTTCACGTGTAGCTAGTGTTTTGCTCTTTCTGAGTTGTTTTAGCGCTTGTGAGATAGACTGATTGTGTGGTCATTTCAAGTGCATGTGTGTGCAACAGTTTTAGAGATTATCTTCACATTCGTTTATTTCAATGACTGTAAGGGTGCAGATGACCTCGTCATTAAGTGCCCATAAACTCCAGACTCACACACATACCTCAACCGTTTTCCAAAATATCGAGTTTGAAAGTCTTAGGCATGCGTTTATATATTATTCTGTGGTCGCTAAGAGGCAGGGAGTCCGTAGCGAAGTAATTAAGTACTATATTTCATAATTGCAATGTCTCTGGGGAGAATCTTGTTGCTGGTACCTTTATTTTTATTCCCACCTAACTCTAACAATAGATTTCATATGACTGTCCCAATTAATAGTATATAATTATTCTTTCTTTATTTGTTAATATTTATCCTGAAAAACAGGAAAACAAAATATTTTTGTAAGGACACTGTAAATAAAAAAGATTTTTGACCATTTTGAACCACATCGGTATAGAGCTTTTATTAAAATTATTGAACCTACATATGTGACACGTTTGAGGCACTGCATGAATCACGATGATACTGATTCTAGAAACATATAAAACAATAATATTGTGTGGTTTACGTTCATAAGCGTTTCTCTATCATCATACACTTTTGCTCCGTACCGCGCATATCTGATCATAATACCGAATATTGGAGCAGATAATTGTTGGTGTACAACTGATTGAATTTTTGTGCAATGTTCTGTTGAAAATCTGTTGTGTTCAATGATGTAATAGCAGGTATGTGGTCGCTTTATAAGATTTGTCATCTGCCTGTAGGAATGAACATCGCAGGGCTGCTCAAATGGATTACAGTTCGGAGGAATTACTTTAATACTAAACGCTGGCAGCAGACACTTCCTACCTTGAAAAATTCCATCGTACAAAACCGGGTTCGTTTGCCCTCCCCATGAATCGAGCAGCAAAAGTAATTGCTCTTCCCTTATATATGGCTTCAAGACTTCTATTAAAAATTTATTGTACAGTAATGTTGTGAGTCCGCTGGGCTTTGATGATGTTATCATAACGCTCTTGTATTTGTGTGCGTACTCATTAGCTGCTTTTTGCAGACTCGACCCAAATTAGTCAGTGGACCCCACAAACAAGGGAAGCATGTTGGTCGTAATTTTCCAGATAAATTGACAGCGTATTGTGCAGTGTGCAGATGTGTCACCTGGTACATATCCTTTCGCTGCACAAGAACCACCTTTGTTCCATGTACAGATAGCGTTCGGTCCTTAGTTGGTTGATATTGGCACCCTAGAACAGACAGTCACAAATTAGCATCGTATGGTCTATAAAATTGCAATTGGTGACAATGACTCAGCTAATTTTATGTATAATACCTGTTCGAACAGTGTTGATAACAAAATCCTTGCCATATTTTGGCCTGAGGGCTCGAGTCTGCATCTGTAAATTTGCTACTGCATTAAGGACTCGCAGCAGTGAAGCGCCGTTCCTCTCAGATACAAATCTGGTTTTAGATCACTCATGAATGTTAGAAGAACACTACCCACGAGTCATAAGTTGAGAATTTAAGTCAGAAAATTGGCTAGGAGCAGCAAGATCCCATTGCTATAAGTTTCTTTTCGTCACCTGCTGATTACATTGTCATGTAACGATCATAGATCCACGAATCATTTGTTTTAAGTTGTTTAGGTCTTGTTTTATGTGTTCTTCTCAAACCTTCCGTGGTTTTGAAGCTTGAATCTCGCCTTCTTCGAAATGTGGCCAAACTCCTTCCTCGATGCTCGCTCGCCAGATTGACGACAATAATCTTGTAATACTGTGAATCATAATCACTGTCCATCTTCCACTGCTTCCACAGCCTCGTAAACGTCTGCTGAAGATGAAGCGACTTCTTCAGTTTCTTCAAACACACCCTCTTCATCGATTCTTTGGAGGGAATCAGTTCGTCTTGTAATACTAGTTGTTTCCTCCGCTAGCTTTGCGAAAATTCGACGAAATTCTTCTTCTCCAATTTGCACGTGCTCTTGTGTTATTACCGTAGAAGGATTCGAAGCGTTTTGAAGAAGGAGCTGTTCACTGAATACAAGTACCGTGTTTAATGGTACTTTTAAAACTTCACTGTAAAGTGACTCGGCTTCACAATGAAGTTCACGTTCTCTTGCTGTCAAAGTACCTGGCACATCGGTACATTTAGTCTTAAAATCAGTCGTCTTGGAACGTTTTGACGTGTAAGTACATCGGCGGCTAACATACGAATGAAGTATTCTGCGTATCTGTAAACGCTGTTCCCTTTCTTCCTCCACCATACGGAAGTTGCTTGTACACATGTAGTTGCTCCTCGTGGTCAGAACTAACTGCAGGAATACAGAGAAAATGGGTTCATACGATGAGTCGTACCGTACCTGTAGCTATACTGGGAAAATGGGTCATGGTGGGTGGAAACTTACCTTCAAGGATAGTCCCACAGGTTGAAAACCCCGCGACAGTTAAAAAGATTTTTTATTCAGAACACTATCGGTTTCGGGCTCTTATACACCCGTCATCAGGTTTTATTAACTTCGTGCTTTGACTCCTAGCCCCGCGGTGGAGGATTACAGGACTCCGTGCTCTGCGCTCGCTGGTAATGCACCGTGTCCTGTACTCGTCCACCACGACGCTCGGGGTTGCAGCACGAAGTTATAATACCTGATGATGGAAATGTATGAGCCCGAAACCGACCTTGTTCTAAATAAAAGAACCTTACAACTGTAGCGGTATTTTCAATCTCTGGTATAATTCTCAGCTGCGGATGTTTCTCCGACAGGATGGTTTATGCAAGAATAGCATTATAATCCTAAACTACTTCCAAAAAGTCAGAGGAAAACCCGAATTTTCATGATGAGAAATATGTTAACAACAAATGATTCCAAAACGAGATTTTCACTCTGCAGCGAAATGTGCGCTGATACGAAACTTCCTGGCAGAATAAAACTTTGTGCCGGAGTGAGACTCGAACTCGGGACCTTTGCCTTTCGCGGGTAAGTGCTCTACCATAATTTTCTTCCTCATTTTGTTCAATGTAGTTCGTTGCGTTTGGTATGGGCCGATGTCGCAAGACATCCGTTCATGTTGATCGTTGATTCCTTGACTCAGTTTTTTTTACTACAGAGAGCACGCAGCCCTCTGACCGAACACGCTCAGCTACGGTGCCGGCGTTTTATAGTTCGTTGCGTTTTGTCTGGGCGGACGTCACATGACATCCGTTCAACTTTATCGCTGATTCCTTTACTCAGGTTTTTTTTTTTTTTTTTATTACAGAGGGCCACTGCCTCTCTGACCGAACACGCCGAGCTACCCTGCTGGCCCAAACTTCACAGAGTCTCTCCTGCGAAACTTGCAGAACTAGCACTCCTTGAAGAAAGGATATTGCGGAAACATCATCTAGGCTGTGGCAAAGCCTTGTAAGACTACATTCATTCTCATCCCTGTCAGCTCCACAGCAGGACTTTTCGTCTTCTAATTAAGAGTTATTACGTTGGCTAATCGTATTTCACTCTTGCGGTTTCTAATTTTAATCTGTATAATCATACTCAACACCTTTAATTACAGTAGAAATCAGAATCTACCCCCTTCTTAAAGTAATTTACGTGGAAGATAGTTGAAGTAGTGGTGAATCTATTACGTTACATCCACATCAGTTTCACCATTACTGACAAAATATTAATTACGTGTAATCAGACCTCGCTTGCGCATAGTTTTGAGTGGTGTTGCTGAAGGTTGAATCTACCACGTAGAGTACTATCTGACAGATTGAAGCAAGGAGTGGTATCCCACACTAAGAAAATAAATTCACGCCGTGGACGTTTTCTACAGAACTGGCAAACACTGTACCTGCATCTCTTTTCTTGGAGCTCTAACTTCTAACATTTGATTTACAATTGGGGCAGGGAGCCAAATTTCTGAATCCTAATGTTGAAACTTTGCATAGAATTGGACAGGGTTCAAGAGTTTCGAGAGATTGAATTCAGATCTTGGGACTTAGATAATTCTGTTTTGCCGTCAAGGTAAATGCTTAGCGCTCTCCATGTGCAACGTTGCTGAGTTATACAGTGTATAATTACAATAAATGGATCATTGTTTTTATTGGTTGTTTCCTATTAAGAAATATAATAATTGGTTTTTAGTGTATTCTTATTTTCAGTTTGATAAATTAACAGAATGTGAGCTATTGGATATGCAGCTGTTACAGCTGCTAACATGAATGTAGTAATCTATATTTTTCTACGCCTTTTTTAGCTTAATATTTCCCGTGTGTGTCGGTTTACGCCTTCTGCACCACGTGTTATGTTTTACAGTGGCTCCACCAGAGTCGATCAGTTTTGGAAGGGTTAAATTTTTGAAGTAGATGTGAGACAATTTAGTGTACGTTATAATTTTTACTGCCCTTGCCAAAAGTCATGGGAAACGTGTTTCCGATCATGATGTTGTAGATGATTATGTGTACGTTCAAAAAACGCAAGGCACAACTAGCTCGCACAGAAGATAAAATCAGAGAATTTAGTAGTGTGAATCATGACACAAGTAGGGGGATGGACGAGAACAGTGACGACCTGATAACTTTTAATACAGAAGAGTGACGTAGTAATGATTCCAGTGTAGCGAAGGATTCATCAGATTGCGCAACGCTAATTCCTTAACCAGAACAAGGTCTGTCTCCACACTCACTATTGTTTCGTCGAAATAAATCTGAACTAAACAAACGCTTACACCGATCTGGTAAGTGTTAAGATTTCAGTTAGGAGAAATGGAGTGCTTCAACTCATGCAGAGCACTCAGTTCTGATGCGATAAATACAAATTTTCCTACAGGAAGTTATGAATGTTTGAATTGATACAAATTTATGAAAAAGCTTATTGTATAAAGTATTAATTTTAACTGATCTGAAGTCATACTACGATGTAGATAAGGCAAGGTGGCAAATGCCATGTGAGGAGGACTTTGTCCCATGTATGCAATGTCATGGAACTCAGTATCATATAATCATTCATGTTGCTCAGTATCATATAATCATTCATGTTGTTAGTGCGCACAAAGGAATGAAAATGACGCAAGGAAATGAAGACCGATACGCTTATTGTACAACCCTTTGGTTACTAATTGTGGCTGTACTGTCATGCTATGGGAGGCCTATGGCAGGGTCGTGTATGCCGTGGAAAAGGGACTTCGATTACCATATCTTTGCACTGTCGTGGAGCTGAGCATCTTAGAACCACTCAGATGACACGAAATTCAGAAACATCTAACCACACATCATGACATACTACTGGTCGGAGAGCACGAGCTGGTATCTGCAATAATTATATCTTCAGCAACTGCAATTTTTTTTTTTTTAGTGATATGTTACAATACAGCATCACCGGTCTATTGCGGTCTAACTGTGTTGGTGAGGCAGTTAATTTATCCACTGAGCAGTGACTGCGTCACTGCAATTCACTTTGGAGGTGTGGCGGTGGGACTTGTAGTCCCGTACCACCCTCTGACGGTGACAGTACTACATGAGTCAGGCAGAAAAATTTAGCCTAACGTGGGCAGGTATGATTGGAAAGTATTGGACGTAGAATGGGGGCTAGTCCCGCCAAAGGATGCGTCCGTGGTGGGCGTGCCAGACCTATAGTTAGCCATGGTCGGAATCCAATTCCTCTAGGATGGTTAGGGGAACCGGATGTCGATGCCAGTGGCGTGGAAGTGTGGTCACAACGTGGCGTAACCCATGGACAGTGTCCCGCAAGGCATCCACTTTCTCATAGAGCCGCCGCGCATTGTTGCGTATGGTAGTCTTTAGGGGGACGATATCCGCTTCCTCGTGGAGAGTGACAATTCTTGTGAGTGGCGGGGCGTGGAGGCTCCACCTGAGCACCTTGTTCTGCAGGCGCTGCAATGTCCGCATCCTGGTGACACTAATCGTAGCCCTTGCAGCAGATCCATACGTGAGGGCAGGCAGGATAACTGTTCGGTAAATGCGGAGCTTGGTATGCAGGTTAAGTTCCCTACTGCGGAAGAGCGGGTACAAAGCCCTGGTTAGCTTTTGCCCCTTGTCGGTGACGTACTCCGCATGACAGTGGAAGAGCAACTTGTGGTCCATCTGGACCCCGAGAAAGGTGGTTGTCGGGGACCAGGGCACCTGCACTCCTGCAATCGAGATACTGCGGTGGAGGACTGGGCGCCTTTTCGTGAAGTAAACTGCCGTAGTTTTGGCGGCATTGAGAGCTATTTTGTTTGTCCGGCACCAGGTGATAGTGGCGTCCACCTGTCGCTGGAGGCGGTCGACGACGGCCTACGGATCACTGAACACATCAGCAAAGGCTTCAACACTGCCAAGTCGACAGCTGCCGTTTTTCTGGACCTGCAAAACGCCTACGACAAGATCTGGCAAGACAACCTCGTACACAAGATGCTGACACAGGCCGCTATACCAGATATTTAGGTCAAGATCGTGGATGACTTCCTCCGTGGTAGGACGTTCCTAGTGGCTCAACGGGGAATGCGTTCTGGCATTCGCCAGTTGTCGGCAGGCACTCCGCAAGAATCGGTTCTATCTCCCATCCTTTTTAAAATCTATGTCAATGCTATACCGGTCATCTCCGAGTACCACCTTGCACAATACGCTGACGACACAGCACTACACAACAACTGCCAAGCTTCGCTTCTTTGCTTACGGCGTGTCATAAAATATTCGACTCCGAGAAGTATTGAGGCTCCGTTTGGTGTACGTAAAAGACGCTACTTTCTTTTGTTATTAACTTGGGGAACAAATATCAGTCAGAGGATTTTCTTTGCTATGGAATGATGGTTGAGCTGATGGTTCTTCACGCATGGGCTCAGCTTAACAGCTGATATGATTATACTTCAGATGGCACCCATGGTGCAGGGCCAGCGACTTTGATTAGTAATGAAAACTTTCTCGGCGACGAATCCGAACTCCACCACCACTGAAGATTTCAGTAATAATGACCACTGGCGGCAAAAGACTTCCGGCATATGAAGTCACCACATTCTGTCAACAGCCTTGTCAAAGAAGGCTGAGGAATGGACAGAAACTCATGGCACTCTCTTGCCATTGGGGTGGCAAACTGCTGCCAAAGGGGGAAAAATCAGCAATGGTCAACGGTATGAGGATGCAGAAGGCAACAGAGACCGCTTCACCCACAGGACACATGGCCTGTAATTGTAAATTGTCACGATGATCTCTCCATTAGTGAAATATTCCGGAATACAAGCCACTCGGATCTTCGGTAGGGGATTACCAAGGGTGCGGGCTTTCAAATAACTACTCACCCTCCATCTCAAAGTTGCAATATTACAATTTTTGCCTGGTTTCGTTGTCTAGGGGCTGGGATACGTAGTTGCCGCATTATAAGCCAAATACTGCTGAGTCTACAGTATACGATATGAATAGACGTATGAATCGAATGGTCGAGGGTTTCTATCACTCGGCAAATGCGAATAATGAATGTAACATATACATTTATAAATGAAAGATTGCAACTAAATAAAATCTGCAGGTACTATCTTAACAACTATAAATGATGAGTGCGATAGCAGAAGTACTTTTGAGAATCCAGAATGAGATTTTCACTCTGCAGCGCAGTGTGCGCTGATATGAACTTCCTGGCAGATTAAAACTGTGTGCCCGGCCGAGACTCGAACTCGGGACCTTTGCCTTTCGCGGGCAAGTGCTCTACCCGCGAAAGGCAAAGGTCCCGAGATCGAGTCTCGGCCGGGCACACAGTTTTAATCTGCCAGGAAGTTTCACTTTTGAGAATGCCGTATATTTCTGCAAAACACTTATGGGTGTCGATAGTCCAGCAATTAAACAGAATATAAGTTGATTGACAGGGAAACAATAGATTCCTACTGCACGTAATTAGTTATGAACAACAACATAGCTCGTGAGATATTCACTTCTAAACGCGCACTACGTCTTCACTGTAGAAGCCACGAAAATTTCACAAGTGGACATGTCGGCACTCCGAAGTATTTCTGTCTTGCGCGACACGCGCAAACTGCTCCACTGTCCAAGTCTTTCCAGCGACTGTGCGTCTGTCGCGCCGTCCCGTCCCGGCACTTGCCGTGTCCCGAGCCGTACCGCCCGGAACTACCGCACTGCTAGAACTACCATGTGTCCTCTCTCGAATCATGCTCTCCTCCCACTTCCATCCAGTCTCCCATTCACGAGCGCTGTGATTGGCTAGAGCGCTCCTGCCATATCTTCAAGCGAACGCACATTCACAAACGTAATGAAACACATTCAGAATACTGGATTTACATTTAAATATTTGAAATTAAATAAATGTTCCTACGTCTGGACCATAGCCGGCCGGGGTGGCCGAGCAGTTCTAGGCGCTACAGTCTGGAACCGCGCGACCGATACGGTCGCAGGGTCGAAACCTGCCTCGGCCATGGATGCATGTGATCTCCTTAGATTAATTAGGTTTAAGTAGTTCTAGGGGACTGAGGACCTCAGAAGTTAAGTCCCATAGTGCTCAGAGCAATTTGAACCATTTCTCGCATATATCGGATATTAACAAAGACATAGATGAATAAATATATTTATAAGCATGCTGCTACCGTTTTTTCGTGTAACTATGGAGTACTTATGGCCTGACGCGATCGATAGGAATCGGCCATTTTGACCTCCAATAACTTATGTACTATTCACGTTACATCCCAGAAATCATACCTATTTAGGTTTACACTAATAGCTTTCTAAAGACACGGCGATCGACAAAATCGGATGAAGCGTTTATATTTTGGAAATTCGTTGCTGGGTGTTACTTGTATAATTTACTGTCAGATACTAAACTTTAAACTGATAAAGATATTGAAAATTTGATTACACCATCAGAATAGTCGTGGAAAGAATGGTCATGTACATGCTTCTTTTTGAGGTATCATTAATCCTCTGGCTATTATTAGTCTCTTTATGAACTGCAAAATGTCTGCCATTAGGGTTTCACAAAGTCCGCCATCTTTGGCGCTCCCGGCATATACAACTCCTTCATCGACACAAAGCACCGTCCTCGTCAGAGCGGCATTCCCAGCCACGCGGCTGGACCATGCGCTGGCGCTACCCCTCTCGTCCTGCTAACGTTTGCCACCACGTGTTTTGCTGCCGGGCCGCGGCTTTGACGAGCGTCCTGTGCGGCCGCCCCAATTCCGAACGTATAATATTTCCAGGGCGTCACAACTCGCCCGTTACTTCAGAAGGGGGACGTGACCATGAAAAAGGACTGAACAGTCAACGGCAGGATAACGTTCTACGTGTCGGGGCGTGGATGACAGACGCCTGAACGTGTTAGAGAAGCCAGAAACTCTGAAACGGTAAATGCAAAGGCTCAATCTAGATGTAGTTGAGATCAGTGAAGTAAAATGGAAAGAAGGCAAGGATATCTGGGCATCAATATATGGTAATTAATTGCAGCACAAAATGGTATAACGGTAGGAAATTTCGTTATGAACAGGAGGGTAGGGCAGAGAATGTGTTACTGCCAACATTTCAATGATAGGGTTGTTTTAATCAGGATCAAGCAACACCATGATAGTTCAGGTATATATACCGACGAAGCAAGCTGAAGAGGAAGAGATAGAGGAAGTATATTGGTATATTAACGGCTACTGCAGTACGTAAATCTAGATTAAAATCTAATGGTCATGGGCTACTGGAATGCGTTTGCAGGACAAGGAATAGAAAAAAGGGTTACGGGAGACTATGGGCTTGCTGCTAGGAATGAGAGAAGAGAAAGACTGAGTTCTGTAACAAGTTTCAGTTTCAGCAAGTAGTAGCGAATAATCTGTTCAAGAGTGAAAAGAGGAAGAGGTATACTTGGGAAAAACCGGAAGATACGGGATAATTTCAGTTAAATTACATCCTAGTCAGACAGAGATTCCGAAATGAGATACTGAATTGTAAGATGTACCTAGGAGCAGATCAAAATGCAGTAGTGATGAAGAGTATTGGTGATGAAGAGTAGACTGAAGTTTAAGAGACTGGTCACGAAAAATCAATGAGCAAAGAAGTGGCACACGGAAGTGATAAGGAATGTAGAGATAAGATTGAAATTCTCTAAGGCTATAGAAAAATGCAATAAAGAATACTCCAGTAGGCAGTACAGTTCAAGAGGAATGGACATCTCTAAAACAGAAGTTTGAAATAAACTATGGGTACAAAGAAGATAACTGCACAGAAAGCATGGGTAACAAAACAAGTACTTCAGGTGATCGATGAGAGAAGGAAGTAGAGGGGAATTAGGAAATACAGAATTACAAATCACGCATGAAATAAATAGGAAGTTAAAACGAAATGGGTGCATGAAAAATGTGAAGTCATCAAAAAAGAAATGTTTATCGGAAGGACTGATTCAGCATGTAGGAAAATCAAAAGAACCTTCGGTGAAACTAAAACCAAGCAAGCTAACGTTAAGAACGCTACTGTAATGTCACTGTTAAATGCAGAGAAGAGAGCGAAAAGGTGGAAAGACTAGATTGAAGTATTAGAATCAGAATTTAAAAGAGCTTTTGAAGAATTAAGATACATTAGGACTGTACGGATTGATAACATTCCATCAGAATTTTTAAAATCATTGGGGAACAGGGCAACAAAACGGCTACGTGAAGAATGTCTGAATCTGGCGTTTTCACTTGTGACTTTCGGAGACGTGTCATCTACACAATTCCGAAGACTGCAAGAGCTGACAAGTGCGAGATATATCGTACAATCAGCTTAACAACTCGTCCTTACAAAGTACTGACAACAATGATAAACAGAAGACTGGAAAAAATTAAGGATGTGTTAGATCACGATCAGTTTGCTTTAGAAGAGATAAGGCATCAGAGACGCTATTCTGACGTTGCAGTTGATAATGGAAGCAAGACACATTCATAGTACTTGTCGACCCGCAAAAATCGTTCGACAGTATCAAACGGCACGAGATGTTCGAAATTCTGATGAAAATAGGGGAGTATGCTGTAGAGAGAGACGGATAATTTACAGCGTGTACAAGAGCCAGGAAGGAATAACAAGAGTGGAATATCGAGAACAAAGTGCTCGGGCTAAAAAGGTTGTAAGATAGGAATGTAGCCTGTCGCCCCTAATGTTAAATCTATACATCGAAGAATCACTGATGGAAATAAAAGAATGGTTCAAGAGTGGAATTAAAATTCAAGTTCAAAGGATATCAGGGATACATTTCTCTGATGATATTGCTACTTTCAGTGGAAGTGAAGTAGAATTACATGATACGGTGAATGGAATAAACAGTCTAATGAACACAGAATTTGGGTTGAGAGTATATCGAAGTAAAGCAAAAGTAATGAGAAACAGAAGAAATTAGGACTTAACCTCAGGATTGGTGGTCACGAAGTAGATGCAGTTAAGGAATCTACTACCTAGGCAGCGAAACAATCTATTACGGAAGGAGGACATCAGATGCAATCACTGGTAATAAGGGCATTCCTGGCCAAGAGAAGTCTAGTGGCGTCAAACATATGCTTTAATTTGAGGAAGAAATGTCTGAGAATGTACGTTTGCAGCACAGCATTCTACGGCAGCATTGTACTGTGGGAAAAGCATAACTGAAAAGAATCGATGCTTTTGAGATGTGGTGCTAGAGACAAATGTTGGAAATTAGGTGTACTGGTAAGGTAAGCAATGAGGAGGTTCTGCTCAGGATCGGAGAGGAAAGGAATATGTGGAAAATAGCGACACGAAAAATGGGCAGGGTAAAAGGACATCGGTTAAGACATCAGGGAACTACTTCCGTGTTACTGGATGGAGTTTTGGAAGATAAAAACTGTGTAGGAAGACGAGGAAAGGAATATATCCAGAAAATAATTGAGGACCTAGGTCGCAAGTGCTACTCTGAGATAAAGAAATTGGTACGGGAAATAAAGTCGGGGGGGTGGGGGCGTATTAAACCAGTAAAACGACTGATGACTCAAGAAATTTAATCGTCTTGGCAAGAGACCGATAACTAACAAACAGAACTTAATTAGGAAACCAACAAAGTTCTAGAAAATTGGGCTGAAATGAGAACAATAATTAAAATGCCTGCAAGTCAATGAAATAAAATTAAATAAAGCGGTATTCAATCTACTTTTCCCTGACAGACACCATTGGCGAATCACCATCATAACAACAGTACATGGATCTTAGCCACAGACGGGAACACCCAATAAATGGAGCTTTATAGGTTCTGAAATTAACCACGGGAGTCTAAGACAACTTTCGGACTTAATTAAGATCACCCACATAGCAAGCAACTGAATATTGGTTTACAGCTGCTCCCATCTGAAATTATTACTACGACACGCTACTTTCAAATATCTGCAAATATCTAAATATGCTCTACGGAACAATAAAACATATGGATCTTAATGCTCTCAGAGACCAAACTAATACGATAACTTTTTTTTTTTTTGCACAAGTGGCATAAACCAAATAACGCACCTTCTTTACAATAAGACATAAAAATCAATCACACTTACGGCGTGTACCTATCTAAATCAAAATGGCTCTCGCCTTTAGAGGACACATGTGCACGCCCCGCGTGCCAACAAACAACAACCATAACACGTCAAACTATAAGCATAGACCATACATGCGTAATATCACTTATTACATAAAGCACTCAGTGAACCGCTCGTATTCTGCACTGTACACTATGCTGTGTCACTTATACACTAAAAAAGAAGGTAAACACATATGAAGTGAAAATGAACACGAACAGTCACAACGGCAAGAAACTTTTTTTTTTATGACGTTACCGGTTTCGGTCAGTTTTAGACCATCTTCAGACCTCGCACCATGCTGGTAGACGGCGGTAGCGAGCGTAGCAGGCGCTACAACTGGACGAACGCTAACTCTGTTAGGTGAACAGTTAGTATTCGTGCAATTGTAGCGCATACTCCGTTCACTGCCACCTTCTCCCAGAGTGGTATGAAATCTGAAGATGGTCTAAAACAGGCCGAAAACGATAACCTCACAAAATAGATGTTTTTTGCCGTTGTGACTGTTCATGTCAATTTTTAAGCAATCAAAATATCTCTGTTCTCCAAATAAATTTCTAAGAAATTACATATGTAGTGCCCCTCTTGAAATGCACAAGATCTATTTTTCTCCAGAGGCGTTTCCGCCGCTCCCACTGCAGCAACGGTGGTGCCCTCCAGCAAGATGTAGATTCCCCTTCATACTTCTGACTTTCACTGTCAGACCTGCTCCACCTCGGCCCCGAAGATGCTCACGGCAACCATTTGCTCGAGCAGACCCGCCCCCTCGCGGCGCTTGGCTAGACACCGCCCAGCATCACCCTCGGACCTTGGGCTAGACAAACGTGAAGTTCAATATGACACAAAGGAATTGAAATACTGCCAGCGGTCTACACCGAACTGGTACGTAGGTATGTCTCAGCTTCACATTTGGAAATAAAAGCGAACCTGAGTTCAAACACATACGCTAAAACATCCATACATAAACAAAAGCAGTTATAAAATTACGAAAACAATTAGCATAGTACTAGGTAAAATAAATTGTACTTCAATTCATGCAAAGCCACTGAATGTTGATGCTGTTACCACAAATTCATATGTGAAGTTATGTACGTCTGACTTGTTGTAAGTCTATTAAAAAGAGTTACGAACAATATGTGAGTTAATTACTGTAATTGAAGTGAAACTATACTGTGAGGCAGCTCTAGCGAACTTGCTTCTGATGTGTACATAGTCATATACGAGATGTTTTACACGACTGAAACAGGAACGCAAATTTTGTGACTGCCAATGATTGTCTATGTTTTACTGTAACTCTTAAATATTCTTCACTGCCGTTAACTGATCACTGTTGTACTAGTTTAGGTCTCGAACAGTTTTTAATTAATTCAGTTGAAAATAATTTTTTATACATGATGTTAAAAAAAGTGTCGAATGTTTTGAGAGGTGGCACTACCCACAAGAAAAAAGAAGGTCCAGTAATCATGGGATCTAAGCTTCGTACCTTCAGAATTATATGCACTTCAGTCTCGCCGTTGTGAAACATGTCTCTTCTATTGAAAGTGCTCCTAGCCCTCAACTTACGTATTTTAGTAGCCATATTTACTGGACATTTTTTCTTGTCTGCAGAATCTCGTCCCAAAATATGGAAAGTAGAAAAATTGCAAATCAAGAGAGGTGTGTCACAGTATCGAAGATGAACCATTGGTCATTACCCTTATGGCAAACATTTTAGAACCCATGTTTACTGGACTTTCCTTGTTTTGTTTCGATGTCTACTACCACCTCTCAAATTAGTTGACATTCATTTTAATACCACATATAACAGTAGTGCCCTACGCTAGTGACTTAGCTGTTCGTTCCAGTGGAAACGAACGAAGTTTCTTTCCTGGCACTGCTGATCCTACACTTTCTCTGCTAACTGCGTAGAAGATTTATGGATGCCCACCCCGCTGATGTTTAGTGCCTACTGTAGATGTGGTGATGGGTCGTCCCGTAAATTCATTAACTGAAAGTATTTAATTAACTCAAACTATGGTTTTCTCATACCACCTGGCTGCTAAAACTCCGTTACAACATAACTGCTGATGAGTCCCTTGGCTGTATGGCCGTCGTCGAAGAATCTTTTCAGTTCCTGAAGTTTCTCCCGGAGCTGTGCAGGCCATCTTCAGAGGGTCTCCTGGCGACCGCGCGACCGCTACGGTCGCAGGTTCGAATCCTGCCTCGGGCATGGATGTGTGTGATGTCCTTAGGTTAGTTAGGTTTAAGTAGTTCTAAGTTCTAGGGGGCTGATGACCTCAGAAGTTAAGTCCCATAGTGCTCAGAGCATTTGAACCATTTCTCCTGGCGACGCTGAGTCTTTCCGAGTTGCAGCATCGGCAGGAGGACCTCACACGATGTCCTGCACAGCTCCGGACGAAATGTCAGACAGGAAAAATTCTTCGACAACGGCCATACAACCCGGAAGACTCATCAGCACCTGTTACATCCAGTCGTGGAAGCCATCATTGTACGATCCCTAAAACCCATAAAGCTTACTGAAATGGGATATACCAGGTTAATTAACAAACACGCAGTGTTATAATCACTACAATGGACGCCCAAACAATAATTTATATACGTAGCTTGGCGTCAATTTTTTTAAACCTTTCACTTTTATAATCATGTACTTCACTATCATCATAAACTATCTGATAATGGTCAGAACATTCCCAGTTCACTTCTCAAAACGCAAGAGATAAGTAAAAATAACAGTTTCTCTTATATCATCCACTGTCGCTATAGTTCACTAACTCTCATCTTTTCGGTCCAAACACAATAAAGTTACGTTCACGCGCAGTCATTGCAGCTGTGCTTCATTGGCGAAATCACCTTAACACTATTTCTTTCGATGTACTGAATCCTTCGTTCTTCTGTCTTCTACTATCTCACTCTGCTTGATATATCTCCGGTGTTCAATATACTGCCTTCTTTCTTCCCCCTACTCCTTAGTCAGGCTCTGTTCTCTGACGAAAACTTCAAGCCTTAATGTTTCTTCTTAAAATGTAATGGTTAATTGCAACGATGAGGCCATGACACGTCTCACGAAGATTCTTCATTAGACTCCTGCTGGGCTTCGGAGAAGTTATTCAGTCAGACTGCTTCTACAAATCGCCCCTTCTTCTGGCTCTAATGTACTGGTTACTGCCTCTGTCCTTAATTGCAGTTAACTTTTCATTCCATGATATTTGAACGCAAGAACTCCCACGAACAGGCTCACGATAGATAATTCGTACTTCCTGTTCCCTTCGAGTTCCAGCTGTATACTTTGACTCTTTCTCCACACACCTTACAACTCATCAAACGACCGCAGGAATACAACATCCATACTGTAGAATACAGTTAATTATTCCTCTATAAAACCTCTATACTTTTCTACTTCCTGTTGTCAACTGTCTCTTTCTTCTGGATAAAATTACGAAGGTAAAACTTTACCCTACTGGGCCACAGCAATTTCTGCTTACAAATAAAATTACTCAGAATTTCACTTTTGGTAGTATATATAATGCAGTAAGTAACCAGGATGGAAGTCGGCGGGGCAGTTATGAAAGGAAGCGTCCTCTCATTCAGCCAACTGATTTAGAGACACCATTAGTATTAGAGAGTGAAATTGTAAGCTGCCTCTCACGATTACGAGACCAGTCTCATAACCATCCCTTCACATTGCTCTCTCTCCATGTTTCTCTCTCTCTCTCTCTCTCTCTCTCTCTCTCTATATATATATATATATATATATATATATATATATATAAATGTGATTTTTCAGAAGTGGTGGTCATTCGAAACCAAAGAAACATGGGCTCTACGGCTCTAAAACGCATAACTTAAGACCTATGAACAATTCTTGATCTTCCATACTGTGAAACAAATCTCTTTTACTGTACGCTCTTTGCCTCCCATATTTTGGGAAGTCGTAGTATGGGCCAAAACAAAAAAATAAAAAAAAACAGTGAACATGTGCTCTGAAGTGCATACCTTCAGAGCTGTGAGCACTTGCTCATCTTCGCCACTTTGGAACACAGCTCTTCTAATTTCTCACCCCGTCCACAATGTATCAAGGGCACTGTTTCATGTGGCACTGTTGACGGCATTTGATGCTATTATAGTGGAGCAGGCTATGTGCCACCACCGGTTTTCGTCCTCTCCCTATCCTCGTTCTTATAAAATACTAACATACACCCTACAGACATGTACATTACATTCACCTATTCTCAGCCCATACTCTGAAGATAATTGCCATGCACTGCATGGAAAGGGGTTATTGTGCCCGTAAAAAGAAATCCTTTCTGATCTGGCGGCTGAGTCTATCACTCACGATCTCCTAACCAAAAGTGACACAGAATTCATATTTTCCCTATCCATGTGTTTAGTTCCAGTCCTGCTTTGTCACAGCTGATATTGCAATTTAGTAGATACTGTGTGTTATTGTAGATATTTGACCAGTGCATCACAATAAATGGGTTTCTCGAATACCAGAACTATCGAAGGATTGTAGGGCCCTCTTCTCGCCTCTGGATTGATATGTCTAAAACAAATACTTAAAAATTACTTTGAGTATAACATTTCAGATATATAAGTATTTGTTTTAGACACAGCAATCCAGAGGCGAGAAGAGGGCCCTACAATCCTTACGATAGTTTTGGTATTCGAGAAAGCCATTTATTGTGATGCACTGGTCAAATATCTACAATAACACAGTATCTACTATATATATATATATATATATATATACATATATATATATATATATATACACTTACTTACTTATCGCGAATGGACCCAGAAGGATCACACAAAGCTTTCTGACGTCGTTTCCTCCATACTTCTTTCATTCGTTCTCCATGTTTTCTTTTTCTTTCTTCTGTCCATTTTGTTCCTGGTCTCTTTAGTGCTTCCTTCTCCGACAATACAATCCACTTTTCCACCTTATTTCTAAAAGTTTTTCTATCTTTGACATCTTTAAGTTCAATATTTGCTTTTTGTAAATCTAATTTTACTTGGCTAATCCATGGTGTTGTTGATTTGACTTTTTATATGTAAGTGAGAATTCTGTTGTTGAGTCGTGTGGGGGGAAGTCTAGTGACATGTCCATAAAATTTTAATCTTCGACTTCTTATGTCTGCTGCCAGGTTTGATATAGTTCCTGTGGTTCTTCTTGATTGTGTCCGGTATCCTTCTTCTGTTAATTTTGGACCTAAATTCTTTCTCATAATTTTGCGTTCTTCTTTTAGTATTTTTTCTAAATCACATTTTGTTTGGAGTGTGAGCGTTTCACTAGCATATAGTGCTGCTGGCTTAATTACTGCGCAGTAGTGTCTGATTTTTGTGTTCGAGGAGATGCATTTTTTATTGTATATTTCATGTGTCATACCATATGCTCTCTTCATTTTCTGTTGTCTGATCTTCTGTGCAACTTTCTCTCCTCCGGTTGGCTCCAAAATTTCACCTAGGTATTTAAAATGTTTTACTCTATTTATTTTTCCATATTTTGTGTTCAAACTGTGTATATGGAATTTCGTACAGAAAAATTCTGTCTTTTGAAACGAAATTTGTAAACCTACTTTATCCGCGCATTCCTTAAGGATCTCTATTTGTTTGGTGGCGATTTCTTCATCATCTGCAAGTATGGCCAAGTCGTCCGCGAATGCTAAACAAGATATCTCCACGTTGTCTTTGATTATACCAAGATGGATTGGTTTCCAGTAGGATTGATTTTTTAATTCTTTTTCCCATTCCTTAATGACTTTATCCAGGACTATATTAAACAGAAGTGGAGATAGCCCGTCACCTTGACGTACTCCAGTTTTTATGAGAAAAGGTTCAGAGATTTCTCCCCTGAATTTAACTTTAGATACAGTGTCTGTCAGTAATTCTTTGATAAGCCTCAGTGTTTTGGAGTCAAGTCCAAGTTCCTCTAAAATGTTAAACAAAGATTGCCGGTCAATTGAGTCATAGGCTTTCTTAAAATCTACAAATGTACAAATTATGGGGGCATTTCTAATTGCTTTGTGTTTTAATATTGTCTTTAAATTAAATATTTGTTCTATGCATGAGCGACCGGGGCTGAAGCCTGCTTGATAATCACCAATTTGGCGTTCCAGCTGCTCTTGTGTTCTTTTCAGCAGGCATGTTGAGAGAATTTTGTAGGTGACTTGTAAAAGTGAGATTCTCCTGTAGTTATTGACATTTGTTCGGTCTCCTTTTTTATGTAACGGGTGAATAAGGGCACATTTCCAATCCACTGGTAATTTTTCTGTTTCCCATATTTTTGTTATTATTTTTGTGAGCTCTTGCAACGTCTTTGGTCCTAGGTTTTTTAATAGCTCTGCAACAATACCATCTTCGCCAGATGTTCTATTATTTTTTAAGTTTTTAATGTGACATTTGATTTCTTCCTGTGTTGGTGGTAATGAATCCGGTTGAGCGTTGGCACTGATTTCTTTGGGAAACCTTTAACTAGGTTCTGGGCAATTTAGTAGGTTAGAAAAATATTGAGCCAATACTTGACAGTTTTCCTGGTTTGTTAGGGCTAATTTACCAACTGGTTTTCTGAAACATAAATTTTGAGGGATATATCCTCGTATTTTATCTGCGAAAGTTCTGTAGAAGTCTCTTGTATTGTAGTTTTGGAAATGTTCTTCTATGGCATCCAGTTGTGCCTTTGTGTACTTCCTTTTTGCTTGCCTAATAGATTTTGAAACCTGTTTTCTAACCTCGTTAAATAAATGTAGACTTTCTTGTGATTTTTTACTGTTATATTCTTGAAATGCCTTTTTTCTCCTTTCCAATGCATTTTCACAGTCTGAATCCCACCAAGGGTGTTTGAATATCTTTTTCAAGAGAATAGTTTCCTTAGCTATTCGCGTGATTTTAGAATGAAATTCTACCCATGTGTTTGCCTTTTCCTTCTCCCATTCTTCATTTACTTTAGATTCTTTAATCTTCTTGGTGTCATATTTCTGTATTTCTGTTTTCTTCTGATGACTTCTTCGTGCTGTAAACTTGATTTTAATTCTAGTTAGGTAATGGTCTGAATCAATGTTTGCTCCTCTGCGTACTTGGACGTCGTAAATTTCTTTTTGTACTGGGTATGAAATCGCCACATGATCTATTTGAAACTCGCCAATTTGTTGTATAGGAGATCTCCATGTCTTTTGTTTTCTTGGACATTTTCTTAGAGATGTTGACATTATCTTCAGGTTATTCTGCTTACATAGTTCGACGAGCCTTGTTCCATTTTTATTGGTAAATTTATGTGCAGGATATTTGCCTACGGTTTTTTGGTGGATTTTCTCTCTACCAATTTGATCATTAAAATCGCCGAGTAGAACTTTTGTATCATCTTTTGGAATCTTGGCCATTATATTCTCCAAATTTTCGCAGAACTTTTCTGTTTCTATGGGGTTTTTCTTGTTGTCTCCGTTTGTGGGAGCATGAACATTAACCATTGTGTATGTTTTGTTGGCACATTGTAAGCGCATCGTCATTATCCTATTATTTACGGGAGTAACTTCCTTGATGGAGCTGAGCACGCTCTTGTGTATGATAAACGCCATCCCGAGATGGTGGGCTCCTCTTCCGATTCGTTTATCCGTCTTGCTCTTAAAGATGCGATATTTGCCATAATCTGATGTTTCTTCAGCTGTAAAACGTGTCTCCTGTAAAGCTAGTATTACTATCTTTTGCTTTTCAAGTTCTGTTGTAAGGTTTAGAAGTTTTCCTGGTTGGATTAATGTATTTATGTTAAAGGTTCCAATGTATGTAGGTGTTTTAAGTGGAAGTTTGCCAGAGAGCTCCGACTTTCTCTGATGTAATCGTGTAAGTCCAGGTTCCCCAGAATCCGAATTCCTGGTTGCCATCTGTTGATGGGTGGATTGGTTACCACCTGGGGTAATGTTGTTATTACTTGCACGAGTCATACTTGCTTGTAATCAAGTTGGTCCAGTGTTTCCACTGGGTGTTTAGAACCAGGGATTGTTATTCCTGGCGCATTATGACCAGCCGCACATTGTGTGAACAGACGCTGACCAGGATGCCGATGGTTCCCACTTCAGACGCGTCCTGGATTTGGGTGTTGACAGTGCTTATTGTAATGGCGGCACTTACTCGCCATGACACAGCAACGTCTTCGGGTTCTGTGGTTTTTGAATGAGTGTGACCCTTGCCAAAAGTCACCCTCCCACACCCTCGTGATGCTGCCGCCTCGGTACGGGACTGCTTATTTGGGTTTCCCCTTATTCGCAGCTGTCCACCATATCTGATGGATCGTTCGCTATCCGCCACCTGCGACCCGCCCTGTAACTGAGGCTCGGCTAGGGTATATATATATATATAAATTTATTATGGCTCTCGTATCTTCATTATACATGGTACATGTTCGTATACTCCGTATGATACGTATTACTCGTAACCGTCTCTTTCGTTCCAGAACTGATGTAAATGTTCTTCTAGGTCAAACAGAAAACCTTGCTGAAGTTCTCTTCTTTTGTTCCGGAAAACTATGCGTACAGAGTAAATAAAATAAAAAGCATAGGTAGTATAAACGAGTAAGCACTGCACCACAGGACGTGAACAGTTTAAAGCTTAAGTTATTGCTCCGCAGGGAAATTAGGAACCGACTTCTTTCTCTCGTATGCAGTAACAGAAGCGTATTTCTAAAAACAGTCAACTCTTAATCCAATTGTATGCTGAGATTCTGCAAAAACAGAGTAAAGATGTTGAATATCTGACAGAATTGTGTCTACACCAGTGTGTTTAGTACCGTCTGGTATGTAGCAATTCACGAACTCATCCTTTATACATTATCGCAATATGGAAGTTAATGAACGTAAATTGAGCAGTTATTTACGGGAAAGAGTTTATGAATATTCGTATGAAAGAAGTCCACGACGTAGGTGAGTAATACTGGTTTACTGACAAGGCCAAGAACGAGCCAGCGAATTTGATTCTAAGAATAAAGCACACAGAGAGCACCACTTTAACTATCACATGTAGATGGTGGACATCAATATGGAAACACCGCGACAAATGTATTCTTGCACATAAACGGAGATGCCAGCCAAGCCTGCACGTTCTGCTGTTTTCTTGCCCACGACCGGCACTTGGAGATTTCCTCAACACATTTCAAGTGTGATCGGAATGGTGTTCTCTATAGTCGTGAGTACATTATGCCAGAGTTAAGAGTACTTGGACGTGGGCAAATTGTTGGTGCTCGAACGCTGAGTGTTTGGTGTTTTAGGAGGCACCACATCTAATTTTTATACCGCGTAAAGTGAAAGCGGAAAAACATCATCTGATAAGTCACAACACGGATGAAAATATCTACATCTACATCTACATTTATACTCCTCAAGCCACCCAACGGTGTGTGGCGGAGGGCACTTTACGAGCCACTGTCATTACCTCCCTTTCCTGTTCCAGTCGCGTATGGTTCGCGGGAAGAACGACTGTCTGAAAGCCTCCGTGCGCGCTCTAATCTCTCTAATTTTACATTCGTGATCTCCTCGGGAGGTATAAGTAGGGGGAAGCAATATATTCGATACCTCATCCAGAAACGCACCCTCTCGAAACCTGGCGAGCAAGCTACACCGCGATGCAGAGCGCCTCTCTTGCAGAGTCTGCCACTCGAGTTTGCTAAACATCTGCGTAACGCTATCACGGTTACCAAATAACCCTGTGACGAAACGCGCCGCTCTTCTTTGGATCTTCTGTATCTCCTCCGTCAGACCGATCTGGTACGGATCCCACACTGATGAGCAATACTCAACTATAGGTCGAACGAGTGTTTTGTAAGCCACCTCCTTTGTTGATGGACTACATTTTCTAAGCACTCTCCCAATGAATCTCAACCTGGTACCCGCCTTACCAACAATTAATTTTATATGATCATTCCACTTCAAATCGTTCCGCACGCATACTCCCAGATATTTTACAGAAGTAACTGCTACCAGTGTTTGTTCCGCTATCATATAATCATACAATAAAGGATCCTTCTTTCTATGTATTCGCAATACATTACATTTGTCTATGTTAAGGGTCAGTTGCCACTCCCTGCATCAAGTGCCTATCCGCTGCAGATCTTCCTGCATTTCGCTACAATTTTCTAATGCTGCAACTTCTCTGTATACTACAGCATCATCCGCGAAGAGCCGCATGGAACTTCCGACACTATCTACTAGGTCATTTATATATATTGTGAAAAGCAATGGTCCCATAACACTCCCCTGTGGCACGCCAGAGGTTACTTTAACGTCTGTAGACGTCTCTCCATTGATAACAACATGCTGTGTTCTGTTTGCTAAATACTCTTCAATCCAGCCACACAGCTGGTCTGATATTCCGTAGGCTCTTACTTTGTTTATCAGGCGACAGTGCGGAACTGTATCGAACGCCTTCCGGAAGTCAAGAAAAATAGCATCTACCTGGGAGCCTGTATCTAATATTTTCTGGGTCTCATGAACAAATAAAGCGAGTTGGGTCTCACACGATCGCTGTTTCCGGAATCCATGTTGATTCCTACATAGTAGATTCTGGGTTTCCAAAAACGACATGATACTCGAGCAAAAAACATGTTCTAAAATTCTACAACAGATCGACGTCAGAGATATAGGTCTATAGTTTTGCGCATCTGCTCGACGACCCTTCTTGAAGACTGGGACTATCTGTGCTCTTTTCTAATCATTTGGAACCCTCCGTTCCTCTAGAGACTTGCGGTACACGGCTGTTAGAAGAGGGGCAAGTTCTTTCGCGTACTCTGTGTAGAATCGAATGGGTATCCCTTCAGGTCCAGTGGACTTTCCTCTGTTGAGTGATTCCAGTTGCTTTTCTATTCCTTGGACACTTATTTCGATGTCAGCCATTTTTTTGTTTGTGCGAGGATTTAGAGAAGGAACTGCAGTGCGGTCTTCCTCTGTGAAACAGCTTTCGAAAAAGGTGTTTAGTATTTCAGCTTTACGCGTGTCATCCTCTGTTTCAATGCCATCATCATACCGTAGTGTCTGGATATGCTGTTTCGAGCCACTTACTGATTTAACCTAAGACCAGAACTTCCTAGGATTTTCTGTCAAGTCGGTACATAGAATTTTACTTTCGAATTCACTGAACGCTTCACGCATAGCCCTCCTTACGCTAACTACGCTAGAGATATGTGTGGAGTGATCATGACGGACAGTCATTGAAGATGGTAGTGACGAAAAATAAAAGGATGATTGCTGCAGAACCAAATGTCGCACTCGTGAAGCCGTCAGCATCAAAATAACGCGAAGGGAGCTCCACATGGAGAGAACAGCAGGGAGAGCTGGAACACTAAAACCACTCCTCAGTGACGCAAACGTCCGTAACAGGGAAACGTGGAGTCGAAGCCATAAAGCCTCGACTCTGGAGCAGTGAAATCGACTAGTCTTGTTTCACACTGCCCCCAACATCCTAGCGAGTTTACGTTCCGAGAGTAAAAGATGGCGGTCTTCGATGATGGTTTGGGCACCCATATCGTGGTATGCCATGTGCCACAAGGTTCCTCTGCGAGGTCGCTTTACTGTCAAGATTTATGTGACCATTTGGGCTGATCGGGTCTGTCTCTTGGTACAATATTTGTTCCCAAATGGTGAGTTCCCCGATGGCAGGCCCCTGATCAAGCAGTTCACATCGTCCATGACTGCTTTTGAACGTGAGGATGAATTATCGATCTCCCCGGTCCTCCATAGTCACCACATCTCAATACTATTGATCCATCTGTGGCCTAGCTTGGAGAGAAGGGTGGGTGATTGCCATCTACTTCCATCATTGTTACCTGAACTTCCACTATTTTGCTGGGAGATTAGTATATGATTTCTCTGAAAATCTAGCATGACCTCTATCTAACGACTGCGTGACGACTGTAAGCTGTTTTGAATGCCATCGGTTTTCCCTCAGGTAAAGTGTTGTTTTTGTTGCGTGTCCATCCTTTTGTCCACACCCCTACATATTTAATATATAACATTCCCTGAAATGTTTGAAACTAGTTGGAAGATGATGATGTGACAATAATAACGGCTTCACATGCAACCTCATCTACACAATCACGTATGAATATCTACATCTAAATCTACATCTACATCGGCACTCCACAAGCCACTTGACAGAGTGTGGCGGAGTGTACAAGAATTACCACTATCTATTCCCCATTCCCTGTTCAATTTGCGAGTGGCTCTTGGGAAAAATGATTGTCCGTAAACTTCTGTATCAGCTCTAATTTCTTGGATATCCCCGTCGTGTTCATTTTGCAAGACGTGTAAGGGAGGAAGCTGTACGACAGTTAACTCTTCCCATTATGTACTAAATCGGCAACTCAGTCATAATCCTCTCCATCATGCACAACGCCTCTCTCTTACGAACCTGCATTGCCCGCTCTTGAGTGTATCTTCTCTCTCTTTCTTGCATTAATTTGTCGTTGTAAGAGTCGTAGTTGGCAAGGATTCGACACTGGTCAAAACTAGTCAGGAATCGGTTGAAGTGCCATTTTCTAAGACATTGTTTTTCCTGAATGACTTATATTTCCTTAGGATTCTCCTCAAATATCTCAGCCAGGTAGCTCCATTTGCTACAATTGGTTTTATTCGCTCATTCTACTTTATGTAACTCCGAGAAATCTTGCGGTAGTTACTATTTCTAGTGATATGTCGCCAATAGTTTAATAAAACTGTACTCGATTCCAGTGGTTATTCACTCGCAATATCTTAGACTTATGTAAGATCAGGGTCAACTGCCACTACCTGCGCCAGTCAGAGAATGTCAGCAGTACGTTTTGCAATTCGCCACTGTCTTTTGGCATTAATATCTTCTTACAGACAACTCATCACGTGCAAACAGGCACAAGGGGCTTTCAACGTTATTCACTGGATCATTAATATCTGCTCTCAACGTAAGGGGAGTATATCACTTCCTTGAGGTACTCCAGAAATTTCTGTAACATTGGTCGAGTCTGCTCCGTTAAGAACGATGTACTGAGTTCTCTCTGCAAAGAAGTACCAGAAACTGCCCCTAATATCGTCCGCTACTCAGTAAACTCGATACTTCTGGAATCTAGTAACTACGTCACACTGGTGTTTACGGGCGAACACAGAGTGCTGAGTTTCTGAAGGCCTCTGTTTGAGTAATCCATATTGATTTTTGAAATAGCGATTTAGGGTCTAAACGTCATAATACACACTGAAATGAAACAAGGCGCTACTCAGTCATCACCAAGCGTTTCTGAATAATTAAGAACCCCCGTACATAACTCTCATTCCCATTGACTGCATGACACTACGGTACTGTAAACAGCTTAAGATGGCACTTGAGACATGGCATACAGCGATCTGAAAAGGGCCAGGGCATAGGGCACGAATAAATACATTATCATGTGACTCCCTGAGGAATGAGATAAAGTAAAAATCAGTTTCCTCCATCGGTCTTTAATATCAAGTCGGTTTCGCAGCAGTACGTTTGTTCTACAGTACTAATTTTAAACGTAGATTCTCAATTGGAATGACTGACGACTGCAAGAAAAAACACATGGCCTGATTTCTGCAGAAATGGCTCATTCCCTGCGAGGACAAGAACTGCTGCACACTACTATTTGTGAGAGTGTAAAACTCCTTCTAATGAGAAGATTTTTCTCATTCTTGCAGATTGTACTCCAGCGTCGCAACAGCATATTGGACGAAACTGTGCCCTGCGCGGTGATACAGCACGCGAAACGCTGGACTCGTAGTACCTTGGGATGCTGCTCAAATCGTCATACACCCACCGTTATTTGACTTTATGTGGTTACTCGTACTAGACATGGGCAAATTTATTTCCCGTGATTCGACAGCAGTCAGAAGAAAAGTCCATAAAAATTTGGAGTAGAGACCAACATTAATATTGTAATTCTTGTAAGCTGGTTACCTGTCTAGTCGCGCATAAATTGTGACAGATGTGTTATAATGAAAAACATAGCGTCAGCAACATCTCTCTAAATCCATATTAGGTGATGAAGTGATCTCCCTTTTAGAACTACACACGGAGTTCCGATTAATCTAGCATAATTTCTCTAAAGAGGGTAACCCAGTGGATCGTTTGAAAATGGAGCTCTGACCACCGTAACGGCTTATTTCCTCATAAAAGACTTAATAGTTCCTGTGTACTCTTCGACAATTTCGAGAATTCTTCACCAGTCCTTCGATATTTATTGGCATAATTTAAGGAAAAACGAGGGAAACGCATGTAATAATCAACAGCTTTGCTAATTTTCTGTATAAAACATCATTAACTTAGTCATACAAGATTCGTAAGCGATACTAAATCTCACATACTGCGTTTGGACTCGGGCATTAACAGAAACTTCTGTAAGCATCCAAAATTTTGTCGGACGATTCGAAAAGAGGTTATTGAGTCATTTCGTAATATAAACAACAAACATCGAAAGTAAGGGTCCCGAAGGAAGAACGAAGAGCAATAAACTATAGTTCTAAACACGTGGCCAGCATGGGACAAACTAAACAGACGGGAAAGGTAATACTCGAGGAGTGAGAAACGAAGTGCAGTACAACCTTCCACTGCAAGCTGGACATTTCTCGCTCTCGTGCCAAGCTCGCGTAGACATAACTGATTCTTTATTTACAATTTTTGGCTCCTGTTGTTCGATAAAGTAAATCACTTTCAGTTTGCTCTGCGGAAAATGTTTCCTTATGTTGCATTACTGCAGTGTGTCTTTTTTTCGTTCAAGTGAATAATCGGTACTGTACCGACACAAACTTATTTGTGTTAGTCACTCTACAGTTTAAAAATTCATCAAAATTTGTAGGGGTTTCACTATGCAGTTATTATACTTTATTTCAACAGTTAACCGGCTTCATAATTTAAGCGTTGTAGTAGTTCTCATTAAAATAAGGACGCCTAATACATGCAACCACAAATTAAGATATCGATAAAATAGACTCCACAATACATTACTGTCTCTGGTTAACGGTTCATAAGGTGACTGTGGTCATACAATTTCACATCAGCGATTCACTATGAGAAAACTGAAGAAGATGGGGCACAACAAATATTGAATTCAACCAAACGTTAAGAAAGACTGAAGGACTACGCCGTCATAAATATTATCATAGGCAAATGACATTTACACTTCGTTGACACATGATAAACACTTGGTTTTACAATGGTATCTTGCAATGAGTCGCCTTGTTTCACGCAGTATTCTGATAATACTGTGAGTTTGCAAAAGATACGTATTACTAAACCGCTAACCTGGAACCGATTTACAGTTGCAGGTTGCCTATCTAACAGCTTTCAGGAGCAGGAAGCTTGTATTTTCCATATTTCGCATTATTGGTGACCGAATTTAAAAAATTCAAAATGCAGTAGTAATCAATTCCTTAAGAGATATAAACGTGTGTTAAAAGTTTAACACAATAAGGTAAGTGTTACAGTGAGAAACTGTGTTTTTCTTCAGGCTGTTGAACTCAAGTCCGCAAATACCCGAAACATATTCTTCCAATATTTGAGAACGAGAGCATTTGGTGACTTCCAACGAACTTCACACACAATTTCAAACCTTTATGAAACTTTTTGTCGTTGACACCCTCCTCAGACTGAGGAAAGGAAAAACGTTTAACGGTTACTGCTTTGTTCGCGTTCATGTAGTCAAAATTCAACATTATGCATAAGGTTTTAATTTATTGCTTTTTTTACTACCAACTATATTTGGAACACACTTTCCAGAAAGAGTCTACATATATAACTAAATGCACCTGCAAAATTTCATCATTGCACGACGTATTGTTCGGGACATATGACGCCATAAATAATATGTGGGGAAGTAACTTCTGCTGAAAATGGAACGCAAATTTCCCCGACTATATTCATCCACTGTTTTCTTAATGAAAGCACTTAGCGACATGCAACAAAATTTAAATACAATTTCAAACCATTCTTTACTTTTCTCACGTACATTGTAACAGTCAAATTTTCGACTCATTAACAATTTTGCGAAGTAATCAATCTTTTGGAGGTTACACATGGGAGTTCGACTCTTTGAAGAACCAAGGGTTTAACGGTTTAATCAATTTGACGATTTTATTTTCTGCGTGATTGAAGAAAGACTCATAGGGTTTCAGCATGTGAGGAATTAGTTGTAGTATTCGCTGTGCGCCAGAGATGATGTGGATCGCAAAGTGTGTTGAAGAGTACATTGCGCTTAGAGTTGACTGAGAAGTATGACTACTCCTTATACCGTGTCTTTCGTTAATAATGAAGAAAAGTGCTTCTATTTTGAAATTCTATAGGGATCGGATGTAAATAAAATAACTCTCTGACTAGATTCGATGAGAAATGGTCGTACATGAATGAATTATCAAGTTTATTATGATATGGTCGTTGCTTTAATCTGCTCTGAGACATTAACTACAAGAGAAATAACTGTTGTATCTATTCAACCAGAAAATCGCAGATGGAAGATTCTTGGAAAAAGCAATTTTCCCAGGTTACTTAATTCTCTACGAAATTGTACTTAACTCGTGGTTCGGAGAAAACTTTGGTTCCCTGTGAGCCAAGCAGCTCGTGGTCTAGCGGCTAGAGTTCCTGCCTCTGTATCACCGGATTCCGGGTTCGGTTCTCGGCCGGGTTGGGGATTTTCCCCACCCGGGGACTGGGTGTACGTGTTGTCCTCCTCATTTCATTATCATCATCAGTGGCTAGACTGAAGTATGAAAAAAATTTGGACTGTGTCAAAATTGGGACTTTGTACGGACGATGATGACCGTGCAGTTGAGCGCTCCACAAATCCAACATCATCATCATCACGGTGAGCCAACACAGAACCTGCACTTCGAGCCCGATACCACTGTTGCTACCCATTCACCATGAAATTTATCGTGCAGTGTACAGCGTGCTGTTTGTGTCCAGTGGTAATCTCAATACATTCATATGAAGTCTTGAGCTTGAAATTTATATCAGGAAGCTAACAAAGGGATATCACGATAAGCACGAAACGTATTCCCATAAATCTTACACCCACTATCAAAGCAAAAGGCTTATGACAGTCCACAAGGTCTACACTCGTCATACTGCTTAGTAGATGAATTACAACTTATACATTGAAACTAAAAGTCTCCTTTGGTATTAATTGTAAGTTGCCAGTTCATCTGGTAGCCGATATAGCGTCTCCCTGACGCAGCTGTCTCGTTCCATCTTTGGACGATTTGCGTCCAGTGAGACGAAGAGAACCACGACATTAAAACTGTGCTGGATTCTCCGTTTCAAACGGGGTAACTTCGTTTCAGCAGATGATACAGAGTTACAACTTTTTGGCGTGATTTCAGTCGTTATCACGTCACTGCACGTGCTACAGCTCATAGCAGTCGGCAATAGTAGCAGCATTATCAACAACGTTTAAGTACGTTTACGTAAGTTTTGCATGTAAACCACAGAAATCTACTCGTTATGCCTGCAGTGAGTTTACTGTTGCTCGTCTGTCTGTCTGTCTGTCTATGGTGTTTTACCATGAGGTTCAGTGTTTCAAACCAAAACAAAAAATGTTCAAATGGCTCTAAGCTCTATGGGACTTAACATCTGAGGTCATCAGTCCCCTAGACTTAGAACTACTTAAACCTAACTAACCTAAGGACATCACACACATCCATGCCCGAGGCAGGATTCGAAACTGCGACCGTAGCAGCAACGCGGTTCGGGGCTGAATCGCCTAGCAAGCTCTTCGTGATGGTGAGAAGCAAGAACGTGTAGAGCTTCCTGAATTCTTTCTGGGCGTGAGGTTGGAAGATAACAACTTCTGTAATTTTTAATAACATTTCTGGTGGAGAACAGCGGTCTGACGAAAAGTACTTTAAAAGCGAACACAAACATTATCGTCCCCGAGAAAACTTTTAATTTGTGGTAAGGAGTTTCGGGCAGTTTTTGAACGTCTTCAGACCTTCATACCATGATGGTCTGAGGATGGTCAAAAACTAACCAAAAGCGGTTATGGCGAAGTAAAGGATTTTTGCGGTCGAGACTGTTCGTGTTCATTTTTATAAAAAACACTGTTTATGTTTACTGAACAGTGAGAAGTGTAAGAGTATTGGGAACACAACAGCCACATACCACGGTCGACCACGAGAGAGAGCATCGATAGCATCATGTGTTTTGGGCTTCTTCCTGCGAAAAATATTAATATCTGTTCTTTATTTGAGTAGAAAACGCTTACAGGAAAGAGTATGTAGGAGATAGGATTTTAGCACAATTGTAGGAAGTCGCGGGAAATTTAATTTTTCAACAGATCAGATAACTAGGACAGTGTCACCTAAAAGTGAAAGCATTTATGAACATGAGCTCCCTTTATAATATATCTGCAGTAAGATGAGTACGAATCTCGTTTTCGCCCGTTTACCTCCAGGTTCACCTGATTTAAAAAAAAATGTGTTTTTATTTAATTTTTTTTTTTTGGGGGGGGGGGGGGAAGACTTCGTTTATATGCTTCCCCCTACAACTCTGGTTGTACTGCGATGTTGCGTAGTTACAGCAGCAGGTGCGGAAACATCACACATGCCCGTATGAGATGAGTCTGATTGTCCGGTGGAGAGCATGTTCAACATTTGTGAAAGATACATGAAATCTTTGAGGGAAGACGTACTGGTGAAAGTAGCGAAAAGCTATCTGCGAGTGTCTCTTATGCAAAAAAATCTTTGTAGTTTTGCTATGGCGGAGGATTTTTTATATATAGTGGTGTTGTCAGCATATGTCTCTTAATCATTTCTTATCTCATTTTATTGTATGCAATACTTTCTATGCCTATAAAGAATTGGGAACACACTACAAAAATTTTGTCCTCTATATTGTTTACATTTATGCACATTTTTGTTATGTTTATATATGATGTATGATACATAAAACCGACACCGTAAGTAATGTAATGCGACTGCCCAGTTAGGCACAAAAATAACATCCTTAGAGTGTTGCTACGGCAGGTGATAAGACATTTTATAACAACAGCATAACGTTTCTGAAATAGTTCGTTGGTTCAAGTGGTGCTGTACAAGTCTACAGAGATTGTATTTTAGGTTTTCTGTAAGAATTCCGGTTTTCGAATGTTGAAACCAGTTAAATTCATCACCAAATATTTTCTTACAATGAAGTGGGTATCTGTAACAACGAAAGATCATAAAAAATAGGTTTCATGGAGCACTTACTGACTTGGCTGATTCCAAAATATAGCGCCAAATTTAATAGGGAAGCTATGACGCAACACTAAAAGTCAGTTAAACGACTGTTATTGAAAGTAACATTCACTCAACTGATGCTAGAACAAGAATGGATCACGTTTTACAAAATACGACTCTAACCTAAACCTAATAAGTGAATTAATATTAACAAAATATTAATCACAATACGAAACGAACCAGTTTTGGAATCATCACCAATTTTCCTTTAAGGAAAGACATTATACACATAATTCCTTGACTTGCGCCATAGGGTGGTGGGGTTTCGGGTTCCGCTGAATAGGTCAGGAGTTCACTACACTCAGCTGGCGGCTACACGGGTAGCGGAGGCTGTGTGGCGTGGACTGGGCGGTTTTTTAGATTAGAAGGCCTCGGGAAAGTACGGGGTGGGCTGCAATCTCAAAGGGTGTATGGCAAATACAGGACGTGCTTGGATCAAGGAACAGTCGGAATTGTGGTTGTAAATTGTTGTAGTTGTGGTGGGAAAGTCCCTGAGCTTCAAGCGCTAATAGAAAGCACAGAAGCTGAAATCGTTATAGGTACAGAAAGCTGGCTAAAGCCTGAAATAAGTTCTGCAGAAATTTTTACGAAGTCTCAGGTGGTGTTCAGGAAAGATAGATTAGGCAGAATTAGTGGTGGAGTTTTGTGTCTGTCAGTAGTGGTATATCTTGTAGTGAAGTCAAAGTAGATACTCCGTGCGAATTGGTATGGGTGGAGGTTATACTCAACAGCCGAATTAGGTTAATAATTGGCTCCTTCTACCGACCCCCAGACTCCGATGATATAATTGCGGAACAGTTCAGAGAAAATTTGAGTCTCGTAACAAATAAATACCCCACTCATACGGTTATAGTTGGTGGGGACTTCAACCTTCCCTCGATATGTTGGCAAAAATACTTGTTCAAAACCGGTGGTAGGCAGAAAACATCTTCCGAGATTGTCCTAAATGCTTTCTCCGAAAATTATTTCGAGCAGTTATTCCACGAACCCACGCGAAATGTAAATGGTTGCGAAAACACACTTGACCTCTTAGCCACAAACAATCCAGAGCTGATAGAGAGCATCATGACGGACACAGGGATTAGTGATCACAAGGTCGTTGTAGCTAGGCTCAATACCGTTTCTTCCAAATCCACCAGAAACAAACGCAAAATAATTTTATTTAAAAAAGCGGATAAAGTGTCACTACTAGCCTTCCTAAGAGACAATCTCCATTCCTTCCGAACTGACTAAGCAAATGTAGACGAGATGTGGCTCAAATTCAAAGAAATAGTAGCAACAGCAATTGAGAGATTCATACCTCACAAATTGGTAAGAAATGGAACTGATCCCCAGTGGTACACAAAACAGGTCCGAACTCTGTTGCAGAGGCAACGGAAAAAGCATGCGAATTTTAGAAGAACGCAAAATCCCGAAGATTGGCTAAAATTTACAGACGCGCGAAATTTGGCACGGACTTCAATGCGAGATGCCTTTAATAGGTTCCACAACGAAACATTGTCTCGAAATTTGGTAGAAAATCCGAAGAAATTCTGGTCGTATGTAAAGTACACAAGCGGCAAGACGCAGTCAATACCTTCGCTGCGCAGTGCCGATGGTACTGTTACCGACGACTGTGCCGCTAAAGCGGAGTTATTGAACGCAGTTTTCCGAAATTCCTTCACCAGGGAAGATGAATGGAATATTCCAGAATTTGAAACACGAACAGCTGCTAGCATGGGCTTCTTAGAAGTAGATACCTTAGGGGTTGCGAAGCAACTCAAATCGCTTGATACGGGCAAGTCTTCAGGTCCAGATTGTATACCGATTAGGATCCTTTCAGATTACGCTGATACAATAGCTCCCTACTTAGCACTCATATACAACCGCTCGCTCACCGATAGATCTGCAGCTACAGATTGGAAAATTGCGCAGGTCGCACCAGTGTTTAAGAAGGGTAGTTGGAGTAATCCGTCTAACTACAGACCTACATCATTGACGTCGGTTTGCAGTAGGGTTTTGGAGCATATACTGTATTCAAACATTATGAATCACCTCGAAGGGAACGATCTATTAATACGTAATCAGCATGGTTTGTAACGCCGGAAATGCATATCCTCCTATTTTCATCTATTGTACTATTATTTTTTTCCTTGTTTTGTTACCTCAAGATATGACATTTCTGTCTCTTTATATATTGTAATTGCTTTACTGTTTGGATATATATATATATTTATGCACTTATGTCGATGTATAATTGGTTTGTTTCGTAAATATTATTTGTATTTTTACGCTGGGTCTTGCCTAGGGAAAACTGCTATCGAACGATTACATCGATGGGTCGTGTGAAGAATCAAAGTGTGTAGGATCTTTGGTAGTGTTAACTCTGCCGCGTGGAGCGCGGGCAGAGTAAGTGAGGGTCTGGCGGGAGTAGCGAGTGGAGCAGGTGTTGTGTGACGCTCCCGCGAGTTGCCGCGCTTTCGGGGTTTGGCAGCATGTAATTGCGCTCGACTCGCGATGATAGTTTCTGACATGGTGTCGCGGACGGGAAGCATTAGCTGGCGCACATCAAGAGCCCGTTTCGCCTGGTGACCGTGTCGAGAAGAAGGCGCGCCAACATCCAGCTTCTGCAACAGCGACGGCCGACAATGAGTGACTGTCGCCACCTCCTCGATCGACGGCTTCAAACCTTCAATCAACCAACAAGGAAGACTAAAAGCACGTAAAGTTTCAGAACTGTATGGCAGACCTCAGCTTTTCAAATTGTTCCATTTGCCTCGCAAAATTACAGCAACTTAGCATGAACCTTTGTTGCTCATTGTCCCAATTGCATTGCCAAGCAGGGTCCCTTCCTTTTCCGAAATGAACCCGAGTGTCGTTTAAATTCAAACGCCAGCATTAAAATAATGTAATTAGATTTCACTGCTTTAATTTCAAAGTTCAGTAGCTGGCTACAATATTTACAAATTTAGAGTGCGAGTTTTGTTAGCATCTTTTAGCTTACCTGTGACTGCAGCTCAGCTTGGTACGTACTAAATTTTACTATTGTTAATAGTTCAGAATCATTTAATTCAAGTTCAAAGTTAAATCTCTTGTTTCTAAATTGCGTAGAGTCAAGTTGCTTTTGAAATGATTGTTGAGGTAGTCCAAGACTAACTGTATTTTACTGAATTTCGATGTGCTTCAGAAAGAAAGCTCACTATTAACTTCAGTCACTAAATTAACTTTCGATTTTCCGGTTTTATTAATTCTTTTGCTAAATTAAGTCAGGGTGTAGCGAAATTTATTACTTCTGACAAACTTTCAGTTTTCACACTACACGTGTCAACCTTCAGTTGCCACGCTTCTAGTGCTAATTATATGTGTAATAACCTTTCTTTTTCAGTTACTATAGTAATTGTCCTTAGGACTGGCGACCGTGATTTCCCCAAATCTCAAATACCTAATTACCGCTAGTTAATTGTTAACGTAACGGCTGCACATTTACCTTCTTTATTAACTTTACCCCTTTTCAAAATTAATTTCCACCAGTTTCATTAGCACATTTCCTTTCATTTAGATGTAACCCTTTCCTCCCTCTTTACCGACAGGTTAACTTCGGTGACGATTGCTTTTCCAAAACTCCCATTAGGTACACGCGGTTTCATTTTTCACTGTCATTTTAGGTCGGTAAGTGAGGGGGAGGTTACACGTGGCGACCTGGTGACAGGACAATCTTCAAATTTGAGGTTGTTCTGGACACGAATTTTGCATTGTGCAAATCTCGTAACAAAGTACTGGTTACGTACAGGCCGTTACGTCAGCGAGAATATTCGTGTGAGGAATCCTAATTAGAGTTGAGATTTTGCATTTATATTGAAAATTATTAAAATGAGTGAAGGCAACAATTACCAAAATTTGGTAGACTTAGATACGGAACAATTGGTCGAACAGTGGGAAACGCGCACAGCGGTACCCATTGTTCCGGGGCAGGCGGCTAGCATGAAAGATGCGACCGCCGAAACGCAACAAAGAGCAGAAATGGAATTCCAGACTTTAGAAGATGTTTCGGAATCGGAAGTGAAAATCAAATCTGAATCCCTTGATGACGAATACGGGGGGACAATGAAAGAGGAAGCCGCTACAGAAGTAAAACCGGTGGTTTCCGGGAATTTAACTGATTTATTGAATGTTTTGATTAACGAAATCAAGAGTCAATCGGCAGAAATTAAAGATCAGGCTGCCAAGCAAGTAGCTCAGTCTGAAAAAATTGAACGAATGCTAGACAATCAGAACAAAGCTATTAATGTTGTTAACAACAATGTTGAAGTTGTTAACACAAAAGTTGATAAAATCAAAGACGATATTGTCGTGATTAATACCGAAATCGGTAACCTTAAACAGGAAATGATAGGCGTTCAGGCGGAAATTGCGAGCATAAATACTCGTTTTGATTCCGAAATTAGCAGAATCGAGAAAAGTGTAGGAGACGCAGTTGCTCCGATCATCGAGAATAAGGTGACGGAACAAATTCAATTAGTGAGAAAAGAGGATCAACAGAAGGTGGAAACTTTAAAGGCTTTAGTATCCGAAGTAGATACCAAAGTGACGAAGCAGGCTAACACCTGCGAAGAGAAAAAGAGGGAAGTGGAAACGCTTGCGACAACCACTTGCCAAGTGATTACGAGGGTGTCGGAATTAGAAAGGAAACTTGACGAAAAACAGAGCTATGTGCCAATCTGTGCACATAGTTCGGAGTTGTTGACGAAAGAGGAGCGGTTCGACCCCTTGAAAAAAGGCGGTATACACCCGACGGATTTCATTAAAAATTGTGAAAGAGTTTTACCCAGATCATGGACTAATGAGAGAAAAATTAATGCGGTTATTGATGTGTTGGCTGGTGATGCCAAGCGTTGGGGCCTAAACCTCAACATTACGAACCTGACTTTTGACGAGTTTAAAAATTTGTTTCTGGCTGAATACTGGTCAGAGCAAAAACAGCAAAGTGTCTGGCGCGAATTTGTCGTTTCGAGGCCTTTCGATGCGAATTCGCGCGGCTCGATGAAGGAGTTTTGTGAGGGCTGGATCCGCAAGTTGGAATATTTGCGTGATCGCCGCACGGAATCCGAAATAGTCTGGGAACTCTACAAAAAGCTTCCAGATGATACAAAACGCTACGTAGGAAGCAATTACAGGACAATAAATGATTTCCTGGAAAGAGTGGAGGACGAGGACAATTGGCGCAATAATCGCGACAGTGGTAGAGGCCGTGGTAACAACGACGGGTACCACAGCAACCACAACAACGATAACCATGGGAATAATGCATACCGCAACCATGGCAGCAATAACAATAATGGTTCGGACCGTAATAACAATCGGTACAATGCAAATAATAACCGGAATGACGGAAACCAATATCATACTAGCGTGATACGGGCTGCGCAGAATAGTAATAACGCCAGAGGGTGTGACCAGCCGCCTCAGCAGTATCCGGGGAGCGTATCTGCTGGGACGAGACAGGGAAACCATTAGCCGCGCCGGTGAGGGGCCGACCGGGCGTGGAGAAGTTTTGGCGGCCCAATAACAGCAGAAAACCGAGGTGTCGTCGTTATGAAAATTCCGTATGGAATAATCAACGGCGGGAGAGTGTGCCAGTATTAGGAGAAAGGAGTGCGCCCACAAGTAGTAGATCAGCTGTAGACACGGCAGTAGAAAATACATTCACTGTCAGTGAGAACAATTTAAGTAGTGTTCCGGAAATCGATTATAAAGTGGCAGCTGTAACACCCACAGTGGAACTGGAGATTGAGTTTAAGAATGATTCGCAGTTGTTGAGAGAAGATCAGATGTCGGATAAAACGTCCGTCATCGAGCGAGGGGATGCAGAGAGGGATGAGGTCTGGTTAAGGCAGTTCGGTCGCTTATACGACGAACTAAGAGATTATAGGGGCCTGTACGGGAGGAGTGTTTATAGGGAGCGCGGGCAGGATTTGCCGCGTCTCGTCCCACAGGAAGATAGTATTTGTGAAGTGATGGAAAGTTCTGGCCCTAACCGGCAGACTTTACCAGAAATAGTTGCTGTTAAGGGGGAGCACGAGCAAGATTCGTCGTGTTTCGTCCCGCAGGAGTTAGATGTTGAAGGAGTAACGGAAAGTTCTGGCCCTAACCGGCAGACTTTACCGAAAGTTATAGTGGTAGAAGTAGCCGACCCATCCGACGCAAACCTCCAGTTTAAACATTGCGAGAGTATTAAGGGGAAAGATTACGAAAATTTTAGTGATAGCCGGACACAATTGGTAGAAAAGCACATAGATTTCAGCGTGTATGAGGTTAGAGCTGACGTTATGCGGTCAGACGGTAGCAGTGTGGGTTGCGCAGATCCAGAGGAAGTAATTTCAGATGCGACTGGGCACATTCCTCCAGGTAGATTGGCAGATGAGATCAATCTGACCAAAGAGGAATCAACGAAGGTGACAATTAGTGAATCGATAGCAAAGCAACACTCACTAGTTGACGAGTTACAGGAAAAGGTTTCGGTATTGGAGGCGAAGCTACAGACTAAGCCTCAGGACAGACGTGTTGAAATTAAAACTGTATGTGAACAGAGGCTGAAAAAGCCGCCAGATAAACCGGATTTACGATCAAAGCCGGATGGTTTTTTCTGGAATGACCTGGATATAGACGAGGATTTACTGTGGGAAAATAAAGAAACAGTCGAGGACAAGTGTAGACGGGTAGTAGTGTCTGTTAATACGCACGACCTACAACTAAACGTGTTGATTGACACCGGTGCAGAATTGAGTGCTGTATCTGGGAAAATATTTGAGTTACTGAAGGACAGACCTGGCATCGTAGTTATGCCAGTAACAGGAGTGAAAATTATCGGTGCTACTGGGAAGGCCAGTAAACCGGTCACAAAACAGATTTTTGTCAACTTCGAGGTATGTGGGGCACGATTTGAACAAGAGTTTGTCGTCGTGCCGGACTTAACTGCGGAAGTAATTATCGGGTTAGATTGGCTATTAAAGTACCGTGCAGTGATTAATTGCGAAAGCAAAACTTTGACATGTACGTCCCAAGATAAAACAATAGTAGTTGGTTTTGACGAGGCAGGAGACGGTGTGCATAGGCAATACCAGCCTATACACATTGTTAACTGGCCGGATGGTATTGATGTAGGTATGAATTTGAACTGCCGTAAAGTGAGGAATCTCGGCATTGACAAAAGTGTAGAAAGTGAATTGGAAGAGATAATCAAATTCCCTCCACGAATTAACATTAGTATTGGTGTGAAAAAAGATCGTTTGCGAGAAGTAATGAAGCTTAAAGCCGATGCTCGCATACGTCGTCATGACGCTAAAGCGCGTTTTGCTAAGTTTGCAATCGGAGACTTAGTACTTGTAAAAGCTCATGAGAAATCGAGCGAGTTAGAAGATTTAAGGATGTGCCATGTTGCGATGCTTTTGCCTGACCTAGAGATCATTAAAGAACTTGTAATTAACAAGTAATTAATTTTGATTAGACGTTTAACCAACTGAAAAATCCAAGCTGCTAGTTTAAGTTTTCAGCTGAGTCACAGTAGATTAAGGAATGTAAATATGATTTTGTAAATAACTGTAGGATTTCATAAATATGAGATTTACTAGTCATTGCCGATGTACTTAGACGCTGCTTTAAGTTTCAGGCTAGTACATGCGTGTGATGATGGACAGTGTTGAGTTATCCACTGTGATAGTGCTTATGGACTCCTTGAGATTACTCGGGAGTGAGTTTTTCCGAAAGAATTCAGTGGAACGGACGTTCTGGAAACGCCGTCACAAGGGCGAGTGAGATCAAGCGTGCCGCACACGCGGGCGCAACAATACTGGCGAGGCGAGCCGCTGTCGGCTCTTGTGCCGCTGTTGGCTCTTGGGCCGCTGTCGGCATTCTTTGTACTTGCGAGTACGGAAGGCGGAATTGTTTTTCTTCCTGGACAGCTGAAAGAATTCTACTGTCAATATTTATGTTTTTTTCGATCTGATGTGTGTTATTTTCTTGTTTAGCGTTTAATGGACTCCCATGACGAGAATATTAATTATGAAAGGGTTATGTAAAAATGTGTATTCTATGTAATTAATTATTAATTTGCGTATTTTGATCTACCTGTTTTTATGACCATGTACTCTGATTAATTTTGTAAATAGTATTCCATTTCTTGATACTGTTAGGAATTTTGACGATTTTGGAATAGCTAAACCATTTTCTATATCTTCTATGAATTTTAATATGTTGTCAACCTGTTTTATTTTGTGCAAGATGACAGAGTGGAATAAGATTAGGAGTGTCTCCACTCAGTTATTATGGTCTAAAAATTGATTTATGGTTAATTAGACGAATGATAAATTTTGTTGATGTTTTGAGCATATGCATTTCCGCTGTTTCTTTTTTGGGACATTTTCTGAGTCTGTTTACGTTACACGAACATCCTCAGACAATGTGGGGCACATGTAACGCCGGAAATGCATATCCTCCTATTTTCATCTATTGTACTATTATTTTTTTCCTTGTTTTGTTACCTCAAGATATGACATTTCTGTCTCTTTATATATTGTAATTGCTTTACTGTTTGGATATATATATATATTTATGCACTTATGTCGATGTATAATTGGTTTGTTTCGTAAATATTATTTGTATTTTTACGCTGGGTCTTGCCTAGGGAAAACTGCTATCGAACGATTACATCGATGGGTCGTGTGAAGAATCAAAGTGTGTAGGATCTTTGGTAGTGTTAACTCTGCCGCGTGGAGCGCGGGCAGAGTAAGTGAGGGTCTGGCGGGAGTAGCGAGTGGAGCAGGTGTTGTGTGACGCTCCCGCGAGTTGCCGCGCTTTCGGGGTTTGGCAGCATGTAATTGCGCTCGACTCGCGATGATAGTTTCTGACATGGTGTCGCGGACGGGAAGCATTAGCTGGCGCACATCAAGAGCCCGTTTCGCCTGGTGACCGTGTCGAGAAGAAGGCGCGCCAACATCCAGCTTCTGCAACAGCGACGGCCGACAATGAGTGACTGTCGCCACCTCCTCGATCGACGGCTTCAAACCTTCAATCAACCAACAAGGAAGACTAAAAGCACGTAAAGTTTCAGAACTGTATGGCAGACCTCAGCTTTTCAAATTGTTCCATTTGCCTCGCAAAATTACAGCAACTTAGCATGAACCTTTGTTGCTCATTGTCCCAATTGCATTGCCAAGCAGGGTCCCTTCCTTTTCCGAAATGAACCCGAGTGTCGTTGAAATTCAAACGCCAGCATTAAAATAATATAATTAGATTTCACTGCTTTAATTTCAAAGTTCAGTAGCTGACTACAATATTTACAAATTTAGAGTGCGAGTTTTGTTAGCATCTTTTAGCTTACCTGTGACTGCAGCTCAGCTTGGTACGTACTAAATTTTACTATTGTTAATAGTTCAGAATTATTTAATTCAAGTTCAAAGTTAAATCTCTTGTTTCTAAATTGCGTAGAGTCAAGTTGCTTTTGAAATGATTGTTGAGGTAGTCCAAGACTAACTGTATTTTACTGAATTTCGATGTGCTTCAGAAAGAAAGCTCACTATTAACTTCAGTCACTAAATTAACTTTCGATTTTCCGGTTTTATTAATTCTTTTGCTAAATTAAGTCAGGGTGTAGCGAAATTTATTACTTCTGACAAACTTTCAGTTTTCACACTACACGTGTCAACCTTCAGTTGCCACGCTTCTAGTGCTAATTATATGTGTAATAACCTTTCTTTTTCAGTTACTATAGTAATTGTCCTTAGGACTGGCGACCGTGATTTCCCCAAATCTCAAATACCTAATTACCGCTAGTTAATTGTTAACGTAACGGCTGCACATTTACCTTCTTTATTAACTTTACCCCTTTTCAAAATTAATTTCCACCAGTTTCATTAGCACATTTCCTTTCATTTAGATGTAACCCTTTCCTCCCTCTTTACCGACAGGTTAACTTCGGTGACGATTGCTTTTCCAAAACTCCCATTAGGTACACGCGGTTTCATTTTTCACTGTCATTTTAGGTCGGTAAGTGAGGGGGAGGTTACAGGTTCCAGAAAACATCGTTCTTGTGCAACGCAGCTAGCTCTTTATTCGCACGAAGTAATGGCCGCTATCGACAGGGATCTCAAGTTGATTCCGTATTTCTAGATTTCCGGAAAGCTTTTGACACCGTTCCTCACAAACGACTTCTAATCAAGCTGCGGGCCTATGGGGTATCGTCTCAGTTGTGCGACTGGTTTCGTGATTTCCTGTCAGGAAGGTCGCAGTTCGTAGTAATAGACGGCAAATCATCGAGTAAAACTGAAGTGATATCAGGTGTTCCCCAGGGAAGCGTCCTGGGACCTCTGCTGTTCCTGATCTATATAAATGACCTGGGTGACAATCTGAGCAGTTCTCTTAGGTAGTTCGCAGATGATGCTGTAATTTACCGTCTAGTAAGGTCATCCGAAGACCAGGATCAGTTGCAAAGCGATTTAGAAAAGATTGCTGTATGGTGTGGCAGGTGGCAGTTGACGCTAAATAACGAAAAGTGTGAGGTGATCCACATGAGTTCCAAAAGAAATCCGTTGGAATTCGATTACTCGATAAGCAGTACAATTCTCAAGGCTGTCAATTCAACTAAGTATCTGGGTGTTAAAATTACGAACAACTTCAGTTGGAAAGGTCACGTAGATAATATTGTGGGGAAGGCTAGCCAAAGGTTGCGTTTAATTGGGAGGACACTTAGAAGATTCAACAAGTCCACTAAAGAGACAGCTTACACTACATTCGTTCGTCCTCTGTTACAATATTGCTGCGTGGTGTGGGATCCTTACCAGGTTGGATTGACGGAGGACATCGAAAGGGTGCAAAAAAGGGCAGCTCGTTTTCTTTTATCACATAGTAGGGGAAAGAGTGTTGTAGATATGATACGCGAGTTGGGATGGAAGTCGTTAAAGTAAAGACGTGTTTCGTCGCGGCGAGATTTATTTACGAAATTTCAGTCACCAACTTTCTCTTCCGAATGCGAAAATATTTTGTTGAGCCCAACCTACATAGGTAGGTATGATCATCAAAATAAAATAAGAGAAATCAGAGCTCGAACAGAAGGTTTAGGTGTTCGTTTTTCCTGTGCACATTTCGGGAGTGGAATGGTAGAGAGATAGTATGATTGTGGTTCGATGAACCCTCTGCCAAGCACTTAAATGTGAATTGCAGAGTAGTCATGTAGATGTCATGTAGATGTAGATTTAATGGTAGTTTTACATTCGGTAATAATTAAATTTGTTTTATTTTGCTAAGACGTCAGAATGCGTTTTGTAAGAAAAATCGACACAAATACAGTTGCTACCAAATCTGTTTATATTACGATCAATTTAGTATATGAAGGTAGCACTCCTTCATGTTAAAGCTAATATAAATTAAAGTAGTACTAGTCATTACGCGTTAATTCAACTATGAAGCTCATATGTATACTTCGTTTCTGTGGCCCCAAGTTTCTTAAACTGGTGGGGAGAGGCATGATTATATATTGACATTTGAGAGGTGCCAGAAGGCTGTTCTGATTGATTTCATGTTGAGATATGCCGTCAGACGCCCAATACTTATTTTTTGTGAATGCCTACAGAAAATTAGGTTGGCAACAGTGAGGAAAATATGGCCAAGAACACTTGTTATTGTGAACCCCGTGATTTGTGTTTATTGATAAACGTCATACCATGAATGAATGTTTTGATTTATTACTTGTTGCGTGAAACTCTGCGCCTTAGCGGAAGTGAACCTGGGACCAAAATTCTGGAACTGACCGTAGCCCAGTTTAATTAATTCATAACTGAATGTCGATGAAATCCAAAAGTTGGATTTTTAGCGCTGAATAGAGACTCTGATTTTAATTGTTTATTGAGCTCGAGTTTGGAAAACATGACCGGTTGCCATTGTGGTCGACAGTCTTCTTTATGATCCAGCACAAGACACAGAGATCAACTTTATGACCCAGCCCTAGACACAGAGATTATTGCCGTCAAGGAACTGACTCACAACACAGGATGAGCCTGAAGGTATGACTATACAGGTACACCAAATCTGTGGAGATTGCAGTGAGAACAAACCTAGTGAAACGCAGGAAATATAAAAAGATTTCATATCTCACCCAAGCTTAACACGGAGACCTTTATTGTTACCTTCATAACAGTGACTTTGATCCAAACAGAAAACAGATTCATATACGAACAGTAAATTGCAATATTTTGTGTAATACTGGACTCTAAACCAATGGAGTCTTAACCAAATCTAGTAAATCATTTCATCTTCACCAAGTCATGACATGGAACAGCATTAACACAATTCACCCAAATTGTAGAAATTTTTAGTGGAAAGATTCTTAATTAAATAAGTTAACTGAAGACTCGCAGGGAATTATTTGCTTCAGACAACGTATGAACATCGCACTTTGTGATGGGCAGGATAATATTAGACAGTGCAATCCTTTCAAATGACCTTAATGTTGCTTCAGTTACATGCATCACCGGCAATTGTTCTGCCTGTAACAAATCAATTCATATCGACATTATTTAATGTACCTCGTTTCATATTAAGATTGATGTTCTCTGTCTTGCTGTGGATAATTGAGAAGGGGAATGAATGATGTACCACACTTTGTTCCTTTGGTAGTGTGATTATCTAAAGAGTAGCTACAGGAAAGACTGAAATTTTAGTATAGTTCAAGTGTTTGATCAGCTGAATAAAATTTATGAGAGGAGACTTGTGTCCAAGATCACTTGTGCATTAACGTGGCAACTATCACATTGTCGTTATCCTCAAAAAAGGCGTTTTTAACTGATACCCCTTCCAGTTCTTGGTGAAAGGAACGCTATTTAAAACAGAGGCAAAGCTCTGGTCACTGTCTACCATTACGTATTTCTACAATTGTAAAATCAAGCCCATTACCTCGGCAACACAAAATGCTTGTTGTTCTATCTTTATTCTAGTAGACGACATAGTCTACTGCAGTCGGATGTACCGATTTCTAACATCCTGTGTAACTTTCTCCTCCGAAATACCAGGAACACAGTTTTAAAAGCTAAATGGTGTAATGAAAGTAATCCCGGCCCTCTTTATTTGTTAGTTCGTTTATTTTATTTTCGATCCACACACTACGTGCAGCTGCGCTGAAAAAATAAAACACACACATCAGATTTGTTCTCCACAGAGAAATCCATTAGGTGCTTTCCAAAACACCATGGATTATATTTTGCCATTAGTACCTCGGTTAGATGTTGGAAGGGACGCTAGACGGTCCTCTTAATCGGCATCAAGGTTTTATTGGGCCACTATTTGCATCTTTTTCTGTAATACTTGTGCTTTTAAAGTACGGCAGAAACGAAATAACAATCAGAGAGAGAAAGTTGCGAGTACTAAACACATTCTACAATGTGCTGAGTCTGTTGCAACCTAAGTTTCAATCCTCTTCTATCCTGTCAGTCCTTTTCCGTATCGGACTTTTCTCTTCATCATTCCTGTGTAACCGGGATCTTCCTCTTTTTCAGTGCCGTGGTGTGTCGTGGAGGTCTCCAACGGCATATTTTAGAGTGCTCTCTTTCGTCTAGCGTTCCTCTAGGATGTCCATACCACATTAGTTGTTTACTTTCAGTAGTCCTGCAATATCTTTTGTAACTCCCACCTGTTCTCGTAGCACATCACTTCTTACGTAACTTCAAAACTTTAGCTCTAAAACTCCATCTTCATTGACTTTAATTTCTTCTTGTTCACGCAGGAGATGTCCTACAGTTCAGTACCATACAGAGGAATGCCCTCAGCTATAGACTCGTATATCCTCCTCATCACTTTTTTAACATCGTTTCATTCCCAATAATCGAGTGTAACTACTTAATTGCCGCCTTTCCCTTTCCTGTTCTGTGCTTGGTTTCCTAGTGGGTTTATATGAACGGCTACACTTTATTACAGAGCCATTATTCATAACGAGATCCCTTCCGGTACCTCCGACAGCCAAGTAGTCAGTCTCTGTAAAGCTAATTTTCATGCCCCACTGCTCATATTCTTCTTCAGGCTTCATTAACATGTAAGTCACATCCTCTCTTTCCTCGGTGAAAATGATCTGATCATCGGTGAAATATAGAGAGAACAGGATATTATCACCTACTCTCATTCACACGTTTTTGTACTTCCATTCCTAATTTTTCAGTCCTTCGTTCAAAAATATTTTAAAGAGGATAAGCGCTAAACAGCATCCTTGTCTCAGTCCTTAGATTTGGATTTCGTGAGAATGGAAACGTCTTAAGTACTAAGGAAGGAAAACATTTTGAGGGACAAATGTAGTAACATATAGTCAATTTATGATCTCTGGTTTCCACTTAGCACGGGCTACATGATGGATCTCTAATGATGAGTCCTGGTATGTCATAAACCTTCAATCAGCCAGCAACTCTCATAACGAAATATTTTGCTAGCGTTGTAGTGTAGAGGAACCACGACAACAAGACTGACAAGAGTGCTTACAACACCTTAGGAATTCTTCTGAGAATTATTCACTGTAAAATGTATAGATCTACGTTTCACGCCACTGAGCTGTATCGAATGATTAATTTGGAAACAGTTCAACTGCAGTTGGGGTTTAACTGCCGGGAAGTGCAAAAACAGCGCACACTCCGCTGCAGAGTGAAAGCTTCAATATCGCTTTCTGCAGTGGCTCGTAACCGTCAATCGCAGTGTGTACTAATATTCAACACTAGATTCCTCCGTTAATCAGAACCCACAATTCGAGTAGACTATTTAGAGACAATCTGCGTATGATATGCCAGTAGGAGCCTCACGTATTGCCACTGGACCACGTCCTGCAGTGCTATTGCTTTGACAGTCGTGAGTGATCACGTGTTTAATCAGGAAACAGGGCTTAATGCGGGTAAACTATCACAGCTTGTGACTAATGGGGCAGCAAAGAGCATTGCCGGTGGACATTGATTCCCAACGTTTCATTTAGTAAATGAGAATGTTCTGCGATGTGCAGGTAAAAAGTATCAACCAATTGTTTGTATAATTTTCGCCACATATTTACCCAAACGAAAAAAGATTAAAATCTATAGCGTTTTTCAGGCTTATATGTAACAAAGCGCAGTTTTGGCCACTAGAGCTACTGGTATCATGAAGGCTGATGTTTCTCCGTAGGACGAACTTTTGTGCTTTTCGAGATTGGTATTCGCCTTGTAATCGTACTCTCTTCGATTCCTTCCGCACGATATATGTCGACATGGTTACAAACAGTTTTGTTACTTGATATAGTAATTTAATAGTATGTTTATTAATTGAGGGTTCCTAACTCATATGCAAATTTACACACATACCATAAGCTGCATATAACACGTAACTTGATTTGAGAAGTACCGTTTCAGTTACATACTTGTTGCTCAGATACTGTCACAGAGCTAACGGACAGTATAAATTTTTTTTGTCGTCTTCAGCTTGCTGACGCTTTCAGTATTTCATTCAAAGATTTCCCAGGTCCGAGTAGGACTCGAACGCTGGGTGTTCCGTAAAAACTTTATTATTTGCGCAAACAGTTCATAAATTCCTGGAATCGAGACTCTCGACAGATTTTGCCTGTTATCGACAATGACACTGGCAAGATATGGGTCCCAGGGATTCAAAGATTTTTGAGAATGTTTTAATTTGAATAATCTAAATGTTACATAACATCATGCAGGAGGCAGATGAAAATTATTATAATATTCAGCAGCTGTCCATTTAAGCTGACTGGGTCGCAATGATAAAAGTCAAACATCAAGAAAGGAATTTATCCATCATCAGATACACAGGATCGAATACGGCACGCAGATGTGGTTTTCGATACACAATTTGAAACGACGTATGTACCAGCAGTAATCACTCCTGGATATCTGATGGTGGTTAAATTACGAAACGCGTCATGTGAGCAATAAAGTCATTCGTTGCCTGATGTTTGACTTTTACGATCCAGACCCAGACCGCCGGAATGCAGAACTACTGATTGCTTTAACTTCAGGTTTCACGTAGGAGAACGAATGGTAAAAGAAATATTTTTTCTTGAGATGGAATTACAAATTAACTTACAAATTGACAACTTTTAGAAATGTTACCTTTGGCTGTACTTGTTTCTTGCCAAACTGCGTGATTCGGGACCATAGGGAAGGAACCTATAGGTTTTGATCAGTGAGTATCAAAATATGTGACCTAAAAGGCCGTATCCTTTGGTTGCATAACTTAAAAGCGTACCTCTATTACATGGCCAGGGGCCTACAGACCTTAGTATTTGACATAAATTTCAAATTTGTATGTGTACCCGTTCCTGAGAAAATGGGTCTTAACGAATTGACGAACAGACAACGATTCAGATAAGACATAAAAATCTTTCTTTTGTGTGATACAGTTACAGATTTACAGTTCTCGGATTTTTTCCTCCGGTTATATTGTTAAACCTTAATTTTTACCAAATTTATTGATTCTAGGACAGCGGGAAGTGCCCTGTACATTTTGATGAGCTAGTTCGCTTGTATGAAAATGCGTGACATAAGTGGCGTCTCGTTTGATTGCTTTCTGTTAGTAGCTTCAATGTTTTACAACACCAACTGACCACAGACCTCAGTATGTTACACAAATTTCAACGTGATACCTCTACCCGTTCCTGAAAAAAAGGATTTTTAACAATCGGACAGAGAAACAGACAGTTAGAAAAATTGACAACAAATCGATACTACAAGAGTTCCGTTTTTACTAGCAAAGGTACCGGAGCCCTAAAAATAAAGGTAAAAGAAGTTCAACTTATTTACCAACTTAAGAAAGCACGAGCTGCGACTTAGTCGCTGCATAAAAGCAATAACCACGGCACTTGCAATTGCAGAATAAGTATAAAATATATTGCTCACGCAATCCATCCCAAAACACCATAGGAAGGTAGCGCTCCACCTTAAAGGTCACGAGTTTACATCTACTGGAAGTTACAGAATAGTCAAGGAATCTACAATAAATTATCACTTCAGTACCACACCAGGAAGCTAAACGAATGATGACGAACATAATCCCTCAAATGTATGTGAAATCTTATGGGACTTAACTGCTAATGTCATGAGTCCCTAAGCTTACACACTACTTAACCTAAATTATCCTAAGGACAAACACATACACCCATGCTCGAGGGAGGACTCGAACCTCCGCCGGGACCAGCCGCACAGTCTACGACTGCAGCGACTGAGACCGTTCGGCTAAACCCGCGCGGCGAACATAATCCATGAAGGAACGAATCAAAAGCCATAAGACCAGTATTCATATGTGCTGCGTGGCGATTCTGAACAAGAGACAACGTCTAATGATTATGAAGTATTAGTTTCCCCTTATTAGAAGTGCTGATGCCGCAGTTTTGTTCAAATGGTTCAAATGGCTCTGAGCACTATGGGACTTAACAGCTGTGGTCATCAGTCCCCTAGAACTTAGAACTACTTAAACCTAACTAACCTAAGGACATCACACACATCCATGCCCGAGGCAGGATTCGAACCTGCGACCGTAGCAGTCGCGCGGTTCCGGACTGCGCGCCTAGAACCGCGAGACCACCGCGGCTGGCCGCAGTTTTGTGTTCAGCTAATGAAAAGCTCTTGCAGTTGTTAATAAGAACTATGTTGAGTCCACGACCTGGTTGATCTTCGTCTCAGGGTATTTTCTATTGGAACGGAAATTGCTGTAGAGAAATAAAGTACAGTGATACAAATAAGTGTAAAAGTCAGTAGTTTTAAAAAGATAATGGCGTGGTGGGGAAAATGGGCGTGTCAGGATTATAAAAAAGCTGTGCGAATCGACATATTAAAATATTAGCATTGTAGTGTAATATTTGTGTGGAGTGGGTTTCGAGCTGAAGGATGTGCTGAGGGCATGTAATTAACAGAATCAAAGTAGCTCTCGCTTTTAGAAAATACATTCACATGTCCCACATGTCATCACACAGCAGCCATAACATATGGCACTATACCACTGACTTTACCTGTTGACCGATACACTCGATGCATCGCTTGTATTAAGCACTGTACGCTGTACTGGAGAACTTAACTACCTCACGGCGCCAGTGTGACAAAGCAACAGGTACGATCCTCTGGTCGTTGGCAAGACAAGCATGCCACTTGACACGGCACAGCATGTTCTAGCTTAAGGAGAGTTGTATTCTGACATGTTACCTGTTTCACTTCGTTTGCTTGACCAAAAAAATGCTGCCACTAAGTTACTAGCTTCAATAAAAGTTTAACACAGTTGCTGTGGACATGGTGTCCAAGTCTAGTTAAGATTGAGTAACTTTTTACTCATTCGTTAAATCTAAAATATTTGTGTCAGGATTTTACTAGTAAGGTACGAAATTTGAGACTAACAGGTCAGAATAAAATACTTCTTAAAGGCAAAGGATGCTAATACTTATAATGCATTGAATTGTACAGTTTTTAAAATCATGACACGCCTATTTTTCATCATACCATCAGTGGTCACGTAACTTTTTAAAACCACCTGACATTTATATTATTTTAACATAAGATGCTGCTTATTTATAGCACCAGGTAAGCTGTGTATCTTTCTGAACTTATACTGTACGTACCTAACCTTGTTTCTGATCTTCCAATATGTACAATATTTTGATACCAGCTTATTATGCTTTAGAAATGGCAGTTTCAGATACACGTGACACTGGTCGTGGGATTTGTAATATTCTTATGAGGAGTTGGAGCAGCTTGCCATTTTTTCTTCATTGGAAAATAAAATAATACAAAATAATCACCCAGAAGGTGGTTTCTGTTTAATAGTGGAACAAATGTGTATAGCATTCATATGGAGAAATGTAAACGTTTATCGAAAAGTACATTCTTTCGTTTGTGTTTGCAAGAAACTCATTTAAAATTATCGGACGTTCCTCTGTTAAAGTTTTAGAGATTTTTAGGCGTTAGATAGGGAGAAAGCTGATGATATGAACCTGTTAGTGAGGGATGTAAATCACTCCTTCTCTAGGTGCCGTCTTTCAAACAATCGCTGATATCATTTATCAACTAGGACAATTAAGTCGTCCCTGCACTAGTACCACACAGAGAAATTTACTCATTAGCTTCTCAATGACATATGGCTTATCTCACCCATCATATCTTCAGAAATTTTATACCAACTTAATAGGGAACAAAAGACGCGTACGTCACTACCATTGTGCCATTCTCGACCGTCGATCTCTAGTTTACACATTGCCTTCGGCACTACACACTAGTAGACCAACTGACTGTTAACATCGAGACGTCATCCGGGAACAGGTGCATCCCAATACGAACACGATCCATCAAACCACTAATACACACAATCTAAAGGCTTCACTTAAAGCCGAGCGAGGCGGCAAGTAGTTAGCACACTGGACTCGCATTCGGGAGGACGACGGATCAAACTCGCGTCCGACCATCCTGATTTAGGTTTTCCGTGATTTCCCTAAATCGCTTCAGGCAAATGCCGGGATGGTTTCTTTGAAAGAGCACAGCTGCTTTGTCCCCTCCACCCCAAATCAACCACCAACCTTCACTTAAAGTGTCACTATTACTTGTATATCAATAGCAGATAAGTCGATGGTTGTTGTACATAAGATGGTGAATTGTTGGACATACATGAAACACGTGTAGCTATGGGTAGTGTTGGGCTGCAATATGTCATGGTGAGTGGTTTAAGAAATTTCTTTTGCCTAAATCGTTCTGGTTTAATTGGTTTGAGACAATGTGTAACCTATCTCAAAGTTATGTAGATGCTATGCTTACTGATAAAAAATTTTCGGTGAATTGTCTGTAGGTAAAATGGCTTTAGCTGACCCACATTTTTTTCGCTTTTTGAATGAGTAATTGTTAGAAGGAAATGGTTCAGTGTGTTATTTCGACGTGACATAAGAGCCTACCTTCAGCCACTTGTAATGGGAACAAAGTCCTATCAGTACCTTTCTGAAGTTAGTAGTACCTTAATAGCTATAGGAGGTTTTGTCTTTTTTGTCTGTCAGCATACTATGGTATTAGCCGGTTAGAGCAAAGGAAGTCTCCAAGTGCTTCATTCGTAACTTGATTATTGATTCTCTAGTGCCCGTGCGCATGGTGCTTCCCGTTTGGACACTCTGTCTCCCTCTCTCTCTCTCTCTGTCTCTCTCTCTCTCTCTCTCTCTCTCTCTCTCTCTCTCTCTATGTCCTTTTTTTAAAAAAAGCTGATGCTCCACTAATCTTTACACAACTGATCGTGAGAATTAGCTCCATTCTGCGATAAATAATTTACGTCATTTCATATATTCACAATGTGAGATTTATGCTACGTCTCTGTCCACATTTTATTACATTTTGTTGTTTTAACGTACAGTACAGAAAGATTTTTGTCACTGTAACCTAGAAAACAGTGTATCATTGAGCGCACCGAACCCAGTACACACCAGTTTGTCTTAGAGCGTGAGAAGGCTGGTGTGAGTGGAAGCTGCATCGTGTGGGAACGTAGAGAGGCGGCGGTTAGGAGTCATCTTTGAAAGAGAAGAGGTAAAAAAGTTCCCTCCAGTTGTGCTAGGAAAAATGAACGTGGATACTACGTTCAGGAACCCACCGTGTCTGCTGGACCTGACATATCTATTTAGTGGAAAGTTTTACATTCCGGAACCCATTTTGCAGCAAATGACGGTAACATTTTGCATTTGCCATGAAACTGCTAACAGTCTGAAGACTGAATTCCGCAAGTATTATACTTGGCATCCTCTATACCCCACACACGCCTTAGACAACTGCCGGACAATATTTTGAGCAAGAGCAACACCCTCTTTATCCGATACACTTGCCATCAACTGTGTGGAAAAAAAGGCGTTAAAAAGGGATTAATTTTAATATGATGCATTTAACCCTCAATTTTAGTTACAACATGTCTCTTTGTTAAAGTAATGTTCTATTACTTCATGAGAGAAGTGGCTGTAGTCATTACTAACTGTTAATTTTCAGAGACTGATAAAGAACCGCATACGAAACAACGTACTTGCGACTAGGATTTTTTGGCTCCTTGGAATTGTTACAGGCCGGCCGAAGTGGCCGTGCGGTTAAAGGCGCTACAGTCTGGAACCGCAAGACCGCTACGGTCGCAGGTTCGAATCCTGCCTCGGGCATGGATGTTTGTGATGTCCTTAGGTTAGTTAGGTTTAACTAGTTCTAAGTTCTAGGGGACTAATGACCTCAGCAGTTGAGTCCCATAGTGATCAGAGCCATTTGAACCATTTTGGAATTGTTACAATAAAATGTTTCGGAAATGCTCAGATATCTGATTTATTTTACTTTGGTTTTATTTTCTTATTGCACCCAGACCGCCTCCACGGGAATATTACAGCAGCTTTAGTATCCCCATAAAGTATAGCAATATCTTATTCAAATGAGCGTTACCTGTCGTTTTCTTATTAAGGTAGAACATTGGGCTGTTGTCTGTCGTTACGAACGTCGTTTAATGAGTAAGAACGCCTCCCAATTAGGACGCTACAAAGATTGAAGCAGAAAATCCGATTGGAAAACTTCAACAGTAAAGCTTGTCAAAGGGCACAAGCTTCCTTCTTTCGGTCGTTAAGTTACTTTCTCTGTATGTCGACTCCAAAAGTGTAATCCGAAGATAACAGCTCGCCATTACTCGGTCCTAACAGGCAATGTGGAGGTGGACTTCCTCCTGCCCTTACACACAGAGGCCTCCATATTCCTTTGTTTCTTTGCTACCGTTCTTTTTGTTGTTCTGATTCGTCTGCCTCTTTCCCTCTTCCTCCATTCACCTCACCCATTCACTGTATGCTTCATTGCTTTTAACTTCCTCTAGGTCGCACCAGCTTATCTTGTTCTAACACAGAAGGCCAGCACGCTCTCACACTCTCTCTCTCTCTCTCACACACATAAACACACACGGGCGCACGCGTGTGCACGCACGTATGACAGAATGCTTCCTCACACACTCTTCTGATAGCATATGCGAACTTTTCTACGTTTACTTTTCTTGGAAGGCCCCGCCAGGACCGTAGATATGTTGGAAATAACTCTCATTCCTCAAAGCACAATTCGTATAGTAGCGTGGATGCGCATACAGGATTCAGTGCACATCGTGCACACGATTATCCGAATCCTGCGTCAGAACAGGAACCCAGGAGATGGCGGTAAAAATATGCAGGCGTATCACAAAGGTAAGTTTCACTAAATGTGAACTGTCAATCCAAGCTTCAAATAAAATTGTCGTGTTCTCAGCATCTCATTTTTAGGCAATGGATCTCTTACTCTAACCTGCCTTCCTTTCGCTGCAGGTGTCAAAATGGAATGAAAAAAAAAAAAAAAGAAAGCACTCATCGCAAAAGATTGGTACTTTGTATATGGTACATTTGTTCTCGGATGAAAGTAATATTTAGTTTGCTACTTGTGAGCGTTTTTATTTGTTTATCAAGTTTTCGTTTATCTTACAACTCTGCTTTATAGCAATCTTACGTTAAAGTCTCATAAATGTTACATGATCTCTGTATCAGAGAGTAAATTATTTTATTTTAATGGCTAACTGTTTTTCATTTCTTTTAAACATCTTAAAATTTTATTAATCTCAGATATGAGCATCCGCTGTTAACTGATAGTTCCTTCACAGAAGTTATTGAAAATCGTACAAGTCTGTGTGACTGTTCGTTACTACTCCACTAACATCCAGTATCTAATGAAATACATCATTAAATACTGTTTAGTGTGTATGCCGGTTCCATAATTTCATTTAATTTCAATACTGTTACTATATTACCTATTTTGTTGTTCTGTAGAAGAGGTACAACGAAACTATTTCAAATTATTTTTCATAAAATATCGATAAAACAAACGTGGTGATCAGAAATAAATTGTTTTTACCTTCGTTATTCCCGATACTGTCAATGCTGTTGTTCCAATTCGATACTGTTACAAACTGTAGAAGTGTTCGTCTGTTATAGAATTCATCGTTCCCCTGTCTATACTGAACTACACTGTACTTGTAGATAGTTTTCGCCTTAGATCAATGACAATCCCAGTCCCGTCTGCTAGTTATATGACATTCACTACATACTTTATGTGGCTATATTGACAATAGAACATAGTCTTTGGCCTCTAAAGTGAGAACTGATGAATTTTATAGGATAATTTAACATATTAAAGCTACAGCCACGTTGCGAACCGTGAAAACAACCTTTCAATATTTATTTCCTACCCAATTACGTTTTAAAATTAAAAATAATTAATTAGTCCAACCACCAAACATTTATTGTTTATGGAGATACATTTTATTTAAAACAATTTACATGTTTCTTTCAGTTACGTCGCACTAGGATATTTGGAAAACAAAACTTATTTTCTGAAATACCAAAATAATATTCAATTCTTCACAGCGACGTCACTACATATATATATATATATATAGAAATATGCGGAGGGCTGCAGGTAGAAGCCATCACTAACAACAAAGGCAGTTGTGCAAATCACTAAGCGATATGCGTTTGGCCCGGTTATGTACGATGTGCGAATTGAGTAGTTAGAATATCAGATGTGTCAAAGTTTGATCAGATTAAATTGCTATATTAATTTTGATTATAACTTTTTCCCATCATTGCCTTCTATAGTTATCAGAAATTCCCAAAAAAGATGGGTTAACAAACTATATTTCAGGAGGGCAAAATCCAGTCCCATGTTCCAAGGAATGCTCAAGCTTTCTTCGAAGATCGATGGCTGTCAATAACTTCTCGCCTGCAGGTCCTAGTACGAGTGACGTTTCGTCCAGCAAACATGTAGTGTCTGTAGATTACAGTCATCCACTGTGCATTATCGTTGGGCACACTTACAAACTGGCCGAAGAAAGGTATACCGCTCAAAAAAACTTTGCAATACTATCGTCAAAAATAGTCTACGGTACTGGATGTCTCATTGACCTAGACATTTCATGTATTATTTCGTCAGAGCCCATACAATGGACAGCGTTTACTACTGCATGCTTTGTGACCCTTTTCCAGTTATGTAAACTCACCGATGCCGCAGCTGCAAACATTGAGCTGCCCCGTATCAACAATAGCTTCATTCAGTTTGTGTTCAGCACTTTGACAGAGTCACGATAGTGACGTTACTTTCAGCGGGTCATACACAGCAAGATGTTGTCGGTCAAAGAAGTATGTATAAGGTGTCCTCGTATAAGAATAACAATGCAGGATCGATTCCTGCAACTATTGGCTCGCAGCCGCCCAATATCAAGTACCTGAAATGTTGGAAATGATATCTCCCGGGCAGCAGGGATTCGTATCTTAGACGAGGCAGTGCATAGAAGATTGCATCGGGGTGGTCTTCATTCCGGAAAACCAAAGAGAAGTTTTGCACTGAACCAACTAAACCGATGCAATCGAAGGACCTGGGCCCTTGCACATGAACATTGAACAATTGCAAAATGGAGTAATGCCATGTTAGTTGACGAGAGCAGGATAAGTTTGCCACAAGTCACTAGACCTGTTAGGGTTTGAAAAACAGCTAGACGACACCAGGAACGCCGATACGTTCAGGGAGTCCATCCATTTGCAAGTGGAACTGTAATGTTGTGGGCGGCAATAATTATGGGACGGCGTACCTCTCTAATTCGCATTTATGACATTTTGACTGGTCCGTGAAACCTCCACGAGGTAAGGCTCTACAGAAGTGGAGTCGATGACAACTTCATCCTAGTCGTTATCAAAGCAAGACCGCAACGTACTCTAGCAGCGCCTTCGTATCTTCAAAGATGCAACGTCAACAGAGTGCATTGGCCAGCACGGTCCCAAAGCTTCCGAATCACCCTACAATCCCCATGACCTCACTGATGCTGCCGCTGAGAATTGTGACCTTATACCACAAGACCAACTTTATTGTCTCATTCAGAGAGTGCACCACAGAGTGGAAGAACTCATCGGTCTCATCTCAGCGTAATTTTTTATAATGGGCTATCATTTCCTTCTCTCCCATACTACATACAGACAAGTATACGATACTTTTCTTATCTGTTGAGCAAGTTCATCACTTTATAAGCGGTAGTTCGTATTCCATGTAAAACGTGCTCTACAGTGCTAATAAAGCAATGCCATAAATATACACGTGCTTTCAGAGTTTCTCATTATTTATTTTCTCTTTGTATTCATTAGTTTTCAATTGTAGGGTTTTATATATATGTACTAAAAGCTTCTCGCTTCCCTGATTGCTATCGGCATCGTTTGAGTCCAAATAGTAACTCTTTGGAGTTTCCTGTGTTTCTTCTTTCTCAAAGTCTCATTAGCTATGTCTGAAACGGATAATGGTAAATTTTTCCATTCTTGTTCCAAGTCTCCTACCATTCCCATATTTTCTAAAGTTTATATCATTCGGGTTAGGTGGAGATCTCTGATATCTTCTAAAAGGTACATCTTAAAAACTAGTTCTTACATTTGACCTTAATTGGTTTCTTCGTTTCTTTTTCGTTTTGCATAGATGTTAATCTTAATGACACCAAAAAGAAGTTGTCTCATACAGTATCCACTCCTTGATAAAAACTTGTATCTCTAACTTGCCCATTAATTCCATAGTTCGTTATTATGTAATCGACAACATGCCTATATCCTCTCGACGAGCAGGTAACTTGGAGTACTTCATCCTAAAGAAGCTATTTATAGTTTTTAAATGAAAGGTACAAAATCTAGAAGCATTTTGCCACTTTCACAACATATGTTTCCTCCAGATGTGCCTACTATTTTGGGAACTGGTATATATCCAATTCTAGTACAGAAACCTCCCATGAGTAAAATGAGATTCTTATTGTGCCTGTTTAGTATCATTTGTAACTGCTTTTAAGGCCTAGAACTTGTCAGCTTTTCTTTCTTCTTGGCCATAAGCTGCTATTCTTCTTAGAAACCCTCTTGAATCTCAAGGAATCCTCTTGGATCTTTAATTCCTGCTAGTACAATACGTTAATTTGCGTACTCACAGTCCAGTATTTTAGCTTCCCATTTTCTATGTATGTAGATGGCAGCACGTGTACTGTTTCTGAGTACCGGTTTCACTACGCTCAGTCGCAAGTGAGGCTGCTGATTTGGCTCCCGTCTCTGACCTATATCAGCTACAGCTCGTAGCTCAGCAAGGTGAGTTCGGTGCGGCATTTCCTCTGTACTCAGCATGGGTTTCGGAATGACGGTCGTGTGAAACCCAGCTCGCGCTATTCGTCCACGAGACTCAGAGGGCCATAGTCACGGGTTCACAGGTAGATGCCGTGTTTCTTGACTTCCGCAAGGCGTTCGATACAGTTCCCCATAGTCGTTTAATGAACAAAGTAAGAGCATATGGACTATCAGACTTATTGTGTGATTGGATTGAAGAGTTCCTAGATAACAGAACGCAGCATGTCATTCTCAATGGAGAGAAGTCTTCCGAAGTAAGAGTGATTTCAGGTGTGCCGCAGGGAAGTGTCATAGGACCGTTGCTATTCACAATATACATAAATGACCTTGTGGATGACATCGGACGTTCACTGAGGATTTTTGCAGATGATGCTGTGGTGTATCGAGAGGTTGTAACAATGGAAAATTGTACTGAAATGCAGGAGGATTTGCAGCGAATTGACGCATGGTGCAGGGAATGGCAATTGAATCTTAATGTAGACAAGTGTAATGTGCTGCGAATACATAGAAAGATAGATCCCTTATCATTTAGCTACAAAATAGCTGGTCGGCAACTGGAAGCAGTTAGTTCCATAAATTATCTGGGAGTACGCATTAGGAGCGATTTAAAATGGGATGATCATATAAAGTTGATCGTTGGTAAAGCAGATGCCAGAATGAGATTCATTGGAAGAATCCTAAGGAAATGCAATCCGAAAACAAAGGAAGTAGGTTACAGTACGCTTGTTCGCCCACTACTTGAATATTGCTCAGCAGTGTGGGATCCGTACCAGATAGGGTTGATAGAAGAGATAGAGAAGATCCAACGGAGAGCAGCAAGCTTCGTTACAGGATCATTTAGTAACCGTGAAAGCGTTACGGAGATGATAGATAAACTCCAGTGGAAGACTCTGCAGGACAGACGCTCATTAGCTCGGTACGGGCTTTTGTTAAAGTCAAGCAGTATATTGCTCCCTCCTACGTATACCTCGCGAAGAGACCATGAGGATAAAATCAGAGAGATTAGAGCCCACATAGAAGCATACCTACTATCCTTCTTTCCACGAACAATACGAGACTGGAATAGAAGGGAGAACCGATAGAGGTACTCAAGGTACCCTCCGCCACACACCGTCAGACGGTTTGCGGAGTGTGGATGTAGATGTAGATGTAGATACTCCATGCTATGGTTATATCGCCAGTATCCGATCGTCAGAGCCTCGTCTGCTCGTCAGGGTACACCACTGGCTGGTGACGTGTCCAGTTCGATGAGATAGGCTGTGTGTTCGCGTGAGAATCCCATTAGTCTCCTTTACTATTTAAAATGTGAAAAAATGTTTGTCAGTGTGGGAATATGATTGTGTATCCTTAACATAAGACTTTAGTCCTCCAGACGATTATCGAAGGGGTGAAACAATTTTTGGTGACTGGGGGGACGGATGCGTTATAATGTGATTTAATCCAAATTAACGTTGGAATTGTGATTGGCTCCACCTCATTTAGTAATCACAGTAACTCATTAAGCATCCTGTCAATACTTATGGGACAACTAATTTCTTACAGCTTTCTCAGCTGAGGGGACATATACGTAGCTTCACGGTAGCCCACACGTTTTGATGATAGCGCCAGAGGTGAATGCTTTCAATGAAAATAAGCTCTAACATTCTGCGTGGTGTCTGTTTGTTCTATATCGTATCTCCCTACCACTTTCGCGCAACGACGCTCTGAGCGTGTTTTTTAGGGAATTGACTAGTTTGAGCCTGGGACCTGTTGCTGGTAAGGAGACGCCAGACCACACATGACATGTAGAATTCAGAAGAGTTCAGTGAGACTAGCGATGATATGACCAAATACTTAATGATTTCAGCGTCAGCTCCAATGCACTCCCTGTAAAAGAATCTTAATACTAACTAAATTTAGTGGAAGGGGTTCAAGGCTCTCCTATTTTTAGTTAGCTGGTAAAATAACGTCGAAAAAGCAGTTAAGTTTACCATTGGATATTTTATTCTACTCACAAAACATTGTTTATAAATTGCACTATTGATAAAAGGAAATGTTTTATTACAGGATGGTAAAAACCAACTGCGTTCAGCAAAAATGCGAACGAATATTCCCTGAATGGGTTTCCAAATTCTACAATGGATCGAAGTTTGACCTATGCCATATCACATCTATAATCTAGGTTTAAATTAAGTTTCACAAAAGAGGAAACTATCAAAATGGTCTACAGTGACCCTCAATTATCTTTAGTTACTTATCTAACTTGTCGTAAATTACAGTGGCTGATGTGGCTTCTCAATAACTATATAACAGAAAAATCATCGCGTTTCAGATTTTTACTTCAAGTGGCAAATGTGAACACCATGAGCTTTAATTGACGATCGACACTAGTATTACGCAAAAAGGGGGTGTAACAGATGAGACTTCTGCAGTTCTGAGTGAAGCCTTATGCGCTCAAAAATGCGGCATCGCGTGCGTTCATTACCTTGTCGGTGTTTAGGCAGCGTCAGGGCGGCGGCGGGCAGCACAACTCCGCTCACCTCGCCGTCTCGGAAGCAACTCTCTCCTAACTTCTCCTTACTACAATTTACCGAAGTTGGTTTAAAAAAACTATCTGGTTGTGTTTTCATCTGACCAATCAGGGTCTCAATGTTAACCTTAAGCTCCGCCTACAAAAATTCTGTCTATCCAATGAGAAACGTTATACTTTTCGTGGTGGGGCAATGTTTTTAAAGTTTGCAACGTAACAGAGACTCAAAAAAGTCTCACGCTAAAACTTGCAGCTGGTGTGGTCCTTTTAATGTAATCGTAAGATCTATACTGTTCTTACGGAGGGCTCTATCTTTTAACATGGGCTGTGGAGTGGTCCAGACGTAACAGAGACTCGAAAAAGTCGCACGCAAAAACATGCGGGTGGGGTGGCCTTTTTGTGTTATCGTAAGATCTATACTGTTCCTCTGGAGGGCTCTAGCTTTTAACATAGGCTGGGAGGTGGTCCTAACGGTTAGCTGGCAACGTTGGTGTCTGTCCCTTATCGTAGGGCCTTCTAACTTAACACGGTTCTGCTCTCGGGTTCTGTTCTCGTTGCTCCCCTCGGAACTGCGTCTGTCTTACGGTGGGATGGTATGACATGCATTTAGGCATTCTTGTGTTAGTCTGTGGTATTCCATTTGCTCACTCGTTACTCATGTTACTTTGGATAATTTAATGTCACGATTTATTCAGAGCTATGTGATATACTACTGGATTTGCTTTTCATGTCAGGGTTTTCATGGAAGGTGTTGGATTTGCCGGACACCTTACATATCACCACCCTTCTAACTTAAATTTTGCACTGAATTTACGCAGTGATTGAATCAATGTCTAAGTCAGTCAAAAATTTTTCCTTTATCCTAATTTTGTTGCCTACTGTTCAGCCACATTATTCTGGTTCTATGCTAGTTTGTATTACTATTTTAAATTTTTATATTCTTCCACGTTATTCTCAAAAATGACAAGAGAAGAATATTTTTATGGTATTATTAATTTTTAATTATTTTCTTTCTTTATTTGTGTCAAGTTTGTTTTTTAAGTAGTTTTTTTTATCGAAAGTGAGGAGTCTTTCACATCGATTTTCTTAGAAACATATATATTTTTATAAATGTTGTAATTAAGTAAAATCTATTCCTAACACATTTTCTAAATATCATGTACAAGTAAAATGTTTTTGTTTCCACACACTCATTTCAACATTGTTACACTAACAAAAAAGAATTAATTCCAAGAATTGCTTTGACAAAGAAATATACATGCACAAGTATTGAGATATTATCCTAACAAATGGTACAAATGTTAAAAAAAGGGAAAACATCCAAAAAGATACCTTTCTATTCTTAGTTTTTATAAGGAGGAAATAAGTAAAATATAGTTATTCTTTTATTTTTATGAGGAGAAAATAAGTGGCATATAGTTTTAGTGTTTATTATGCCTTACTTTTGTTCTTTATATACTGTCCATTTCAGAACTAATGACTTTTTTTTATCGATGGTTTATTTTTTACTTAAGTCCATAGTCAATGACTGTTATTTTGTAGTTTATTAGCTGTCTGGTGTGCTTAACTTATTTAGTTTTTCACATGTTTCTTTTGCACAATTCCTACATCAGATAATTTGATTTCACACATTCACAAAATCTTATGAATGTTTAAGCATGAGGTTGGCGAATGTTTTTTGCACAAAGATGATGGACTTGAGTGAGATGGATGTGGGCAAGTATTTGATGTACAGCTTCATTCGTCGTTCCTTGTTGGCTTTGCAAGTGTGTGTTGCTGTTGTGGAGGTCCCATAATGGAATGGAGCTGTGAGTGCAGAATCTCGTGGTTTACTGGCTTTGTATGCGTGAAAGTCATCGTTATGTGTCGCTGAAAGCGGTCATTTTTCCTTGTAATACTTTGCAGACGACTAGTTTACAATAGGATAGGGATTTGGGAAGGTATGTCGTCTATTCTTCACCCATCTTCTTTCTAGGTCTCAATCTTGCGAATCTTCAACTTCTGTTCGTCCTGCTTTTTCTCTGCTTCTTACTTGCTTCTTGGTTCTTCTCTGGGTTGGATACGGAAATGTTTATTGATAACTAGTCACTTTGAAGTTCTCCTCTTAGTAACAGTTTGATAAATGGTTTGGGCATGTCATTTCTACTTTGTGGACGTTTTCTTCAGTTTCGTGCATCAGCGTGCTGTTTAATAGCAGTAGTGTGACTTTTACACATATTTTTTTGCCAGTCGTGGCTTGCCCAAGCCGTCTTCTCGTCAGGCCATTTTTTGCTCACTCTGCTGAGTTGGGGCACTTGGAGACCCTTCCGGCATTCGGCATCCCGTCGCGTCTCTGCAGGTCTCCGCTACTGTGCGGCTCTGTCTTCCATCCCAGCAGGGTTCCGCCTAGCAGTCAGATTTATTGTGCACTTTCGATACAAGGGCCTTCTGTTGGTCTCGCTGTCCTTTCCTTTTTCTCGACACTTCTGCCTTGTAGGAATCATGTCTTGCTAATTACGTCCTTTTCTTTCTTGATACTTCTCTCATTGCAACTAGTGGTTCGTTGCATCTCATCCTTGCTGGAGTTTTTACAAAGGTTCTTGCAAAAAGTCTTACTTATAATCATCTAACATATGTCTAGTACCTACATTGTTTTACACCTTCTTAAAAGCTTTACAAATTTCGGTACCCTTTCCATGTTACAATTCTAAGATATTTTGAGTCTTAACTTATAAAAGAATCCTCAAATTCGTTTTTTATTTTTTGTGTAGTGTCATGGTATATAGCATTTTAGTATTTAATGCTGTTAGACTATCTACGCTTTATCCCTTCACCTTAATCTATGGTACCATTGGTGTCATTTTTGTTTTTGATTTTATTGAAACTACTTTTTTTCCCACCTTCGTCTCTCTTCATTCTTCTTTCTCCTGACGATCTTATCTGCAACATAATCTTGAAATATTGTGCTGATTATTTACCAGTAATAAAATTAATGTTCAAACTTTTTGATATGGCTCACATGGTGAAGTCCTAAGGTTTTGCCTGTTTTTGGGTTCATTAGTTCCACAGCATTATCATGAGCAATTCGGCTAATTATGACAGGTCCTTTGTATGCAGCATAAAACTTATGTATTTTGTGTTTCTGTTTCCTGGAGAGATGGTGAGTTTTTACAAAAACTTTCTGGCCTACTGAGAATGTTCTTTTAATTGCTGTTCTATCTCCTCTTTCTTTTCTTTTAATGGCTACCTTTCTGATGTTCAAGAGTGCTGTTGCTATGACTTTTTTGTGCTGTCTACGTGGTACAATAGGAAATCAAAAAATTTTCTCTGGTTATGTTTGGGGGTTCAATATTTTTAAGTACAGTAACTGGAGGTAGTAGTGTAGTGCTATGTGGCATTTCATTTAATACTTTTTGAAAATCTTTAAGGTATATATCCCAAGTGTTGTGTCTTTTGCCTGCATATATCGGCATAAAGTGCCTATGTCCTTCATAGATCGTCCTGCTGGATTTACGTTAGGTTTGTACTTAGATATGTAGATGGGTTTTATTTTGTGTTGTTTTAATGTGTTCTGCCATTGCACTTATTTGTATTGTGGGCCATTATCCGAAATTATTCGTTCCACTCGACCTACTTGTCTGAGAAAATCTTGTCTAAATGCTTGACTTATAGTAAGACCTGTTGCCCATTTTAATGGTGTCAAGGTAACATATCTAGAAGTAAGCTCCAAAACGACAAATATGAAAATATATCCATTTTTTGTGCGTGGGAGGGGCCCCATCAAATCTGTTGCAGCTATTTGTTTTAATCTTTTAGGGATTAGTGGAAACATAGGTGGTTTGGTTTGGAAAGTGACGTGTTTAGCCCTCATACATGTTTTGCATTTGTCTAATACTGTTCTAATTCGTCTTTACATATTAGGAAAATGGCTTGTTTGCTTTATTTTTAAAAAGCATTTCTTTGGTCCAAAGTGGCCATTACTTAAATGTTTATACCATATGCACTTATTAATTAGTTCATCTGGGATATAAATTAACCATTCATTCGGTGCAACATTTCGTCTAAAAAATAAAACATTGTTTTTTACGAGGTAGTGCTGTCGAATGTCTGGAAAATCCTTACATCTCCACTTGTGTTTGATTCCTAGTATTTCGGGATCCTTGTCCTGTTCTTTGCCTATGTTTTTCGATGCTGTCGTAATGTAGTTTTCGAAAGGTACTCGTTTCATATAATACATTGTAAACTGGTCATCTGCTGCTTCCAAACCTATGTTATTGGATGCACCCTGTGGACATCGTGATAAAGCATCTGCTAATACATTCGCTGGACGTGGTATGTGTGTAATAGTGAAGTCAAATTCTTGTAGTATTAACATCCATCTGGCTAACCTCCCATGAGTTAGTTTGGCGGATAACAGAAATTCTAATGCTTTGTGGTCAGTGTATACTTTTGTTATTCTTCCGAATAGGAAGTATCGAAAACGTTGGAAGCCCCGAAGCCCCATACAATGGCCAATGCTTCCAGCTACGTGACTGAATAGTTTTTCTCGCTTTTTGTGAGTACCCGACTGGCAAATGCAAATGATCTTAGCCCTGCCTGTTCGTATTCTTGGAATAAAACAACTCCTAAACCTGCTTTCGCGCTATCAGTGGCCATACAACAATTTTGTGTTAGATCATGATGTGTTAAAATCGGTGCTGTTGTTAGTGCGTTTTTCACTTTTAAAAATTCTTCATTGGCTTGTTGATCCCATACCCATGGCGTGTTTTTTCCAGTCAATGCACATATGCGTGGTGTTGCGAGAGAGCCGATCCAAATAAATTATTTGTAGGATCCGGTGAGACCTAGAAATCCTCTGAGAGTTTTCTTATTATAGGGAGTACAGAATCCTTTGATTGTCGTTAGTTTTTCTGGGTCAGGCATTCCTCCTTTCTCGGAAATTATGTCTCCTAGAAATTTGACCTCTCGCCTTTGAAATTTGGATTTTGTTATATTTACTGTGACCCCATGCTCTTTCATTATCTGTAAAAACTGATTTAATGTGTCGTTGTGATGTTCCCAAGAGGGTTCTGATATAATCACATCATCAACATAACAAGTAATTTCTTGTAAAATTTCCGGACTGAGTATAGTATTAAATCCCCTAATAAATGCTGCTGATGATATGTTTAAACCAAATGGCAATCGTTTAAACTGGTAACATCTACCGTATACGATAAATGCTGTAAATTTTCTACATTCTGGGGCCAATTCTATTTGCCAGAAACTACTTCGTAAATCAACTGATGAAAATATCTTAGCACCCTGGAAGTTTAGTATCAATTCCTCTAATTTTTCTGGGCGATCTGTCTCAGGGATTATGATTGTGTTGATCTGTCTGGAATCAAGCACTAACCTAATGCTGCCATCTCGTTTTTGTACAATATGGAGCGGGCTGTTATATGTGGAGGTAGCTGGTTCAATAATATCGTCATCCAACATTTTAGATATTTCCTGGAATACTTCATTCCTGTAGCTTAATGGGATTGTATAGGGTGGCACTCTAAATGGTTTGTACTGTTTTACTTCAAACTTGTACTGAAAGTGTTTAATACCGCCAGTCTTAGGTAGAAATACCTCTGCTTTATCTCGTAAAATACCCTCTAATTCTCTTTTACTGTGTTCTGAAATACCTTGAACTCCTTGCAATTTTTCGTCGATTTCTTTATGAACTTCTAACACGAGTTGAGGCGATTCCCCCTTTTGTGCATACCATTGTAATTCTTCATCCTCTTTATCTCGCGTCATTCTTGATTGTTTGTTTATAACTGGTATTTCTTCTAATTTTGGCTTTTGCTCAAAGAAAAGTGTGACACTCCCGAATGTTACGCTACCTTTCCCCATATCTATTATCGCTCGTCTCTCATTTAAAAAATCTGCACCTATAATCAAATCTACAGTTAGTTTAGGTATAATCACGAAGTTGGCTTCGATCTTTTGACCTTGACACGAAAGAGTTAACCTTGTTTGTCTCGTAACTTCCGCAGCATTGTTTCTAATAAGACCACTTACTTTATCTTACGTGTTTTCAGAACTGGCAATTCCTCATTGGCATTACACTGCACGAACAAATTTTCTGAGATCGCCGTCAGGAAAAGTTGGAATGCATTGGGCATGTGCAAAAGCGTATGGGTACATGGCTTCGAAGGCTCAAACAAACTTTGGGTTCAAGTAAGATCAGTGATGGAGAGACAATAGGAGGGAGAGGCCGGCTTACTGATGAGGTGATTGAACGTCTACAGAGATACTATGGGTATACTATAAGGCAAAATACTAGTAATGTTAGTGACATGCGAAAAGCAGTGTGGGCATTGTTCCTTCATGCTGCCTCTTCCAATGAATACCCTCAACACAGCCTGTGCCCAAAAGATTCCTGGTGCAAATGTAATGCAAAAAAGGACTATGGTCACTAACATGGTTTCCCATCAGCTGTGATAAATGCAATAAAACCAATTGTTCATGACTTAGCACAGCCACAATTGTTACACAAATGTCTACACGGAAAGACGCAGAATCCTAATGAGAGTGTAAACAATTTGATTTGGAAAGTGATTCCTAAAAGGGTGTTTGTAAGCATAAAAACACTGCACTTTGGCATTTATGAAGCAATAGCAACCTACAACCAAGGGAACAGTGTGAAGTGTGAAGTTCTGAAGGCATTAGGATTTACAGCTGGGGTGAACACTGTATGAGCACTAAGAAAAATTGACAGAGAAAGGATAAGAGGAGCAGAAAGAAGAGAAAGGCATATAAAGTATGATGGAACAACAGGCTAGAAAAGAAGACAGAGAAGGAAGCTTTTGGAGGATGAAGAAGAAGACCCTGATAATCCATCCTATAGTGCAGTAATGTATTGAGAAACTTTGATAGCCATTGCCCGTAAATTAGAATTTTTCGAATATAAGGAACATTTTCTCAAAATCCACTCAAGCTAGAGAGATGAAATTTTTATACAGCACTCCTAGTGGTCAAACGTACATTGAAACACAGCCATTTGGCAATATATTCAGTAGTTTAATTATAAAGCAATTATTTGTAAGAAAATTCGGGTCATTAACAAAAAAATAATTGGAAGGAAACTAGAAAAGATACTCCAAAATCTCTCTGTCATAACTGCAATACTAAACCACTCTATATGTAAAAAAAAATTCAAATTTTTCTATTTGGCAGTTTATTCATAAATGCTCCTCAAACTTAGTGATTTTAACATGGGCAGCATAGGCACCTCCGGCTCCCCTTATGGACTTCCAACATGAGTTGAGGCGATTCCCCCTTTTGTGCATACAATTCTAATTCTTCATCCTCTTTATCTCGCGTCATTCTTAATTATTTGTTTATAACTGGTATTTCTTCTAATTTTAGCTTTTGCTCAAAGTGAAGTGTGACATTCCCGAATGTTACGCTACCTTTCCCCATATCTATTATCGCTCGTCTCTCATTTAAAAAATCTGCACCTATAATCAAATCTACAGTTAGTTTAGGTATAATCACGAAGTTGGCTACGATCTTTTGACCTTGACACGAAAGAGTTAACCTTATTTGTCTCGTAACTTCCGCAGCATTGTTTCTGATAGGACCTCTTACTTTAATCTTACGTGTTTTCAGAACTGGCAATTCCTCATTGGCATTACACTGCATGAATAAATTTTCTGAGATCGCAGTCAGTTCACTTCCGCTATCAATTACAATATTGACTGGGATATGCTTTACCATGGCCTTCACAATTGGTTTAATTTGAAAGGGTTGGTTCAGTTCTTCTTCCTCTTGCATCAACGAATCCTCCACGAGTCTTTTTAGGAATTTCCCTTGTGAATTCGAACTTTCTGTAGGATAAGCTTCGACTGGTACTTCTCTCTCTTTTATTTCCTCTTCTCTATTTCTTCCTTCATTTACGCTTTCTTCAACATCCTCTACTTTTTCCTCATCCTCGTCTATCTTCTCCTTCTTCGTCGCTTCTTCCACATAATCGCATCTAAATGCTCTAATTATCGCTTCATAACTTCCTTCATTATTTACGTTGGGTTGTGTGCCCACTCGTAACTTATTTTCAACTTCTACGAATGCGCATTATCCTCATTGAATTCGCTTTCCCTGGTTTCCATCTCAAATAGCTCTGCAATACTCATTACTTCGTCCATTCCTCCTACATTCGTTGTGCATGTCTCTGGTAATTCATCTTCCTCGTCATTATTCTCCCAATTAATTTCGTTCCAACATGATATTGTTATTTTCTTGTCTTCGTTTTCATCTGGTCCCTGCGGATTTGTTTCTTCCTTCTTCTCTTCTCGTGATAAGATATTTACTTGTCTGTTCAAGGTGCTGCAATTGTCCTGGGTTGGTGCGTCATTCTCTTTGGCATGGGCGCTTAGCTGTCAATTCGAACGTTTATCGGGGTTTGGTGGTCTTACCTCCACCTCTTCTATCTGTATTCTCTTTTCTTGTTCAGCTTGTTGATAGTGGTTTCTTTGTTGATAATGTGTCGGTCTATTGGTTCTCCAGTACCCGTTCCGGTTGTCGTTATTCCCTCTGTAATGGTTGTTTCCGTTACTGGGTGAATTAGAGTTATTGCCATATTCTCATCTAAATCCATAAGCGGTTCTTTGTTGAAATCTATTGTCGTTTCTTGGTGCGAAGTTATCACATGGTTGGTAATTATTGTTTCTTCGTACTGTGTCTTGTGGATTCCACTGCTTTATGCTTTCGTTTTCATGTGCGCTTCGTCCTTTTCTTGCGTCATCTTCCGAAAATATGAACTCTAGTTCCCTTAGAATACCTTTAAATGCTTCGACGTCATTGCCTCCGCGACCTACTAATGATTGCTGGTATTTCAATGGTAGCTTCATCGCGCATAATTTAATCAACTCTCCGTCACTGTATGGTACATCTAAGCATTGATTTTTCTTTGCCATTAATTCGAAAAATTTCACGGGACTCTTCTCTCCTGAATTTTCAAAATGTGGGTTCTGTAATAATTCGTACTTCACTCTGTTCTGTGCTTCGCTGGACCAATATCGTGAGAGAAACTTCTCTCTGAAATCTTGGTACGATCGGCATGTCGCTGCAACATTCTGCATGGTTTCTGCGACTGTTCCTGACATGTGTCCACATATAAAGTCTAATTTGTGTGCTAACGACCAGTGTTCTGGTAATCCTACTCGGAATAAGTTCGTGGATGTAATGAGTTTCCTTCTCGAAAGTGTTGAAATTTTCTGACTGTGAGGAAATGATCGTTGTCGTACTTCGTCATAGTTCCATATGAAATTCGCGGTTCTTCGCCACTTTTCTTTCTGATCATTTCTCCCGTCGTTCTTTCCGGTTGTGGTAGATCCATTGAATTTTGTCCGCTGTAACTTTCGCCTACCCTTGCGTAGTATCGTTGGAGTGGTACGCAATAATTTTCTTCCATCGGTTGTGAACGTGTAGCTGAATGCATTGCATGTATTCTTCGCGACCTGGCTTTCCATTGTCAGGTATTGGTTCGGTATCTTGTCTGGCTAACCTTGCTGCTTCATTGCACGATCCAAACTGTCTTGAAACATACATTTGTGGTTCCGCATGTGTTTGTGATGACGTTTGTTCATCAAGAATTTCGAAACGTGTTTGTTGCTGTGCAGGCTGTCTGATTTCACGTATGTTACTTTCCGCCTGTGATTGGAATCGCAAATGCGTAATATCTTCGTTAATTGCTTGTTTTTCCGGTGCTGTTACAGATACGGATGTGGTTGCAGACTCTGTGCTTGTTCGATCCTGTTCACTAAGCTCGTCAATGGTTTGCAGCAACTCTGTTCACAATTTCTGAAATTGTCGCTTCGTTTGCGCTTCTACTTTGACTATGCGGTTATCATATCTTTTCAGCGCTGCTTTTGTGATACGTCTGTGTAACACACTGTTTTCAACAATTTCACGTGCTGTACCTGCTGCTTGTCTAGTAATTACGTTTATCTGTTTCTCTAGTTTCTTGACTTCTCCCTGGGTGTTGTTACGTGATGGTTTGATCTCGTCCTGAGTGTCATTACGCAATGTTGGTACGTCCACTTGTACCTTGTCAGTGTCTGTTCTCAATTGATTGTAACCTGTTATTAAGTTTCCTATCACTTCTCGAGAGTCTTTTGCCTCGTCTTCAATATGACTTATGTGTAACTGAATTTTTTTGTTTTGTTCTTTAATCGCACGTATTTGTCTCGTGGTTTCTGCATTTTGTTTCGTCATTTCTGCATTCTGAATTTTAATTTGGTTCGCAATTTCTTTATTTTGTCTTGTCATGGTTTCCGTCATTTATTGTAATAATTCTGCCAGATTGGTGGGTCCTATTGCGTTTTCTTCCGACGTCCTACGCTCTGTGTTTTCGCCCAATTGTTGGTTTGAAACCGATTGCATTGAACTGTGCTGTGACACGTTTCTGCTCGCATTCCTTGTACTCTGTGGTGAGGGAGCTCTGATTACTTGTACTATGGGTTCTACGTATTCAAGACGCAAGTTAGAATCCTCATCAACTGTCTCTCTACTTTCCTGCTCCTCTGTCGTATGCTGACTTACGATTTCTATGCCTTGACGTACATTATCCTCATTATGGTGCGTTATGTGTCGTATTTCTCGCGATACTGCATCGTCTGTTGTACTGTCCTCTATTCTCTGTCCATTTTCATGCTGAGTCTCTACCTCAATTCGGTTAAGATCTCGATCTGCCATTGCTAATCTTTCCGAATCCCCTATTTTCTGTTTCAAAAGCAATTCACGCGCCCTACTTCGACTCAACATGTGCTCATACAATCTCACGCGTTTCATAAACTTTTTGCACACACGACTTGGCAATCAATTCACTTACTTGTTGGGTCAGAACCAAGTTGTCAACGATGCATCCGCCACCTGTGCGCTTGCGTTGGAGAAAACTTAATTCTAACAATATTAAAATTCATAACTTAATTATGCTATTGTTTCTCCTAGAATTCTCACTTTCTATCGCTGCAGCTACTGTTTTCGACTATGTATAACTTTAAGAAAAAGCATGCGGCTGGGGTGGCCCTTTTTGTGTTATCGTAAGATGTATACTGTTCTTCTGGAGGGCTCTAGCGTTTAAAATGGGCTGGGGGGTGGTCCTGACGTAACAGAGACGCGAAAAAGTCTGACGCTAAGGCTCTAGCTTTCAACATGGGCTGGGGGGTTGTCCTAACGGTTAGCTGGCAACGTGGGTGTCTGTCTCTTATCGTAGCGCTTTCTAACTTAACACGGATATGCTCTCGGCTTCTGTTCTCGTTTCTCCCCTCGGAACTGCGTCTGTCTTACGGTGGGATGGTATGACATGCATTTAGGCATTCTTGTGTTAGTCTGTGGTATTCCATTTGCTCACTCGTTACATATTACTTTGGTTAATTTAATGTCACGATTTATTCAGAGCTATGTGACATACTACGGGATTTGCTTATCATGTCAGGGTTTTAATGGAAGGTGTTGGATTAGCCTGACACCTTACAAGACAGAACAACAAACCGCGTAACAGCATATTGTCTTACCAGCACTCAGCCTCACTCGGTATGAGATATGAGGGACATCAGTTTATTTGTGCATTACCGAAGCTAAAACAAGCTTTTCAAGAAGACCTGTGTCTGGTACGTTGAGCTCATTGTCCAAACAAAACGTTATATCTTTTTCCAAAGGACTAAATTCACAACACAGACACGGTACGTCGATTACCCTACTTCTAGCAGCACATCGTTTTCCCCTTCCCCTTTTCCGTTCGCGAATGGTACGTGAGACGAACTAACATAGATAAGCCCCCTATACAGGGTGTTACAAAAAGGTGCGGCCAAACGTTCAGGAAACATTCCTCACACACAAATAAAGAAAAGATGTTATGTGGACATGTGTCCGGAAACGCTTAATTTCCATGTTAGAGCTCATTTTAGTTTCGTCAGTATGTACTGTACTTCCTCGATTCACCGCCAGTTGACCCAATTGAAAGAAGGTAATGTTGACTTCGGTGCTTGTGTTGACATGCGAATCATTGCTCTACAGTACTAGCATCAAGCACATCAGTACGTAGCATCAACAGGTTAGTGTTCATCACGAACGTGGTTTTGTAGTCAGCGCAATGTTTACAAATATGAGTTGGCAGATGCCAATTTGATGCATGGATTAGCATGGGCCAATAGCCGTGGCGCGGTACTTTTGTCTCGAGACAGATTTCCAGAACGAAGGTGTCCCGACAGGAAGACGTTCGAAGCAATTGATCGGCGTCTTAGGGAACACGAAACATTCCAGCCTATGACTCGCGACTGGGAAAGACCTAGAACGACGAGGACACCTGCAATGGACAAGGCAAGTCTTCGTCCAGTTGACGATAACCCTAATGTCAGCGTCAGAGAAGTTGCTGCTGTACAAGGTAACGTTGACCACGTCACTGTATGGAGAGTGCTACGGGAGAACCAGTTGTTTCCGTACCATGTACAGCGTGTGCAGGCACTATCAGCAGCTGATTGGTCTCCACGGGTACACTTCTGCGAATGGTTCATCCAACAATGTGTCAATCCTCATCTCAGTGCAAATGTTCTCTTTACGGATGAGGCTTCATTCCAACGTGATCAAATTGTAAATTTTCACAGTCAACATGTGTGGGCTGACGAGAATCCTCACGCAATTGTGCACTCACGTCATCAACACAGATGTTCTGTGAACGTTTGGGCAGGCATTGTTGGTGATGTCTTGATTGGGCCCCATGTTCTTCCACCTACGCTCATTGGAGCACGTTATCATGATTTCATACGGGATACTCTACCTGTGCTGCTAGAACATGTGCCTTTACAAGTACGACACAACATGTGGTTCATGCACGATGGAGCTCCTGCACATTTCAGTCGAAGTGTTCGTACGCTTCTCAACAACAGATTCGGTGACCGATGGATTGGTAGATGTGCACCAATTCAATGGCCTCCACGCTCTCCTGACCTCAACCCTCTTGACTTTCATTTATGCGGACATTTGAAAGCTCTTGTCTACGCAACCCTGATACCAAATGTAGAGAGTCTTCGTGCTCGTATTGTGGACGGCTCTGATACAATAAGCCATTATCCAGGGCTGCATCAGCGCATCAGGGATTTCATGCGACGGAGAGTGGATGCATGTATTTTGAACATTTCCTGTAACAAAGTGTTTGAAGTCACGCTGGTACGTTCTGTTGTTGTGTGTTTCCATTCCATGATTAATGTGATTTGAAGAGAAGTAATAAAATGAGCTCTAACATGGAAAGTAAGCGTTTCGGGACACATGGCCACATAACATATATTCTTTCTTTGTGTGTGAGGAATGTTTCCTGAAAGTATGGCAGTACCTTTTTGTAACACCTTGTATAGGCTGTGATTTTCTAGTCGTGGTCATTTCGTGCCTTACGACTTTTAACAGAGAGCCTTGCCGTGATGCTCAATGCCTATCTTGTGGCGTATGCCACTGGTGTTTGTAAAACACTTCCATAACGCTCTGACTTTTAGTAAACATACGCTTAACAAATTTCGCACTCTTCATTGCATCTCTTTAACCTAGCTGATATTTTCCCCAACCGATTTCTTATTACTGAAAAATTAAAAACTGTATTTCATTTGATCCAAACAATCAACATAAATCGCCGAAAGTGCTTACGAATAGCTACAAACGAGTTAAATAAACAGAAAAAATAGTTATTCTATTTCAGTACAGTAAACTATTCAAATGTACAAGATAATCTCATGTGCTTTAAAGTTTTCCTTTAAATTCCCTTTAAGTTTTACTATTAATACGGATTCCGCAGAAGTATTTGTCTAAATACATCCCACTCCCGACAGCAGAAGCCTTTCAGAATGGTGCGCGTCTTTGTTACAGTTTAGAATAAAACTTTATACGTAAACACTACCGGCCATTAAAATTGCTACACAATGAAGATGACGGGCTACAGACACGAAATTTAACCGACAGGAAGAAGATGCTGTGATATGCAAATGATTAGCTTTTCAGAGCATTCACGCAAGGTTGGCGCCCGTGGCGACACCTACAACGTGCTGACATGAGGAAAGTTTCCAACCGATTTCTCATACACAAACAACAGTTGACCGGCGTTGCCTGGTGAAATGTTGTTGTGATGCCTCGTGTAAGGAGGAGAATTGCGTACCATCATGTTTCCGACTTTGATAAAGGTCGGATTGTAACCTATCGCGATTGCGGTTTATCGTATCGCGACATTGCTGCTCGCGTTGCTCGAGATCCAATTACTGTTAGCAGAGTGTGGAATCTGTGGGTTCAGGAGGGTAATACGGAACGCCGTGCTGGATCCCAACGGCCTCGTATCACTAACAGGCGAGATGACAGGCATCTTATCCGCGTGGCTGTAACGGATCGTGCAGCCACGTCTCGATCTCTGAGTCAACAGATGGGGACGTTTGCAAGACAACAACCATCTGCAAGAACAGTTCGACGACGTTTGCAGCAGCATCGACTATCAGCTCGGAGACCAAGGCTGCGGTTACCCTTGACGCTACATCACAGGCTGGAGCGCTTGCGATGGTGTACTCAACGACAAACCTGGGGGCACGAACGGAAAAACGTAATTTTTTCGTATGAATCCAGGTTCTGTTTACAGCATCATGATGGTCGCATCCGAGTTTGGCGATATCGCGGTGAACGCACATCAGAAGCGTGTATTCGTCATCGCCATACTGGCGTATCACCCGGCGTGATGGTATGGGGTGCCATTGGTTACATATCTCGGTCACCTCTTGTTCGCATTGATAGCACTTTGAACAGTGGACCTTACATTTCAAATGTGTTACGACCCGTGGCTCCACCCTTCATTCGGTCCCTGCGAAACCCTACGTTTCAGCAGGATAATGTACGAAAGCGTATTGCAGGTCCTGTACGGGTCTTTCTGGATTCAGAAAATGTTCGATTGCTGCCCTGGCCAGCACATTCTTCAGATCTATCACCAACTGAAAATATCTGGTCAATGGTGGCCGAGCAACTGGCTCGTCACAATACGCCAGTCAATATTCTTGATGAACTGTGGAATCGTGTTGAAGCTGCATGGCCAGCTGTACCTGTACACGCCATCCAAGCTCTGTTTGACTCAACGCCCAGGCTTATCAAGGTCGTTATTACGGCTAGAGGTGGTTGTTCTGGGTACTGATATCTCAGGATCTATGCACCCAAATTGCGTGAGAATGTAATCACATGCCAGTTGTAGTATAATATATTTGTCCAATGAATACCCGTGTATCATCTGCATTTGTTCTTGGTGTAGCAGTTTTAATGGCCAGTAGTGTACCTCGTTCAGAACTTTACTGCGAGAAATTTACTTCTAATATCGTTCTTACTTTCTACACATTTTAATACTGGGACACGAAAACCCATATAAAAAACCGAAGCATCTTCTTACAACCAGTGTTTCATCACTAAAGGGAATGATCACCCTCTTTTCTATTAATTCAGTTTCGTAATCAATAAAAATTATTTCAGTTTAATGAGTATTGCCAAAGAACATTCACTACAACTCAAATATGAATTCCTGTGCATGTCATCTTTACACATTGCGTATCAGCTTTTGTATCGTCACATGTAATGGTAAATTATTGCTGTCAAGTCAAATTCTGTTTCTGGAACACCCCCGATTTCAAACACAATTGGAGTTCCGCTGTGTAAAGTTTTGCTGCCCTATGCCATACAACTTGCCTCTTTAAGGAATTCGTAAAATCTGAAGTTCTAGTTTTCGTTTTCGGGGACAGTCGTCGGGACCGGATCGAATCCGACAGGCAGGTCAACGAGGGTGGGTGGCTAGCCTGTATTAGAGTTTTAGACTGTTTCCCACATGCCATTAGGTGAATACTTTGCTGCTACCTGCATCCCGCCTCAGTTACACGACTCACAAATATTTCGAAAACGTTCTCACATATCTCACGGGTAGAACTAGAGGCAACCAGATGCAGTACAGATTTAATCTCCGTCCGTGGAGGGGGAGGGGCGTTGGGAAGATGAGGAAGAAAAAGGTTTCTTAGAGGAAGGCTAGATCAACCAGCCAGCCTATAGCAGCAAAAATTGTCTTTTGTTTTCATTTTGTATGAATGATTATCGATAGCCAGTAGATAAGATCTTCTTATCTGTTCTCAGTTGAATAATTTTTAGTGCTCCCAGTGCTGAATAAGTATCGTCTATTAAGGAAACGATGCAGAAAGCTACGTCGGCTTGTTTCGATTTTTTGGAAGTACCAAAGCAATACCCTGTCAACGGCACAGTAGTCTATACGAAAGAGCGATGAGCATTACTGCACCATAAATAACTCGAGTGTTTAATGATTCACTTACTTCGTTGACGTATTTATTTCCTTTTGTTTTCAGCCTGGCATGTTGTACTTTTATGGCTCGTGATTGATACTCCTGACTATATCCGTGATTAGTCGACAGAGAGTTACGTTCAGAGATATTCAGGAATACTGAAATACAAGTCATTGAGAAATAAAACAAATAGGAAGTGCAGGGAAGCTCAGACAAAACGGCTGCATGAAACGTAAAGAAATGGAAAGAAAAATGATTGTCAAAAGAACTGACTCAGCATACAGAAAATATAAATCGAACTTCGGTCAAATCAAAAGCAAGGGTGGTAACATTAAGAATGCAATGGGACGTCCTGTCAAATGTAGAGGTGAGAGCGGGTAGGTGGGATGAGAACAATGAAGTCCTCTATGTGGGGAAGATTTTTTCTGATAGAAGAGGACACAGGAGCCGATATAGAAGAGATAGGGGATTACATTTGAAAAGAACTTTGGAAGACTTAAAATAAAATAAGGCAATAAACATAGATAACATTCCATCATAATTTCTAAAATCATTGCAGGAATTGGCAACAAAAAGACAGTTAACGTTGGCGATATATCATCTGACTTTCTGGAAAAAATAACATACACAATTCCAAAGATTGAGTGAGCTGACAGGTGCGTAAATTATCGCACAGTCATGTTAACAGCTAACGCATCCAAGTTACTGATAAGAGCCGGCTGCTGTGGCCAAGCGGTTCTAGACGCTTCAGTCCGGAATCGCGCGGCTGCTACGGTCGCAGGTTCGAATCCCGCCTCGGGCATGAATGTGTGTGATATCCTTAGCTTAGTTAGGTTTACGTAGTTCTAAGATCTAGGGGACTGATGATCTCAGATGTTAAGTCCCACAGTTCTCTGAGTCATTTGACCCATTTTTTTGCTAATAAGAATAATGTTCAGGAGAACGTAAAATAAAATTGAGGATTTGTTAGATGAGGGTCAGATTGGCTTTAAGAAAGGTAAATACACCAGAGACGCATTTCTAACGTTGCAGCTGGTAATCTAACCAAAAATAAAGAAAAATCAAGGCATTCATTGGATTTCTTAAACTAGAAGTTCGAAATGCTGAGGAAAGTATGAACAAGAGCCAAGAGGAAATAATATGAACGAAAGACCAAGAACGAAGCACTCGGATTAAAAAGGGTGGAAATAAAATTCATGGTGAAAGGATATTAACGATAAGATTCGCTGATGACATTGCTATCCTCAGTGGAAGTGAAGAATAACCACAGGATCTGCTAACTGGAATGGACAGAGTAATGGGTACATAATATGGATTGTGAGTCAATTGAAGAGAGACGAAAATAATGAGAAGTAACAAGTATGAGAATAGTGAATACTTAACATCAGGACTGTTTGATCAAGAAGTAGATGAAGTTAAGGAATCCTTTTACTTAGGCAGCAAAATAGCCAATAGTGGTGTCACCGCCAGACACCACACTTGCTAGGTGGTAGATTAAATCGGCCGCAGTCCATTTAGTACATGTCGGACCCGCGTGTCGCCACTGTGTGATCGCAGACCTAGCGCCACCACAAGGCAGGTCTTGTGATACGAACAAGCACTCGCCCCAGTTGTACTACGGCATTGCTAGTGACAATATGGACGAAGCCTTCCTCTCATTTGCCGAGAGCCAGTTAGAATAGCCTTCTGCTAAGTCCATGGCTACAACCTAGCAAGGCGCCAATTGTAACAGTGCATGTATCTTACGAGTCACATTTGTATAGTCAAGAGAGATGTATCACAAGGATCAGTAAAGTTAAGTATAAAGCAGCTACGTACTTTTCTTGCTACCATTCAATAGTTATTCTGTTCCAGACTTGACGCCAGTCGGCGTGTGTGTACGCATGCCTTTCTTTCGACTACTGTGTGGCGTAACAGTCTTGTTACGTCACTACAGATTGGCGACGAGGCAACGGAAAGGGTTTTGTTCTCTCTATTTGCTCTGATTTATTTGTGTCATGGCTTCGCCACAATCTCCAGATGTACTGTCCGAATTTTATCGCTTGCAGAATCAGCAGACGCAAGCGTTATTGGATGCTCTTGGACAGCTCGTCCAGGGTCAACGTGCGCTGCACACCGATGCGGCCGCCGCCGCTTCATCGCTACCGCAGCCACTACATGCTGTTGCACCTCAATTCCGAACCTTTGATGCAACCCACGAGTCCTGGCAAGAGTGGTCCCGTCACTTCGCCTTCCACCTCGCCGCCTACAGAATTCAAGGTAATGAGCGGCAGCCGTTTTTGCTTTCTTGTGTCGGTGTGTCCACCTACCGTGTGATAGTGAAATTGTTTCCCCGACGCGACGTAGCAACTCTGTCCTACGAGGAAATTTTGTCTGCTTTAGATGCCTATTTCAACGAAACAGTTAATGTGGTTGCAAAAAGGTATACGTTTTTTCGTACAAAACGTACGGCCGGTCAAACTAATAGGGAGTGGGTAGCAACATTGCAAGGACTTACTAGGGACTGTGCCTTTGACTGTGACTGTGGCCTTTCTTATTCAGATACAATGGTACGTGATGCAATTGCACAGAACGTTTCTGATGTTCGCATACGGGAGCAAATTTTGAAACTAGTTAATCCCTCCCTTCAACAAGTGATCGACATTTTGGATAGACAAGACACACTTGACTGTGCTCAGGAATCTTTTGAAACTTCGCCAGCAGTGTGTAACATTAACCGGCCCGCCGGGCGAGCTGCGCGGCCCGGTCAACTGCCCTCGCGCAAACAAACGCAGCTGCCGCCGCGCTGTAAACCAGGTGTGCCGCGCCAGGATACAAATGCAGTGAAATCATGCCCGCGGTGTGCTACTAGACATTCGCGTGAACATTGCCCGTCACGCCAAGCTATTTGCTTTTTCTGTAATAGGAAAGGACATGTTCAAAGTGTTTGCCAGAAAAAGCTCAGATCAGACAATCACAATCATTCCAGGCCCTTTGCTTCGCGCCAGAATCGAACCAAGGACACTCAGGATCGTGGACCTTCGCCCATGGACATTCATGTCGTTAATTCCGCTTCGTCCAGTGACACTTTCTCTAACAGTGACTGTGTTCGTCCCACAACAACTGTGCGTCGACGTCGCCGGAAATCACGTCAATTAGCAAGTGATTCTGTCCCAGTGTCTATTCAAATTGCACAAAACAGTCGCTCTTGTCGTCAGCAGGACAATAAACTTTTTGTGGACTTAGACTTTGAAGGCAAAGTGATACCATTCCAGCTCGATACCGGAGCTGCAGTTTCATTGCTCAATCACGACACGTACAAACAACTGGGCAAACCTCCGTTGCGTGCCGCAAATGTTAAGCTAACCACATATTCAGGACAGAAAATTCCTGTGTTAGGACAGTGCACTCTTCTTGCAACATACAAGGGACAAACAAAACTTGTGTCATTTTACGTTCTTCGTTCTTCTACTGCAGTGAACTTGTTTGGCTTAGATTTATTTCAGTTGTTTAACATGTCTATTGTAAATCAGGTCCTATCAGTGAATCACACCGTGCCTTCAGACAGTGTTTCTCGTCTGTCTGACGAATTTGCAGACATTTTTGCACCGGGATTAGGTTGCGCTAAAAACTATGAAGCACATTTGGAACTGAAAGTAAACGTGCAACCGAAATTTTTCAGAGCGCGCAATGTTCCCCACGCATTGCGTGATGAGGTCGCAAGAACGTTAAACGATCTAGAATCACAGGGTGTAATTGAACGTGTGCAAGCTTCTCTCTGGGCCTCACCCTTAGTCATTTTGCCAAAACCTTCCGGAAAATTGAGACTTTGAGTGGACTTCAAGGCCACAGTGAATCCACAACTAGTGACTGCTACTTTTCCTTTGCCCCGCCCGGAAGATCTTTTTGCTAAACTGTGCCCGGGAAAATATTTTTCAAAGTTGGATCTCGCCGATGCGTACTTGCAAATACCGGTGGACGACGAATCCCAGCGCGTGTTGGTGGTTAACACGCATCTTGGATTGTACAGGTTCAAAAGACTGCCGTTCGGGTGTGCATCCGCCCCTGCCTTGTTTCAGCAATATTTACAAACTATTTGTGCGTCGGTCCCTACTGCAGCAAACTATCTGGACGATATAGTGATCTCCGGACAGACAGAAGAAGATCATCTTGCGAACCTACGAACGTTATTTCAGGTCTTGCGACAAAATGGTCTTCGCTTGAGGAAGGACAAATGTGTGTTTTTTGCTCGTGACTTACCATACCTGGGACATGTCATTAATGCCCAAGGCATACATCCGAGTCCAGAGCACCTCCGTGCCATACAAGAATTGCCTTCCCCTCAAAATCTGAAACAGCTACAGAGTGTGTTGGGTATAATTAATTATTATCATAAATATGTGCGCAATGCCTCTTCCATTTCCGCTCCGCTTCATCGCTTACGCCGTAAAGGTGTTCCGTTCGTCTGGACGACGGAATGCGAACGCGCCTTTCGCTAGTTGAAATCGGCGTTGCTTTCTAATACTTGCCTCACGCCTTTCGATCCCCAGAAACCCCTTTTGTTGATGGTAGATGCATCGGATTTCGGGATCGGTGCTGTGCTTGCGCACAAAGTTGGCTCCCATGATCGCCCTATTGCCTTTGCGTCAAAATTGCTCTCATCTGCGCAAAGAAATTATTCCCAGATAGAGAAAGAAGCTTTGGCTCTCGTGTTTGGTGTTACTAAGTTCCATGATTTCTTGTATGGTCGTCACTTTACCATCATCACAGACCACAAACCTTTGACATCGCTTTTTCATCCGAACAAGCCTGTACCTCCGCGTACAGCGCAGAAATTCATTCGCTGGTCTATTTTCCTCTCGCAGTACCGCTACGATATCTTGTATCGGTCCACTGCTAAGCACGGCAACGCTGATGCGTTGTCCCGTTTGCCTGTTGCTGAGGATAAAGCATTCGATTCTTCCGAACTTGCTTGCATGTTCATTGATTCGGAAACCGATGAAGTGGTCGAATCGTTTCCGATTGATTTTCGTCGTGTAGCTACAGCCACAGCTGCTGACCCTGTCCTTGCTACTGTTTTGCGTTTTGTTGCTACACAATGGCCTTTGTCAAAGTCTCGGATCGAGGATCCGTTTGTTCGCCGATTTTTTGCTCACAAGGAGAGACTTTTTGTTCGACGTGGTGTTTTGTTGTTGCGTTCTGATAATGATCAGTCCAGAGTCGTGGTCCCACGTTCGTTACAGTCCTCTGTCTTACGACTTCTTCACCAAGGACATTGGGGTATAGTGCGAACGAAACAACTTGCTCGTGAGCACTGTACTTGGTTCGGAATCGATGCTGCGATTACGAATATGTGTTCTTCTTGCATGGCGTGTGCCGAACAACAATCCGCACCGCCGCGGAAAGTCTTTGCATGGCCGAAAGCCACTTCCCCTTGGCAACGCTTGCACATTGATTTTGCTGGTCCATTCTGGAATGCTCGATGGTTGGTTCTGGTCGACGCCTTCAGTAATTTTCCTTTTGTTGTCCGGATGTCTTCCACGACGTCCTCCGCCACCATCCAAGCGTTGTCTGCTATCTTTTGCATTGAAGGTCTTCCGCAGACTATTGTTTCCGACAATGGCCCACAATTCATGTCCGCAGAATTTCAGTCATTCTGCCAGGCCAATGGTATTCAACATCTGACATCCGCGCCGTTTTCGCCTCAGTCAAACGGTGCCGCTGAACGATTGGTCCGGACTTTCAAGTCACAGATGTTAAAGTTGAAAGAGTCGCATTCTCGGGAGGACGCATTGTTGCTCTTTTTGTCTTCGTATCGCTCTCAGCCCCGAGAGGGTCGCTCACCGGCTGAGTTGCTCCATGGTCGTCCTCATCGCACCTTGATGTCTTTGCTGCATCCGCCGCATCAGGTTCCTTTACAGCGGCAGACTCCTGCTTTTGCTCCAGGCGACGTTGTATTTTATCGCACCTATCGAGGTTCACGGCGTTGGCTCGCAGGGCGCATTCTTCGCTGCCTCGGCCGCGCGATGTATTTGGTTTTGGGGGCCTCTGGTGAGGTGCGTCGGCATCTCAATCAGCTGCGCCTCTGTCGTCGCACGGGTTCTGCCGCTCCCCGTCTGCTTTCAGCGACGGTGCCGTCCGGTCAGCGCCCTGGGGACCCATCTACTGGCTCGCCTCATCCCCAGGTGTTACCGACGCTGCCTTCCATCTTGCCCCATGGCGACGCGCCGCCGCCGCAGCCGCCGCCGCAGCCGCCGTCGCCTGTTCTCCCGCCGGCGCCGCCCGCATTCGACGCTTCGCTGCAGCCGCCAAGCGCCTCCCTGGGTCACGCGCCGCCGATCGCTTCACGTGACCAGCGGTCCTCCACCATGGAACTCCCGCCCGCTCCGGACCACATGACGTCATCGCGCGTCGGCTACCCCGACGCAATGGAGGTCGACCCTTCGGCCCCTCCTGTTTCTTTACGGGCGCATACACCGCATGTTGACGTGCACCCTGGACTAGGTTTTCAGGCGTTTCCTAGCTCCCCTCGGACCGAATGGCTGGGTGCGGGTGGCACAGCCTCGCCTGTTGTTAGGCTCCCCACCTCATCGCATACGTAAACATGGGGTCCTCCCCACGGCGGGCGGAAGCCTTATCTCACGACCGTTCGCCGATTTGCGGGGGAGGAATGTGGTGTCACCGCCAGACACCACACTTGCTAGGTGGTAGATTAAATCGGCCGCGGTCCATTTAGTACATGTCGGACCCGCGTGTCGCCACTGTGTGATCGCAGACCTAGCGCCACCACAAGGCAGGTCTCGTGATACGAACAAGCACTCGCCCCAGTTGTACTACGGCATTGCTAGCGACAATACGGACGAAGCCTTCCTCTCATTTGCCGAGAGCCAGTTAGAATAGCCTTCTGCTAAGTCCATGGCTACAACCTAGCAAGGCGCCAATTGTAACAGTGCATGTATCTTACGAGTCGCATTTGTATAGTCAAGAGAGATGTATCACAAGGATCAGTAAAGTTAAGTATAAAGCAGCTACGTACTTTTCTTGCTACCATTCAATAGTTATCCTGTTCCAGACTTGACGCCAGTCGGCGTGTGTGTACGCGTGCCTTTCTTTCGACTACCGTGTGGCGTAACAGTCTTGTTACGCCACTACACCAGTGACGGACGGAACAATGGTGATATCAAAAGCAGACTATCACTTCCAAAAACGGCATTCCTGGAAAAGAAAAGTTTACTAGTTACAAATGTAGGACTGAATTTGTGGTATAAATTGCTGAGAATGTACGGTTGGAACACAGCATTATTTGGTAGTGTAACATGGACTGTGGGGAAAGCGGAGAAGCAGAACAGCGACGAATTTCTAATATCGTGTTACAGAATAATGTTGAAAATTATGACTGATAACGCAAGGAATGAAGACGCTCTGCACAAAATCAGGGAGAAAAGGAACGTATGTAAAACACTGACACAAAGGAAAAGATGATAGAACATCTATTAAGGCATCAGGGAATGGCTTCCATGGTACTAGAAAGAGCTGTAGAGGGTGAAATCTTCGGAGAAGACAGAGACTGGAATAGATCCGGCAAATAATTGAGGACCTAGGATACAAGCTCTACTCTGAGATGAAGACGTTGGCACAGGAGACAAGTTTGCTGTGGGTAGCATCAAACCATTTGTGTTGTAGTCTGTAACAACGCAACTATCTATCCCTTCAAAACTTCCACCGTTTCATTCAGAGTCGAGGCTCGTCTGCCTGGAATTTGAGTGAACTCTCTCTGCCTTTCTACCAGGAAAAAAGAGAAGTGGACACATAAGACGACGAAATGAATGAAATTAAACTACACTTTTCGCCGTGGCATAGCCCATGGAGATTCTATGTACTGCCGTGCTTCATGACCATCCCTTCCACAATTACTACAGCTAGCTGACACATCTTGAACACACGGGCATTATGCCCTGATGAATTACACTACAGACACCTCACTGGCTGCTAGTAAACTTCCCTAGTGCTCCTGCGGAACTCAGGCGTAGGTTCATGTGGTCTCGCAGATGACCCGTTTAACGTACTGTGAAGGTTCCTACCGCTTTACAAGGCTGTAAGAAAACACAGAGCAAGAAAAGAAATAAATATCAATCACTCACCACACCCCAATGTTACGAACTTCAGTCCCAGACTTGTACAGTCGTCTGAACAATGCCGGGCGGGACGCGGTCGTACGGATCTAGCTACACCAAAGAACGCTAAGAAAACATCTTTGACAATAATACATTTATCAGGCAATCTTCTAAAGCGTCACGCCACAGACGAGCCGACAGAGAAGCGGCCTCGACAATAGCGGAAGGGCGATATGCACTCAACCTGTAGGTTTGCCAGTGCAGGAAAGCATCTGATGGTGGCTGTTACATCATGGAACGGCCGTTGACCTGTGGACGTTGGTGGCCTCCAGCTCTACGCATCGATCTCCAAAGTGCTCTCATTGACCTCAAAGATTTTCACTCAGGAGTGACGCCTCCAGATCCACCTGAAGTACTTGCTGGGTCGCTGAGGTCGGCTCTCAGGCACCGAGTGGCCCACCCTCTCGAGGGCTGATAGCGGACAGCATCCAGATCAGGCAGGTCAAGTCACCAGTAGATCTACAGGATGACATTGGTCTCCGCACCCAATCAGTATTGCCTCGGAAGTTGGCAGAGCATCCGACAGCAGCAGCGTCCTTCCAACTGGACTCAGGGCTCCAGAGACGGTCCAAGACAGCTAGACATCCCGAGGATCTGCCCCTGTACCCTATCATCTCACTGTATTGCTGCAAACTAATACGAGAGCTGAAACTACGCAATGGGCAGTAAGCAATCATCGCTCTGCAATCAGACATTTGTTAAGAATGGTTGCATAATTAATTAACGCTTTCAGTGCGCTCTGATGCGATGTGTATGCCCATAACACCATGTGTCCTGGTTTTCCCCCATGTCAGCTCTCCTAGTGACTTCAGACTTTAGCAGTTTCATCTTTCAGAGGCTCTTTTCTGCTGATTTGGCACCTGTATACTTAGCATTGCTTACGATACTCTGCTTTGTGACTAGTATGACGGTATCTCTCGGCTTCCATAATGTCATTAAGCTTTGCTTGCAGACATGGGCGCTCGGTGGTTTTCCTGTGCTGCGGGACCTTCCACGTTCGGCGCAACTCTCTCAACATTTCCTCCTACATGGGAATGTGCTGGTCATCAACACAGGCGATACGGCTTCCGGGAAATGGATGCATATTTAGTGTCCGTCGGGGATACTATCCTGAGGAGTATCTGGTCACTCTGATTCTAGTACAAAGTGTAAAGGAATCATATTTCACTCGTGTGGACTCCTTCACCTGACATTTTCTACTGTTTACATGAATTTTGTTAGCACTGTTTACTTTTAATGTAGTGGTTTAATTTGTGTCATATGAATTCAGGCTTCCTACCAAAGCACCTCGAGGAGCTCTCAGGGTGAACGCTATGAGAAAGAAGGCTCCAAACCTACCTAAAGTAGTAAAATAGGTTCTCAACATTTTCGGGAATTGAACATAGACCGAACATCAGTTCTGTCCATCATATATAGGGAAATGTTGGATTGTAAATGCAGCCTCTTCACATTAGATACTTCTCCTCTTCATTATTCGATACGCGTAACAAGAAGAAAGTAAGATTAACGAGGCCAAATGCATTGCATTACTGCACCAAATATGCATTTAAGACAAAGGGAAGGTCTGAAAAGGTCTTTCTAACAGGGTGTTATTCCCGAATGTGCTCTAACATTTGACGTACAGCATTAAGTCTGTATCGCCACTCCCCATATTATGCCTTTATGCGAGCGCCAGTTACGACTTCAGAGAAAGGAATTTAGCTTTTCTCGCCCTATTCCATTTCAAAAGAGACGAATCTGCAAACCATTAAATATATGAAGTTGTAGCGTACACGTAGCAGCGTACGTAACGACGTTACTTTCGCTACCTGGATAAGTGATTACAGCACTCATTGAAATTAGTAAGCAGTTAGGTATGTGTCTACATACATCTTCTAAAAAGTAAACAAAACTATATAAAAGAAAGTAACAGTGATAATGTTTTCGATAGATTTTGTCTACCAACTTAGCTTTCTATTACCCCTACCATCGGCGTCGTGACTTTTAAAAGTAGTTATTTTTGCAGAATGGCAGATGAGAACACTCATTCACAGCTACGCCGCACATATTTGTTCGGGGAGATGCGGCGCATTCGTGACGTGAACCATTTACATACGTAACAGCTTCCACCGCTACACATGCGGCAGCGAATAAAAATACAATTCCCACGATACGGTGGAATATGTTACGGAACAAATTCAGCCTAAATAATCGCCTGCATTAAGTCCCACTTCAGCATTGAACGTGCTTTATTACGCGGCGGCCAATGGTAACGGCAGAAGGAACGCATTCGCTCCCGCTCATCCCATCGCGCATGCGCAGCAAGCGTTCGGCCTCGCCGGTGTAGTCTGGGCCACCGCGGCGGACAACGCTTTTTTAAACGCCGCCGGTACACCCCCTCCCGTCCGCCCCTGCTCCTGTTAATGAGGGTTTATCGCTTTTCGTTTAGCCAGCGCCGGCGTCGGGTGTCCTTAACACTCGTTAGGAGCAGCAACCGGGGGAAGTAGAGAGTGGCGCGGAGCCCTGTTGCTTCCTTTGTGGGGCCCGCAATGCGCGGCTGCTGCCATTACATCGGCTACGCCCACACTTGCCGGCAGCCCCGCGCACCTCTTTCGCTCCGGTTGCCGCCCGCAGGCCGTCTTTGTTGTAACACGTATCCCTGCCATTTGCGATACGGTGCGCGACGAGCTCAGCGAAAGAGGAGGCGCGCGATCCGGCTCCTTTTGTCGGCGAACGCAGGACCGAGCTGGTGCTAGACCACGCGTCCGCTCTCTCACTCTCTCTCCCTCCCTTACTTCTCCGGCTCTCTCCTTTTTCTACCTTGCTATTTCTCGCGCTCCCCCCCCCCCCTCCCCACTCCCCCTATCCCATTGCTTTTGCTGCAGCAATCCTTTTGTCGTCGTTCACTACTCGTCACCCACACGGGGCGAATTTATGAAGCGCACGGAACGCAGCAAGGCGAGAGAGAGAGAGAGAATGCGAGTGAGAGAGAGAGAGAGAGAGAAGGAGAGAGAGAGAGAGAGAGAGAGAGAGAGATAACAAGCTAGTCGGGCTGAGCAGAACTGAACCGAGTGCAGCTGCTTGTGCGCCGCCGACAGATTTCCGTCGGCTGGCGCAGAAATCTCATTCGCAGATTTACCAGGTATTCTGGCGCACTCTCGTGGTGTTTTCGCACGCAAGGTTCTGAGTACGAACGTCCCTGTAAGTAATGTCTCGGTGGTGACACGCTTCAGAACGGCGTGTTCCACCGTGGACGTTTCGAGAGGAGGATATCAGTACGTCCGACTCACACTCCATAGGACACCGTATTTCTCTCTATATATTAATATCGGCTCAGAGAACTCCCGGTCTTCTGGTAAATGGGGTCAGGAACACATGAGAAAGATCAATACCGAAAGTAGCGAAAGGCTCACTCTTTCGGTCTTCCGGCGGTCAGCATGCTTTCCTTCTCCTTACGTTTTATACCCTTTTGTATACCTGTACATACTGGAAATTTAATTGGAATATACTGCAGTTCTTCTGTTTTACTTTTGTTGATATTCATCTCTCAATCTCTTTTCGAGATACTTTCCATCCCTTCCAACTGTCGTTTCCAAAACTTTGCCGCCTCTGCTATGAAGAAAACGTCATCAGTAAACCTTAAACCCAGCTACACCAACGCACTTTTCATAGAGCGCATTACCGAGTGGGGAGGGGGAGGGGAGTACTTTATGGTCACCCAAAAAAAATTAAAAAAAAGGAACATTCCTTAATTTATGTCGACTTACACTAACAACATACTTACTAAAGAAGGACCGACGTGTTAGAATGGTCCGTAACCACACACTTAGTAATACCAACACATTTTCAATATAGTGTACTAGCAAGCGTTATAGCTGCCAGAAAGGCAGATTCCGTACACTATTGCTGACTTCTACTTCAACATATTTTTAAAAGGCAAAATAAGACACACTTTCGTTGACTTTTACTTAAACATAATTTTTAATGAGCTTTTGATGTGTAAGTAAGGTCCTGAATCTGTAAATATTGAAAAGTGGGAAGTGACATCTACTACTGAGACTTAAATAATTCGGTTTACTGTAACTGAAAATTTTAAAATATTTATGGCAACGGGTAAAAGTATTTGTTAAAAGCAATAAACACGTTTTTCAAAACTTTAAAATGTAAAGTAACTGATTAGATTACAATATTTCCAAAAAACTGGCATAAAGTATCTCCAGAAATTAAGAAAAACTGTCTTCAGTTGCAAAGTGAAATTCTATTAGTTTACATAGGTTTCGATGCCAAAAACGGTATCTTCTTCAGAACAAAAATTGAATTATTTTGAGGGCCAAACGACCATCTCACAGAATAAAATTAAAACAGAATCAAGACGCATAGTCATAAGATTATGTCTGTCAAAACTAAAAACATTAAGGCAAACGTAGACGGAGCTACGCCGGTGAGGAATAAGATTCACACGTAAGCAACAAGTAAACTTTGCCAGGAATAAGAGTCACACGTAAGCAACAAGTAAACTTATTCCTGCCGGCGTAGCGCCGTCTACGTTTGTCTTAATGTTTTTAGTTTTGACAGACATAATCTTATGACTATGCGTCTTTATTCTGTTGTAACTTTATTCTGTGACATGGCCAACGTTTGGCGCTCAAAATAATTTTTCTTCTGAAGAAGATACCATTATTGGTATCGAAACCTAGGTAAACTAATAAAATTTCACCTTGCAACTGAAGGCTGATTTTCTTAATTTCTGAACGATTCACAGTGCTGAAAAGCTGCACTACGTTAGAGATTTGTAAAGTATCGCCACCCGTCGCTTGTTATTGTTAGAGTTAAGGTTCCTCTTTCTTCTGCATGAACTATGTTTCCCTTTCCAAAATTTTTCCTCCGTTTCCTTTTCTGATTTGTCACTGTGCAGACTGAATTTCAGATGACAGGATACAACTCTGTCTCACTCTTTTCTCAGTTACGACTGTCTTTCCATGCCGTTCGACTCTTACAGTTGTAGACTGGTTTCTGTTTGTAAAGCAGTCATCAACCCTAAGATTGTTTTGAGTACCACAATGATTTACTAGACATGGTCCTCTTGGAGGTGTAATGCCGCTACCTTCCTTCGACGTTTGAACCTACAGTTTAATGCGGATACTGAACCACGGTGCAACTAGGCATTCAACACATTAACAAACATTATCGAAGCCGAAAGCAATGATAAGTGACACATAAAAATTCTAGGATTGATTGGGGATCGCTCCTGAGGTCTTTTGACTTGTTATCTGTCATTTTACCACTTTTTTGTTTATATTTTTTATTTTCTATTTATTTACTTATCTTTTGTTGGCCTCCCATATCCCCTTATAAGTCCTTCCTCCCTCTTTCCATTCAATACACTCGTTGACGAGCTTCTTTGCAATGATATAAAGCGCTTAGAGCACATTTCTTTTAATTGGCGGAATCCTGAAAATCTGGCATTAGACGTGAACGATATTCTCCAATCTTCTGAAATAAAATATTATTCTCTACTGCAGAAAGAAAAATTAAGCCGAATTTTATATTTCCTCTTGAAGACATTGCACAAACATGCCCTCTCGTGGCAAAAGAAATAAACTATATGTTCATGGCAGTATGGCATCTCCTCCATTCTCCTCCATAAAGTGAAACAAAATTGTGTTCAAACAAAAACGCAAATTTGAGAGATCGCGAGCACTTAGAGTCTACAAATGCTATAAATGTACTGTAGGCTTCCCTTTCTTCATCCTCCCTTCTAGGAAAAGCCGTAGGGTCAGAATTGCCTCACATATTGCTACACCTCTTCGGAACCAAAACTTTAGCAGTTTTTCTTTCTGTTGTAAGTAATTCGTCTCAGTATTTTACAGCCATGACTTACTGAACAGATGGTTCACTAGTATTAGCTCTTCTCGGCACCATCCTTCGTTAGAAAGGAATTATTGCCTTCTTCCTTAAGTCTGAGGTTATTTCCCCTATGTCGCACATCTTCTACAGAAGGTGAAATACTTTAGTCATTGTTGGTTTTACCAAGGATCTCAGTAATTATGATGGAATGTAATCTACTCCAGGGAACTTGTTTCGACTCATCTTTCAGGCAAATCGTTTTCACTGTTTCGTATCTTTCATCTCATCTGCATCTACTTCTTCTCCCCTTTCTAAATTACTACCTTCAACTCTTTCTCGCTTTCATAGACCATCTGTTTACTCCTTACACCTTTCAGCCTTCCCTACTTTTATAAAAGCTGTCTGGCCGTCTGTGCATTTCTTCAAAGCTCACTCTAATTTTCCTATACGCTGCTTCTGTTTTTCTCCTAAATGTGCATACGACTACAGCATTGGATTTATCCTCTAGCCATTTAGCACTTTTTGGCAATCTCGTTTGTTAGACGTCTGTTTTACCTTTCGCCTGATGCATATACTTTCGTCAGTTAAATTCAGCGTATCTTGTGTTATCCACGGATTCCTATTATGTCTTGTCCTTTTATTTGTGTGATTCTCGGCCGCCTTTCCTATTTAAACTCTCAAACCCACACTCCGTATTCAATTGTATTCTTTCACCCTGTTTCAGTCCAGCGTTGTACCCCTTCAAAATATTCAACAGTTCCGGTTCTTTTTAGTCATCTAGATCCCATTTGCTGCTTTATTTGTAATTTCTTCAGTTTCAGTCTGAAGTTAACAACCAATAAGCAATGGCCAGGGAAAACATCTGCCCCTGGAAGCGTCTTATACGTTAAAATCTGATATACAAATTTGCGTCTTACATTATACATTCAGTCTTAAAGCCTTCCAATATTCCCAGGTTTCTTCCTCATACATAGTCCTCTTTCGCTATTCTTAAGTCAGTGTTAGCGACGATTAAGTTACGCTCTGCTCAATCTCCACCCAGACGTGTCCCTCTGTCATTCCTTTCCCCCATTTAGTTTTCTCCTATTGTTTTTACTTTATTCTCCTTTCCTACTACGGTATTCTAATCAGTCATCACAATTAAATTTTATTAACCTTTAGCTATCTTAACCTCTTCATACATTCTTCCAATCTGTTCAACATCTGCGGAATTAGGTGGTGTATTAACTTCTGCTACTGTGGCAGTAGTAGGTTCCACGTTTACCTTGGCTATGACAATGTGTTCCCTATGTTGTTGTTAGGCGCCTGCTTGAGAAAGTCCTAAACTTGTAATCATCCTAACTGGTCAGTAAAACGACATCACTTGCTTCGAAGAACTTCACTAATGAACAATTTCGGTTATCTTGCCAAGTGGTAAAGGTTAATTGTAGTTTACTTTTGACCGTGCTTGGGTATGTTCAAGGTTCATTTTCTGGAACGAAAGTATGTACAGATTTTATACATCCTTGGGCCAATTTTTTGGAGCGTTTCCCTACACCAGTTGACATTACATATTTTTAATCTTCACTCAATTTCTGTGAGCACCGTGGGGAATAGATATTTTGTACAGCTAATAATGATGGAAAATCTGATGCACTGCTGTTCTCGGTATGCCTAAGAATGCCTCTAACTCTATGTCACACGCCGATCTGCTTCAATCATGTTGCGTACAGTAACGGCGTTATTCGGGACAACAACTGATATCAGTCTACATTCCCGAAGTTCTTCGATGACGGCAGCACAACCATGACGAAAGTCTGCATACAACCAGTTGTCAGTACTTTCTAAAGGTGTATGACTGCCAAAGACTGCACAAAACTTGATGTATAGTCGTTAAGTTTTACCTTTACGAAAATCGTAAAAACTTTCCGGTGAAAACATGAATGTGAAATTTCACTGTTTCGTGTAAACGTTCACTGTGAAGTAACTAAAGGCCGGGTTCTCAACTGAAATCGTCTTTAAAATAACGAATGACAAATTTTAAATAGTGGTGACGTCGCAACTCCGTAGCGCCATCTATTGGTGTTTGTAAAAAATTGAAATATGGACCACGGATCGTTTGGGTTTCGTATTATGCTTTGAGCAATAAAATCACGTGAAAAAATACTACAGCTACTTTGTATTTGACTGAAACAAGTGGCCGGCCGCGGTAACCGAGCGATTCTAGGCGCTTCAGTCGGGAACCGCGCGACTGCTACGGTTGCAGGTTCGAATCCTGACTTGGGCATGGATGTGTGTGATGTCCTTAAGGTTAATTAGGTTTAAGTAGTTCTAAGTTCTTGGGGACTGATGACCTCAGATGTTAAGTCCCATAGTGCTCAGAGCCATTTGAATCAATTTTGAACTCAAACAAGTCGTTGGCAGAAGAAGTAGTTACGAACTTCCGATAAATGTTACACAGGGTTTTACATTAAGGAAATATACTGTCAACACACCGTGTCTCGTCGTGCTACTGCATACGACGTCAGTTCGACACATCCATGCAAGTGCCTACAGAAACGAGGGCGGACGCATCAAACCGACCACGAGGAGACGTTCTGGCTACCTTTTCCCGTCAAGTATCTGAAAATTCCGTCCGGAAGCGCCTTCATGAAGGAGATTACCAATATGATATTGGAAGCGTGCTAAACATTCACACCCCAAAAGAAGTAGTGTACACTTGGCCTTATCATACTTTGCTGGGACGAAAAGCACATGGCCAGTGCTCCATTAACTGCTGCTAAGGCGTATATTCGGCGGTATGGAGCTCCTATGTTGCAGTTTCGATCCGCAGTAGGTCGTATTTCTCTTCTTAGCAGTCGTACAGATGAAACTTCCTGGCAGATTAAAACTGTGCGCCGGACCGAGAAGGGTTTGGAAGGTAGGAGACGAGATACTGGCAGAAGTAAAGCTGTGAGGACCGCAGGTGAGTTGTGCTTCGGTAGCTCAGATGGTTAACGTTCACACAAGTGATTATGCGGCTCCTTCGTGGAGCAACGTCCAGACTTCTCGTCAACGGCAGACTTACAGAACCTATACGGACTGCACGCACAGTTCGGCAGGGTTGCCCTTTGTCGACGGTGCTTTATGCCATTGCGATGGAACCACTCATTTGCGGATTACGGCGACGTTTGACAGGTGTTCCACTCCGGGATCATATATTCCTCTGCCGAGCTTACGCGGACGACTTGGCCCTCGTCGTCCGTTCAGCGGCCGACGTACAAGCCTTGATGCAGTGGATTACCCGTTACAGTGCAGGGGCAGGGGCGCTATGAACGTGGCAAAATCATGCGCCATGAAGATCGGCCGCGGCCTTCCCGCAGACAGCGTAGTCCCATTTGAACTGGTGGACACCCTTCCTTGTCTCGGATTAGTGTACATGCGAGACATTCGCCGCACCTCGGCGATCAATTTTCGGGCGCTACTGCAACGCATCCGGACCAACATACAAAATCACATACTACGCCCGCTGAATATGTGCCAGAGAGTCACCTTCGTCAATACCCATCTGGCAGCCCGGATACCCCATATAGCGCAGTTTGTGCCCATCACTGCGACAATCGTGGCCAGATTACAGGCGGCTTTCGGCTATTTTATTTCTTTTGGACACATCTTCAAAGTCCAGTATGAATCTCTCACCTTACCGAAGCGAGACGGTGGCCGCGATCTCATTAATGTGAGAGCCAGGACTACGGCACTTTACACCAATACTATTCTCCGGTTATGGAAAAGCCAAAATGCTAGTATTACTGGACTGTTGACCACCGAGCTCGTACCTATTTCGAGACGCCCACCGACGTCTCTGGCACACATCCCACCTCCGATGTCACATATCGGCCGTTTCTTTTTGGAGTACAGCTACATATGCACCGAGCTCCCCAAGACCATGAAGACGACCACCCGCGACATCTATTGCCTTCTCCGAACGTATCCATCCCGCAACCCCGTCGAAACACGTCACCCACAGGTTTCATGGCCTACAGTTTGGAAAACGATCCGCCAACCATATCACACCACTGACACCACCTCTATGTGGTACCTTCTCGTCAACGGCAAGTATACTACAACACAGAAACTACATCGCATCGCACTGGTGGACTCACCCCTGTGCCTCAAGTGCAATGTCGAAGATACAGATTTTCATCGTTTTCAGTGTGGGCCAGCAGCAGCCGTCTGGATCCTCGTACAGAAGATTGTGGCTTTCTACCTCCGAGTACCACCACATCACGTTTCTCCTACCATGATGATATATCCCGACACGACCTACTTTCAATCGGCTAAGTGGCACGCCATCACATGGATCAGTGGCATGGCTGTCAACCACCTCTTTCGGGACGACATCGTCGATCCGGCGGACTTTTGGACACGCCTCCAAGTCCATCACCACACCCTTCGCCGACATTGACACTATCGGGCCACTTTCGCGAACTATTTACAGAGTATTTTCACCAACCCGCGAACAGTGCCAGCCAAGACTGGACGATCCCACATTCCCCTGTAATGGTCAATGATAGAATGCATTTTGTTCTGATGGCGCACCAAAGTGGAGCATGGCGCGGAAAGTATTCCTATTTTATTTCCCTTCTCTCTTCTCCCCCTCTTCTAAGTTTTTTTTTCCTTACACATGTTTACGCTTGTCACGCATAGAGCTCTATCTGCAGCCTATTTGTTTTCTTTATCCTGTGCTCCCCTCTCCCCCCCCCCCAAAAAAAAAAACATAAAAAAATTTGGGTTGCTCCTGCTGCTGAACTCTATACTCATTTATGTTAACACTAAAAAAAATAAAAATAAAAAAAGAAGGCCATTGCGGCAATATAGCTACCGTTTACGTTTTCAAAGGATTTTGTGTTATTTTATGAAGAATGTCGTCTTTTATTTTCTCATACACAAGAGGTTTTTATTTGTTTTCTCCTTACCTGCAACAAAAAAAAATGGTAGAGCTGTAGAGCACTTACCCACGAAAGGCAAGTTCATTAGTGGTCAATCGTAACACGGAAATCGTTGTACCATTAAATGTTCATAGATAAGGTTACACACAATCTCCGTTTACTAATATTACTTAAGTCATAAATAAGGTATGTATGTATGTGTCTCTTCCTTATATAGGAAATGACCCTTGAGTTCATAAAGCAAGGGATTAGTCATATAGCACTATGAGATCATTTTGTACTTTGAAACTTGTGCAACAAATATAAACATTTAATAATAAACCAACATCTTGTGCACCTGATAGTAATTTTCTGATTTAATACTGAAATACTATTATCATTCTTACTTAAATAAATTAATACTTAGAAATATACCTATTATCAGTATTTGCATTAATTAGTTTCATTTCAGCAAACATAAAACATTGTAATAATTATTTCTTCAGCATCATGGATAATGTTCTGAATATCTTTTCTTTTTTATACTATTTCTATTATCGTTGGAAGCAAACAGACATGTGAAAGTAGGACCACTAACTAATTTCAATGTCTGTTCTGGTATAATTCATAAAATTTATCGAATAATTCACAAATAATGTGGTAATTGACACATGTATCTCTATTTCAAGTCACATCTATTACCAAAACCGTTTTACACCTTGATGGCAAAACATTCTTTTGGTCACTCCTTTTGTATTCGACAGAATATAACTTCCAGGCTGAGGTATTTTTGTTATCCTGAAAGGACCCTCCTATTTTAAGTACCACTTCCTATTCAGTCGTTCTATAGCCGATGACGTCGGATGAGATCTTGGAATAATGTTATCTTCTACTCGGTATTTAATAGATTTTGTTATGTGCTTATCATAATATGCTTTTCTTAAATGAGCGTGATGCTGGATAGCAACACGTACTTGATTATGAAGTGTCGTTTTATTTACGGTATGATTTCAGTTAATTTAGGTAAATCTTCATTCCATTGGTTAGACTGACAACACACAAAGAAAGCATCATAAGGAGGAAATCCCGTGGATGAGTGTGGTAAATGATTATATATGTTTTCAAATTTTTGTAAATACTCAACCCCACGATAGTTTCGGTGAGAAATATACGTCCTCATAAATCGATTTAATTCACGAAATAACCGTCCAATAGGACTACTCTTTGGGTTAAACCTGGGAATCTGGATGTGCCCAATACCTTCCCCGCGTAGACACTACTTCCAATCCCTACACGAGAAATAGGAGGCATTGTCTGTTAGTAAGGTTTTTGGTTTTCCAACTTGGACATCGTACTTTTCTTTCAAGATTCTCACCATGGGTTTCACTCTCACAGATCTCAGTGGGTACGTCTTTACTAGCTTAGTAAATAAATCATAAAATGTAACCATGCATTTAAAGGTACTTTTGGAAGTTGGTAAAGGACCCATTACATCACATGACACTAGGTTACAAACATTCCGTACTATTATGGGTCGAAGCTCGGTTTTAGTCGAATAATTGATAGGTTTCGTTTTCTGGCAAATCATACAAGTTCTCAATACTTTCTGCGCAATACGTTTCAGGTTGGGATAATAGTGATAAGCTGCTATTAACTTAACACAATTACCAGCACTGGCATGATCCTATGATAAAAGTGTATGCCAAAGAAGCTTCATCACATATGCAGAAGGAATACAAAATTTCCATTGACGAGATAAATCCTAATTTTATAAAATAAAACCTTATTATGTAGGCACAGTTTGTTATTTTTAAGACTCTCTTTATCGTCATAAAACGACCGTCTAATTAATCTCCATTTAGAATCTAGCTCTTATAGATCAACAATATTTTACACATGAATTTTAAATCCTTTTCATACAAATTATGTTGAATCAACATGACACGAAAGTTATCGGTTTTATCCGCTACTGCAACCAATCCTGCGGCGCTACGCGGTAGTCTAGACGGTACGTCTGCTGTTACATTGTCTCTGCCACGAATGTGTCTTATCTCTAACAAATATTCCTGCAATAGCCAGGCCCACCGAGTTAATCGGGTGTGCAGGAAGTTTCATATCAGCGCACACTCCGCTGCAGAGTGAAAATCTCATTCAGTCGTACATATATTAATCTCTATCTCTGATCTGGATGAGTATTGCGCTCTAGCTTTCGTTTTAAATTCAAATATAACTGACGGGGTGATCTGTCCATCCCTGATAAAATGCTATGTTTTTCTTTTGTGAATGTTTACGCTCTGACACTATGGTTATGCACAGTCCTTTGTGACTGTGACACAAATGTGACGTCAAATTAATCTCTAATGGCAACGGAATTGAGAATGAGTGAGTCTTACTCAAATCACCAATCGATCATATCTATTTACGATGCCTATGTACTCATTCCGTTGCCTTTCTTTTATTAATGTACCCGACCTGTAGAAGTAGAGACAGAAAAAGACACTAGGGGCGCTCAGTAAGTAACACAACACATTTTTACTGTGTCAATTTCGGCTGAAAAATTATGGAATTTTTTGTGAGACTTCGTGGGATATTCCCGCTCCAGCCCCTATAGTTTCATGAAGTTCCGATAGATGGCGGTGCTCCTGCTATACGCAGCCTCCAAAATGGGGTCTGTAGCGGAGCCGCGATGCAAGCAGAGAGCTGTCATTGAGCGTCTTTCGGGGGATTCTTTCATGGGAATTTCATATATTCTTAGCGGCTTGTAGAATGTTTACGGAGACCTGGTACAAAGCAAAGCACGTTGATTCGTTGGTCGAGGGGTCTGTCATCATTGTAACAATGTCCCGCAGACCATTCCGATCTCCCGCGTGCAGGCGGGCCTCACACAATTGTTACTCCTGCAATGTTGGAACGTGCGCACATTCTCATTCTGTCAACTGATCACAATCGAACACCTCGCTGCACGGCTGGGCGTCTCTGTTGATAGTGATGATACAGTCGTCCGCTAGTTAGGGAATTCAAATGTGTATGTATCCGCCGAGTGCCTCACAGCACACAAGACCATAATAAACAACGAAGGACCATCTTTGCAGAACTGCTTGAACGTTATGAGGTTTATCGTGATAGTTTTTTGTCGAACATCGTGTCAGGTGAAGAAACATAGGTTCATCACTTCGAACCGACAACATAGAGGAAACCAGTGGAGTGGCGCTACACCGCCGCACCTCCGAAGAAAAAGTTCAAAGCCGCACCCTAAGCTGGTAAAGTCATGGAGACTGTCTTTTGAGAATATGAAGGGCTTATTCTCTTTGATGTCCTCCCTCATGGTGCAACGATCTACTTTGAAGTGTATTGTGACTTCGTCCGTCGCCACAAAAATGCAAATGAACTTCTCACTTCTCCATGACAACACAAGGCCTCACTCAAGAGGAGCTCATAAAACATAATTGAATTGTTGCTCCTCATCCACGCTATAGCCCGGATGTCACACCTTCCGACTTCCATTTGTTTGATCCAATGGAAGGTGCACTGCGCGGGAAGCAATACATGGATGATGGGGAGGTTGCTGATGCAGCTGGGCGTTGGATCCGACGTCGACCACTAGAGTGGTACCATACTGGCATACTGACACTCCCAGAAAGATAGCGTAAGCTCGTCGGATTGAACGGAGGTTATGTTGAAAAATATGATTATTTAGCCAAAAGGATGGTGAGTAATGTGATGATTTTACTTTTGAGAACGGTATTTTGACTACTTTTCTAATATTTTTCTTCAGGTGCTCTGAAAACAAGAAGTTTCAACTTTCACATCCCGTCAATGCGAGGTTACTAGTCGCTGAACACCATCTCGGACTGTTGGAACGGCGGTGAAATAAACAGGCCGTGCCCTTTTAAGAGGAACAATATCGGCGTTTGCTTTAAGTGGTTTATGAAAATCGCTGACCAGAGGGCAGTTAGAACCCATGTCCCTCCGAATGCGAGTTCAGCACCTTTTCACTGTGTTACGTGGATGGGTAGATGCCCAGAAAAGTGTTCTTGTGCGTCCTAAGAGTCATTACTTGTTGTCATACCGGATAAAATTCAAAAGTATTAGGCAGTTGTCTACAACATCGTTTCAGGAGTAAACGTACTGAAAAACCATGTTCTCTTTAAGCCTGGTTGAAACCGGAGGGAACAAAAGCGAATAAGAATCAGTGAACAAGTATGCTCTCTGGGGCAAACGGCAGCCGAGAGCTAGTGGACACCAATCGGTCAGGTTCGGTCGGCTTTCAGTGAACCATCAAAGGACGGTAGCGTCTTTTCCGCGTTGACGATAACAGCACAGAGAAGTCATCTGCTGTATTACGAGTGAACTTTTGTTCTTGACATGAGTTACATGAGCACTGGAGTGGTCTGAAGAAAATGTAATGTTCCTTATAGAACAATGCATATTTAAATATCCTTGGGAGAGCCAAACCCCAAACAAAAAAAAAGGGACTGTAGAAAATTGCCGAAGTACACAGGCGCCCAACTTGGGAAGTGAGAAGTGCGGTAATTTCATTAGATGCTTTCATCACGCGGAAACGGTGTGAATACTTACACACTTCGCATTTACTTATATTGAATATTAATAGCACAATAGAATCCCTTGAAGGTAAAGTATTAGTATGTATTTGTTATGCAGATTAAAATAAAACTATACGAAAACTTGATGTTCCCCGATACTTCGATCAAAGTAGCTGAATTACATCACAGATGCATTAAAGTTATGTATCTTACCATCGAAGTAGCTGTAATTATATCGCAGATACTTAAATTTTGTTAGAGGTTTCTGGCGTAATAAAGTATATATAAAAAGTAATCAAAATATCCACGGGTGTGCTGCCGGTCTATAGTGTCCAACGGGCACGATATTTCGGCGATCAAACATGTCGCCATCATCAGGTGAACTGACGGACTGAGCTCCTGTGAACGTGCTGGCACGGAGATCCGTACGCTATGGCTGCTCAGAGGGAACTGGGTTCGGTCGCGGCGGCGGCCGATTTAAATACCATCCGCCCGCGGCGCGCTCCCTCCGCCGTCCGGGCCCCGCGCCACGGTCGCGCGGTGGAACAGATTGCGACGACGTCTGAGATGACGTCGGTGTGATGGCTCTGTCCGCCGTGGTCGTCACAACTATACGTTTGCTCGATTTACTCTTGATTAACCCAATCGCTGGTTCCCAAGCCTTGCTAAGGTTATAGCCACAGTCACGGTTTATGAGGTCGTCATTGGTGCGAATTTCGATGGCCTCTCTAACAACGCTGTCCCAGTATCTCGACGTCTGTACCAGAATCCTCGTGCGGTCATACTCCACCGCTCGAAGATTCTGGTACAGACGTCGAGATACTGGGACAGCGTTGTTAGAGAGGCCATCGAAATTCGCACCAATGACGACCTCATAAACCGTGACTGTGGCTATAACCTTAGCAAGGCTTGGGAACCAGCGATTGGGTTAATCAAGAGTAAATCGAGCAAACGTATAGTTGTGACGACCACGGCGGACAGAGGCATCACACCGACGTCATCTCAGACGTCGTCGCAATCTGTTCCACCGCGCGACCGTGGCGCGGGGCCCGGACGGCGGAGGGAGCGCGCCGCGGGCGGATGGTATTTAAATCGGCCGCCGCCGCGACCGAACCCAGTTCCCTCTGAGCAGCCATAGCGTACGGATCTCCGTGCCGGCACGTTCACAGGAGCTCAGTCCGTCAGTTCACCTGATGATGGCGACATGTTTGATCGCCGAAATATTGTGCCCGTTGGACACTATAGACCGGCAGCACACCCGTGGATATTTTGATTATCAAATACGCCGGGAGAAACTCAAGAATCATATATATAAAAAGTGTTTCCCTATTATCACGAAATCTACCCTATAACAAATTTTGTAGCCGATTTATCAATTATCTTAGGTGACAGGTTGAACATACAATCACGATTAATTATCAACACTTTATTGACATTGCCTTCCTTACACGAGCTGGTTTGGTGCATAAGTTCGGCGCGTGTTTCTATACATTTAACAAACACAACAGATAAACTTAACAAAGACTTTGGTGATAATTGCTATACTCTACTTCACTATTTACCACAGTCTGCCAACGCTGTGGTTACATTTTGATTCCGTGACAATAGGAAATCATGTGGTTTTGAGCCGAAGAGATCGTCGAGCCATATCCGGAGCGCATTTACATCCGGAAAGTGAGTTCCTTCAGAGTTATTCGACAGAGAGAGAAATCTGAGGGCGGAACATCAGATCAATTAGATGGGTGTGGAGTTACTTCCCAACCCCACTTTTGGTCAGCCTTGCAGAAAGGAAGCGGGCGTTTCGTGGAGTGGCATTACTTCATGTAGTCTACCTGGTCGTTGTTCTTGGACTGTGTCTGCAAGATCTCTCAGCTGTTAACAGTAAATGTCAGCAGTGATGGTTACACCTCACGGGAGCTATTCGCAGTACACCAGACCGTTGCTGTTCAAGCAGATGCGTAACATTATCGTTTGTGGATGAGCGCAGGTCGTTATGCATCTTTACCTTATGTTAGTATAAAGACACCACATCTAATCATCATTAATGATACAGGATAGCCGTTCTCGGTGTTGTTCAAGAGCCAGTTGATGAAGAGGAAGCAGAGAAATATATATGGCCACCCGCTGATTTTTGTCATTTTGACTGAGAGCTTGCGGTACCATTACACCCAATTTTTGAACTCTGCGCACTGCATGCCAATGTCGCACGATGGTGGAATGATTGCACTTCATCACATCTGCCAGTCCTCGAGTATACTGATGCGGATCATTGAGGCTTAAAACATTCGAACGATCATCATGAAACCGCGAAGGTCTTCGTGAACGTGGGCAGTCGCTGAAACCTAAACCATCCTCCTTAAATCTAGACTGTCACTTTTTGCCGTGCTCTGTGCAGTAGCATTATCACCAGTGCTCTGTGCAGTAGCATTATCAGCATACAGGGCGCAACATGTATCGAGCTGCCTCCGCTACTGTCACCCCTATACGGAAAGCAAACAGAAAAATATCTCCGAAATACTATGATTTTTAGACTTGACACTCTATTCTCTAGCATCCACAGCTCCAATCATTAATTCTACAATGACAATAAGTAAACTTAAATAGTCACAGTGAAGTACAGACAAAAATTACAATCGATAAAGAAACCCACAGCAACCGGAATACCGACGTGCAACATACAAATGCTACGAACTTATTCACGCAGCTAATACTTTAATAAAATCCTAGAAGTGCTTCACATACGTCAGAGCACACAGCAGGAACTATGTGAGATACAGAAACTATTAAAATGCGGAACACCTTTAACGTGTTTCATGTCGCTAATAACCATAGTGTTAAAGCTAGTGTTCCCCAGCCTTATGTTGCTTGTCAGTTATCGGTTATCTACTTTCGAATTTCCTTCTCAACTGGAAATAAAACTAAGCCAAACATTCAGCCGAGATACGTGCGAAATTACGTAGCTGCGCTGAGAAAAAGAGGCGCTTCTATTCGATATTTAGTGGACGACTTCCAAGGGCGTCACACTTGCTTACAAATCCCGACAGCTAGGCCTGCATTGGTCTTTTCCTATACTATTTTGCACGCTTCGTTAAAGTTAACGCGCTCGCTGGGCAAGCTAATTCTGTCTGAGTACCAGAGTTTTGCTTCGTGGATATAACTTGTGCTGTACCGACTTGCGTGTCGGTCGTTATCGCCGGTAGTCAAATCCCATCATCGACGTGGGTGCTTATTCAGCAATGACAACCAGTCTACTTGGAGTCCAGCTCAGCACGTGGACGTATGGCAATTCGCCGAAGCACCGTAGACTATTTAGGTCCGTCACAGAAATGTTATGCACAAACTGGAACCCTCGAGTTCACTGAAGAGGCCGATGACCTAGCGACAGCCACTCAAGCCGAGAAAATTGCTATATTATACTTTTGCGATGTGTCTGATTTTAAAAAGAACAGTGAACTCTTTGCAGAGTTACAGCTGAAGCGAGAGATATTTCGGTGAAAACATAAAATACAGTGGTTTGCCTAAGTCAGAACCGACTTGTAAAAATCTACGTGTACGCACACGGGAAGGACAGCGAATATCCTACAATTACTGATACTCAAAAAGAATAATTATCCTAAACGGACGGAAATTGGTAGATGTGATGTACATGTACAAACAAATGAATGATTACAGTTTCAGAGAAATTGGATGATTTTTTCAAGAAGAAGAACTACACAAACTGAGTAAGTTAATAACGCACTGGTCCATCTCTGGTCCTTATGCAAGCAGCTATTCCGCTAGGCACTGATTGAGAGCGTTGTAGAGCGTCCTTCTGAGATATTCGTGCCCATTCTATCCACTCGGTGCGTTACATCTTCAAAATCCCGAGATGGTAGGAGGACCCATCAGTAATGCTCCAAGCCGAAATTACTTCCCATTAAGAGCAGCAAAACGGGGCGCAGAATATCGTCGGCGTACCGCTGTACTTTAAGGCTGCCGCTGATGACATCTAAACCGCCCTACTGCCAAAAGAAATGGCACCCCAGACCATCATTCCTAGCTGTCGGGTATATGGCGTGTGAGAATCTGTTTGGTATCGCATCGCTGTCTGGGTGTCTTCAGATATGTCTGTGCTGGTCATAGTGGCTCAGTTTGAAGCAGGACACATCACTGAACACAGTGCTACTCCGGCCAGTGAGATTTAAGGCTCAAAACGGGATTTGACTATCTAACACGCCAATTGCATAGAATTTCGTACAGAAGAGCAATTTGTGGCGGCCTGCCTCAAACCAATCAAAAGACTGATTAGTCAAAATATATGCTCCAGTAGGATACCCAAAGTCTCTATCAATCAATGGGAAGGCGAATAAATGCTTCAAAAATGGCCAGAGGTGGACCAACGTGTTATTTACTGGCTCAATTTGTAAAACCCTTTCACTTGAACACATCGTTCTACTTTTTGAAATTGTAATTATTTTCTGCTTGTTTACTTATTTTTGTGCGTACAGAACTTCACATCTACCGATTGTGTTTCACATTTCATTCCAAAATGTCAAATAGAAAGATTTTTTTTTTTTTTGCTAAGCTTAGGTTTTCCGAGTCCGAAAGCATGTAATACGAATTATTTGTTGTGTAAGCTTAGGAGAATCCAGCACAGTGTAGTGCCCCTTTTGAAATATTAAGGACAATACATACGAAATGACTAAAAAAAAAGAGACTGTGAATAATATTAAACGGACAGGAACGTCAAATTTATTATGAAAATTTATCAAATTAATTCCAAGGAAATATTATATCGACCGTAATGTGAAAAGAAGACATTATATGTAACGGATGAAATCGTAATGTATAACTTAGAGACGCAATCCTTATGATCTTTGTTCTTATACATAAACTCAAAAAGGCAATGAATTTTTCTTCTGCTGTCAGTCTGCTGTCTGTAAGGTACGATCGCTATTGTACTGGAGAGATTACGTATAGCGACAGCATCTGTTCTGTTTGTTCTCTTGCTTAGCGATTAATTACAGTGTATCCTGTGCTTGGTGAATATATATATATATATATATATATATATATATATATATATATATATATATATATATATATATATATATATATAAAGTGAGTGCTCTGTTTCGATTAAAAACCCATACAAGCACCTTTTCATAAAGTGTTAATGGAAAAAGGTTATTTAGCATTTTTCAGTTGCTGCGAAGCGAGCAGCGATGAACTTTGAGTGGTAACAATTGGCCGCCATTACGCGGCTTATTTAAAATTGCTATTTTGTGCACATTACATTAATAGCCAGAGTAGTAAAAATCATTCCAGTCACTCAGTTATTTAAAGTGGAAAAGTTCAATAATGTTATTTTGGAAAAAAATAAATATTTTCAGAGATGCAATTACTTCTAGGTCAGTGGACTAGGCCGGAATTCCATTACGCTAAGAACAATTGAAATAATTTGTAGGGAACCTGGCGCTCAAGTAAATCATAACATAACATTTATTTTGGCCACCAACAAATCAAATTTCTCATTATGGCCTCTACTGTTTCTTTACGTAACAGTCAATACTAATAAATCAACATATCAAATAATAAATTACAGTAGAGGGACGTAATAATAGTACTACCCATTAATGACATATATCATAAATAGCGTATATCTTTTCCAAACAACATCGGAGTTAATGGAAGGAGTAATAGAAATTAGTAAATATTTATATATTTAAAACCATTTAACTACTTTTTTTTTTTTTTTGGTCATCAGTCTACTGACTGCTTTGATGCGGCCCGCCACGAATTCCTTTCCTGTGCTATCCTCTTCATCTCAGAGTAGCACTTGCAACCAACGTCCTCAATTACTTGCTTGACGTATTCCACTGTCTTCCTCTACCGTTTTTGCCCTCTACAGCTCCCTCTAGTACCATGGAAGTCATTCCCTCATGTCTTAGCAGATGTCCTATCATCCTGCCCCTTCTCCTTATCAGTGTTTTCCACATATTCCTTTCCTCTCCGATTCTGCGTAGTACCTCCTCATTCCTTACCTTATGAGTCCACCTAATTTTCAACATTCGTCTATAGCACCACATCTCAAATGCTTCGATTCTCTTCTGTTCCGGTTTTCCCACAGTCCATGTTTCACTACCATACAATGCTGTACTCCAGACGTACATCCTCAGAAATTTCTTCCTCAAATTAAGGCCGGTATTTGATATTAGGAGACTTCTCTTGGCCGGAAATGCCTTTTTTGCCATAGCGAGTCTGCTTTTGATGTCTTCCTTGGTCCTTCCGTCATTGGTTATTTTACTGCATAGGTAGCAGAATTCCTTAACTTCATTGACTTCGTGACCATCAATCCTGATGTTAAGTTTCTCGCTGTTCCCATTTCTACCACTTCTCATTACCTTCGTCTTTTCCGATTTACTCTCAAACCATACTGTATACTCATTAGACTGTTCACTCCGTTCAGCAGATCATTTAATTCTTCTTCACTTTCACTCAGGATAGCAATGTCATCAGCGAATCGTATCATTGATATCCTTTCACCTTGTATTTTTATTCCACTCCTGAACGTTTCTTTTATTTCCATCATTGCTTCCTCGATGTACAGATTGAAGAGTAGGGGCGAAAGGCTACAGCCTTGTCTTACACCCTTCTTAATACGAGCACTTCGTTCTTGCTCGTCCACTCTTATTATTCCCTCTTGGTTGTTGTACATATTGTATATGACCCGTTTCTCCCTATAGCTTACCCCTACTTTTTTCAGAATCTCGAACAGCTGGCACCATTTTATATTGTCGAACGCTTTTTCCAGGTCGACAAATCCTATGAAAGTGTCTTGATTTGTCTTTAGCATTGCTTCCATTATTAGCCGTAACGTCAGAATTGCCTCTCTCGTCCCTTTACTTTTCCTAAAGCCAAACTGATCTTCACCTAGCGCATTCTCAATTTTCTTTTCCATTCTTCTGTATATTATTCTTGTAAGCAGCTTCGATGCATGAACTGTTAAGCTGATTGTGCGATAATTCTTGCGCTTGTCAGCTCTTGCCGTCTTTGGAATTGTGTGGATGATGCTTTTCCGAAAGTCAGATGGTATATCGCCAGACTCATATATTCTACACACCAACGTGAATGGTCGTTTTGTTGCCACTTCCCCGATTGATTTTGGAAATTCTGAGGGAATGTTATCTATCCCTTCTGCCTCATTTGACCGTAAGTCCTCCAAAGCTCTTTTAAATTCCGATTCTACTACTGGATCCCCTATCTCTTCTAAATCGACTCCTGTTTCTTCTTCTATCACATCAGACAAATCTTCACCCTCATAGAGGCCTTCAAATTGTTCTTTCCATCTTTCTGCTCTCTCCTCTGGAATTAACAGTGGAATTCCCGTTACACTCTTAATAATACCACCGTAGCTTTTCATTTCACCAAAGGTTGTTTTGACTTCCCTGTATGCTGAGTCTGTGCTTCCGACAATCGTATCTTTTTCGATGTCTTCACATTTTTCCTGCAGCCATTTCGTCTTAGGTTCCCAGCACTTCCTATTTATTTCATTCCTCGGCGACTTGTATTTCTGTATTCCTGATTTTCCCGGAACATGTTTGTACTTCCTCCTTTCATCAATCAACTGAAGTATTTCTTCTGTTACCCATGGTTTCTTCGCAGCTACCTTCTTTGTACCTATGTTATCCTTCCCAACTTCTGTGATGGCCCTTTTTAGAGATGTCCATTCCTCTTCAACTGTACTGCCTACTGCGCTATTCCTTATTACTGTATCTATAGCGTTAGAGAACTTCAAACGTATCTCGTCATTCCTTAGTACATCCGTATCCCACTTCTTTGCGTATTGATTCTTCCTGACTAATGTCTTTAGCCTACTCTTCATCACTACTATACTGTGATCTGAGTCTATATGTGCTCCAGGGTACGCCTTACAATCCGGTATCTGATTTCGTAATCTCTGTCTGACCATGATGTAATCTAATTGAAACCTTCCCGTATCTCCCGGCCTTTTCCAAGTATACCTCCTCCTCTTGTGATTCTTGAACAGGGTATTCGCTATTACTAGCTGAAACTTGTTAAAGAACTCAATTAGTCTTTCATCTCTTTCATTCCTTGTCCCAAGCCCATATTCTCCTGTAACCTTTTCTTCTACTCCTTCCCCTACAACTGCATTCCAGTCGCCCATGACTATTAGATTTTCGTCCCGTTTACATACTGCATTACCCTTTCAATATCCTCATACACTTTCTCTATCTGTTCATCTTCAGCTTGCGACGTCGGCATGAATACCTGAACTATCGTTGTCGGTGTTGGTCTGCTGTCGATTCTGATTAGAACAACCCGGTCATTGAACTGTTCACAGTAACACACCCTCTGCCCTACCTTCCTATTCATAACGAATCCTACACCTGTTATACCATTTTCTGCTGCTGTTGATATTATCCGATACTCATCTGACCAGAAATCCTTGTCTTCCTTCCACTTCACTTCACTGACCCCTACTATATCTAGATTGAGCCTTTGCATTTCCCTTTTCAGATATTCTAGTTTCTCTACCACGTTCAAGCTTCTGACATTCCAAGCCCCGACTCGTAGAACGTTATCCTTTCGTTGATTATTCAATCTTTATCTCATGGTAACCTCCCTTGGCAGTCCCCTCCCGGAGATCCGAATGGGGTACTATTCCGGATTCTTTTGCCAATGGAGAGATCATCATGACACTTCGTCGATTACAGGCCACATGTCCTGTGGATACACGTACGTGTCTTTAATGCAGTGTTTTCCATTGCCTTCTGTATCGTCATGTCGTTGATCATTGCTGATTCTTCCGCCTTCCCACCCCTAGGACAAGAGAGTGCCTTGAACCTCTATCCGCTCCTCCGCCCTCTTTGACAAGGCCGATGGCAGAATGAGGCTGATTTCTTATGCCGGAAGTCTTCGGCCGCCAATGCTGAACATTTATCAACATTTAGGCAGTGGCGGGGATCGAACCCGAGACCGAAGACGTTTTGATTATGAATCAAAGACGCTACCCCTAGACCATGGGTACAATCCCTGTACTTGGTAGAAACAAAATAAAAATATTAAATACTCGTAAAGGTCAGTTTAAGAAGATCCTACGAGATTTATGGGTGGGCAGTTACTACTTCTCTCGTGAATAATTTCGTAGAACAAATCTGATGTACGTATTATTAATATTATCATATAAAATTAGTTTTAAGTAAAAGACGATGCCAGCATTTCTTCAGTGCAATAATGTGATCAGCGTAAATTAGTGTTGAACACTGCTTCATATTAGATAATATATGTGAACAACAACTTAGGAATTATCTTATGTACTTCAGGTTTTATTTATTTATACTTTTTTGTTATTACATCTAAAATTAAATTGTTTCCCCTTTTTTTGACCTATCCATGATAAACATTTCACTTACGATCTTTGGAAGGAACATCAGCATAAAACCTTTCCTTGTGGATCATTATTATGTTTTCTTGTTTCACAATGTTCTTCATCCTTGAGGATCCTCTAACAAAGCAATTATGGAACAAAAAAATATTTCCAGTTTAAGTTAATTTATGAATGTCTGATGGAACAAAAAAATATTTCCAGTTTAAGTTAATTTATGAATGTCTGATTACATAATTTCTAGTCTGGGACCTGGTCCTAGTACGACAGCAAGTTGTATGGAATCCCAGCAACTGCCAGACAGATCAGTGACATAATTCTGATCATCACATTTGAGGAAGATGGATCATTGTTTCCTTGATGAAATACATATTCGCTTGCGAACCCGACGTATGTGCTCCACTGAACTAGTTTAGCTGCAAAATAACGACCCTCGAACCTGTAGACAGCTTTAATACAACTGCCTTTGGTGTTCCACGAATGGATGTAACAGGGTTTTAATGTCCGCTGTAGACTTATTACGGCATTGATGAACAGCCCGGGCGGATTAATTATAGGATGGGAGCTCCTGCAAAGTTACAGCAAGTAGTTAATTAAAACAGAAGTGATGTAGCGCGCGTGAAGGAGATCGACCGACCGTGGCCAGACATAGATGATGCTGTGGCTACCGTCGTTACCTTTATACTCATTTGCGTAGCAGTGGTGTCACTGTAAGAATATTTCCAAACACTAACGTACACTGTAATTACCTGAAATAGTTAGTTGGAGAGCGATCAGTAATTACGGCGTTATCAAAGCTTCAAATAAGCAGTCTTCTTTGCCTTAATCGTATGTAAGTACACTGGCTTATTAATTTCGAAAGGACTATGTTGCCATCTTCAGATCCACAGTGAAGAGATTATGAAATCATGCTGTGTAATAAACCACACGCTTGTTTCCGTAGCATCGTAACAGATGCATAATGAAAAAAGAGTAAAGCAGTAAAAAATAACTATGTCGTCATTGCAAGACAGTTACACAAGTATGGCACATCAAGAAGTGGCATGCAGTATCTCCTTGGAAACGTCTTGGTCACTAAGTACGTTATTTATGACGCATTTCGAATAATTGACATCAGACAACCGTGGCCAAAATTAACACAAAAAACAAAATTAGAAAAGCTTATATAGAAAGCTTATAAATCTTACAAACCCTACAAGACCAACGCAACATCAGGAACAAAAGTACACATTAAATATAAGTATTTACACTACGCTTAGGAAAGCTCATATAAGAAAAAATGTACGTACCTTAAAGATGTATGACTTCATCAATCAAATCGAAGAACATCACGAAGTGTCGCATTTGTCAGTGTTGGCAACCTAAAGACGGCAGCTTTGTCTTGCCGAAACTAGTAATCCAGTGGACATACAGACAGTCAGGGCAGCAAATTCCGTTACAAACATATTCGTTTCCTGCATATAAATTCTACTTATTATCTAAGACAACCTTCAATTTATGAGAGGAAACGCAGGTTTACAATTATACTGGGTAATAGAAAATGTCATTTATTTTTGTACTCCGCAGATCACTGAGAAACTGGTTGCAGAGGGTTACATGGTGTAAAATACAGCTTTCAGTCTCTTCAACATGTTACTTCTTCTGCGCTGGCTTTTAACACTAAAGTAAGCAGTTCGTTTCCCGTTGTTTAAATATAGTTTCGTCATCTGTATCTTTTCTGCAAACAATGGAGAGGAGAAATACAATGCTATGAGTTAAGCTCCTCAGAAAGGGATTAGCGCCACACTCTTGACTTGCATGGTTGACTCTCTCTCTCTCTCTCTTTCTCTCTCTCTCTCTCTCTCTCTCTGTATATATATATATATGTGTGTGTGTGTGTGTGTGTGTGTGTGTGTGTGTGTGTTTTACGGAAAGCATATGCCTGAATAAATTAATCGCTACGTAGAGCCACTAGTGAAAAAGAAGCTGGAGGTAATTCCCAAGTGCTCACGACAGTTTAGTTGATCGCAATATGTGTCCTTTCAGGACTGAAGGTATGGGTCTTTTGTCCACTATTTATCCTGTCAACCAGCCTCGAGTGGTCTCTTCAAAAGTGGGATCATCAGTCTCAGTTTCCCCGTTGCTGGAGGCTCTGAATTTCCTATCCTGCAAGAAGGCAATGAGACCTCGGTTGTAATTAAATACAGCTTTACCTCTCGTCTTGTCGATGGACGAGTCTTCGTACCAGGACACTTCGAGAGGAGCTTCTTCGTCCTCCGACGGAGCTACGAATGAAAGAATTAGAAAAATCGTTAATAAATTTGAATCACGTTGCTCATTATAAATGATAAAAGCTATTGATACCCCAACAGAGATGGCCCATAACCTGTGCAAAATTAAATGCAAAGTCCAGCGCAAGCAAACTTCCTTACGTTTCTTCTGCCACGACATGGAGGCAAGAACGAAACATACGTTAGTCCAAGTACGATTTTGTATATGTCTCTGAAAAAATAATACGGCAGACGAAGGCAGTTCGGTTTACGTCTTTGACTAATGTATAGAAAATCAAAGTTATTAATTATATGAAATAGCCGCCTCGGGACGTACCGGCGAAATGATGTACGCCACAGCAACGGCATTCGAAGCTTCAACGATTATCGAAAGACATAAAATATAAAGGATATATTTACCTATGAGAGGTCTTATGTGTCCAACTAATTAAAATTTAGAAAATACGGTTCGTAGATACGCCGCACAGATTACAACATAAATCCGCGCTGTCTTTCTAGAAGTACTGGAGGACTTTGTCGAACAGAACAATACACTATGGTCTCCACAAGATCAATTTGGCCTGTAGGGGGCTTTAAAAACTATTTCTCCAGCATTGTCATCCGTAAGGAAAGTAGGCAATGGAATATCTGGAATGGAAGATAGATCAATAGTGCCATGTACCAATGCCCGTCTCAGGATGCAGCCCTACGGGTGGAACTTGGAAAGGATCTCGGCACCATCTGGATAGGAATCCTCAATCTTGTTGTTCAACTCTGCCGTCTGCATCTTGTTGATTGGCTTTCTTCATGACGGTAATGCATGAAAATGCAGCGTGAACACATTCCTTTGGGAGAAACTAATCATTAAAATTGTTTCGTCTGCGGTGTCCGCTGACGTCACTGGGATTGAGCAAGGTTGGACTAATTGAAACTTTCTGTGCCTTGTCGCAGAAACCCTCCTCACAGACTGGATGACCTCATCAGTGACGATATTAAGTAGCACAGTGGACATCAGGTTAAAAAAAAATGCAAGCATCTTACAACGCACGGGATGGAGCAGCACGGTACTGAACGCATTTATCAGGAACACAACTTCGCAAAAGTGCAGATGGTACTAAATTATTTCTAGCAGTTCGTATACTGGACCATTCAGCAATACGTATTTCTTCGTTTATAGTGATTTACTGGAGGAGGACGCTGTTTATGCGCTATCTCTGGTATTGAAATTTGTAAACAGTCTAAGAACAGTCGTCGAGATTCAAGCTCTAACTTCTTGCCATTTCTATAATCGTTCATGGCAACAAACCCAATCCAGTAAAATTACGGGTCACTGTCACTACCATCATCAAGAAATTTCAGGAATGCAGCTGAGGATGGAAACATATTATCCCTACTGTAGGAGCCACCTGAGATAGTTTTCCTTTAGTAGCGGAAACATTAACTCATAAACCCATCAACCAAAGCAACATATATGTATAAAACGTTCTCGGTTTTCAAGCCGCGTCAATTCGAATAAAAACTTCGAACTTTCGGTGGCCATCTCCGCCATCGTCGTTAGGAGTTCACTGACTGCCGGGGCTGCTACGGTTTTCGGCAGCCCCGATAGTCAGTGAACTCCTAACGACGATGGCGGAGATGGCCACCGAAAGCTCGAGGATTTTATTCGAACTGACGCGGCTTGAAAACGGAGAACGTTTTATTCATGTATGCAATCACAAATGAATCAGAGGAAAAAACATGTATATCAAAAGCAGCTGCATTAAGAAAACGCTGTTTGCAATGTGCTTGTAATTAACGCAGTAAGAGTTTCCTACCCTCATGATTAAATAAATTTTCGTCACCCGTAACTTTCATTGAGGAAAAGACATAGTTCTTCAGTCTGATGAATATGTAGCATTACAAAAGATGTGTTTATTAAGTTGTAACCTCCCCGCAAAAATGAAAGAAACTATTTAATTAAATGTGAATGGGCATCGTGCTAAGCGTAACCTCCCCGTAATAATTTTTAAATGATATGGATTGAATGAAAATGCAAATAGAGCCAAATGTTAGTTTCCCACAGTATTAACAGTCAATGATAATAAAGATGTGCAAAAATGTTAAGTCCCCACAAAATTAACGCTAAGATCAACCTGATAAATTTTATAAGGGCAGCTGCGCTGACCTTAGGCCCTGTGCAATAATTAATCTGGTAAATTGATTCTGGGAGGAAAAGCATAGGAAATATTGTTTCAATTGTAATGATTCTTTTTTTTTAAAAAAACGATTGCTTTGAAAACAAAATTATTATTGAGGCATTTCTTGAACAAATTAATTACAATTAACATACATTACATTATCAGATGTGCGCAATGCTGCTTCATTACCTTATTTAACAATATACCTCGTCCCGAACCTTGACCAGAGACCCATGTCGACGCCCGTCGACTCCTCACACAACTCCGACTCGCAACTCGCTACTAGCACTGACTGAGTGCAACAAGCAACTTCGTCCAACTCGGAACAGCGTCCAACTCGGAACTGAACTCTCGCGCAGTCAAGCGCAGACTAGCCACGATAAATAACTCTCTGGTCAGAGATTCTCTCATGCCTCGCCATCGCTGCTACTGAATACATACGTGTTTCAAAGTACTGCGTCGTTTTTGAAGACAAACAAGCCATTTGCTGGAACAAATTTGCCACAAACTGTGATCTAGTGAAACACAGATTTCTGCCATAAGAACAGCAGCTAGCAGAGCCGAGGTAGCAGCTGCATTTATTCTCATCCACTAAACCATGGATGGCTAAGAGTTCGTACGCGAGCTATGCACTTGTTTGAGTGCCATAGAACACTCCTCTGACTCTCTCTCTATCTCTCTCTCTTTCTCTCTCTCTCTACACACACACACACACACACACACACACACACACACACACACACACACACGCACACACTCACAAACCCTTCCACCCCTCCCTTGTCGATTCGTATTCTGCCTGTGTGTGTGTGTGTGTGTGTGTGTGTGTGTGTGTGCGTGTGTGTGCGTGTGTGTGTGTGGAGCGGAAAGAGGAAGAAAGTGCGCAAGCGCCTCATTAAGATGGATCTGCAGTGGCATATGATGTAATTTTTATCTGATACAATCTGTCGGCGTAGGGACAGATGCAGACAGTTTCACATATTGAAAGATTCTACTTCTTCTACACACTCCGCAAGCCACGACACAGCGCGTGGTGTAAGGTACTCAGTACCACAACTACTCATTTCCTTTCCAGTTCCACTCGCAAACAGAGCGACGGAAAACTTCTATCTTCTCGTATGTTAGCTTCGTGATCCTCACGTGAAATGTGTGTTCGCACTAGAAGAATCATTCCGCAGTCAGCTTAAAATACCGCTTCTCTAAATTTTCTAAATAGTGTTCCTCGAAAAGAACGTCGTCTTTTCTCTTTGGATTCCCTTTTGAGTTCCCGAAACTTCTCCGTGACACTTACATATTGTTCGAACCTACCAGTAACAAATCTATGTCTTCGTTTAATCCGACCTGGTACGGACAGCAGATACTCGAGCAGTACTGAAGAATAGGTCTCCTTTTCAGATGTACAATCCTTCCCAAAATTCTCCCAATGAACCGAAGTCGACGATTCACCTTTCCCACCGCAGTCCTCACATGCAGTTCCATTTCGTATCGCTTTGCAACGTTACGCCCAGATATTTATACGAAATGACTGCGTCAAGCAGGACATTATTAATGCTGCACTCGAAAATTACACATTTGTTCTTCTTACGTATCCGCGTTAACTTAGGTTTTCTCTACATTTAGAGCTAGCTGCCATTTATCAAATCAACAAGAAATTTTCACCTCGTCATCTAGAATCCTTCTACAGACACTCAATTTCGACTTCTTACCGTACAGAACAGCATTATCAGCAGAAAACCGCAGGTTGCTGCCCGCCCTGTTCGCCAGACCATTTGTGATGTTACGATCCGGCAGCAAAGCCTGGGAGACTTCCAAGATTTATTACACGAGAGAAGCCTACGTAGTCACAATTTCTCGTATTTTTGTTCTCGGTTGAAACATAATTGTGACTTTATTTCATAATCGAGAAAAAGCCTTTCACACACACATACGTTCATCGAAATATTGCGTCTGCAGCCTCATTATTGGACTCGTGGATACTCTTCCCAAAGAAAACGACGTAGACTTTCTAGACATCTTTAACGAACTAAAATTTATATAAATATGGGAATTACATTAGAGATCAATCAGTTCCACGTGACATGAACAAGGGCGCTTTCATCTGAAACGGAAAACAGTCTGTAAAACAGGTGTAAGATTGGAAGTGGGCTCAAATCGTTTACGAAACTATCCTCATGATTCTTTCATGGCCACAATCAATTCTTCAGACCTCTCTTTTTCCTTAACGCCAATTAGATTACAGAAATGGAGTATGTTTTTTGTCAGAATTTGTCCCTTCCACAATGCGATTATCTTTTCAAATGCATCCACAACAACTGAACACTACGTCTTTTATTACACCGCAGCGGCTACTGCGGGCAGGGTGCAATCAACTGGACTCAAAATGAAAGGTCTGCAGTCCATTCCGAATGTTCTAATTTGCCTTCCTGCTCTCGTTTTTCCTTTATAAATTCAACAATAGCGACTTTTAAACTAAAGATTGTTCCAGACGCTCCCCTTGATTTAACCAAAGAACTTTGGTGTTATATGTAAAGACTGCATACTCCTAGTTCATTTCCGTGGAAAACTGTTGCAACCGACATTGGAATAAAGTGAGCTACTTCACCAAATTTACTATTCGTACCGCCATTACGTGTTTCATGACTGCTAATTAGATGCAAAGTGCCCGCGGTGTGCAGAACAATGAATCATGTCTGGCGAGCGTTATAATTATTTCATCTTTCATCGTTAATTTAATTTTAAATTCTTTCTGCACGGTGCCGTGACGTACATATGATATCTGCGGTACCTGTCGATGCTGCGAGTGAGTAGCGCATAATGCATAGTAGGTACTGAAAAGTCTTGTTATTCTCCTCTGTCATTGCTACTTATCTTTAAAGGCTCGTGGTATAACAGATGCATAGTAGGTACTGAAAATCCTTATTATTCTCCTCTGTCATTGCTACTTATCTTTAAAGGCTCGTGGCGTAACAGATACTGACAGTTCTTATTCTTCTCTTCTGTCATTGCCACTCATCTTAAAAGACTTGTGGCGGTAGACTGTTAGGCTGCATCTGTTTGTGTAAACAGCCAATGTATATGTGACCTTCTTTTATACCATAAAGAAATAGAGAAGGCGCTGCCGCCAAGATTCCGCCTAATGAAGGAAAGCTGTGCCAATCGAAAAATGATGCCTCGCAATGATAATGAAACGTCGCGCCGTACGGAGTACTTCCGAGTAGTGACGACCGAAGACGAGAAAGTCCGAGTCTCGGCCCGCACGTGCAGTTTCCTACGGATTGGTCGACGCTGTAGTAAAGTTTAGTACTTACCCCACCTGTGACTGAATTTAACACTTCCAGTAACACAGAACGTGTTGCTATGTTCTCAGCAGTGGATGTCACCTTCAGGGTTGGAAGTTGTGTGGACTCAAGTGTGCTTATTTTGAACTGACGAAACTCGCTCGGACTCTTATGGAATATACTAGCACATCTGACGGATGATGAATAGTTCAGACACATCTGATTGACAATTAAAATTCAAGGAAATTAATAATGAATTAACCATGTACAAAAGCTAATATTATAATACTTGCCACCTTTTCGGTAGTAAATTACGTAAGCATATCTGATTAATAACTTATACTGCATCTAGCTAATACTGAATAACAAAGAACTACAGATTTAATTTACCATTATTTTTCAAAAAAGCACAAGCCAGACATCGTTTCCGACTGCACATCCCCCAGGCTGTGGCTTAGCCATGTCTCCGCCATATCCTTTTCTTCAGGAGAGCTAGTTCTGCAAGGTTCGCAGGAGAGCTTCTATTAAGTTTGGAAGGTGGGAGACGAGGTACTGGCAGAAGTAAAGCTGTGAGGACGGGGGATAAGTTGTGCTTGGGTAGCTCAGTTGGTAGAGCACTTGCCCGCGAAAGGCAAAGGTCCCGATTTCGAGTCTCGGTGTGGCACACAGTTTTAATCTGCCAGGAAGTTTCATATCAGCGCACACTCCGCTGCAGAGTGAAAATCTCCTTCTGGGAACACCAATACCATTTGCTCTATTGTTCTGTATCCATTCACGTCCGAAACATATTAGTAGCTCTCTGCTGTTACCTGACGCAATCGCACCTACCTGTAATCTTAATCTTACCATACGTCACACTGGAACAAGAATAGGGACTAAAAGTGATGCTGTGCAGTGCCTTGCAGCAAGTGACAGTGCAGTGGACAAGCTTTGTCTTGGCCACAGGTTTCATAAGATATTGTATCTCTTCATGCAGATCCTTTCTTGCTAACTCTCCGGCAGGTGAAATATATCAGTTTCCCGACTGATGGTCCCTTTTAACAAAAATAAATCAAATTTGCCGACACAGGCTTCATGTGATAAACAGGTGCGAAACAAATCTTCAATACAGATTAATCAAACAGAAGGAGAGGAAAATACGAGTGCATTATTCACCCGCAACAAATTTATTCCCAGATTACGTACAGCTGCATACACATATGTTCACCACATCACTCTATACTTTTCCTCGGGACAAGATATTCTATGACCCACTTACAGTGCAAATTTTAAAAGCAGAACTAATAGCAGAGGTTATACGTAATATACTGGTAATACTATAAAACGAGCCTTCACATTCGGTGTCGAATACTACACACGTATCCTCCACGAAGGCTTCAGTAAAATTCCTACGCAATGTAACGTAGCATTCCTGTTCGTAACAACAGAACAGATTCTGGCCACATTAATCAGTACCTGATACGACAGAGGGAGATTGTAGAGACGCAATGTTCTTTTGTGAATTATTTTAAATTGATAGTTAAACATTTCTAATACAACAACATATATCCTTTCATGATAAGAGGAGACTTGCGTAATATTTAAGCTTAAAATAATAACTCGGGAAATACCTCTGTAAAATATTTTCCGTTTTTGTCTTGCTACCTTCTCTTGTATCTTCGCTCATTTTCTGTTTTCGATCTATCCCTATTAGTTCAGATGGTTATATGTATGTAATTTCATTTAATTTAATTTGGATGACAATATTTACCATCAAACTAATTTTTGCATTGTATTCGTTGATTTTTCTGGCGTTAACTGTATATAGATATTTTAATAGTCCATTCTTTGAAAGAAACGGTGAGTATGTTCCATGATCGGAGAGAGCTGGCTTAGACGTGTCTCTTTAGCATCCATTACAGCTATCTCGTTGGGAGAACTAGAGAACTACTAATTGTACAGACAACAACAAAAGTTTTGCGTCACCCCAGTTCCCAGAAGTCCTGAAGATAGATGTTGACTGTGGGTACTGTATCACAGATACAGTCGCTTTGACTGCTCAGAGATGTCACTAAACCCGCTCAAAGTTGTAAACAACCATGCATAACCAGCACCTGTTAGACGAAGGAGTTAGCAGCCGATCAGTTCCAGTCGTTCTGCTTCTCATGCAGTCACAGGACGTCGTGTTACGACTAAAACTGTGCGCAGTAGGCTGCTTGACGTGCAACTTCATTCCCGTTATTCATGGCGAGGACCGTCTTAGCAACCACGGTGCCATGCAGCGCGGTACAGATGGGCCCAGAACACGCCGAATGGACCACTCAGAATTGACATCACGTTCTCTTCACCGATGACTGCCTTCAACTAGACAATCGTCGGAGACGTGTTTGGAGGCAGCCCGGTCAGGCTGAACGCCTTAGACACACAGTCCAGCGAGTGCAGCGAGATGGAGGTTACCTGCTATTTTTGGGTGGCATTATGTGGGGCTGACGTACGCCAGTGGTGGTCATGGAAGGCGTCGTAACGACTGTACAATACGTACGTGAATGCTATCCTCCGACCGATAGTGCATATTGGCGAGGCAGTCGTCTTTATGTACGACAATTCGAGCCGCCATCGTGCACATCTTGGAAATGACTTCCTTCAGGATAGCTAAATCGCTCGATTAGAGTGGCCAGCATGTTCTCCAGACATGAACCCTATCGAACATATCTAGGATGGATTGCAAAGGGCTATTTATGGACGAGGTGACCCACCAACCACTGAGGAATCTACGCCGAATCGCCGTTTAGGAGTGGGACAATCTGGACTAACAGTGCCATGATGGACTTTTGTGTAGGATGCCACGACGAATAGAGGCATGCATCAATGTAAGAGGACGTGCTACTGGGTATTAGAGGTACCGGTGTGTTCAGCAATCTGTACCACCATCTCTGAAGAGGTTTCGCTGTCTGGTGGTACAACATGCAATGTATGGTTTTCACGAGCAATAAAAAGGGCGGAAATCATGTTTATGTTCATCTCTGTTCCAATTTTCTGTACAGGCTCCGGAACTCTCGGAACCGAGGTAATGCTAAACTTTTTTTTATATGTGTACTACTTGTGTAGGACCTGCTTGTTTTTGTAATTACGAAGTAAGACTGGTGCACTTGAAATATTTGAAATTCATGTTCGCATAATAGTTAACCAAGTCGAAAATGCAACATTTCGTGTTTTTGTTTTAACACTTGATCTGGAACGTTAAAATACTATTATGTTGCATTTGTAATGTTAAAAAGTATGCCTGTTTCATGGCTTTTTCTCCTGTAATCGTACGATATTCCAAGTCCAGATAAGTGTGGGTGGATGAGGAAAACTTGTGTCAGTACTCACGGAATAATTACAGAATGCAATATAATGCAATAAAAACCCAAAACTAGTAAGATACGAAAGCAAGGTAACTGTTAAAATTAAGATACTGTCGTCTACAACGAAACAAAGTTAGACATTGTTTCGCTCATTCTGTTATAAAAGGTAGTGCGCCTTCAGTATTGGCCGAATCCGTTTATTTGAGTCATTTTTTACTAACATTTTATTGTTTTCAAAATGTGTAGTAACTAAAGCGTTATTTTACATTTCGTAACACAGCCACAAGATGGCGTATATTCAAGTTTAAGCGGGCGCAATTTGCAGTACTGATGTGCAGTTGTTTTCAATGAAATATTCTTCGTCGAGAATGTTGTGCTGCTCGCGAATACCATCTATGACTTGCTTATGTGGTCATTGAGATACGATCAGCAATGGCGTCGATAAATTATTCGTATCACTACGGCAGTGGAAAGCAGTATAAAGGCATGTAATTTGCAAGAAAATTAGCATTGTCGGCCGGAATAGCTGTGCACTATGTATATGTAATCCAGTACAGCGACAAATACAGTCCAATAGTATTTCATTTGATGTCAGTATTACAGTAGTTACCAAGGCATCAACGATTCAGGTGGTAGAGAGTGGAACTAGGTACAAAAGTAATCGGCTATGTGCGGTGTTATTGTGTGCGTAAGTGCCTTTACAGACGATAGGAAACCGGCTTAATTGCGGAAGATACATATTGCCTTTCTTTGGCCGAGGGCCATAAACACCCCAAGACATAAGCAAAAAACGGATGCACACATGTATGTGTACAGCCAAACAAATGATTAAAATTTCAGAGAAAATGGATTCATCTACATCTACATCACACTCCACAAGCCACTTATTGGTGTGTGGCGGAGGGTACTTTTAGAACCACTGTCTGATCCCTCCAACCCTATTCCACTCGCGAATAGTGCGTGGGAAGAATGATTGACGGTAAACCTCTGTATTGGCTCTAATTTCTCGAATTTTCTCCTCGTGGTCAATACGCGAGATGTATGTGGGGGGATGTAATATGTTGTCTGACTCCTCCTGAAAAGTCCTGTCCCTGAATTTCAGTACTAAATCTCTCCGTGATGCACAACGTCTCTCTTCTAAAGTTTGCCAGTGGAGTTTGTTTAGCATCTCCGTAACGCTCTCTCGCCAGCTAAACGATCCCATGACGAAACGCGCCGCTCTTCAATGGATCTTCTCTGTCTTCTGTATCAATCCTACCTGATACGGATCCCAGATAGATGAACAATACTCAATAGTCGGGCGAACAAACGCCATAAGCTACTTCTTTCGTAGATTAGTTACATTTCCTTAAGATTCTTCCAATGAATCTGAGTCTTGTGTCTGCTTTTCCTGCTATCTGTTTTATGTGGTCATTCCACTTAAGGTCGCTCTGGATAGTTACGCCTAGATATTTTACGGAAGACGCTGTCTCCAGCTGTTTGTCATCAATAGTGTAGCTGTACAGTAGTGGATTTCTTTTCCTATGTATGCGCAATATGTTACATTTATGTACGTTCAGGGTCAACTGCCAGAGTGTGTACCATTCATCTATTCTCTGCAGGTCGTTCTACAAATTCTTACTAACTTCTGGCGTTGCTCCTTGGTATGAACAACTACATCATCTGCGAATAGCCTTGAAGAGCATCCGACGCTTTCTACTAGATCATTTATATATATTGTGAACAGAAACCGTCCTATGTACTTCCCTGTGGTACTCAGGATATTACCTTCACATCTGTCGATTTATTTCCGTTAAGAGCGACGTACTGGGTTCTATCTGAAAGAAAGTCTTGAATCCAATCACAGGTCTGCTCCGGTACTCCGTAAGCTCGTATATTTTTCATTAAAAGGCAATGCGGGACGGTGTCAGACGCCTTACTGAAATCAAGGAACACGGCATCAACCTGAACGCCGTTGTCCACTGCGCTGTGGATCTCATGGAGAAAGAGAGCGAGCTGAGTTTCGCAGGATCTCTGTTTGCGGAATCCACGCTGATTTTTATAGCGGAGCTGTTCGTTTTCCAAGAACGTCATAATTCTTGAAATAAAACATGTTCCATAACTCTACAATAGATTGACGTCGACGATATAGGTCTATAATTGTGTAGATCTGTCTTACGGACTTTCTTAAAAACGGGAGTGACTTGCCCTTTTTTTAGTAATTAGGTACCTTTCGTTGCTCAAGTGATTTACGATAAATTACTGCTAGAAGGGGAGCAAGTTCTTTCGCATAATCTTTATAGAATCTTATAGGTATCTCATCCTATCCTAAAGCCTTTCCACTACTAAGCGATTGTAGCTGCTTTTCAGTTCCGTGGTCCGTTATCTCAATATCTGCCATTTCGACGTTCGCACGACGACTCAAAGAAGAGACAGTGTTACGATCTTCCGCGGTGAAACAGCTACGGAAGACCAAATTCAGTATTTCGGCCATCTCTCTGTTATCTTCCGTTTCGGTGCCGGTGTGGTTGCTGAGAGATGTTTTAACCCACTTACTGATTACACATACGAACAAAATCTCTTGGGGTTTTTACTCAGGTCGGTTGACAACGTCTTACTTCCGAAATCAATGATCGATTCTCTCATTGCCCTCCTTGCGCTCATTTTCGCTCCGTTCAGCTTTTGTTTGTCAGCTAGGTTTTTACTTCACCTCAGTCTGAGATGAAGTGATCTTTGTTTACGTAGCGCTTTTCTAACACGGCTATTAAACCATGGTGGATCCATCCCATCCCTTAAAACCTTACTCGTAACATACTTGTCTAGGGAATATTGAACGATACATTTAAATTTTTCCATTTGTTCTCCATATCTTCGTCCTCACCACCGAATAATTGATGCTGACTTCTGAGATATTCTGGAATTTGTATCCTGTCACCCTTGCTGAGCAAATATATCTTCCTACCTTTCTTAGCATTCTTTGTAGGACCCGTCGTCACAGATGCTGTCACAGCATCAGGTTTGTTTGTTTCCAGGAGGTCTATGACGTTATCCTCACGAGTTGGTTCTCTATCTCTTCAAGGTAATTTTCGGACAAGACATCCACAACAATGCCACAAGATTCCCTGTCTTTGGCACTAGTTTTGATGGCATAACGCTCCCAGTCTGTACCTAGCAAGTTGATGTCACCCCCTATTACAATGGCATGATCAGGAAAATCATTAATGATATTCTGCAAGCTCTGTCTGAAGCGCTCTACAACTACAGATCCTGATCCAGGTGGTCTATAAAAGCATCCGATCACCATTTTTGACCGTTCTTTGATACTCAGTTTAACCCAGATTAATTCACATTCTGAATCCGTGATAACCTCGCTAGGTTTTATCGAATTTTTTACTGCAATAAACACGCCGCCACCATTGGCAACTAACCTATCGTTACGATTAACTTTCCAATCTGAAATTAGGAATTCATTGCCATTGACGTGTGGCTTCAACCAGCTTTCTGTTCCCAATACTACCTGCGCATCATAACCTTCAATAAGCGATACTAATTCTGGGACGTTTCCTTGGATGCTCCTGCAGTTTACTAAAATCATATTAATCTTTTCTATCTATGATCTGCGAAGACCAAGGTCCTCTGAGGTCGCTGTGGTTAATTTAACAGGCAAATCGTGTTTGCTCCCAAGGGCGGGGTCCCCTAACCCAAATATGTTCCATGAGCATGCCATATGTACTCCGATTCCTGCGTTTAGTGCACGCCTGACCTATTAACGGGGACCCTACAATTCAATACCCGATAGCGGAGGTCGAGAAATTCACATCCGATACCGTCGCAGAGCCGTCTGAGCCTCTGGTTTAGACCTTCCACTCTGCCCAAAACCAGAGGATCGAGAACAAACCTGGGTCTCATGCTACAAATAGACAGCTTAAGCTGCACCCCGCGTGCGTTGCTAGCTCCCTTCACCAAATCAGACAGCCGGCGAAGGGAGCCGAAGATGGCCTCAGAACCCAAGCGGCAGGCGTCATTCGTGCCACTACATGCAGCCGGTTGCACCCAGTGCGCTCGATAGCCGCCGGCAGGGCCTCCTCCACATCACGGATGACACCTCCCGGCAAACGTACCGAATGCACACTGGAATTCTCTCTCGCCTTGCCTGCTATCTCCCTGAGGAGCTCCATCACCAGCCTAACATTGGAGCTCCCTCTGTACTTGTACGGACTGGTGTGGAAAATCGACCGCTGGCCCAACAGAAGAGGCATCCCGTGCTGGCTCAGAGTTATCATCAACACTGGGAAGTACGCCGTACCTGTTGCTAAGACGTAGCGAGCCAGTCGCACACCCTGCTCCCTCTTTTGCCTTCCGCCCAGTGACACGCGATCCACCACTGTCTCCCACCCACTCTGCAGTGAGGACGGACCGGTCAGATGTTGCGTATCGGAAGCCGTGGTGACATCCGGGCTACCAGGGGATTCCACTGACTCCAAAGGTGTCGCTGGTTTCGTCACTGGCGCCCCGACGTCAACGCAACTTCGAGCATTAGCTAAAAGCTTCTTGACGGTAGCCAACGCAGCTTCCATCAGTTTACGGGCAGCAGCCAGCTCTCTTTGTGTCCGCCCACAACAAGCAGAGTCCCTAGCCATATCGTACTGTGTATAAAGTAGATATAATGTCTGAAATGGCGCTACTGTGTTTGAAAATAAACCAAAGGAGAATAAAGTAACACTAAAAGTTGGTGTGCAGATTTCTCACTGAACTCTGAGACCGCAGGCTATTGAACAGAAATAAATTTCTCTACACGGAATATTTACACTAGGAAGCCGCCCTACATAAGGATATTCACAAGACTTACGAAAAACTACGAAAAACTAAAACTACGAATAATTTTCTAACCACTAGTCTACACAGTAAAATACACACGTAGAGTTCACTTCTTTGCAGAAGGGGATGAACAAAAAACAAAGACTAAATTAATTGATAGTTTATCACACCTATGCAGCTGCTGCTGTTCTGCCGCGCGTCCTCTCGGCTCCGCGGCTGCCGCTACACTTATTCAAGAAAAGCAGCTTCGGAAACTGAACAACTTAATAACACTTTGATCCACTTCCGGTCCTAATGCAAGCATTTATTCGGCTAGGCATTCACTGGTGGAGATGCTGGATGTCCTTCTGAGGGATATCGTGCCTAATTGTGTTCAAGTGGAACGCCGGATCGCTAAATTCTCGAGCTCCGCCCTTTCTGCTTCAAAAACTCTGACTTGGGGACAGACCTGGCGACATTGCAGGCCAAGATAGGGTTTGGTAAGCACGAAATCAAGCGGTAGTAATCCCTGCAGTATGCGGACGGCCATTATATTGATGAAGTGTAAGGTCAGAATGGCTTGCCATGAAGGGCAACGTACGGCTGTGCAGTAAGGGGGCCGCGGATTCTACCCAAAGTGGTCCTGCTATGAAAGGAAATGGTAACACTTTTGTTTGCTGGTCCCTACTGGGGGGAGGAGGCGACAGGAAATTGGAAATTTTTGGTAAGATCCTATGGGACCAAGCTGATGAGGTCATCGGTCCGTAAGCTTACACACTACTTAAACTAACTTAGCCTAAGAACAACACACACTCCCATGCCCGAGGGAGGAATCGAACCTCCGACAGGGGAAGCCGTGCGGCCGGTAATAACGCGCCCTAGACCGCACGGCTACCCCGCGCGGCGATAATCAGGTTGGTATCCCAGCGCTGTCCCGGATGTCTGGAGACATGCCTCCGGCCAGGAACCTCACTGACAGGAGTAGAATGGTCGTCAGTGATGAGTCCCAGTTGGAACTGAGCACCGACAAACGGCAAATATAGGTAAAAGTTAATAAGGAGTTCAGTTATAATTCAACATTAAAGAAATGGACAGGTGAACTAAACAGCACAATTCTCCTCTTAAAGATGATCCACGTTCAGGATATTACGAGCAGCAGCCATAGATTAAAATATTATTAAGGGTATCAAAGCGGTACTGAACCGTTGATATAAAGCTCTTAGAGTAGCTGACGCATCAGGCATACCTGAGGAATAGACTTGCACGGTTCACAAAACGCCGAAGGTCAACTGTGAGCAAGTTGTGTCTGAATTAGAAATGAAGATGGAGGAAATGGACATTTCTCTGTAGCTGTGGCTCAGTCTTGAGCCAATGACTACACGAGAAGGGCTGAGTCGTGTGGAAGCCTAGCACGAATTTCATCCACAGGGAATGTTGCAGACAGCTGTTTCTGGGATGCCAAGGTTGATTCTTTTTATCGATTACTTGACAAAGTGTAGCACGATAACTGACGAATGCTTGAAAATTCTTCCACATTAGGTGGAGTTACCCAAGCGACAGAAGGGCCTTGGACTGAAACAGAAAAGAAAAAGTCCTTTAAGTGGAGGCATCAACCAAAGTATGTGCTTTAGCGACGTTGCAACTGAGAGTTTTGAAGCACGGATTATAGTAACATCAAGGTTGTCCTCCAGATCTGGGTCCCTTTACTTTATCACGTTCCCACATACAATGAAGATGTAATGCAAGCGGAATTTTCAGAAGTTGTAGAGGCGGATCTCATGCTTAAAATGACTGGGAACTGGGAAATGTGTTACCAAATCAGTGGGGTCTATCGCCCTAAATACTTGAAGTTCAAAATAAAACTCTCTTTCACTGTCACGCCAAGATTTCTTCATCTTGTTTTTGTATCGAAGATTTTAATTCTTTTCTCTTGGTATACATACACGAATCTGGCGAGACACCATGCGACTTTCGGGAAAATATCATCCACGAAATTCCGAAGACTGCAAGAGCGTACGAGTGTGAGAATTATCGCACTGTTAGCTTAACAGCTCATGCATCCAAGTTTATGACGAGAATAATATACAGAAGAATGGAAAAGAAAATGCAAGATATGTTAGATGACGATCGGTTTGGCTTCAGGAAACGTAAAGGCACCCGGGAGGCAATTCTGACGTTATGGTTGATAACGGGAGCAAGACTAAAGAAGAATGGAAGTACATTCATAGGATTTGTTGAAGTGAAAAAAGCGTTCGACAATGTAAATTAGTGCAAGATGTCCGAAATTCTGAGAAAAGTTGGGGTACGCTATAGGGAGAATCGGGTAATATACAATATTTACAAGAGCCAAGAAAGAGCAGTTACGTACAGTGGACGACCAGGAACGACGTGCTCGGATTAAAACGGGTGTAAGAGAGGAATGTTTTCTTTCGCCCCTACTGATCAGTCTGTACATGACGAAGCAATGATGGAAATAAAGGAGAGATTCAAGAGTGGAATTAAAATTCAAGGCGGAAGGATATCAATGATAAGATTCGATATAAATGTAAATGTCGTGTGATTATGGTTCAAAAAATGGTTCAAATGGCTCTGAGCACAATGGGACTTAACTTCTGAGGCCATCAGTTCCCTAGAACTTAGAACTACTTAAACCTAACTAACCTAAGGACATCACACACATCCATGCCCGAAGCAGGATTCGAACCTGCGACCGTAGCGATCGCGTGGTTCCAGACTGTAGCGCCTAGAACCGCTCGGCCACTCCGACCGGCTGTGATTAGGGCCTCCCGACGAGAAGATCGTTCGCCGGGTGCAAGTCTTTCGATTTGACGCCACATCGGCGACTTGCGCGTCGATGGGGATGAATTGGTCATGATTGGCACAACACAACACCCAGTCGTTGACTGGAATACTCTCTTTCAAATTCTAAAGGTGGCAGGGGTAAAATACAGGGAGCGAAAGGCTATTTACAACTTGTACAGAAACCAGATGGCAGTTATAAGAGTTGAGGGACATGAAAGGGAAGCAGTGGTTGGGAAGGGAGTAAGACAGGGTTGTAGCCTCTCCCCGATGTTATTCAATCTCTATATTGAGCAAGCAGTAAAGGAAACGAAAGAAAAATTCGGAGTAGGTATTAAAATCCATGGAGAAGAAATGAAAACTTTGAGGTTCGCCGATGACATTGTAATTCTGTCAGAGACAGCAAAGGACTTGGAAGAGCAATTGAACGGAATGGATGGTGTCTTGAAGGGAGGATATAAGATGAACATCAACAAAAGCGAAACGAGGATAATGGAATGTAGTCGAATTAAGTCGGGTGATGCTGAGGGTATTAGATTAGGAAATGAGACACTTAAAGTAGTAAAGGAGTTTTGCTATTTGGGGAGCAAAATAACTGATGATGGACGAAGTAGAGAGGATATAAAATGTAGACTGGCGATGGCAAGGAAAGCGTTTCTGAAGAAGAGAAATTTGTTAACATCGAGTATAGATTTAAGTGTCAGGAAGTTATTTCTGAAAGTATTTGTATGGAGTGTAGCCATGTATGGAAGTGAGACATGGACGGTAAATAGTTTGGACAAGAAGAGAATAGAAGCTTTTGAAATGTGGTGCTACAGAAGAATGCTGAAGATTAGATGGGTAGATCACATAACTAATGAGGAAGTATTGAATAGGATTGGGGAGAAGAGAAGTTTGTGGCACAACTTGACCAGAAGAAGGGATCGGTTGGTAGGACATGTTCTGAGGCATCAAGGGATCACCAATTTAGTATTGGAGGGCAGCGTGGAGGGTAAAAATCATAGGGGGAGACCAAGAGATGAATACACTAAGCAGATTCAGAAGGATGTAGGTTGCAGTAGGTACTGGGAGATGAAAAAGCTTGCACAGGATAGAGTAGCATGGAGAGCTGCATCAAACCAGTCTCAGGACTGAAGACCACAACAACAACAACAACACCCAGTCCCTGAGCGGAGAAAAATCTCCGACTCAGTCGGGAATCGAACCCGGGCCCTTAGGAATGTCATTCTGTCGCGCTAACCACTTTTTGTTCGTTGTTGATCGTTGTGTTTGGTCGTAGCGGACGTCATATGACATCGTTTCAAGTTCGTTTATGGATCCTTTCACTCAGTTTTTTATTACAGGGGCCAACCAGTTCTCTGACTGAACACGCTGAGCTACCGTGCCGGCTCTCCACTCAGCTACCGGGGGGCGGACGTAAGATTCGATGATGACATTCTTGTTCTGAGTGACATTATCTGCTGAATAGAAAGAATATGGATTGAGAGTAAGTCGAAGAAGACGGAAGTAATGAGAAGTAGCAGAAATGAGAACAGCGAGATACGTAACATCAGAATTGATGGTCACGAAGAAGATGACCAATGACGGACGGAGAGAGAAGGATATCAAAAGCAGACCAGCACTGCGGAAAAGCCGAGAGAAGTCTACTGGTATCAAACATAGGCCTTAATTTGTGGAAGAAACTCCCGAGAATGTACGTATGGACGTTTAACTTGATTTCGCAAACTGTTCACCACCGACTGCATATTTTCTTCTAAAGAATGGTAAAGTAAAATTTTATTTATGTATTGCTACTCTTGTACAGCCCCGCATATTCACGACGACACACTTTCTTTGTTAAAGTCACAGAACTACTGACACAATGCTGTGAAAAGGACTCTCTTTGTTCGTAAGAACTTAATCTTTCCCGTCTACGTTCCATACCTGTGCTCTGTTGCTGAATCTTTCCTTTTTCTGTTTGGACAGGGTGTTGTAACTTTTCATTATGCAGGAAAGGAACTACGTGCCATAATTATGTTTGCCAGAAAGAGCGTCTCGCACAGGCTATGGCGTATACCGGTAGTTCACGAAACGTCCTCGCCTGGCTCGTACGGCCCTGCGTTTTGAGCTGAAGTTAAGGCTCCAGTTTCACTTCGCGGTCTGACACACAGTTTTAACCTCATTAGAGACTGTAACTTATAGCTGTGTAAGTCGTATTGAAATTCTTTTGTTTGTGTTTCGGCGCCTGAGTAATGATATCCAAATGTGGCACTGGAGGTGAAATTATTACGTCATTTCGTGCTAATGTGTTAGCATGGGTATGTACTTAAATAGGTGTATAAACAAAATTATTATATTTCTGCTATAAACAAGTAAGTTATGTTTGTTAAGATTAATAATAAGTGATGTTTGACCTGATAACTGCGATCTACTCTTATCATGACGCGTGCTGTAAGCAACGCAATGTTTGATACTGCAGTGCAAGTACGAATGTGTACGAAGTCCAAAAAGCGCAACACGAATGTCGAAGAGTGTACGTGGGTAATACATCGTGTTTTCTGTGGTTAATACAAGTTCCAATTTTTAGAAAAGTTCATTTGAAGGACGAACCGACGCAGATACTCGATTCCATCTAGGAAACGAAGAGGAAAACCAATTTTAAAAAAATATTTAAGAGTGGGACGTGATAGTTGAGATTCATTGTGTTTAGGAAATCGTATTTAGAGTTTAAAAGTAAGTAACGGGATTTAGCGAAACATTTTGTTTCTTGTCACTTTTCGCACACACGCGATTGATACCTATACACGCAGGTGGGCTTAAAAGTAAGTAATGGGATTTAGCGAAACATTTTGTTTCTGGTCACTTTTCGCAAACTCATTATTAATACACGCGATTAATACCTATACATGCAGGTGGACTTTAAAAAAAAAAGGAGAATTACCACGAACTGAGTGTTTAAGGTACTGTCATTATTATCAGTGTCGTAACGGTGGGTGGGGGGGGGGGAGAATATATTGTCTCCAAGCTACGAAAAGCTGCAGCAGGTTGAAGGCATTGGCGTGACGATCCAGCCTGAAGAATCAACATTGGGCATTTACTACGGTTAATAAAGCAGATGATTTTTACCACTGGGGTTCGTTATTCGCTTGGAACATACACATATGACACTTTCCTCTTACCTTGAACTTAGCCCTTGTTACACCTTTGGCATCATAGGGAGTGTCCAGGACCTGAAAACGCTGGAAGTCTATTACACTGAATCAGTAAAATGAAATCCACTTTCACGGTGTTGGATGTTTAATTCAGTACTTATTTGGATGGCAACGTTAAAAATTGGTTGGTCAGCAACTATTGTACTGAACACACCTCCATCATATTCAGTACTGAATCAATACTTAGAAAAATGTGCCCATATTTTCTTTCATCTGTGTAAACAGTAGTGAGTAGCCATGGTTTTGAAAGGCACACTATCGTAATACAGAGCATTGCACCAGATTTTCTTAAATTCATTAACCGTGATGCTCACCAGATGGTAGAGTTTTGCAGGGTTGTCTCTCCCAAGGCTATCAGTAGTATTAATGGAATGTTGTCTAACCCCAGAGCCTTGTTTCGACTCAGATCTTTCAGTGCTCTGTCAAACTCTTCACGCTTTTTCATATCCCACATCTCATCTTCATCTACGTCCTCTTCCATTTCCATAATATTACCCTCAAGTACATCGCCCTTGAATAGGCCCTCTATATACTCCTTCCACCTTAATGCTTTCCCTTCTTTGCTAAGAACTGGTTTTCCATTTGAGCTCTTGTTATTCATACAAGTGGTTCTCTTTTCTCCAGAGTTCTCCTTAATTTTCCTGTAGGCAGTATGTATCATACCCCTAGTGATATATACCTTCACATCCTTACATTTGTCCTGTTGCCGTCACTGCTTAGCCATTTTGCACTTTCTGTCGGTCTCATTTTTGAGACATTTGTATTCCTTTTCATCTCTGAAAGCTACCCATTCGCCTTCTATTGTATTTTTTCCCGTTCTGGTCAATCGTTCCCTAGTGCTCTCTCTGACAATCCGTACAACCTCTGGTTCTTTTAGTTTATCCACGTCCCATTTCCTTAAATTCCGACCTCTTTGCAGTTTCTTCAGTTTCAGTCTACAGTTCATAACCAATAAATTGTGGTCAGAGTCCACATCTGCTCATGGAAATCTCTTACAGTTTAAAACCTGTTTCCTATATCTCTCTCTTAACATTATATAATCTATCGGAAATCTTCCAGTGTCTCGAGACCTCTTCCACGTATGCAACCCTCTTTGATGAAGTTTTAGCTATGATTAAGTTATTCTCTGCGCAAAATTTTACCAGGCGGCTCCCTCTTTCATTCCTTACCCCCATTCCATATTCACCTACTACTTTTCCTTCCCTTCCTTTTCCTACTATCGAATTCCAGTTCCCCATGACTTTTAAATTTTCGTCTCCCCTCACTATCTGAATGATTTATTTTATCTCATCATACTTTTTTTCAATCTCTCCGTCATCTGCGGAGCTAGTTGGCATAAAAACTTGTACTACTATGGTAGGCGTGGGTTTCGTGTCTATCTTGGCTACAATAATGCGTTCACTATGATGTTCGTAGAAGCTTATCCGCACTCGTATTTTTCATTCATTGTTATACCTGCTCCTAGATACTACTATTTGATTTTGTCTTTGTAACTCTGTATTTACCTTACCAGAAGTCTTGTTCCTCTTGTCACCGAACTTCACTAATTCCCACTAAATCTAACAATAAACTATCCGTTCTCTTTTTAAATTTTCTAACATACCTGCCCGATTAAGGGCTCTGACATTCCGCGCTCCGATCCGTAGAACGCCAGTTTTCTTTCTCCTGATTACGACGTCCTCCTGAGTAGTTCCCACCCAGAGGTTCGACTGGGGGACTATTTTACCTACAGTATATTTTTCCCAAGATGACGCCACCATCATTTAACTATACAGTGAAGCTGCATGACCTCGGGAAAAATTACGGATGTAGTTTCCCCTTGCTTTCAGCCATTCGCAGTACCAACACAGCAAAGCCGTTTTGGTTAATGTTACCAGGCCAGATCAGTCAATCACCCAGACTGTTACATCTGCAACTACTGAAAAGGCTGCTGCCACTCTTCAGGAACCACACGTTTGTCTGTCCTCTCAACAGATACCCCTCCGTTGTGGTTGCATCTACTGTACGGCTATTAGTATCGCTGAAGCACGCAAGCCTCCCAACAACGGCAAGGTCCATGGTTTATGGAGAGGAGAGGGACCTACTTAATCCTTTCGGGCACGAATAATGTTTTCCAGAGAAAGAAAATCGTGGGATTGCTATCCAGTTCTTCGAAATAAATTACGATTTTTCAGATGTATAAAATATTCCGAGGTGCCCCCAAATTGGGGATACAACGCGTCCCCAAATGAGGACTCTGTCTTCAAATGGGTGCAGTAGAAGTCGAAAAGTCAAAGTATTTTATTTGTTTTTATTTTCACCAAAATACGTAAATTGCACAAAGCGTACTTAATGATTATATACATAAACTACGGTTTTACACTTGTGAAGAAAGATAAACAAGGAAACAATCTTTTTCATCCAGACATAAGTGACTGTTACATTTTACACAATGAAATGTGTTTTTTGCTTGTACAACCCTGTTTCTTGCATGAATTTGTTTCACTGACCACTGGAAGATGCCCAACGTTGTCCTAAAGAACATCAGCTTCTGGGCGAACTTCCGCACTGACTCGTTTGGAAGTTCTAGGAGATGACATTGGTCTCTTACAAGTGGGACGGTCTCTTTTCTGGCAGCTGGCTTATCTATTTTTGTCATTACTTTGGACACACATGCATTAAAGTAAAGCAAATCAAGGGTCTTATTTTTGGGAACACCTAATTCTGAGATGCCGCACGGGATAGCGGTGCAGTCTAGGGCACCTTGCCACGGTTCACGCGGATTCCCCCGTCGGAGGTTCGAGTCCTCCCTCGGGCATGGACGTGTATGTTATCCTTAGCGTAAGTTAGTTTAAGTAAGATTAAGTAGTGTGTAAGTCTAGCAACCGATGACCACAGCAGTTTGGTCCCATAGGAACTTACCACAAATTCTGATGCATTTTTCTTGTGCATAATCCATACATTTACACATGCAGTATCAATTGCATGAACAAACGTGTGAAGCGTCCACTTTCGAGATCTGATGAATATGCGATAGATTGTGATCAGAAAATCCATCTTGTCGACCCCTCCCATACGTTGATTGTAAACTTGAATAACTTCTGGCCGGTCGATTTCAACATGTTTCTCCAAATCCTATAATAAAAAATGCTATTACGAAAAGGAAAACTAATAAAAAACGTACTTTTGAGTAACCCAGATGAAAAGCCGCTAAATAAATTTTATGTCTTTTCGAGGTGAGCACAAGGCCGTATAGATTTTTTCAGCGCCTAAGTGATGGAACATGTTTCAGGTGAAAAACTGGCTACAAATCGTCGAAAATTGCTGTCTAAAATAATGTTCCGCTTCAAAAGCAGCTAACTGCTGTCTTCGGATGCAAAGCCCACTAATAGGCATGGCTGTCGCCCTGCCATGTCCGGATGGAAAGCATGTGAACAGACATCAGACCTATCAATCCGGACATCGAAAGTTACCTTTCAGTCTGTTACGATTACAATGGATAATTTTCTTATTCAGCCTTATGTTAGCTGCGCTGTGACAAATTCGTAGTCAACAATAACATTCTCGCTGCCAATGCATAGTCGTTTGGATGGGACGAGTGTTTTGTGATTATCTCAGTGTCATTTATCATGCAGTTAGCGGGCTTTGCGTCTAGGCTACTCAGCTCACGACATACCGTATGATATAAAACGTCTGACATTACCTTCATCATTGTCCTCTTGTTCAAAATTATCGCCAGGATCATCGAATAGATTGTCAATCTCAGATAAATTAAGGAGCTGTATAACTTCTTCTTCTGTAAGTGACCTTCGTCTATATTGGACTCGGGGCATTGTGAAACCACCATAAGATACCTAAAAAGACAGCGAAATAAAGTCCCAAATTTCTATGCTGTTACAACCTTTCAATCACAATGTCCTCATTTGGAGACATGGATAAAGTTATAAATTTGTTACTTATATTTCGTTCTGAAAAACACCTTTAGTTTTCACCTTCAAAAATGCACATTTTTAAGCACAAATAATTTTTTTACCTAAATTTAGAAGATATTAACTGGCTGATGGGAGGTACAAAGATTAATGTGCAGTGCCCATGTGACTGTGCACATTCCGTTTTGTTTTGTGGTACCACAGATTGACAGAAGATATCGACACTGTTCTCTATTAAACGCTCTGCTTGTGCCAATATGTGGACAACAATCACAAATGGTGAAATGTAACTAATTTTAATATGCTAAGCATTTATTTAGTATGTCCTTATTTGAGAAATCCATGAACGAAATGGTAAATAAGCAGTACAAACTGAATGATAATTGATCTAGAATCTGTTGCTGCTGCATCTTGTATGCAGTTTCGTTTACCGATGCGCTGCATATACCCTGTGCCGTCCCTCCAATATGGGCTCTTTTTTTGCCTTCACTTGAATTATTTGCGTGCGAGTGTGGGTGTGTGTCTGTGTGAACCGCTAGAAACTTAAACTATGTGACATGCTACTGATTTTCACCACTAATTTTGTAATCGGATAAAACAGAGATCTTTCTCTTCTTCTGACGATTACCCGAAACCTAAGACTTGTAAATGAAGAACCATAAACTGTCTCGGTATTAACGGCTGTCCTTATCATTCAACAATAGTACTACAATTGTCTGGTGAAGAAGACAATCTATTAGCATTCGTTCTGAAACCGTCTGTCATATAACTAGAGCTACTAAGAATATGCGCCTCACCTAAGATCTTATTGCGATTTAAGATGCATAATGCTCTTCTTAACGTATGAAGGCGAAGTTCAGTGTTCTCTAAATTTCATGTGAAGTGTCAAAACACGCACGGCTTTCGGCTTTAGTGTTCGAATGCATAGTAGTTTCTACCTCGTGCGTCCACGTGCTGATTGTGCTTAAACAGTCAGCAGAAAGTGGACAAAGGTTGAAACGTCCCCTTAGAAAAATTAATGGATTACTGTGCAGGTAAACCTCTTACATTATTTGATTTTCAAACAGCTGAGAAAAACTGAACTTACTCAGACATTACTCTCTTTACTTATTCTGATCAACACTACACTGACACACAATATTTTTTAGCGCAACGCAGTCTGACTTTCAGTAATCCCTACAAAAGAATGGCCCTGACTAACATTAACCTATACCTTTCACAAATCACTTACCTCACAAAAATCTTCGTTACTCGAACTACTGCAATACAGCAAGCCCCACTACTGCCAGCTAAATAAAAGATTCAAACTACTGAAGGCTCTAACTACTGATGGGCATAGTTAGCAAATGAAAGATTTTCATAGAGAACAAACAATGTATTTACCTTAATAGTGTTCAAAAGTCGTAATATATATAGCTGTTCATGACATCCAGTCTTACAAATGTACTGTCTCTGATGGACACATGTCCAGATCATCCGCTCTCAAAAATCCGTCATCTCACTTCCCCACATCCACCACCGCTGGCGGCTCACCTCCAACTGCGCAACGCTACGTGCTGTTCACATCCAGCTGCCCAACAATACAATGGCAGACAACAATGCAAACTAGCCACAGACTGCACACAGCACAGCCAGTGATTTTCATACAGAGCGCTATGTGGCGTTACCAATAAGGAAACCTAAACAGCCTACTTACATAGCCCCCATGCTCCCCACAAAAAAATTTACAAATTGTTTTGGGCACTGGCCAATACATATTTGTTAAAATTTTTTCACAATTACAATAACAAAGAAATAAAATGCACACACTTATTGATACAATGTTGGTCAAAAGCTAAAATTTTCTCACAGTCCATAAAGACTGTCCTGATCGTTCATTACAGTAAAATTGCAGTGTTATTCTCAAAGTCTAAGCAGTAAATGAAAATGCACATGGAAGTAGTGGATTTCCATGCAGTCTTGAAGATGTAGTGTTGTCCTTCCAACGGAAAGACAGTGCTGACTCTTGACATGCAGACAGGTAATGGGTCACAACAGAGCAAACCCACAGCAGAGTCAGTCGAAGTTTTGAAGAATATTGGTAGGTAGGTCATCGCAGAGCAGACCCACTGTAGTCCTGGTAGAAATTATGGTATTGATGGGCCATCAAAGGTGCAGACCCGCTTTAGTCCTTGTCGAGACGGCCAGCAGCAGGTGCACAGTCACCATCGAAGAGTCTTGTGGACAATATAGCAAATCCATAAACCACCACTTCTGCACTCACAAAGTTTTTGGAATTGTCCTTAGAACCAGCAATGTTGTTAACCAGTCCCTTGCTGAATTATCAACACATGTGCAAACACTAACAGTCCCAACTTCTCACATATTGTGTATTTACTATGACCAACAGAAATGTGTGCACTGAAATGAATGCTTACAAGTTACTTAATTTGCTGAACTGGTGTCCATTACAATTTTATAACATGAGAATACAATTACAAAGATACATAAAACATCATTAAAAACATAATAATACAGATAACATTTGTAGTACGTGTAATACAGGCTTAATAAAAGAATAGAAATAAACATATACACCAGTGTTACGGGAATTATGACGTAAGTAAATTTATAAAATACTGAGAATATTTTTCGAAACATTAATTTCACATATGAGCATTAAAACACAACAGAATTTAAAATGTCTGACATCTTTACAAAGTAAATAACATATTATTAATGCAAATTATATTTGAGGATAACAGTATTCCTCTTCATAGTTAATGTAGCTGAGTATTAGAAAAATTCTACTACATAAGTATTATCAGATAAACATATAAAGACAGGGAGAACATAAATACACAAGGTACACAGACACATAGCGGAATAATACAGAAGGAAAGGACAGGGTTCGTTTTACTGCAGTATTTTGCAAACAAAACTTTCTTTACTTCTTGGAGATTTCCCTTCATTCTTCATTATTTCCATAAGGTCCTATCTATACCTGCTTTCTGTATTCTATTCATATTTCTTTCAAGATAATTATTTGTCAGTGTACAATACTCATTTTGGCCAAATCTTTTTCATATAACTTTTCAATGCATTCTTTCCGCATTCTCATAGTTAGCTTCTTATATAGTCTACCCTCTCTTAAGCTAACTTAAATTTACTGAGCTCAGATATATATACTAAGGGACGAGGCAATGCAGCAGTACAAAACAATTAACACAAACAGCAATGACAAAAAAATGCAAATTGGCAAAGCAAGCAGCAGTATCTCTAAATTAGCAGAGCAAATGCAACATTACAACTAATATTAGCCAATGTGCAGCAACAAGAAAAATAAGTCAGTAGTAAAACTGGCTTGACAGAGTAATACAAAGTGACATTCAGTAGCACAATGCCTGACAACAGCAGCAGAAAATGCTACAACTTATACCTAAACATGGCAAAGCTCAAGCAGAAAAAATATTACACTAAAGACAACAATGCAGATAAGGGAAATGTCTATTCAAATCTTAATGTCTATGTAATTAAAGTGGTGCACCACTACTTATTCTACAAAAAATATTACCAAGTATTTGAAAAGAAAATTATGTATGCAATTCCTGTGAAGGGAAATGTCTTTTTGTGCTCCTTCGTTTTTTAAGTAGATCATAAAATTATTATTTACTGGATCTGTAGGCATAAAATATCTATATTAGTACATATATAAAATTTTGTTTTAACCAATTCTGTAGTGCAGCTAGAAACTAGATATTAAACAAAATGAGCAAACTCTCAACTAGAAAGACAATAGATGTAAAATGTTTCTCATCATTTAATTAGGCATTTTAGTAAATATCTAAAATTAAGAGCTTCACAGTATAATCATATCTTTTCAACTTTGAGTGTGTTGTATTTGCAATGCTTTCTACAAAGAAATGTCAACAGCGAGGATAATGGCCTCCTTTTTTCTCCACCTGTGCCTCTGAAAGGCACACACTAATAGCTTTATTCCAGGTGACTGTCATGCAGCTGGGTGCCCACGACGCATTACGTGAAGGTCACTTAACTTTCTTACAGAAATATTTATGACACCAGTTTGCACTACAGTGATAGTCTCATATAAAAAATTTCACAGGTCGAGAATTTGCGTTGCAAATGTGTAGAAACAAAATCCTATGAATATAACGGTCCAAAAAATTTTCGATGGCATTGTGATACATTCATGCATTTACACACATTTCATAACTCTTAAAGTACGATTCTTGGTTTCCAACATCCTGTTTCACAAATCAGAGTCCCTAACCACTACTTATTATTCCTTACCTTATTACTCATACATATTCGTCGACACTTCTTCAATATTTCATCATAATAAATATGTAGCATAATCAAATTCCTCATATATCGTCAGCTTATTGATCATAAACATACCTCAACAGCATAATACACATCATCATCATAATAACAACATTATAACACCTCAGTCAAATCTCAAAAACGTCGTAGCTTTCAGCAATAATTTCAAAACCTAAAAAATTTCTCTGCTCATTTCAGTATTGTCATCTACCTCAAACGCACTTTAAAATCACGATCCCATACCAAATACATCATTCAAAGCTCTCATAGTTTCACAATGGTTCCAAAAAAATATGAACAGTTCAGAAAGTACAGACAAAATACCGTTTCATAAGTGTGAAGTTATCCAACTGTGTAATTGTGTAAACATGTGTCACTGATGGTAGTAAAAAAAAATGTTTGTCTCTCAGTTAAATGGTCAGATGGCTGTGTGATTTATGTGTTAGAGAAATATGGTACCGATGTGTAAAGTTTTATAAGCAGATACCACACTAGCTAGGGCTCCTTGGGCTTACCAGACACATTGTACACAATGTAGGCGTGTACCCCCTGAGGATTAATGTAATTATACCCTCAGATGTTACAGATTATAGCAATCATTGTAGTGTTGGGCAGCTGGATGTTAACAGCGCGTAGCGTTGTGCAGTTGGAGGTGAGCCGCCAGCAATGGTGGATGTGGGGAACTGTGATGGCGGATTTTTGAGAGCGGATGATCTGGACATGTGTCCATCAGAGACAGTACATTTGTAAGACTGGATGTCATGAACTGCTATATATATTATGACTTTTGAACACTATTAAGGTAAATACATTGTCTGTTCTCTATGAAAATCTTTCAGTTGCTAACTATGCCTATCAGTAGTTAGTGCCTTCAGTAGTTTGAATCTTTTATTGATCTGGCAGTAGTGGCGCTCGCTGTATTGCAGTAGTTCGAGTAACGAAGATTTTTGTGAGGTAAGTGATTTGCGAAAGGTATAGGTTAACATTAGTCAGGGCTACTCTTTTGTAGGGATTATTGAAAGTCAGTCTGCATTGCGCTAAAATATATTGTGTGTCAGTTTAGTGTTGATCAGAATAAGTAAAGAGAGTAACGTCTGAGTAAGTTCAGTTTTTCTCAGCTGTTTGAAAATCAAATAATGTAAGAGGTTTATCAGCACAGTAATTCATTAATTTTTCTAAAGGAACGTTTCATAAATACGTTTTGTGGCTGCCAGCGGTATGAGTCACTGCCTATTGTGCCTTTGTTGGCGCGCGTCATTATTGGGATTTGGAGACCTATCTTCTACAAATTCACCTTGTCCAGAGGGCCCTGCCCTGTTTGAATACCGCCATTTCTGATGTAATTCAGGTCTGGCGTTACGGTCGTATCGTCTGTCGTCATGTCGGTAGATTCCATAGTTTCTTTCTTGTCGGTCACGTGGTGGAGAATTTCTCCCTGAATCGTAACTGCGCACTGGACTGTTGCACCTTAAGTTATTCTGTCTCCCTTGTTAATAATTATTTTGGTTCCCATATTGTCTGTTTCTCTTATTGTCTCTGTGATAGTCACTACCGTGGAGCGGTGATCTTTCCCTGTAATTATTACTACTCTGCCAATGGCTGTCATACGGGTGGAGTCTGTTTTGGTCACTATTTGTGTGAGAATAGCCTTGTCGTGTCCAGTTATTATTTCTTCCATCGTGGAATTGCGACGGATGTGACCTATAATTGTAGTCTTCCTGTTTTCGCGTTCTGCGATTGTAAGTGTCAATTTCTAATTCTTGTAAGAGTTCCTGAAAAGCTTCAGTGTCGTCTTTGCAACGCCCTGCCAAAATAATATGTCGTAGATGTTCAGGTAATTTGATTAAGCAAATGCGGATGAGTTCTGAGGGGCTGTATGGGTTTGACAGGTACTGATTCTTGTGCAACATTTCTTCAAAATTTCCAGAATGAGATTTTCACTCTGCAGCGGAGTGTGCGCTGATATGAATCTTCCTGGCAGATTAAAACTGTGTGCCCGACCGAGACTCGAACTCGGGACCTTTGTCTTCCGAGGGCAAGTGCTCTACCAACTGAGCTACCGAAGCACGACTCACGGCTGGTACTCACAGCTTTACTTCTGCCAGTACCTCGTCTCCTACCTTCCAAACTTTACAGAATCTCTCCTGCGAACCTTGCAGAACTAGCACTCCTGAAAGAAAGGATATAGCGGAGACATGGCTTAGCCACAGCCTGGGGGATGTTTCCAGAATGAGATTTTCACTCTGCAGCGGAGTGTGCGCTGATATGAAACTTCCTGGCAGATTAAAACTGTGTGCCCGACCGAGACTCGAACTCGGGGCCTTTGCCTTTCGCGGGCAAGCAGAGCTTCTGTAAAGTTTGGAAGGTAGGAGACGAGGTACTGGCAGAAGTAAAGCTGTGAGTACCGGGCGTGAGTCGTGCTTCGGTAGCTCAGTTGGTAGAGCACTTGCCCGCGATAGGCAAAGGTCCCGAGTTCGAGTCTCGGTCGGGCACACAGTTTTAATCTGCCAGGAAGTTTCATATCAGCGCACACTCCGCTGCAGAGTGAAAATCTCATTCTGGAAACATCCCCCAGGCTGTGGCTAAGCCATGTCTCCGCTATATCCTTTCTTTCAGGAGTGCTAGTTCTGCAAGGTTCGCAGGAGAGCTTCAGTAAAGTTTGGAGGGTAGGAGACGAGGTACTGGCAGAAGTACAGCTGTGAGTACCGGGCGTGAGTCGTGCTTCGGTAGCTCAGTTGGTAGAGCACTTGCCCGTGAAAGGCAAAGGTCCCGAGTTCGAGCCTCGTTCGGGCACACAGTTTTAATCTGCCAGGAAGTTTCATTTCTTCAAAATATTGCACAAGACTGGAAAATTCATATTGTTCGAAGTGTTTCATCATTATGATGCTATGTTTTACTCGGTCTTGTGTAGCTTGAGACCAATATGCTGAGAGGAAGGCATGATAAAATTCTCCTTCACTGTGGCAATCGTGAATGACCGATCGCATTCTTACAGCTGGTTCATTCTCTAAATAGCCACACATAAATTCTAATCTGTGCTCTAATGACCAGTTGGGAGGAAAACAATGAGAGAATTGATGAAGCCACGCTTGTGGATAAATGTCGTTGCCGTAATTCTTAAATGTTTGGAATTTACGTGTAGTAATAAACAGCTTATAGTCAAAATCGTCATGTCGGTGGGTCGCATATTGGTCATTATTACTTCGTTTCGGCGGTCCAATCTCAAAATTCGGTGTACCTTGCTAATTTCTTTCATAATTTCCGAAGTACCCCGTGTTATTATTTTGTGGCTGTTCTGTATTTCTATGTCCCTCTTCCCGTATTGGAGCGCGAGAGTTCTTGTATTACCTGTGTCAGCTGATCTTGTACTTCCTGGGTTTCTCTTTGGTGTTTTGTATTAATTTGTTACTGATTTTGTTTGAATTTCCTAATTTGTTCGCACCCTTCTGTGTCATTAAAGACTACTGGTTTTATGTCGTTCAGATTATCATCTACCGTCGTAGATAAATTACTTAGCTGATTTGAAAGTTCAACTACTTTCTCTGATAATGAACTAATTTCCTCCGTGTGTCTTTCTGAACCCATTTTCAGAGTATCTACTGTGTCCTTTAAGTTTTCCCGAGTTTTTGCAAGTTGTGTAACCAAATCGGTAGATGCAACTGAGTCAATTTTATCTTGCTAGGTCTCATGATTTTCATGAACAATAGTCTGCAGTTCTTTTATGGCTGCTTCGTGATTCTGTAATGCATTTTCTTGCCTCGAAAAAATAGGTTGAAAATGCTCACAACTGACTGCGGATCAGAAGATTCCAGGTTCGAATCCTGGTAGGGTCGCCGTATGAAACGTCCTCTTAGAAAAATTAATGGATTACTCTGCTGATAAACCTCTTACATTATTTGATTTTCAAACAGCTGAGGAAAACTGAACGTACTCAGACATTACTCTCTATACTTATTCTGATCAACACTAAACTGACACACAATATTTTTCAGCGCAACGCAGTCTTACTTTCAGTAATCCCTACAAAAGAATGGCCCTGACTAACATTAACCTACACCCTTCACAAATCACTTACCTCACAAAAATCTTCGTTACTCGAACTACTGCAATACAGTGAGCGCCACTACTGCCAGCTTAATAAAAGATTCAAACTACTGAAGGCACTAACTACTGATAGGCATAGTTATCAAATAAAAGAATTTCATAGAGGACAAACAATGTATTTACCTTAATAATGTTCAAAAGCCATAATATATATAGCAGTTCACGGCATCCAGTCTTACAAGTGTACTGTCTCTGATGGACACATGTCCAGGTCATCTGCTCTCAAAAATCCGCCATCTCACTTCCCCACATCCACCACCGCTGGCGGCTCACCTCCAACTGCGCAACGCTATGCGCTGTTAACATCCAGCTGCCCAACACTACAATGGCAGACAAAAATGCAAACTAGCCACAGACTGCACACAGCACAGCCAGTGATTTTCATGCAGAGCACTACGTGGCGTTACCAATAAGAAAACCTAAACAGCCTACTTACAAGTTCTACCAGTCGTTAGAAAGGTGGGTGGCCACCCACATGTCAGTTAATTATGGGAAAGTCTCAGTCTTTGCCTATCTGTAAATTAGATCACACTGCTCTGTGTGACACAACTGAAACAGGTTATCGGAGATGGACATAGGTTTTGTAGTTTCCTAGCCAGACAGGTTACCTGATCGATTACATCAGCTCAATGGTTCTATCGCCAACAATTGTAGTGTCCTAGCCAGACAGGTTACCTGATCGATTACATCAGCTCAATGGTTCTATCGCCAACAATCCTGTCCCTACATATCATCTATCCGAATCACGCATCACAGAAGACGCAGGGGCCTCTTGATGCTGTGTATTTCCGTGCCAGATACTGAACTAAGCAATCTTACATCCTGTGATTTTCTTTTTTTTCACAGGGGACACTTTGGAAAATGCTTTTAGTACCAGTACTACTACCGGCAATCATGCCAAGCCCCCTCCCCTCCCGTTCTCTCTCCCCCCACCGCTCCATTACCACCAATGTCTTGCGCCAAGCCTGGTACCTTTCTTTTAAGAATTAGATGTAATGTAATCTTCTCCTAATTGGCCATAACTCAAACCTATTGAAGCCATACATGTTTTCGTTGTCATCTAATGTCACGTCCGAGCTAGAAGGTCACCTTATTGTTACGAGCAGGAACTTTGAATACGTACTGTGCTATATATTTACGAATTTCTGTAGCCTTAGCAATGCCGGCTTAATAATGCATTGCATCTCAGACCATGGTCCAATGCATTGTTAGGACCCTGATCATAATACTGTGCTAGTACAGTCAGTACATAAGAAATTAGGAGGTCGTCGATAGAATGAAGGAAGGAAGGAATAAGCTGCAAACACAGAGTAGAAAGTAGGAATAGGATGATAGAGCATACTGTAAGTAGGCTGTTTATGTTTTCTTATTGGCAACGTTACGTAGCGCTCAATATGAAAATCACTGGCTGTGCTGTGTGCAGTCTGTGGCTGCTTTGCATTGTTGTAATACTCGCCATTGTAGTGTTAGGCAGCTGGCTGTGAACAGCACGTAGCATTGTGCAGTTGGAGGTGAGCCGCCAGCAGTGGTGGATGTGGGGAGAGAGATGGCGGAGTTTTGTAACTTGTCATGAACTGCTATATTTATATATGATGATATCAAGGTAAATACATTGTTTGTTCTCTATTAATATCTTTCATTTGCTAACTATCCCTATCAGTAGTTAGTGCCTTCAGTAGTTTGAATCTTTTATTTAGCTGGCAGTAGTGGCGCTCGCTGTATTGCAGTAGCTTGAGCAGCGAAGATTTTTGTGAGGTAAGTGATTTGTGAAAGGTATAGTTTAATGTTAGTCAGGGCCATTCTTTTGTAGGCATTTTTGAAAGTCAGATTGCGTTGCGCTAAAAATATTGTGTGTCACTTTAAGCACAGTCTTGTAAAAATGTTCAAAGGGGACGTTTCATATGTCGACCCTTAGCCGAGGATACCTCACTGGAATCTTCTGATTTTTTGTTGTAGTTTGTGTAATTAGTGTAGATTTTGTTTATTGCTAGCGCGTAATTGTAGAGAAAATCTCCTTTGTAGTTGCAGTCTTTCATTGTTGTACAGTAAAACAGTTGTGGTATGCATGTAGATTTGCACCAAGTATTTCGCAGCTGCAATTAACTAGATATTATTTTCAGTGCTATGTTAATGTGTTCTCTTATTTTTGATCATCAAATTGTGTTTTTCTGTGTTGTTGTGTGAAATATTGTGACAGTTATGGCGTGTGAAAAACGTAATACTAGGCTCCAAAGTAAACTGAGAAATGACAGTGAAGACGAAAGCAGTGTGTTAGCGCCGCAGAGTAATGAATTAACTAATGTTCAAAGTAGTAATTTGGTAATTGCGCATAGGGAAATGGAGCGGGCGGCAAACAATGGTGTAGACAGTGAAACAGGTAGTGAACAGGGAAGCGTTATCGATCGATTGGTCGGCAACAGCTCGCCTCAGGAATCGGGAATGACAGAACACAATATTGCAAATACTGTAGACTCAGGTTTTGGGTTCTCACCGTTTTCTCAAATGAGTCAAGACACATTTTCCGCTTGTCAAAATGTGAGTGTTGCCGGTGCAACTTCACTGCCGAAAAGCACTGAGGAACATGTTTCAGACACCAGTGCATTGTTATTACAATTAATGCAACAAATGGGACAAAAGCTTGAAAAGTTAGACACAATGGAACAACACCATTTGTAAAAATTTTTTTTGGGGAGCATGGGGGCTATGTAAGTAGGCTGATTATGTTTTCTTATTGGCAACGTTACGTAGCGCTCAATATGAAAATCACTGGCTGTGCTGTGTGCAGTCTGTGGCTGCTTTGCATTGTTGTAATACTCGCCATTGTAGTGTTAGGCAGCTGGCTGTGAACAGCGCGTAGCATTGTGCAGTTGGAGGTGAGCCGCCAGCAGTGGTGGATGTGGGGAGAGAGATGGCGGAGTTTTGTAACTTGTCATGAACTGCTATATTTATATATGATGATATCAAGGTAAATACATTGTTTGTTCTCTATTAATATCTTTCATTTGCTAACTATCCCTATCAGTAGTTAGTGCCTTCAGTAGTTTGAATCTTTTATTTAGCTGGCAGTAGTGGCGCTCGCTGTATTGCAGTAGCTTGAGCAGCGAAGATTTTTGTGAGGCAAGTGATTTGTGAAAGGTATAGTTTAATGTTAGTCAGGGCCATTCTTTTGTAGGCATTTTTGAAAGTCAGATTGCGTTGCGCTAAAAATATTGTGTGTCAGTTTAAGCACAGTCTTGTAAAAATGTTCAAAGGGGTCGTTTCAATACTTTAGGATACCCGGCAATAATTTCTATGGCACGTAAGGGATCCTAGAGTGCAAGAAGAATAGGGAAGAAAGAGACTGCAAAGTCTGCAACGTACAATTTAGGACGTCCTGTGCAAGTGACATGCTGAGATGAAGAATTCGACACAGGACGTGAAGTTGTGACAACCGCATCAAACAACTTAGAGACTTAATGAGATAAGAAAGGCCAGAGAGAAAGACATCTAGTGACCAGCCGTAATTTCCACAAGGTCGGTCTCAGGCTGCGGGCATTATACACCTCCTAGAGCTGAATACGTTGGCAACTAGGAAATGGGAGCAAATGTCGCTTCATCCGAACTGAGCCTCAACATCTGAGATTTCTAGACGCAAAAGAGCTGTTTAAGGCATTTGGCTCTTTGCACTCGACGGATCCGTCTGTCTTTGATGTGTCTGAATGGGTAATTAAGAGGTGTATGATATAGTTAAAACTCTCATTGTCCCGTTTTGTTCTTCTCAGGAAATAGCGAATTTAGAAATCTGGCGCGCTACGGATCGGAGCGTGGAATGACAGATCCCTTAACCGGGCAGGTAGGTTAGAAAATTTAAAAAGTGAAATGAATAGGTTAAAGTAAGATTTAGTGGGAATTAGTGAAGTTCAGTGGCAGGAGGGACAAGACTATTGGTCAGGTGAATACAGGGTTATAAATACAAAATCAAATAGGGGTAATGCAGGAGTAGATTTAATAATGAATAAAATATAGGAGTGCCGGTAAGCTACTACAAACAGAATAGTGAACGCATTATTGTGGCTAAGATAGACACGAAGATCATGCCTACTACAGTTGTACAAGTTTATATGCCAACTAGCTCAGCAGATGATGAAGAAATTGATGAAATGTATGATGAGATAAAAAAATTATTCAGGTAGTGAAGGGAGACGAAAATTCAATAGTGACTGGAATTCGAGAGTAGGAAAAGGGAGGAGAAGGAAACATAGTAGGTGAATATGGATTGGGGGTAAGAAATGAAATAGGAAGCTGTCTGGCAGAATTTTGTACAGAGCATAACTTTATCATAGCTAACACTTGGTTCAAGAATCATAAAAGAAGGTTGTATACATGGAAGATTCCTGGAGATACTAGAAAGTGTAAGGTAGATTACATAATGGTAAGACAGAGATTTAGGAACCAGGTTTTAAATTGTAACACATTTCCAAGGGCAGATGTGGACACTGACCACAATCTATTGGTTATGAACTGTAGATTTAAACTGAAGAAACAGCAAAAGGATGGAAATTTAAGCAGATGGGACCTGGATAAACTGACTAATCCAGAGGTCGTACAGAGTTACAGGGGAGCATAAGTGAACAATTGACAGGAATGGGGGAACGAAATACCTTAGAAGAAGAATGGGTAGCTTTGAGGGATGAAGTAGTGAAGGCAGCAGAGGATCAAGTAGTTAAAAAGATGAGGGCTAGTAGAAATCCTTGGGTAACAGAAGAAATATTGAATTTAATTGATGAAAAGAGAAAATAAAAGAAACGCAATAAGTGAAGCAGGCAAAAAGGAATACAAACGTCTCAAAAATGAGATCGACAGAAGTGAAAAATGGCTAAGCAGGGATAGCTAGAGGACAAATGTAAGGATGTAGAGGCCTATCTCACTAGGGGTAAGATACAGGGTGTTTCAAAAATGACCGGTATATTTGAAAAGGCAATAAAAACTAAACGAGCAGCGATAGAAATACACCGTTTGTTGCAATATGCTTGGGACAACAGTACATTTTCAGGCAGACAAACTTTCGAAATTGCAGTAGTTACAATTTTCAACAACAGATGGCGCTGCGGTCTGGGAAACTCTATAGTACGATATTTTCCACATATCCACCATGCGTAGCAATAATATGGCGTAGTCTCTGAATGAAATTACCCGAAACCTTTGACAACGTGTCTGGCGGAATGGCTTCACATGCAGATGAGATGTACTGCTTCAGCTGTTCAATTGTTTCTCGATTCTGGCGGTACACCTGGTCTTTCAAGTGTCTCCACAGAAAGAAGTCACAGGGGTTCATGTCTGGCGAATAGGGAGGCCAATCCACGCCGCCTCCTGTATGTTTCGGATAGCCCAAAGCAATAACACGATCATCGAAATATTCATTCAGGAAATTAAAGACGTCGGCCGTGCGATGTGGCCGGTCACCATCTTGCATAAACCACAAGGTGTTCGCAGTGTCGTCTAAGGCAGTTTGTACCACCACAAATTCACGAAGAATGTCCAGATAGCGTGATGCAGTAATCGTTTCGGATCTGAAAAATGGGCCAATGATTCCTTTGGAAGAAATGGCGGCCCAGACCAGTACTTTTTTAGGATGCAGGGACGATGGGACTGCAACATGGGGCTTTTCGGTTCCCCTTATGCGCCAGTTCTGTTTATTGACGAAGCCGTCCAGGTAAAAATAAGCTTCGTCAGTAAACCAAATGCTGCCCACATGCATATCGTCGTCATCAATCCCGTGCACTATATCGTTAGCGAATGTCTCTCGTGCAGCAATGGTAGCGGCGCTGAGGAGTTGCCGCGTTTGAATTTTGTATGGATAGAGGTGTAAACTCTGGCGCATGAGACGATACGTGGACGTTGGCGTCATTTGGACCGCAGCTGCAACACGGCGAACGGAAACCCGAGGTCGCTGTTGGATCACCTGCTGCACTAGCTGCGTGTTGCCCTCTGTGGTTGCCGTACGCTCGTTTAGTTTTTATTGCCGTTTCAAATATACCGGTCATTTTTGAAACACCCTGTAGATACTGCCTACAGGGAAATTAAAGAGACCTTTGAAGAGAAGAGAGCCACTTGTAAGAATATCAAGAGCTCAGATGGAAACCCAGTTCTAAGCAAAGAAGGGAAAGCAGAAAGGTGGAAGGAATATATAGAGGGTCTATACTAGGGCGATGTACTTGAGGACAATATTACGGGAATGGAAGACGATGTAGATGAAGATGAAATGGGAGATACGATACTGCTTGAAGAGTTTGACAGACCACTGAAAGACCTGAGTCGAAACAAGGCCCCAGGAGTAGACAACATTCCATTAGAACGATTGACGGCCTTGGGAGAGCCAGTCCTGACAAAACTCTACCATCTGGTGAGAAAGATGTATGAGACAGGTGGAATACCCTCAGACTTCAAGAAGAATATAATAATTCCAATCCCAAAGAAACCAGGTGATGACAGACGTGAAAACTACCGAACTATCAGTTTAATAGGTCACAGCTGCAAAATACTAACGCGAATTCTTTACAGACGAATGGAAAAACTAGTAGACGCCCACCTCGGGGAAGATCAGTTTAAATTCCGTAGAAATGTTGGAACATGTAAGGTAATACTGCCCCTACGACGAATCTTAGAAAATAGATTAAGGAAAGGCAAACATACGCTTCTAGCATTTGCAGACTTAGAGAAATCTTTTGACAATGTTGACTGGAATACTCTCTTTCAAATTCTAAAGATGGCAGGGGTAAAATACAGGGAACGAAAGGCTATTTACAATTTATGCAGAAACCAGATGGCAGTTATAATAGTCGAGGGGCAAGAAAGGGAAGCAGCGGTTGGGAAGGGAGTGGGACAGGGTTGTAGCCACTCCCAAATGTATATTGAGCAAGCAGTAAAGGAAACAGAAGAAAAATACGGAGTAGGTATTAAAATCCATGGAGAAGAAATAAAAGCTTTGACGTTCGCCGCTGACATTGTAATTCTGTCAGAGTCAGCAAAGAACTTGGAAGAGCAGTTGAATGGAATGGACAGTGTCCTGAAAGGAAAATATAAGATGAACATCAACAAAAGAAAAACGAGGATAATGGAATGTAGGCGAACTAAGTCGTGTGATCCTGAGGGAATCAGATTACGAAATGAGGCACGTAAAGCGGTAAATGAGTTTTTCTATTTTGGGAGCAAAATAACTGATGATGGTCGAAGTAGAGAGGATATAAAATGTAGACTCGCAATGGCAAGGAAAGCGTTTCTGTAGAGGAGAAAGTTGTTAACATCGAGTACATATTTGAGTGTCAGCAAGTTATTTCTGAGAGTATTTGTATGGAGCGTAGCCTTGTATGGAAGTGAAACGTGGACAAAAACTAGTTTAGACAAGAAGAGAATAGAAGCTTTCGAAATGTGGTGCTACAGAAGAATGCTGACTATTAGATGGGTAGATCACGTAACTAATGAGGGAGGTGGTATTGAATAGAATTGAGGAGAAGAGGAGTTTGTGGCACAGCTTGACATGAAGAAGGGACCGGTTGGTAGGACATGTTCTGAGGGAACAAGGGATCACAAATTTAGCATTGGAGGGCAGCGCTGAGGGTAAAAATCGTAGAGGGAGACCGAGAGGTGAATACACTAAGCAGATTCAGAGGGATGTAGGTTGCAGTAAGTACTGGGAGATGAAGAAGCTTGCACAGGATAGAGTAGCAAGGAGAGCTGCATCAAACCAGCCTCAGGACTGAAGACCACAACAGCAACAACAACAACAACAACATGGAAGTTAAAATGAGACACTTTTGCTATAGCAAATCTGGCCTTAGAGCATTTGCGGAAACAAGCTGATTAATGCTACAGTGTCATGGTTCGTATCCCCATCAAGAACCGCGTACACACAGCGATTATGGTGTAAAACTGATTCTGTCCAGAAGCTCCTACAACATCAAATTTCGTCAAATCAGTAATTCACTGTTAACGGTGGGCATGTCAGGTACACACGCTAGTACCCTAAGCTTGGAACACACCTCTCATTTTATGTTCCCAATTTCTAGTTGAAGCTCGATCTCTTCGAAGGAAAACAGTTGGTGTGATTCCTGTAGCTAATTTCCTCATCCTGGGTAGTCTCGTTGGACAAAACAAGCATCATTCTTGCTGCGTCATCACCGTAAAGCCTGAATTCCAGTTGAATATTGATTACTAGCATTAGCGGTTCGGTATATCATGCGCACAGGTGTGTTTCCTTATTATACTACCATTGAATGAATACTCTAAGAGAACAGATGCAGTTCAGGAACTGGATAATGAGATGATTTGTTTCGGTATACCGCAGATCCAGTTCCATTAATTGTTTAGTTTTACAGCAGTAATTACCGTAGTTTCCACTGTTGATAGCGGTATTATATCCGTGGCCAGGATGGGCGCTTCAATAGCTTGCAGAATAGAATAGAATAAGAAACGCACCTGTACTAATTTTTGTATATTTCAAGGCCTGTATACAGCAGCTGATACGTTACAGTTGTACTTCTACACTCACAAACTATATTAGAAGGTACTGCATAGTAAACCAGTGCCTGGAGATGGCCCGAAAGTACTCGTAATATATCCGTGAAAACTCGGAGATGGCGTAAAGAAAAATCACTGTGTTTAGCCGAAGCATTTCAGCCTAAATAAAATTCTAGACTAAATAGAGGCTTTGCATTGACATGTTTACGTACCTAGCTCCGCAAAACATTACATGTTCGTTTGAGAGACACAAACTTGGTTACAAATGCGCTCCATAACGCCTTTTGCTGCCATTAAAGCAACTACATTTCGTGCAAGATTTCTGCACTAAGTTCTGGCACGTTGGAAGTTTCATTCCTTTCCATTCATTCTCGCACACGACAACAGTTATTGGCTAGTTTTCTATTCGTAAATCTGCACATATACTCACGATGAAACTGAACGTGCTACTGACTGTAACTACTACCTGTGATATCTCATTGAAATACAGAGTGATCGAAACATCATTGTATTTATGCATCTGGACAACCTCAAATCTCTCGTAACTCATTCTTATGCTCCTTACGTGAGGTATGCGATGGCAACGATCTTTCTAGACTACAGTTTTGCTATATTTACCAAACAGAGTTTTGCGAGAACATCGTCACCTATTTTCACATTGAAGTAAGAAATCTGACTCCGCTGTTGTAGCACACGGTGCATGTAACCCGGATAATGTACTCGTAAACTTACTGGAGTAAACAAATGGAGGAATACACACCCCTCAGTTACAGTCATCTTGGGCACCAAAATGAATAGCATTTCCACCATCTCTCTTTAGCACATGTTATATTGAAACGAACTTTACATTCCACTAATACTTGTCCCATAGAGCGTGAATACGACATTTCAAAACGATGTGGAACATATGAGTTTAACAGAAATTTTAATTTTACAATTTTTTCTCTTTTTTCTTTTTTGTCCTACTTCATGTTTAAAACTGCACCTATCGAGCAGAAGGAGTCCTCATTCAGAAATTCTTTTAATTTGTTTTCAAATCTTGTTTGGCTATGTGTCAGACTTTTAATGCTTTCCGGCAAATGACCAGAGATTTTTGTGGCAGCATAATTCAGTCCTTTCTGAGCCAAAGTCAGATTTAATTCAGAATAGTGAAGATCAGTCTTTCTTCTAGCGTTGTAGATATGCACTTGGCTATCATTTCTGAATTGGGATGGGTTACTAATAATAAATTTCATTAAGTGAATGTCTGTATTCCGAAAATACTGTGAATATCACGTGTTTCTTAAAAAAATGTCTGCTAGATGATCTTGTCTGGGCTCCAGCTGTTATTCTGATTACACACTTCTGTGCAATAAATAATTTTACTCTTAATGATGAATTATCCCAAAATATAATGCCACATGAAAGCAGTGAATGTAAATAGGCATAGTAGACTGATTTACTGGTATGTTTATCACCAAAATTTGCAATAAACCTAATAGCATAACTAGCAGAACCTTGAAACGTCTTTATTTAAGGTTTTCTTCCTATATTACTGAGTGAAACAGACTATACTGAACCTACTGTCTCTTTGCTATTTTATAATTTCAACACAGACCTATAGAATTTGCCCTGACAAACAGAACTCAAACTGTTCCTATTCATTAATTACTCACAATATTCAAGGATGACGCAATATCACTGCTTTAAAATTTATAAGCTGACTTCATATAATTAATGGCGCTGAATTAGTAGAAATCCTAACAATAACCCATACATTACATAATTCACTTACCTCACAAAAAATCTTCATTGGCCGAACTACTGGAATTCAGCAGGCGCCAATACAGCCAGCTAAATAGAAGGTTCTAACTACTGTTGGCTCTAACTACTAATAGGCATATGGTTAGCAAAGGAAAGATTTTGTTGAAAAGCAAACAATCTATTTTTAGTTTAATAATGTGACAACCAGTTCAAAAATTATATAATCGTGCATTACATCCAATTCCAAAAATTCTATAATCATGAAAAATACTCAATCTCCAAGTCAAACAAGTTTAGATCGTCCGCTTCCGCTAACACTTCAAACCTCCAACCTCCATCAGTGCTAACTACTCAGTTCCAACCTCCATCACTGCTTTCTGTTCACCTCCCACATCCATCACCGCTAACTGTTAACTTCCAACTGCTAGTCCGACCAGCCACAGAGGGCGCACAGCGCTGTCAGAGTTGTTAATGCAGAGTGCTAGATAGCTCTGCCAACATACAAACACATAAACAGCCTACTTACAACCTAATTATCTCAGAAGCTCATGAAGCTCATCAATGTGTTTCTTCCAATTCAATCTGTCATCAGTGGACACATACATATATTTTGTATATTCTGCCTTAGCAACAGACTTCTGTTCAAAGTCCATAGTTATCAATGATGTTATGCCGTTTACTGTATAGAACTGTGTTTACCGTGTTTTCTCAAAATTTAGTGAGAGTCCATTTGCAGAGAAACACTTAACAATTTTCTGAAAGACATTATTGCGATTACCTCAGTTAATTCTTTTTTGTTGGGTGTGCTTACTACACTTGAATGAACAGTAAAAGAACCGGCTTTGCGTCTTCATAAATATAGAACGGCCAGTCATTAATAGATATTATCAACGATATGGGACCGAAGACTCTACTCTGTGGCATACCGGTCCTCATACCTTCCGAGCCAGAGGACTCTGCTGATTTTTGCAGACTATCTTTACTGTTAATTTCAATCTTCTGCGTTCTTCCAGTTAAATACGAATTAAACCATTTCTGCACTGTCCCACTCATACTACTATACTTAAGCTTACTTAGAAGAATTTCGTGATTCACACAGTCAAAACCCTATCTACTAAAGACTGCTGATGTATGACCCCAGTCAGCTTTTCTTGTGCTTTCATTTGTTTAGTGTCAGCTCCAACAGGTGGATGAGTTACGTACCCAGAGTACAATCACTGTGTGCAAGAACTACACAGAGACAAATTCAAATTCATGTTTACGTGGATGGTTCACGGTGAAACGGTTTTGATCAGGTTATGGAACCCAAAAGTAAAGAGTGGTATTTAAAGAGACACATGCTCTTCTTCATATCTTCGTGAAGAACGAAGTTAAAAGAGAGGTAGTCTTGCCGAAAATGCGAAATCTGGCTTACGGCAAAATCAAATCCCTCAATGTATGATTCTCAGTGAGACGTAACTGGTCATCACAGTTAAACACGTGCTCTGGTTCGGGAGACAACCACTTAAAGAAGCTCTTGAGGTAGTCGTACTTGTTAGTTTCTGGAAAGGCTGGGCGTGGCACGGACCCTAGTCTAAAAAAGACAAAAAAATCCATAGCCCTGGTTACCAGAACTCCTAAAGACAGAAGTTGACTGTGGATATTGTATCACAGACACACTCCATTTGACTGTTCAGAGATGTCACTAAACCTGCCCAAAGATGTAAACAACCATGCATGACCAGCGCCTATTAGACGGAAGGGGTCTGGCAGCCGATCAGTTCCAGTCATTCCACCAGGAGGGAGGTAAACGGCTGGTATTGTCTGTAGTTCAACCATGCTCTCACGGTCAATACTGCGGTTCGATCGCTTCCGCATTGTTACTTTGTGCTAGGAAGGGCTCTCAACAAGGGAAGTGTCCAGGCGTCTCGGAGTGAACCAAAGCGATGTTTTTCGGACATGGATGAGATACAGAGAGACAAGAAATGTCAATGACAAGCCTCGGTGAGGCCACCCGATGGCTGCTACTGCAGTGGATGACCTCTTCCCTGCGGATTAGGGCTCGGAGGAAACCTGACACCAAGGCCACCGCTATTCGTGCAACCACAGGTCGTCGAGTTACGACTGAAACTGTGCACAATAGTCTGCATGAAGGGCAACTTCAGTCCCGACGTCATGGCAAGGTCCATCTTTGCAACCACGACACCATGAAGCGCGGTACAGACATGTTTGTAGGCAACCTGGTGAGGTTGAACGCCTAAGAGACACTGTTCAGCGAGTGCAGGTGGAGTTTCCCTGCTGTTTTAGGGTGGAATTATGTAGGGGCGACGTACGCCGCTGGTGTGCCATCCTCCGACCGATAGCGCAACCATATTGGCAGCATATTGGCACCATATTGGCGAGGCATTCGTCTTCATGGACGACAAGTCGCGCCCCCATCGTGCACATCTTGTGAATGACCTCCTTCAGGAAGTCCTCGACTAGAGTGGCCAGCATGTTCTTCAGACATAAACCCTACCGATCATGCCTTGGATGAAATGGCCGTTTATGGACGGCGTGGCCAACCAACCACTCTGAGTGGTCTACGCCCAATCGCCATTGCGGAGTCGGACGTTCTGGATCAACAGTGCCTTGATGAACTGTAGTATGCCACGATGAACAGAGGCATGCATCAGTCCCAGAGGACATGCTACTGGGTATTAGAGTTGCCGGTGTGCACAGCAGTCTGGACCACCACATCTGAAGGTTTCACTGTATGTTGCTACAACAGGCCATGTGTGGTTTTCATGAGCAATAAAAAGGGTGGAAATAATGTTTGTGTTGATCCCTATTCGAATTTTCTGTACTCGTTCCGGAACTCTCGAAACCGAGGTGATGGGAAACTTTTTTTGATGTGTCTATTGCTAGGCCCGTGACGGAGAGATATTACTTGTGGTTGCGCAACTGTATAGTTACTTGAAGGGATCAAAAGAAATGGAACACCCTGTACAGTTCTACTAAAATAAGATAAAAAGCTGGCGACATAATTCTAAGCTTATAAATATTACAAATTAGTTGTATAGATCAGAAAATAGGTCAAATTTCGCATTACAACTTACAACTTATTGAAAACCTGTGCTCTACATATCTACTCGTACTGGAAATATTTGAGGTGCTCTGTCTAACCCTGTATGATTAGTTTTTAACTCTCTGAAAGGATTTTGGCCCCTGCGGAGTATCAAATTATGTGGCATGTTATAGTGGACGACATGCTAGGTAGTAGAAGAAAGAATCGAAAACGCGCCACTACACTATCTTCTCCGTGAGATATCGTGTAAGGGAAACAAGTCTGTGAACCGAAATTAAATTCCTAAATCTGTTTAAATTCGGTCTCCGGCTGGGATCCACAAGGCACTATAGTGTCTCCGAGATATTACTCGAGGCGCTGCCGAAAGACGCGCTGTCACGGCGATATAAAAATGTGGGGCTTTGAGCGCTCACTAAGCTCGGTGCTTGCTTACGGAGTAGGCGAATACCTCTGAAGCGTGCTGGCTGGCTAGACTTATAAGACGCGCGCCCGGAGCAGCGAACAGACAGCGCCAGCACACGACAGCAGAGGGGCCGTGCATTTATTGCGTGACGCGAAGCGGCGCGGGCCTCCCAAGACAGAGACGGGGCTGGCTGCTGCGCCGGTTATTGAATCTTTAAGCCCCCCCGAGAGCGGTGCAGCGCTTGAAAGCATCCGAGCCGGGCGACGACGCTGCGTGCGTCTTGTCTTGAGCGGAGGCCACCGCCCTGCATCGTCTCTGACGACTCGGGAGGTGGACCAGCCCATCTGTGGATCGAAAAACATGTCGCCGGATCGGATCTCTTGTTGCGGAGAGTCCTCTACCTCCTTCGGCGGCATCAACATGATTTCTCTGTAAATCGTACGAATTTCATTATGCTTGCTTTCGAGGCCTATATTTTCGTTCTTGGTGATTTTCGCTTTATGGACATCAAGCCGTAGCTCGAAGCATATTTCTCTGCCAAACGTTTCGCCTCCTAACGCTGGAAACACCTTCAGAAGCTATAAAGACCTGGAAGTTTCAAGCTCAAACTAGTTCGAAAAATCTAACAGCTTACACGTACTACCCCGCAACGATAATTCTGTACTTGGCCTACCGTGGTCGTTATCGGAAACACGAGATAACTTTACAGTAAACAAGTACAGTGGTGACTGAAGAAAACGCATGGCACTGTTAGTAATATCAAGACGATCGTGCTTATACTGTCATGACTGTCAGCGTGTGCTCTCGCGATAAGCCGACCGAAGGGCTCTCACTTCCAGCTGCAATTATATTGTAATTGATAAAAATGCACGTAACGGCCAGGCTGTGGCTTTAGCAGACCGCTTGCTAAGGTAAATATGGCACTACATCTTAAAATAACAGGATCTTCTAATTGTGACCCATTATGTTACGAACCCCCTCCCGCTGGAATGCTAATGTGAAGCGGCAGCCTGCTATAATCCGTTCATCATAAGAATAAAACTGATGTAAACATTGCACTATGTATTCTTCCGCGGTTGCTGGAACCTCATTGGAGTTTCGTTTCACGTGGGACTGCAGCCAAGCTGTCTCAAGTACTCTCAAGTACGGTAATAAGGTTACGTTTTGTGCTGAGCGTTGCACGCACATCGACTTAGCACGGGAGCCGGCCGCGGTGGTCTAGTGGTTCTAGGCGCGCAGTCCGGAACCGCGGGATTGCTACGGTCGCAGGTTCGAATCCTGCCTCGGGCATGGCTGTGTGTGATGTCCTTAGGTTAGTTAGGTTTAAGTAGTTCTAAGTTCTAGGGGACTGATGACCACAGATGTTAAGTCCCATAGTGCTCAGAGCCATTTGAACCATTTTTGATAGTACGGGAAGCCGGTCGCTGTGGCCGAGCGGTTGTAGGCGCTTCGGTCCGGAACTGCGTTGCTGCTACGGTCGTAGGGGCTACTGACAGTGTCTCCTCAACGACTGTTCAGAGGAAGCTGATATGTATGGGCCTGAGCAGCAGTCGCCTGGTTCATGAACCGATGCTAACTGGTGATGATCGCCGATTAAGGCCGGAATTAGCACGCCAATACCGCAACCGGACGTACGCTGGGTGGGTCTGGTGCGTTTTCAGATGAATCACATATTTTGCGCCACCAGACAGCAGGCCATTGGCATGCAATGAGAGAAAATCTGAAAACAAGCACCCTCCAACAATCATCTCTAGTGTCCAGGCCGGAGGAGGGAGCGTCATTGTGATTTGGGACATGTTTTCGTTGCAGTCCCTGAGTGATGTCCCCATTCACGTGTGCACAGTGGATCAATAGAAGTACGTATCTGTCCTTGGGCAATATGACCACCGCTAAATACAGTTTGTTTTTCATCGGCTCAGTGACATCTACTAGCACAGAAATGTGCCACACAGCTCGGAGTGCGCGTGCGTGATTCGAGAAGTACCAGTACGACGTTACCATACTCCCCTCGCCACCAAACATCGTGGCTTAAATACCAAACGAAAATACACTCATGCTCATTAATTAAGGATAATGCTGATACATGGTGAAACAACGCTCTGGTGGGCAGTTTGTGGGTTTAAATGGCCATGCGGTGCATTTGAACAGCGGTCGTCGCACGGTGGCGCTGGCAGCAGTTCACATACGGAGAGGTGTGTTGGTGCATGTCAGAGTACGGTGCAAGGAGTAAGTGTGCGGACGTTTCCAGACGTGCTAATGGTGACTGTCTTTTCATAATGGCTCAAAGAACACATATTGATGACGTTATGATGGGTAGCATACTAGGGCGACTGGAAGCTGGTCAAAAACAGAAGGTCGTAGCACGTGCCCTCCGTGTGCCACAAAGTGTGATCTCAAGATTATGGCAACGATTCCAGCAGATAGGAAGCGTGTCCAGGGGATACAGTACGGGACGTCCACAGTATACAAAACGACAAGAAGACCAACATCTCACCATCAGTGCCCGCAGACGGCCACGGAGTAATGCAGGTAGCCTTGCTCGGGACCTCACAGCAGTCACTGGAACAGTTGCCTCGGGACACACAGCCTACAGACCACTGAACAGACGTGGTTTAGTCGCCTGGAGACCTGCAAGGTGCATTCCACTGACCCCTGGTCACAGGAGAGACCGTAAAGCCTGCTGTCAAGAACACAGTGTTTGGTCATTGGAACAGTGGTCCCAGATTATGTTCACGGACGTGTCCAGGTATAGTCTGGACAGTGAATCTTGCCGGGTTTTCATCTGGCATGAACCAGGAGCCAGATAACAACCCCTTAATTTCCTTGAAAGGGACCTCTATGGAGGTCGTGGTTTGATGGTACGGAGTGCGATTATGATTTGTGCACGTACACCCCTCCATATCTTTGACAGATGAACTGGGATGTCGTTTTGCACCAGTATGTCCGGCTTTCCAGGGGTGCAGTGGGTCCCACCTTCCTCCTGATGGATGATAATGCACGGCCCCACCGAGCTGGCATCTTGGAGGGGTAACTTGAAAGAAAAGATATCATACGAAAGGAGTGGCCCGCCTGTTCTCCAGACCTAAACCCCATCGAGAACGTATGGAATGCTCTCGCTCGCCGTATCGCTGCACGTCTTCAAACCACTGCGATAGTCCAGGAGCTCCGCCAGGCACTGGTGCAAGAATAGGAGGCTATACCCCAGCAGCTGCTCGGCCACCTGATCCAGTGTATTCCGTTGTACGACCTGTGGAGGTGTGCATGGTGCTCATTTCTCATGTTGATTTCTGGATACATGCGCAGTAAACAGTGGCGTTTTGTAGCACATGTGTTTCGGGACGGTTTTCTCAACTTATTACCAATACCGTGGACTTACAGATGTGTGTCTTGCGTGTTCCCTTTACGCCTATGCTATTAGCGCCAATTGTCTGGCACCACATTCCGCAATATCCTTAATTTATGAGCATGAGTGTGTGTAGGAACACCTCGAGTGGGCTGTTTGCACCATGGATCCTCAACCGAGAACCTTTCGCAGCTGGCCATGGCACTAGAGACGGTATAGCTCCACATTCCAGTCGGTTTCTTCCAGGACCTTACTGACGCTGTACCTGCACGTGCCGCAGCGGTCCGCAGTGCAGAAGTTGTTACTCAGGCTTTCAACAGTTGGTCGCATTAATGTGACTGGACAGTGAATAATTGATGTAGCTATAATTCACTAGTGGAGATGCTTTCGTTCAAATATCGTGTCCATCAGCAGTCAGCTACATCATGAACGGTTATGCGTGCACTCTCGCGTGAACCGTTGTTACCACCACTAGAACGAATTAACGATAATTACGAGAGCGTTGCCCCTTGAGGGAACGGTAGTGCCTGTCAAAACTAGGACGAACAATCTGGCAGCGTGATCGTGGTACTTGTAATCGGACCAAGTGACTAAACAGCAGAATAAATTTAATTGAACTCCGAGGAGACTATGTCCCTTAACTGCTACTTAATAATTACATTTATAGTATCATCAAGTAGTGAACAATGCAGACAAATTTGTTGTACAAATTTAAACATGGCTGTCTCTCAGCAACCATATATATGTTTCGGCATAGGAATCACACAGCCAACCAGTTGCAAATAACTGTTTGTAACACTGACATAAGTTTCGACACCTCCAAGAATGTGTTCATCAGAATGAAATTTCAGGATACTGGAAAATTAAATTACGAGAAACCAATGGTCAATGTTTAGAGAAGATTTCATCTAATCAAAAATTGAAATTAAACAAGTTCAAGCCTGTGGCTCGTAGGCCTTGCTAAGAGCAACAGACTTATCTGACATCCATAGACGCGTCGAAACCTAGGTCATTGTAACAAACAGTTATTTTCAACCGGATGGTTGCGTGATTCCGATTCTCAGATTTACTGTGTTCTACTGGAGGAATGTTCTTGGAAATTTCCCAGAAAATTGTGAAACTAATTAATGTAGGTTGTTGTTGTGGTCTTCAGTCCTGAGACTGGTATGATGCAGCTCTCCATGCTACCCTATCCTGTGCAAGCTTCTTGATCTCCCAGTACTTACTGCAACCTAATCCTTCTGAATCTGCTTAGTGTATTCATCTCTTGGTCTCCCTCTACGATTTTTACCCTCCACGCTGCCCTCCAATGCTAAATTTGTGATCCCTTGATGCCTCAGAACATGTCCTACCAACCAGTCCCTTCTTCTTGTCAAATTGCGCCACAAACTCCTCTTCTCCCCAATTCTGTTCAATACCTCCTCATTAGTTATGTGATCTACCCATCTAATCTCCAGCATTCTCCTGTATCACCACATTTCAAAAGCTTCTATTCTCATCTTGTCCAAACTATTTATCGCCCATGTTTCACTTCCATACAAGGCTAAAATCCACACAAATACTTTCAAAAACGACTTCCTGACACTTAAGTCTATACTCGATGTTAACAAATTTCTCTTCTACAGAAACGCTTTCCTTGCCATTGCCAGTCTATATTTTATATTCTCTCTACTTTGACCATCATCAGTTATTTTTCTCCCCAAATAGCAAAACTCCTTTACTACTTTCAGTGTCTCATTTCCTAATCTAATTCCCTCAGCATCACCCGACTTAATTCGACAACATTCCATTATCCTTGGTTTGCTTTTGTTGATGTTCATCTTATATCCTCCTTTCAAGAGACTGTCCATTCCGTTCAACTGCTCTTCCAAGACGTTTGCTGTCTCTGACAGAATTACAATGTCATCGGCGAATCTCCAAGATTTTATTTCTTCTCCCTGGATTTCAGTACCTACTCCGAATTTTTCTTTTGTTTCCTTTACTGCTTGCTCAATATAAAGATAGAATAACATCGGAGAGAGGCTACAACCTTGTCTCACTCCCTTCCCAACCACTGCTTCCCTTTCATGTCCCTCGACTCTTATAACTGCCATCTGGTTTCTGTACAAATTGTAAATAGCCTTTCGCTCTCTGTATTTTACCCCTGCCACCTTTAGAATTTGAAAGAGAGTATTCCCGTCAACATTGTCAAAAGCTTTCTCTAAGTCTACAAATGCTAGAAACGTAGGTTTGCCTTTCCTTAATCTTTCTTCTAAGCTAAGTCGTAAGGTCAATATTGCCTCACGTGTTGCAGTATTTCTACGGAATCGAAACTGATCTTCCCCAAGGTCGGCTTCTACTAGTTTTTCCATTCGTCTGTAAAGAATTCGCGTTAGTATTTTGCAGCTGTGGCTTATTAAACTGAAGATTACAGTATAAAATTTTTGTTGTTGGTGGCAGCATCAAGAAAAGAGATCCTCAGCCACCACAAAAGTTGGCGACTAAAACATTGTGAAAAGATCTCGTCCGAAAAGATTATGTCATCTTTATTGTTTGTTAAACCTGTGGACCCTGGAAAATAAAAAAAAAATACTTTATACGTTATCTTTCCAGATATTGAAAACCAATTGTTCCTTTCAATTAAAAGTTTAAAGACAGTAGGTTTGAAGTTGCAAATATTGTTTATGTACACCCATTGTTTGTTGTTGTTCTTGTGGTCAGTCGAGAGACTAGTTTGATGCAGCTCTCCATGCTACTCTATCCTGTACACGTTAATTCATCTTCAAGTAACTATTTCAACCTACAATTAGAATCTGCTTAGTGTATTCATCCCTTGGTCCCCATCTTCGATTTTTAATCTCCATTCATCCCTCCAGTACTAAATTGGTGATCCTTTGATGCCTCAGAACGTGTCCTAACAACCGATCCGTTCTTCTAGTAAAGTTGTGCCAGAAATTCCACTTCTGTCCAATTTAATTCAGGACCTCTCCATTAGTTACTTGATCAATCCATCTAATCTTCAGCATTCTTCTGCAGCGTCACATTTCGAAAGCTTCTATTTTCTTCTTGTGTAAACTAATTATCGTCCATGTTTCACTTCCATACATGGCTTCACTCCATGGAAACATTTTTAGAAAACACTTCCCGGCGCATATATCTATACTTGACGTTAACGAATTTCTCTTCTTCAGATACGCTTTCCTACAATTTATATCCACTCTACTTCGACCATCATCAGTTAATTTGCTCCCCATATAGAAAAACTCATTTACTACTTAGAGTGTCTCATTTTCTACTTTATTCCCTCACCATCATCTGATTTAATTCGACTGCGTTCCAATATCCTTCTTTTGAGTTCTTGATATTCATCTTACAGCCTCCTTTCAAGACACTGTCCATTCCGTTCAACTGCTCTTCCATGTCCTTTGCTGTCTGTGACAAAATTACAATGCAGTCGGCAAACCTCAAAGTTTTCATTTCTTCACCATGGATTTTAATTCCTACTCCGAGTTTCTCTTCTGTTTCCTTTACTGCTTGCTCAAAATCCGATTGAATAACATCGGGGATAGGCTACAACCCTGTCTCACTCCCTTTCCAACCACTGCGCCCGTCTCATGCCCTTCGACTCTTATAACTGCGATCAGTTTTCTGTACAAATTGTAAATACCCTTTCGCTCCCTGTATTTGACACCTGCAACATCCAGCATTTCAAAGAGAGTATACCAGTCAACATTATGAAAAGCTTTCTCGAAGTCTAGAAATGCTAGAAACATAGGTTTGTCTTTCCGTTACCTATCTTCTAAGATAAGTCGTAGGGTCAGTATGGCCTCGCGTGTTCCAACATTTCTACACAATCAAAACTGATCTTCCTCGAGATCTGCTTCCACCAGTTTTTCCATTCATCTAAAAAGAATTCGTGTTAGTATTTTGCATCCGTGACGTATTAAATTGGTAGTTTCGTAATTTTCACACGTGTAAACACCTGCTATATTTGGGATTCGAATTGTTGTGTTCTTCTTGAAGTCAGAGGGTACCCTTCCTGTTGCCACCCTGTGCCTCCCCCTCCCCCCCAGGAAGGAATAAGTGTACCACAACTGTCTGCGTCTAGTGTAATCAATGGAATAGTGCGAATGTGTTCAGATGTCTGCGAGCCGTGGAATTGAGACGGAACGTGGGGACCAGCCCGGTATGCACCTAGCGGGATTTGGAAAACCGCCTAAAAACCACATCTATTCTGGTCGGCACACCGCACTTCGTCGTTAATCCGCCAGGCGGATTCGATCCGGCGCCTGCCTGAGTCCAGGAAGCCTTGCGTTAGCGCTCTCGGCTACCCTGGTGGGTCAGATTGCTACACTACGACTCTAATTATATGATAATGATGTACGCTCAAGATAACAAAATGTTCAAACATGTGTGAATTGCTGGTCACTGTGGCCGAGCGGTTCTAGGCGCTCCAGTCCGGAACCGCACTGCTGCTACGGTCGCTGGTTCGGATCCTGTATCGGGCTTGGATGTGTGTGACATCCTTAGGTTAGTTAAGTTTAATTAGTTCTAAGTCTATGGGACTGATGACCTCAGATGTGAAGTCTTATAGGGCTTAGCGCCATTTGAACCATTTTTGTGTGAATTCCTAAGGGACCAAAGTAAATAGGTCATTGATCCCTATACTTGCACTCTACTTAAACTAAGTTAAACTAACTTATCCCGAGGGAGGACTCTGCAGGAATGACCGCGCAGCCCACGACAGGACGCCTCAAACCGTGCGGCCACTACACATGGCGCAAGGCAACAGAATGGGAGGTTACCCTGACAGATGAACCATAGCTGTGGGTCTCGCATTAAATTAATAAACATAAAAGTAGAGTAGGAGATAGATGGCTACTGGAATGAAACAGAAATTCAGAACCATCAAAATTTACAGACGAGTTTATCGAATGTAAATTATCACTGGACAAAAGGCAAAGTCATTTTCTCTCTCTTATACAAAATGAGTGCGAAACAAGAGTTCGTGAAAATTATCACATTAAATTGATGGGACGGCGGTGTTGCTTATACAATAATTAAGATTACTCTAGTAAAAAAGTTTTTTTCATAGAATCCGCTCTGGTCATCGATAACAGGTAAGGTACAAAGCGTGATCGATTAATAATATGCAAGAACAAATCACTCCTATTTCCTCGTGACTAGTTAAACTGAGCCGGGGTGAGCTGATGTTGGCACGTGATGGACAGCCTAGTATCGCGTCACATCAGCTTCTGCTCCGTGTCTGATAAATCCGCATTCCAAGAATTACCGAAGAGCGCTCCGCCCCCTCCATGTCTAAATACTTGCGCTCTCTGCTTCTGCCCTCGGTCCACCAAGGCTGCATGTAAGCCAATATAAATAAATACCTCAAGCTCTCTCAGTGTAAGCTCTAGTCTAAAAAATGGCGTGTTCACTATGTAAATTACCGAGCGGTGGCGCACTGGTTAGCACACAGGACTCGCATTCGGGAGGACGACGGTTCAATCCCGTCTCCAGCCATCCTGATTTAGGTTTTCCGTTATTTCCCTAAATCGTTTCAGGCGAATGCCGGGATGGTTCCTTTGAAAGGGCACCGACGATTTCCTTCCCAATCCTCCCCTATCCCGAGCTTGCGCTCCGTCTCTAATGACCTCGTTGTCGGCGGGACGTTAAACACTAACCACCACCACCACAACTATGCAAATTAATTTGACGTTTTTAGGGAAGTTTCGAGTTCCGTAGAATGGAAGTGCATGGTTCTCAGGTTTTGCGAATGCTGACCATTTGTAACCCAGTCCAACTTTCGGAACACTAGAAAGGGGGACCAAGGTAAAAGACGGGTTTTAAAAGTAGAGTTTTTCTCTTCTTACGTTAAAAAATGGTTATATTTTTCCAAGGCGCCCGTAATCGCACTGTTTCCATAGCCTGACATCGAGGTGCCTCCAACCACCTTATATGGAGTCACTGGCAGTATGAAGAGCCTGTATAGAAAATAACAAAGCCTCGCACATCCGGCCGCGCAGGATTAGCCTAGCGGTCAAAGGCGCTGCAGTCATGGACTGTGCGGCTAGTCCCGGCGGAGGTTCGAGTCCTCCTTCGGGCATGGGTGTGTGTATCTGTCCTTAGGATAATTTAGGTTAAGTACTGTGTAAACTTAGGGACTCATGACCTTACAGTTAAGTCCCATACGATTTCATACACATTTGGACATTTTTTTTTCGCACATCTGGATGTGCTGGAGATGGCGGGCTGGAACACTAGCGGTAGTGTAACAGTAAACTTCAGCACTTACACTGGCTTCAGTGTATTTTACTGCACAGCATGTTTACATCTCGATGTAAACTATACCAGAGTCTTCCAATCCGTGTTCCTTGAAATATTGGCATTTCACGGTAAGTGAATCAGTGCCAAAGAAAAACTATAATTAATACGGCATTTTTTCGACACTGTCATGATACTACATTTGTTTATAAATTTTATTATGATTTCTGTGTTATTAATTATGATTTAAGGTTGAAGTAATCACTGAATTCACCAATCATTTTTTAAAAATTTTCTTAACGTTCAAAATAAACAAGGTGTTAATAAAAGTACCCAGATTTGAAAGTATTTAGTCACCGGAAAATATGGGAACCACTGAACTATACGCGCTCATGGTAGGATGGCGAGCTATCAATGTGTGGCTAGGCATCGACTATCGCTTGTTTCAAACAATATTCACGACTGAGAGTTAAATAACCATTTATTTCACATTAGCGTATCTTCAACCGATTGAATTAGAGCTGGCTTAAAACTGATAAAGAATTTTGAGTTGTACAAGCTGAGTACTCTCGTTAAGAACAACATTTCCATTTTTTATTTGTTACGCTTGAGTTTTACCAGTTTTCCATGATAGCTATTATTTTACTCTTTCTAATTTACGTTAAATGTCTTGGTTGTTTTGATTGTGAAAGGGTGGCGTAGGTCCGTTTCGTGATAATACGAAACGCTTCTCGCGGCTTTGAACTTGATCGATGTCCACTGCCAATCCTCTTTGGTAAGAACAACGTAATGTTACGGCGCAAAGGCAATGGTCCCGAGTTCGAGTCTCGGTCGGGCACACAGTTTTAATCTACCAGGAAGTTTCAAAATTAGAATATTCTGTAAAAAAGTCGTCTCTGTCGGCGCAGGTAGTACCAAGGAGAGTTGGACAGAGTCTGAAGCGGAAGCGAACCAGTAATGTCGCAAGAGGTTCAGAACTGGACACACATTTCCACAATGAGACCAGCTGCCAAACGCCGAGCACACATTTAGTAGATAAACGTCGGAGGCAGCAAATCAAAGCAGGGAGAAAAAGACGTGTTAGTGAGTATGTAAGACGTGATGCGAGGAATAATATCTCGTTTGCAAGAACGCTTAACGAGAAGTTCATGCGATGGTTAAGAGCCTGTAAGGGGTTCTTAAGTGAGTGCAGCAGATCGAGGATCCCTTACAGTACAGATTAATAAGGACACATTCGATCATTACGAGCCAAACCTCTCGTCATACCCCGGTCATTAAGCTTTCTGAATATTTCTGCTTTCCAACTCCCATTGGTAGTTGCTCACTGGGATCGATGGCCTTCACAGTAACAGCACACGATTCTCTGATTAGATCAATGTAGTGAATCTACGTCCTACATCCTCCAGCACCTTGCACGAACTAGCTGAAAGTGTTGTCGAGATGCTGACCTACGTTTGATGAACTTCAGGCTGCTCCTTGCCTACCATGTACTGATGGGGAGACTGTCTTTAGTCGCCACCACCACGCCGAACAGTGCTGGTCCCCTAACTTTGCCGCAGAAGCCAGAAGTGAGGACGTCTCCGAGTCGCCGTACGCGCTCATCACTCGGGCGTCTCAGTGTGCTGAGACATTTTAGCCCAGTAGGGAGGCGATCAACCCACCACACGACTATCAATGCCGGGTACGTCGTTGATGGTACATGGAGGGTCACCACAGTGGGATGTAGAAAACTCCAACAAGCAGTGTAAAACCAAATACCCGGCCTGTGGCAACGGCCGCAGCCGCCAGCCAGCAGCCGGTGCGACATCGATACTGCCAAGATGGCTGCCTTGGCCTACAGAAGCTGAGCTGACCGAACAGACGTCAGCAAGGATCGCACGAGTAGCCGAATGCGACATCAGCCGAGGGTAGAGTGGCAGCCAGCGAGCTGTAAACGTAAGGAATTAAATGAGTGACCCACCCTCCCCCCCCCCCCCCCCACCGCTTCATAGGATCCCATCAGCCATCGTGACAACCACGTGCTATCTCTGCTCGACCTCGTGAAGAAACTAATGGAATTTAGTAGACTCGTTGTGCATGATAGGTGTGCTGTCTTTAAAACTCTGTCTTTGGTTCGCCTCCCTACAACATATTCAGTATGACGGCTGTATTTTAAGTTGTTTGTTAACGTAATCCACAGGTATTTAACTGAACCGATGATTTTTGAATTTGTGTAATTTGCTGTGTGAGTGAAATCAACATGACTTTTTTAGCACTCTTCACAGATCTTACGACTCAGTGTCCATTGTCACTTTTCACATAGTATAAATGTTCTCCTTCGACAAATCATGACGAAATCTGCGATGTTCAGTCACAATATTATTTCTAAATAGCAGATGCGACTTGTGCCTTGCGTCATTAGGAAAGGTATTCCAACTTTTTGTTAAAAAATCATCTGCATTGTCACAGGCAGCACCAGAAACTCCTCTGCGACACTTTCAAATGCGCTGAAAATTCGCGTTTTCAAGTACTGCAGTAGACACTGCGGTTATTGCTGAAACAACCCGTTTTCGATTACACAGCTTTTTCCAACTCCGGCTCAACCTGATTGTTAAAACCGCTCAAAATAACTTGTTTCTAAAATAACCAGTTTCTCAAATAACCGATTTTCGGTTTTTTATTTCTTTCATTTCTAGTAATAAATGGAGATTTCAAAATAAGGTTTGAAAATTTGTAGCATTCCTTCAGACTTCATCATTTTATGTTGCAAGATACCTGGAATCTAAATAAAAAGAATATTTAAATAAAAGGAAAGCTAGTCCGCATACTGTTGCTGCTTTTCTAGAATCGCCAGTATGCTCCTTCTCATTCTAATTTTTTGAAACTCTATTGAAAAAGTATATTGTAATCGAGGAAGATACAAATATAAGAGTATTACGAATAGACAGTGGTTGAGGAACTCCGTTTTTCGTGTTATGTTGTCCGTTTCCAAGGGCCACATACAGATAAAGGCATACATCAAGACAAATGCAGCAGGTCAGTTACTTCGAAATGTTCAAATGTGTGTGAACTCTTATAGGACTCAACTGCTAAGGTCATCAGTCCCTAAGCTTACACACTACTTAACCTAAATTATCCTAAGGACAAACACACACACCCATGCCCGAGGAAGGACTCGAACCTCCGCCGGGACCAGCCGCACAGTCCATGACTGCAGCGCCTAGACCGCTCGGCTAAAACAGCGCGGCTAGGTCAGCCACTCTCTGCCTTTATCTCAAACAATGAATGGTTAAGTTTTTGATTTACCACTTTAGTTATGTTTTGCCAAAAAGATAAGAAAACTTTCTTCTTTTACAGCTGAAATTTATTTTTGATTACCAGACGTGTTTCTCCTATTCATGATAGTCATCTTGTGGTTCTCTAATACGCATACAATTATTTAATTACACGAACTTTGATGCGACTTTTGTAGTGAACTTTGGGCAGTTTATTTGGCTCTAGCTATTTCTATTTGCAACTATATGAATAAATTTCAGGTACAAAAGAAGGAAATTTTCTTATCTTTATCTTATAAAATAGTAGATATTATTGGTAGCTGAGGAAAATAGCGGTAAATACTAACAGTATCTTTAATTTATTACCATCGTCTTAATTTTCTTTTGGTTTTATTATTTCATAAAAATGGCAGGTAAATAATAATGTTTTGCGTAAAGTTTGTTGTGATCCTTTTCTGTGATTATTTCATTTAAAAAGTGTTTCGTAGTCAAATATATTCATTTACTTATTAACGAAGATTTGAACACAACTGATGTTGGAGACAAACTAAAAATGCTCTTTCAAATAGTCAAATGAGCAAAATATAGGGTAAGAAAAATAGAAACTTCATCAGGAACAATTACTTAACAATAGTTCAAGTTTCAGTAGCGAAGTAATTCACTAGCCAACATTTATTGTCCAATCTGTCCATAAATTCTCTTTCTTTAATGTGTTGATTCGTATGTCGACTCCTTTCATTACAAACAATATCATTCAAAGACATTACGAATCCTCGAGAAGCCACAGAACTTTCTAAGTAAATATTTTTGGGCTGCAGATGATCAGACTGGCAAAGCACTTTCCAGTTTACTACCAAAAAATGGAAGAATCATCGGTACATTAATCTCGGAAGCACTGATATGATCCTTATGTCGTGTAATTGTTGATCGGTTCTAACAGTTGGCATTGTTGTTGGTATAGCTCCGATTGCATTTTCCGTTTTCTACCATGTGTTAACATCAATTGTCTTTTGAAAAAAGTAGCACACATTTTATGAGAAATTAGTATACCAGTTGTTTTACCCTATTATTGGTAAAAAAATTAAAAAGTTGTTATAATCGTGATCAAACAAATACCAAAAATTATCGGTTACGTACAATAAAATTCCGGTTTTAAAATTGTACGGTTTCTCCCATCCCCGTTCTGGAGGTCTGTAGCTGTGGCTTGCCACACCTGTTCCTTTACAAAACTGCAGAATAAGAGGTCAGGTAATGGTAAGGGCCACCGAAACCGACTGTTTCGTCCAATCCTCCCACATGGAAATTTCATCGAAAACCTAACGGCCATTTAGGGACCAGTGTGGAGGTGCACCATCCTACTGAAGTACGTGAGGCTGCAGGTTTTCCCTTGTGACACATAACACTCTTTCTACCTGCCCTGGTAAAAACCACTGTTGATGGTAGATTCGCTGGAAGAGAAATGATCACAAATTGATGAGAACATTTCATATCGAAATTCACGTGTCAACGGGTAATTCAGAGCTTCTGGAGGGGGGATGCAATTAGACGATACTGGACTACGTGTCTGAGCAGTGACGGAGTAATCCCTTTACCTGGGATGACATATGTTGTCAAATAGAGAGCCCAGAAAACTGCAGGTTGAGAGAGTGCACAGCCAGCAGAAAATATAACTAAAAACTTCATTGCATGACCAGTTTCGGTAGATTATGCGAAATCAGATGATTACACTTGCTTCCAGACACTATACCATCTCGTCTGTTCCTGTCCTTGATAAGAATAATTATGTAGTTAGTACCACTGTAATGGCTGTATATATGACATGTAGGTATCTATATTATTAAACTGTTAACCCTGTTTATTGCTCTTGGATCATGGTGCATAGTCCCACTTGCAGGTTGTAAAGGGGCAACAAAAGTATGACTGTCAATATTTCGTATAATTATTGACAGAATTTAAAAGATTTAAATGCTTTCATAATATACGCACTAGGCGGTATGTTCTTGCTTTAAGGGTATCAGATAGTAAGACAAATGCTGCACTTAGTCTCTTATGTGTCTCTTGCACGTGTCTCGAGGCAGCATACTTCATGTGGAACATATACCTAGACTTCAGTAATCCAATATTTGAGACTAAGTGTACTTAGTGACTTGCAACAAGCTTTATACGTAATTTCAAACTTTTCCGAAACTTTTTCTAATTGAAACCCTTCATAAAATAATGAAAGGAAACACGTTTATCGCTCGCTACATTTTCGTTCATGCAGTAAAACGTCAATATGAGGCATAACCTTTTAATTTATTGCTTCTTCATTACTATCTCTACTCATAACACATTTTGCAGGCCGTATCCACAAATACCACTGAATGTACCCGCAAGATTGTATCATTTTACGACGTATACTTTAGGAGGTACAACGTCATAAGCATCGATATACGTGGAAAACTAGTTTTTCTTAAAGCAGGATCAACCTACGCTTATCACACTCAGCATTTGTATGATAATAACATAAGCTCGAGCCTTATCTAAATTTTTTCTCGCTTGCATGCAAATCGTCAAATACTTCACGTAAATCCATTTGTAAGGTAATCAGACATTTAAAACTGTTTTATACCTTTGAGTTTGGTCCCCTACATAATCTGAGTGGGGATTGCTGGTGCATATGCGTCCAGTTGAAGTCATACATTATAATTTATTTCCACACTTGAATGACTCATTCGATAACTTCAGTTATTCGGACAATTTAAACAGTTTAAATGTCGCATATTAAGGTCTACGAGACAGCAATTTGGTGCTCTACTCAGGTAGTCAACTAGAGATGAAAAATCGAATCCATGTTTCTAACATTAATGTGTGAACGTCTTTGCTTTAGACAGCGACTTAGCACTTGTTAGAATCAATTATGTAGACTGTTGAACTTAAGTCAGGAAATGTTACCAACTAAATCTCCTTGTGGTGTAAACAGATGGAAACACACTTCAGGAAGTGAAAAAGTGAGATGAGGAATCTACACATTTCAGGAAATGTAAAAATGAGATGAAGCATCCCCTATGACTAATACTAGTGTACCTAAATAAATAGGGATAATAGTTTTCAATGTTACAATTTTGTTTTCTGAAGATGACCTGTTTAGATCTGATCCAGATGCAACTATAATAGGCTAGCTACGGAAGAGAAAGAGAACTATATGCAATTGTTTCTGCTTTCAGCAAAGAAAGACAATAAATAAATAATAATAAAGGTAACAGCTGCAATGCGAGATTCATGGTATTCACATACTGAACTGCGGTAGTCTGGATTTACACCACAAGTGATATATTGATGGATTATACAATGAAGCGACAAAAGTTGTGGAATATTTCCTAATATCGTGTCGCACCTCCTTTTGCCCGGCGGTAGTGCAGCAGTTCGATGTAGCATGGACTAAACAAGCCGTAGGAAACCCAGGCAGAACTACTGAGCCATGCTGCCTCAGTAGCTGTTTATAATTGGCAAAATGTTGCGGTGCACATTCTGTGCATGAACTCACCTCTCAATTATGTCCTATAAATATTTGATGGGGTTCATGTCGGGCGATATTGGTAGCCAAATCATTCGCTCGAACTGTCCACAGTCTCGAACGACTATGGCCCAATGACATAGAGCATTATCATCCATAAAAATTCCATCGTTGGTTGGGAACAAGAATTCCATGAATGGCTGCGAATGATTTACAAATACCCAAACATGAACTTTTCGAGTCAACGACCGGTTCAGTTTGACTTGAGGACTCTGTCCATTCCATCCATCCAGTCCACACCATTGTGGAGACACCATCAGCTTGTACGGTGCGTTGTTGACAATGTGAATCCATGGCTTCGTGGGGTCTGCTCTGCACTCGAACGCTACCATTAGCTCTTAGCAAGTGAAATTGGGACATATCTGAAAAGGCCACTGTTTTCTTGTCACCTAGGCTGCAACCCATACGGTCACGAGCCCAGGAGAGGTGCTGCAGGCGATGTCGTGCTGTTAGCAAAGGCACTCGTGTCGGTCGTCTGCTGTCATAGCCCACTAACGCCAAATTTCGCTGCACTGTCCTAACGGATACATTCGTCGAACGTCCCAAATTGACTTCTGCGGTTATTTCACGCAGTGTTGCTTGTGTGTTAGCACTGACCCTGCCGGTCTCGGTCGTTACTTCATTGATTTGTCCGTTTAAATGGTTCAAATGGCTCTGAGCAATATAGGACTTAACATCTGAGGTCATCAGTGCCCTAGAACTTAGAACTATTTAAACATAACTAGCCTAAGGACATAACACACATCCATGCCCGAGGCAGAATTCGAACCTGCTATCGTAGCGGTCGCGCGGTTCCACACTGAAGCGCCTAGAAGCACTCGGCCACGCCGGCCGGCGTGTTGTCCATGGTGAGAGGTAATGCTTGAAATTTGGTATTTCCGGTACACTTTTGACACTGTCTCAGTATACTGAATTCGCTAACGATTTCCGAAATGAAATATCCCGTGCATCTAGCTCCAGCAACCATTCTGCGTTCAAAGTCTCTTAATACCCGTCGGAAACCATTTTACGTGAATCAGCTGAGTACAAATGACAGCTCTGTCAACGCACTGCCTTTCATACCTTGTGTACGCGATACCAAATCCTTCTGTATATGTACACATCGCTGTCCCACGACTTTTGTCACCTCAGTGTATAAATCAGAGAAGGAAATAGTTGCTAAATATTTCACATCTGATACAATTAAGGCTGAAATACTAACGTAACACTGGTATCTTCTTCAGGAGTCCCGTGATGCAAATACGTTGCATTCCATTCGGATTTATATTAGCTGAATGTTTTCTCAAAATCATTTAGTAAAACCAGTGAAACACGAATTGCTGGAAGGAGATTCTTTCACACACTGTAATCTTTGGTTGGAATGTGACTCAGATATAATCTCCGATAATTCCAAGCTTTTACGTTTTCATCAGAGCGACTGTCTTGGAACCGGAATCCCTTAGTTGACAGAGGTAATGACCTCTTAACGCGTGTCGCTTACACTCCGATTCAAGTTGCATAACGGTTTCCATAAAAGTAAGGCCACGTAACATTATTTTTCAAACGGTTTTGCAGTGTACACCATGTTTCAGTCTGTCTTGCAACATCTTCCTCGGGAGTCTTCTGGTTCCACGTCCGGCTGAACACTGTCGATAACTACTCGCAAAGACTTAGGAAGGGATGTTTTCTATACTTGTGTTTCTTTATAAATATCTCCGTACTACGATTGGTGGCTCATCGTCACTGAACGAATAATAGCGAGATTAAATGTTGTAATTCCCAAGTCCTCGAAAAATAAGCGAAAAATACACCTATTCAAAAAAACTTCCTTCCAAAGAGACGATCTCCATTCATTCAAAATTAATAATATAATTACAGACCAAATGTGAGTTATATTCAAAGAAATAGTATGGGCAGCAATTGAGAGATTTATACCAAATAAATAAAGAAGCGACGGATCTCCTTGTAACACAAAACGGGTTAGAACACTGTTTCATAAACAACGAAACAAACATGCCAAATTTAAACACACGCAAAATCCCCAAGACTGGTGATCCTTTACATAAGCTTGAAATTTAGCACGGACTTCAATGCGAGATGCCTAGAACAGTTTCCACAACGAGACTTTGTCTCGAAACCTGGCATAAAATCCAAAGAGATTCTGGTCGTATGTGAAGTATGTTAGCGGCAAGAAACAATCAATGCCTTCTCTGCACGATAGGAATGGAGATACTATCGAAGACAGTGCTGCCAAAGCAGAGTTACTAAACACAGCCTTCCGAAATGCCTTCACAAAAGAGGACGAAGTAAATATTCCAGTATTCGAATCTAGAACAGCTGCCAACATGAGTAACGTCGAAGTAAATATCCTCGGAGCAGTGAACCAACTTATATAATTTAAGAAAAACCACTTTGCTGGTCCAGACTGTATACCAATTAGGTTCCTTTCGGAGTATGCCGATGCACTACCTCCATACTTAACAATCATATACAACCGTTCGCACGACGAAAGATCCATATCCAAAGACTGGAAAGTTGCACAGGTCACAACAACATTCAAGAAAGGTAGTAGGAGTAATCCACTAAATTGCAGGGCCATATTGTTAACGTCGATATGCAGCAGGATTTTAGAACATATATTGTTTTCGAATATTATGAATTACCTCGAGGAAAACTCTATTGACATACACTCAACATGGGTTTAGAAAACATCGTTCCTGTGAAACACAACTATCTCTTTATTCCCATGAAGCGTTGACTGCAATTGACAAGGGATTTCAGATCGATTCCGTATTTCTGGATTTCTGGAAGGCTCTTGACACGGTACCACACAAGCGGCTCGTACTGAAATTGCCTGCTTCTACATCTACATTTATACTCCGCAAGCCACCCAAACGTGTGTTATGGAATATAGCCTCAGTTATGTGACTGGATTTGTGAATTCCTGTCAGAGATGTCACAGTTCGTAGTAATTGACGGAAAGTCATCGAGACGGAAAGTCATCGAGTAAAACAGAAGTAATTTCTGGCATTCCCCAAAGTAGTGTTATAGGCCCTTTGCTGTTCCTTATCTATATAAACGATTTTGGAGACAATCTGAGCAGCCGTCTTCGGTTGTTTGCCGATGACGCTGTCGTTTATCGACTAATTAAGTCATCAGAAGATCGAAACAAACTGCAAAACGATTTAGAAAAGATATCTGAATGGTGCGAAAAGTGGCAGTTGACCCTAAATAACGAAAAGTGTGAGGTCATCCACATGAGTGCTAAAGGAACTCGTTAAACTTCAGTTACACGATAAATCAGTCTAATCTAAAGGTCGTAAACTAAATACCTAGGTATTACAATTACGAATAACTTAAACTGGAAGGAACTCACTGCTTCGCAGTGTGGGATCCTTACCGGATAGGACTGACGGAGTACATAGATGAAGTTCAAAGAAAGGCAGCACGTTTTGTATAATCGCGAAATATGGGAGAGAGTGTCACAGAAATGATACAGGATTTGGGCTGGAAATCATTAATAGAAAGGCGTTTTTCATTACGACGGAATCTTCTCACGAAATTCCAATCACCAACTTGCTCCTCAGAATGCGAAAATATGTCGACACCGACCTACATAGGGAGGAACGATCACCACGATAAAATAAGGGAAATCTGAGCTCGTACGGAAAGATATAGGTGTTCATTCTATCCGCGCGCTATACGAGATTGGGGTAGTGGAGAATTGTAAAGGTGGTTCGATGATCCATCTACCAGGAACTTGAATGTGATGTAGAACATGCAGATGTAGAACAGCTCGTAGTGAAAGAGAGGGGGAATGTCTGATGTTGCTCCCAGGTGGTTAAGCGTGGCAAGAGCTGCAACCGTTTGTTTAGCATTATCTTGAGCACAGTTGCTCCAAATTATGCCTATTGATTTTTAGCAATGTACTTTTACGATTTAGCAATTGTTCACTCTGATGAAGACAGCACTAGTAAGTGTAGAAACCTACGTCTATGTACCTTTCGTTTATGTGCAACCGGTTGACTGTTTAATATTATACTGAAAGTAATATATGGTTTCTGAATAACAGCCATGTTCAAAACTGTTACCGAATTATTATGATTTTCGCCTCACCGTGGAAGTTTTCTGATAGATTTTTTTGCATTCCTCGAGGAAAAATCCTGGCTTGTTACTTCCTTGGTGGTGGAAAGTCACGAAGTTGGAAGGCTATACCCGTTATCATGTAGAATAAAAATTAATTCTGTGTTACCTCTAAAGTTTCTAAGACTTTCGACCAGTCAAATCCTTATACTAGTTCTCACACATCATAAAAAGCTACTAATATGTCTTTCTCTAGATATTTTTTTAAACTGCGGGAAACCGCAGCCGAACGTCCACATTTTAATAAGAAGGCAAAAAGACCTATCCGACTGTAAAAAACCACGGCCGGTTTCACGCCCATTGAGGCGTATCCTCATGTGATATAAACAGGGATTAGAAAGGTCGTATATCTCCTAAACTCAAACACCCAAACAGAACTGAGACGTAGGAGTATTTTAGGAAATTTTGATTACGAAACTATATAGCCCATTTTTCTTATTTCCGACAACGTATTTTGCTATATGTAAAAACATTTAATGTCTTTGAATTTCAGATTGAGTAGAATAAAGTCCCTTATAAATATTAATTGTCTGCATAATAGGTGATTTACCGTATTAGTTCTTCATCCACACATCATCTATGTTTTAGATCATTTGCTGATTTAAATTGTAATTTTTTTCGTGTATAGTTACTCCCTTTCTTCCACGCTTCGCCTGTCGGGCACTAGCCAAAATTTCTCTAGCACCATGTTGCTGGCTTTTCGGATACCACGTCCTATGTATTTTTTCTCATGGCTGGTTGCAAAGGACTCCAGTTGGTCAGTGTTGTTATTACAGTTCCCGCATCGTCTTCAGCTGCTAAGATAGTATGTTTTTATTAATGCTTATATACATTTTCGCTCGAGTGCTTATTTTGTTCTCTCCGCACGTTTTATTTTGTTTTAGGGGAACCCCGTATTTCATTTTTTTGACAAACGCGTCTAACGTGTTTTCATTTATCGGTGACTTGGAGAACGGGGAGAGGCTTCAATACAGCTTAAAATGTTGCTGTAGGCACAATTTATGTAAGTACCTAACACACACGACTTTTCTGCTCCATATAGCAATATTTACTGAGGTAAATAAATATTGTAAAATACTTCCTTTCTAGTCATTGTTTAAATCAGCTAAGGGCGCGCCTAAGATCGCTGGATGTTGGTCAAGGATTTAAGAAAAATCTTTCTACAGCCAGAACGGTGCTTTTGTCCTCTTCTTGTGTACTGTAAACCAGGACTGAAGAGGAATTTGACGTGTCCTAGCTTACCACAGTATTATCAGTAGCTATAAAACAAAACAAAATTGAGTATGCAATGGTATATTTGTTTTCAGGTCACAGATACATTCTCTATGGTTGTTCTAACAGCCTTTTCTTTTACTGCCGGTTGATAACTTTTGGAACGTACGACAGTTGTCAACAGGTGATCTGCTCTAGGCTTTTCACAAGTTTTCGTAAAATTTGCAACATTTTCTGCGTCAGAAAGCCATATTCTGCAGTACGTGAACGTAATGTGCTAATCGTTGCAAAAGAAAAGGCACGGAAATAACAGAAGTGTCCGCGAATGCCACACGTGACACACTGCCCTGCATTGCAGCTGTTGCCACGGCAGCAGCAGAGCAAAGCGGGACACGGCTGTCTCCGTTACGACACCGCCGGCTCTTTTCTCAACGAGTGTCCTCAGGGACCGAGGCATCTCATCCTTGTTGGGTGCGGAGTAGAAAGAAAAGCAAGCAACAATACTGACAGCTGCTGAATCGATTCTCGGCACCAAGTTCTGGCTGCCAAGTGGGTTGTTTGCTCGCGCCGTTCTCCATCACACTGTTTTCTAGCTCGTCCTCTCACCATGCACTCTCCGTGCTTTGAACCTTCTCTCAACGTCCAGCATATGCTGCCTGATAGTATATACATCGAACAATCGCAATATTTCAGTCACTCAGATATCGCTGTCTAGGTTACAGCCTACTCCGAACTAAGCTAATAAATGCTAAGGACATATATTTGGATAAGTCGTTTAACGTGACGGCTTTCGTTTTGGTTGAGAAAAAGGAAACCAAGACAGCCACTTAAGTAATGCCTGATGTGCGCTTTCTATACAAGAACCTGACTTCTCATTGAAATTTTTCACAGATGTGTGGTCCATGACAGACCACTTACTACGCTCTATGACTGATTAGTTACTTTCACACAGTGGAGTGTCTAGATGGTCATGCTATCCTCATCAGGTGTCTAATGGCGTGACCACCGAAACGTGTAGTGGTACTAAAAACAAAAATAAAAGTTGAGTACTGTGCAAATAAATTGTTCGAAACTTTTTATTACCTACTCGTCTTGATTTTAATCACTGATACGGCCCCACACGAGATATCATGACAAATTAAAACAGTGTGCATGATCTGGAAGAAAATTCAAATATTTTCACTTTGCAGATCACATGCACTACGTTTAGGCCTGTAGGACGATGACGAAACTTTAATCAGTGACTTCATTTGTATGTATATTTTACGTTTAATACCGAGGATTTCATTGTAAGAGCAAATAAAGTAAATCCGACAGTAATAGGTACGGTTGAAGCTGGAATGAATTGGCTAGACTAAGTACGGTCTTGTTATACCATTTTTTTTTATTTTTTGGGTTTTAATTTAGTTAAATTTCGTTAATGTATTAAGTGGTCTGCTGTAATTTTACTGATTATGTCGCACGGCCTTAGTAATACCCAGGGGAAAGATATCTAAAGCAGTATTGTGTCAATGTGTAGCTACTATTCCTGAGAATGACTCACGGTACGAACAAAAGAACTCTGAAGCACTGAATCCTAAGAAAATATATCCAAGCATTACTACAGTTATCCACTAAAACTAACAGTGCGACAAACGAAATAACAAGAATTATTGACAAGAAAAGCCGTTTCCTGAAGGTTTCTTGTAAGAGTAACTGTCTCTAAATATTTAATGTAAAATCGTCTGTTTTACACTTGGGCTCACAGCATCATTACAAATATTGAAAGAAGCCGTTGCTGTGAGTAAGGCTGATTATTTGAAACAAATACTTTACTTCATTAGTGGTATCCCAAAGTCTTCCCCTTTAGTTTTATCACGTAATTTAGTAGTAAAAGCACTGACGAAGATATTGGCAGTATCAAACAATCAAGACGTAAAAAAATAATTAAAAACTAAACATACATAAATGTTATGTCATAGGCCTCCAGTCGTCGGTTTGTCATGACCGATTGTGCAGTGTGAAAAAAAAAGTGTTTACTGACATCTCTAACAAGAATGTAAGAAAAACTTGTAATTGTCAGTAAGGTTCGCTCACGTAATTTAAATTTAAAGCGTTTCAACAAGACAGCGGCTAGGTGCTCCCTTAGCTTCTCAGCGTCTTACCCATATTACGCTGGTGACATGAGTATAACTCACTGGACCGTAAGCTTTCATCCTTCATGTGCCACAGATTTGTATATTTGCTCAATACTTATATTGCGATATACTACAACTCCATTATATTAACAAAAACATATTAATCCAAGCATTTGTCAACAGATATCTGTAATATGTAGGAATGACCTTTTCGGTATGTAGTAGCGGGCATCAGCCTTAACTTGCAATAGAAACTTCTAAGGATGTACGTTTAGCAGACAGCGTTGCATGGAAGTGAATCGTGTACTCTGGGAAAACCATAGAGAAAATGAATAAAAAACGAATCGTTTGAGATGTGTGACTCTTGAAGTACGTTGAAAATTAGGTGGATGGATAAGATAAGAAAATAGGAGCTTGCTTGTTATCAGAATCAACGGAAGAGATAAAGGTGTAAAAAACTGACAAGAAGGAACAGGTTGATAGAGCATATGTTAAGACATCAAACAATAGCTTCAGTCGTACTTGAAGGAGTTTTAAAGGGTAAAACCTGTAAGGGATGACAGGAACTGGAAAATATGCACAATTAATGGAGGATTTTGGATAAAAGAGCTACTCTAAAGAAATTAAAGGCTAGCACAGCAGGGGGATTCATGGCGTATCGTGTCAACCTAGATGATTTTTAAGAGTGTAAAAATATCACAATCATGAATTGTGAGGCATAAAGTTCACGTAACTAATCTACGAAAGTGTGACTGAATAGTCTTTATACCTCAGTTGTATTCATATTCTTAGAACGTGAGTGCTGATGTGCTGTTTGAGAAGAAAGTAGTTTCCAGGAAACGCCTTGTCGCATTAATTACCTAAAAGGATTTCACGATACTAAAAGGAAATGTAAGGGCGAAATGCACGCTCTGATTGACTTATGTAATCTGTCACACTGAACTATGTTGTGCCGATCTAGCATTGCAACGTATCTCCCACAGTTCAGTAGCTGAATTACTGAGGTACTGAATTTGTCCCTCTCGTCATTGCTTGCTACCATTCTCCACACAAGAATTTCCTGTAGGCTGCGTTGTCTCATGGTACATCGAACAGATCGAAGTAAATAACAACTTACCATTGATTACTCTTTCGTTGTAGGTTTTCTGTGTATATTAGGGACAACGCCCCCTCCTTATGAACCATGGACCTTGCCGTCGGGCTTACGTGCCTCAGCGATACACTAGCCATATCGTCGGTGCAACCACAACGGACGGGGTATCTGTTGACAGGCCATGCAGTGTATTGTTCCTGAGGAGGGGCAGCAGCCTTTGCGGTAATTCCAGGAACAATAGACTGGATGATTAAATGATCTTGGCACGTAACGTCAACCCAAACGACCTTGCTGTGCTGGTACTGCGAACAGCTGAAAGAAAGGGGAAACCACAGCTGTAATTTCTTCCTAGGGCATGCAGCTCTACTGTGTGGTTAGAAGATTAAGGTGCCCTGGGGTAAAATAGTCCCCCATACGCCTCTCCGGCGGAGGACTACTTAGGAGGAGGTCATAATCAGGAGAAGCAAAACTGACATTCTACTGATCGGAGAGTGGAACGTCAGCACACGTAATGGGGCAGGCAGGTTAAAAATTTTAAGAAGGCTAGTGGATTAGTTGAAGTTAGATATAGTGCGAATTATTCAGGTTCGGTGGCAAGAGGAACACGACTTCTGGTCAAGTAAATACCAGGTTATAAATACAATCAAATAGAAGTAATGCAGGAGTAGGTTTAATAAGGAATAAGAAAACAGAAATGCGGTAAGCTCTTATGAGTAGCATTGTTAACGCATTATTGTAGCGAAGATACACCCACCCCAGTAGTACAAGTTGATAAACCAACTATCTCCGCGGATGATAAAGAGATTGAAGAAATGTTTGATGAGATAAAACGAAATTATTCAAAAATTAGTATTGATGGAGAAATGGAATTTGACAACAGGAAAAGTTAGAGAAGGAAATTGTCAGGTGAATATGGACTGGGGGAAAGGAATGAAAGAGGAAGACGCCTGGTAGAGTTTTGCACAGAGCATAATTTAATGACCGCTAACACTTGATTCAAGAATCGTAAAAGAAGGTTGTTTACGTAGAAGAGACATAGACACACCTGACGGTTTCAGATTGATTATTTAATGGCAAGGCAGAGGTTCAGGAAACATATTTTAAATTGTAAGACATTTTCAGGAGCAGATATGGGATCTCACCATAATTTATTTGTAATGTAGATTGAAACTGAAAAAAAAATTGTGAAAAGGTAGAAAATTAAGGAGAAGGGACCTGGATAAGGTGAAAGAGCCAGAAGTTCCTGAGAGTTTCAGAGGGAGCATTAGGCAAGGGTTGAATTGAGCTGCGGAAGGGAATACAGTAGAAGATGAATGGGTAGCTTGAAGAGACGAAGTAGTGAAGGCAGCAGAGGATCAAATGGGTAAAAATGCAAGGCCAACTAGAGATCCTTCGATAACGGAAGCGATATTGAATTTAACTGATGAAAGGAGAAAATATAAAAGTGCAGCAAATAAAGCAGGCGAAAGGGACTACAAACGTAAATAAATCAAATTGACAGGATGCGCAAAATGAATAAGCAGGAACGGCTAGGGGACAAATGTAAGGATTTAGACACATATTTCACTAGGGGAAACATATACACCACCTACAGAAAAATTAAAGAGGCCTTTGCAAGAAAAGATAAGAGGTGTATGAATATCAAGAGCTCAGATGGAAACCAGCGCTAAGCAAAAAAGGAAAAGCTGAAAGGTGGAAGAACTACACTCCTGGAAATTGAAATAAGAACACCGTGAATTCATTGTCCCAGGAAGGGGAAACTTTATTGACACATTCCTGGGGTCAGATACATCACATGATCACACTGACAGAACCACAGGCACATAGACACAGGCAACAGAGCATGCACAATGTCGGCACTAGTACAGTGTATATCCTCCTTTCGCAGCAATGCAGGCTGCTATTCTACATCTACATCTACATCTATACTCCGCGAGCCACCTTACGGTGTGTGGCGGAGGGTACTTATTGTACCACTACCTGATCCCCCCTTCCCTGTTCCATTCACGAATTGTGCGTGGGAAGAACGACTGCTTGTAAGTCTCCGTATTTGCTCTAATTTCTCGGATCTTGTCGTTGTGATCATTACGCGAGATATATGTGGGCGGTAGTAATATGTTGCCCATCTCTTCCCGGAATGTGCTCTCTCGTAATTTCGATAATAAACCTCTGCGTATTGCGTAACGCCTTTCTTGAAGTGTCCGCCACTGGAGCTTGTTCAGCATCTCCGTAACGCTCTCGCGCTGACTAAATGTCCCCATGACGAATCGCGCTGCTTTTCGCTGGATCATGTCTATCTCTTCTATTAATCCACCCTGGTAAGGGTCCCATAATGATGAGCAATACTCAAGAATCGGACGAACAAGCGTTTTGTAAGCTACTTCTTTCGTCGATGAGTCACATTTTCTTAGAATTCTTCCTATGAATCTCAACCTGGCGCCTGCTTTTCCCACTATTTGTTTTATGTGATCATTCCACTTCAGATCGCTCCGGATAGTAACTCCTAAGTATTTTACGGTCGTTACCGCTTCCAATGATTTACCACCTATGGCATAATCGTACTGGAATGGATTTCTGCCCCTATGTATGCGCATTATATTACATTTATCTACGTTTAGGGAAAGCTGCCAGCTGTCGCACCATGCATTAATCCTCTGCAGGTCTTCCTGGAGTACGTACGAGTCTTCTGATGTTACTACTTTCTTGTAGACAACCGTGTCATCTGCAAATAGCCTCACGGAGCTACCGATGTTGTCAACTAAGTCATTTATGTATATTGTAAACAATAAAGGTCCTATCACGCTTCCTTGCGGTACTCCCGAAATTACCTCTACATCTGCAGATTTTGAACCGTTAAGAATGACATGTTGTGTTCTTTCTTCTAGGAAATCCTGAATCCAATCACAAACCTGGTCCGATATTCCGTAAGCTCGTATTTTTTTCACTAAACGTAAGTGCGGAACCGTATCAAATGCCTTCCTGAAGTCCAGGAATACGGCATCAATCTGCTCGCCAGTGTCTACGGCACTGTGAATTTCTTGGGCAAATAGGGCGAGCTGAGTTTCACATGATCTCTGTTTGCGGAATCCATGTTGGTTATGATGAAGGAGATTTGTATTATCTAAGAACGTCATAATACGAGAACACAAAACATGTTCCATTATTCTACAACAGATTGACGTAAGCGAAATAGGCCTATAATTATTCGCATCTGATTTATGACCCTTCTTGAAAATGGGAACGACCTGCGCTTTCTTCCAGTCGCTAGGTACTTCACGTTCTTCCAGCGATCTACGATAAATTGCTGATAGAAAGGGGGCAAGTTCTTTAGCATAATCACTGTAGAATCTTAAGGGTATCTCGTCTGGTCCGGATGCTTTTCCGCTACTAAGTGATAGCAGTAGTTTTTCAATTCCGATATCGTTTATTTCAATATTTTCCATTTTGGCGTCCGTGCGACGGCTGAAGTCAGGGACCGTGTTACGATTTTCCGCAGTGAAACAGTTTCGGAACACTGAATTCAGTATTTCTGCCTTTCTTCGGTCGTCCTCTGTTTCGGTGCCATCGTGGTCAACGAGTGACTGAATAGGGGATTTAGATCCGCTTACCGATTTTACATATGACCAAAACTTTTTAGGGTTCTTGTTTAGATTGTTTGCCAATGTTTTATGTTCGAATTCGTTGAATGCTTCTCTCATTGCTCTCTTTACGCTCTTTTTCGCTTCGTTCAGCTTTTCCTTATCAGCTATGATTCGACTACTCTTAAACCTATGATGAAGCTTTCTTTGTTTCCGTAGTACCTTTCGTACATGATTGTTATACCACGGTGGATCTTTCCCCTCGCTTTGGACCTTAGTCGGTACGAACTTATCTAAGGCGTACTGGACGATGTTTCTGAATTTTTTCCATTTTTGTTCCACATCCTCTTCCTCAGAAATGAACGTTTGATGGTGGTCACTCAGATATTCTGCGATTTGTGCCCTATCACTCTTGTTAAGCAAATATATTTTCCTTCCTTTCTTGGCATTTCTTATTACACTTGTAGTCATTGATGCAACCACTGACTTATGATCACTGATACCCTCTTCTACATTCACGGAGTCGAAAAGTTCTGGTCTATTTGTTGCTATGAGGTCTAAAACGTTAGCTTCACGAGTTGGTTCTCTAACTATCTGCTCGAAGTAATTCTCGGACAAGGCAGTCAGGATAATGTCACAAGAGTCTCTGTCCCTGGCTCCAGTTCTGATTGTGTGACTATCCCATTCTATACCTGGTAGATTGAAGTCTCCCCCTATTACAATAGTATGATCACGAAACTTCTTCACGACGTTCTGCAGGTTCTCTCTGAGGCGCTCAACTACTACGGTTGCTGATGCAGGTGGTCTATAGAAGCATCCGACTATCATATCTGACCCACCTTTGATACTTAGCTTAACCCAGATTATTTCACATTCGCATTCGCTAATAACTTCACTGGATATTATTGAATTCTTTACTGCTATAAATACTCCTCCACCATTGGCGTTTATCCTATCCTTGCGGTATATATTCCATTCTGTGTCTAGGATTTCGTTACTGTTCACTTCCGGTTTTAACCAACTTTCCGTTCCTAATACAATATGCGCACTATTTCCTTCAATAAGAGATACTAATCCAGGAACCTTGCCCTGGATACTCCTGCAGTTTACCAATATTACGTTAACTTTTCCTGTTTTTGGTCTCTGAGGACGGACGTTCTTTATCAACGATGATAATGTCCTCTCTGGTAAGCCATCAGGTATTTTATCGTTTCGCCAAAGGGGGGGTCCCTCTAACCTAAAAAACCCCCGTGTGCACGCCACACGTACTCTGCTACCCTAGTAGCTGCTTCCGGTGTGTAGTGCACGCCTGACCTGTCTAGGGGGGCCCTACAGTTCTCCACCCAATAACGGAGGTCGATGAATTTGCAACCATTATAGTCGCAGAGTCGTCTGAGCCTCTGGTTTAGACCCTCCACACGGCTCCAAACCAGAGGACCGCGATCGACTCTGGGCACTATGCTGCAGATATTAAGCTCAGCTTGCACTCCGCGTGCGATGCTGGTTGTCTTCACCAAATCAGCCAGCCGCCGGAAGGAACCAAGGATGGCCTCAGAACCCAAGCGGCAGGCGTCATTCGTTCCGACATGTGCTACTATCTGCAGCCGGTCACACCCAGTGCGTTCAATAGCTGCCGGAAGGGCCTCCTCCACATTACGGACGAGACCCCCCGGCAAGCACACCGAGTGCACACTGGCATTCTTCCCCGACCTACCCGCTATTTTCCTGAGGGGCTCCATAACCCGCCTAACGTTGGAGCTCCCTGTAACTAATAGGCCCGCCCTCTGTGACTGTCGGGACCTTGCCGGAGAATCGGCCACTGGCCCAACAGGCAAGGCATCCTGTGGTGGCTCGGAAACGATGTCATCACCACTAGGAAGCACCCCGTACCTGTTGGAAAGCGGTAAGGCAGCTGCCACGCGGCCAGATCCCACCTTCGCCTTTCGGCCAGGCACGCGCGAGCCCACCACTGTCCGCCATTCACCCTGGAGTGATGGCTGACCGGTAAGATGCTCACTGCCGGAAGACGCAGCGACATCAGGGGTTCCATGAGATTCCAAGGCCACCGAAGTAGGCATAGGTCTCACCACAGTTGCCCCAACGCCACTACGAGCCGACGCCTGCGCCTCGAGCTCGATGAGCCTAACAGACAAAGCCTCCACCTGCCCCCGAAGAGTGGCCAATTCTCCTTGCGTCCGCTCACAACAACCACAGTCCCTACACATGACTATGTTTACCCTACTCTATACGGTGACAAATTCCCAAGATAATCTTCTGATGAGCTACTCTGATAATCAAGAAACACTCACTGAAATACGAGACGCGAAAACTACGCTAGGTTTTCCCAGAAAAACTATTTAAAAGCTAAGCGCAGCAAATAAGTACAAAAACGCTTTATACAAACAGTACTCCCTGCTGCTGGTGCTCTCGCTCTGGCTGTCACAAGACAACTGCTGATTCAAGTGACTAGTGGCTAACGGCCGCGAAACAAACAAAAGACGGTTTTAGGGCGCTTTCTGTTCTAAACGATCAAGAAAACACTAAGAAATCTAACACGAAAAATACGTAAAGTTTTATCAAGAACTGTTAGTTACTATGCAGAGCAGATAAACACAAATAGAATCCCTTCCTTAGTGGAAGGTCGTAAACAAAATGCAAAATAAACGCTTTATACAAACAGTACTCGCTGCTGCTGGTGCTCTCGCTCTGGCTGTCACAAGACAACTCTCCCATGGAGACGATCGTAGAGATGCTGGATGTAGTCCTGTGGAACGGCTTGCCATGCCATTTCCACCTGGCGCCTCAGTTGGACCAGCGTTCGTGCTGGACGTGCAGACCGCGTGAGACGACGCTTCATCCAGTCCCAAACATACTCAATGGGGGACAGATCCGGAGATCTTGCTGGCCAGGGTAGTTGACTTACACCTTCTAGAGCACGTTGGGTGGCACGGGATACATGCGGACGTGCATTGTCCTGTTGGAGCAGCAAGTTCCCTTGCCGGTCTCAGAATGGTAGAACGATGGGTTCGATGACGGTTTGGATGTACCGTGCACTATTCAGTGTCCCCTCGACGATCACCAGTGGTGTACGGCCAGTGTAGGAGATCGCTCCCCACACCATCATGCCGGGTGTTGGCCCTGTGTGCCTCGGTCGTATGCAGTCCTGATTGTGGCGCTCACCTGCACGGCGCCAAACACGCATACGACCATCATTGGCACCAAGGCAGAAGCGACTCTCATCGCTGAAGACGACACGTCTCCATTCGTCCCTCCATTCACGCCTGTCGCGACACCACTGGAGGCGGGCTGCACGATGTTGGGGCGTGAGCGGAAGACGGCCTAACGGTGGGCGGTACCGTAGCCCAGCTTCATGGAGACGGTTGCGAATGGTCCTCGCCGATACCCCAGGAGCAACAGTGTCCCTAATTTGCTGGGAAGTGGCGGTGCGGTCCCCTACGGCACTGCGTAGGATCCTACGGTCTTGGCGTGCATCCGTGCGTCGCTGCGGTCCGGTCCCAGGTCGACGGGCACGTGCACCTTCCGCCGACCACTGGCGACAACATCGATGTACTGTGGAGACCTCACGCCCCACGTGTTGAGCAATTCGGCGGTACGTCCACCCGGCCTCCCGCATGCCCACTATACGCCCTCGCTCAAAGTCCGTCAACTGCACATACGGTTCACGTCCACGCTGTCGCGGCATGCTACCAGTGTTAAAGACTGCGATGGAGCTCCGTATGCCACGGCAAACTGGCTGACACTGACGGCGGCGGTGCACAAATGCTGCGCAGCCAGCGCCATTCGACTGCCAACACCGCGGTTCCTGGTGTGTCCGCTGTGCCGTGCGTGTGATAATTGCTTGTACAGCCCTATCGCAGTGTCCGGAGCAAGTATGGTGGGTCTGACACACCGGTGTCAATGTGTTCTTTTTTCCATTTCCAGGAGTGTATATAGAAGATCTACATAAAGAAGATGTACTTCAAGGCAATATTATGGAAAGAGAAATGGACGTAGGTGAAGATGGGGTGAAGATAAGATGGAAAACAGGATACTGCAAGAAGAATCTGACAAATCTCTGAACGATCTAAGTCGAAGAAAGGCCCCGGGAGTAGACGACATTCCGTCAGAACTACTGATAGCACTGGGAGAGCCAGCCATGACAAAACACTTCCATCTGGTGTCCATGATAAATGAGACAGGCGGAACAGCATCAGATTTGAAGAAGAATGTAATAATTCCAATTCCAAAGAAAGCAATTGCTGGTAGGTGTACAAAATATGGAACTACCAGTTTAATAGGTCATGGTCGCAAAATACTCACACGAATTCTTTACAGAAGAACGGAAAAACTCGTAGATGGCAACCTCGGGGAAGGTCACCTTGGTTTCCGGAGAATGTGGAACACACTGGACAATACTGACCCTATGTAGCTTGTAAGATGTGAAGAAACTCAAACTCATGTCTATAGCATTTCTAGACGTAGAGACTGCTTTTGACAAATTCTGATTGTAACAGGGGTAAAATAGATGGAGCGAAAGGCTATTTACAATTCGTACAGAATACAGACAGCAGTTACAACAATGAAGGGGCGTGTAAGGGAAGCAACGGTTGAGAATGGAGGGAGACAGGTTTGTGGGCTACCCCCGATGTTATTAAATCTGTGCACTGAACAATCAGTAATGGACACCAAAGAAAATTTGGAGTAGAAATCACAGTTGAGGGAAAAGGAACAGAAACTTTGAGGCTAGTCGATGGCGTAATTCTGTCAGAGATAGCGAATGACTTGCAAGAGCGGTTGAACGGAATGGACATTGTTTTGAAAAGAGGATGTAAGATGAACATCAACAAAGCAAAAGAGTGATAAAGGAATGCAGTCGAATTAAATCATGTGATGCTCGGAGAATTAGATTAGGAGACAATTAATACATGGGTTTGGCTACTGGATCAGCAAAATAACTGATGATGGCCAAAGTAGAGAGGCTATAAAGTGTACGCTGGTAATGGCAAGTAAAGCATTTCTGAAGAACAGAAATTTATTAACACGGAATATAGATTTAAGTGCTAGTAATACTTTTCTGAAAACATTTATCTGGAGGACAGCTATCTATCGAAGCTTAGACAAGACGAGAATAGAAGATTTGGAAATGTGGTACTAAAGAAGAGTAGTGAAGATAGATGGGTAGATCACGTAACTAATGGGGAAGTATTGATTATGATTGGAGAAACAAGTAATTGATAGGACACATTCTGAGAAGTCTATGGATTACCACTTTAGCATTAGACGGAAGTTCTGGGGGTAACAACGGTAGAGGGAGAACAAGAGGTGAATACAGAAAGTAGATTCTGAAGGATGTAAGTTGCAAGAGTTATTCGGAGATGAAGAGGATTGCACAGGATATTGTTGGATGGAGAGCTGTATCAACCAGCCTCCAGAGTGAAGGCCACCTGGACAACTTCAGGGACAGATTTATACAGCTGATCTTCAGAAAACGCTTTTAGAATGTTATTGTTTATAAAATTTATTCCATTCCATTCTGGCCAGCTGTCACAACAACCATGTTGAATTATTGCTATTGCAGAAGAATATGACACATTTCGACATAGACTGTCTTCAAAACAAGGAAACACTGCACTAAGAACAAACAGAGGTATGTGCATGGTCGTGTCTCATCTGATTATGCGAATTAATAAACTGAAATATCTATTAAAACTTAACGCAAAATTTGATGGATATAAAACTCATCCGTCATAGCGTCGCACACATCTAAAAGTGGTCCTAATGGAAAGAACAAGCTATAATTAGAGACCCTGTGGATAAAAGAAGCCGAGAAAGTAAAAAACAAGTTCCAGGACACCATATATTACCTTAAGCACACCAGCGGACTCCACCGTAGCAACAAGCTCAGGAAAGTATGGACGCGGAATCATCTATGTACGGCACAATACTTCGTTGAGCACTCACGGAAATATCCCTACAAAGTACTAGAAAGCACACGTAGCGCTATTGTGGCAAAATGTAATAAGACAATGCGGAAAACTAGCAACAGGTGCGCATATGAATATGAACTTTGTGTTTTGCCTTACGGCACGTCTTGTCATGGGGAAAGCCTCGTCAGAGAGGTCCACCGCATGAGCGTCTAGGAAAGTGATTCCAGCGGTGATTTCCCGTTGCCTTCCACTGATGATGATGAAATGATAATGAGGACAACACAACACCCAGTCCCTCAGCGGAGAAAATTTCCGACCCAGCCGGGAATCGAAACGGGCCTCTTGGCGTGACAGACTGCCACGCTGACCATTCAGCTATCGGGGCAAACTCATAAATACAAAAGTATGTAAAACCAAAAGATTATAATGCATGTTCGTAAAGCAGAAGAAGTATATGCAATAGAAGTATAAAAATTGTGTAGAATCTAATACATATGAAGATGCGCGGGTACTAGTGAAACGAAAAGATAAGGTGATGGTGGCATGATACATGGCGGATGAAGTATGTTATAAAGTCCCAGTAAAGCCCGGTACACTGGGTAAAATCTCAAGTACGCGTACAGCGACTGAATTCAATAACAAACAAATACAAAGAGCAAGGCATCAGAATCATGAATCATAATAAACATAGGACTTCAAAAACAAAGACCTGTCTTTAGATATTACAAGTAAATATAAAAAATATTACAAATAAATATAAAAATATGAAATCCAAAAAGTAATAATGTCACAATACGATAAAAGAAACCCTCTAAAACACGTTAACAGTCCTCTTTCTGAATTCCCTCGTACCAATAGGGCAATGTTAGAATACTCCTATCGTGTGAAACAGTCTGGAACAGAAAAAGTATCATTGCACCAACATTACAAAAGCCGGTAACATTGTTTTCTTCCATTTGTTGGTGAAGCCATGCGAGATACGCTCCTGTCCCTCCCTGTGTTGTTTCCAATGTACTGTTTTCTTGCTCTACAGACAATCTGATGATGCCGTGCAAGTGTGAAATGCGTTATTGAAGTTAGATAAATTTGCTACCTGCGCTGTTCTCTTAGGCGCACTGTTGCTAGTACACGTCGCACTGTACGTAGGGGGCGACCTCTGTGGGGGTAAGTGAAATTGGTTTTGGTAGATCAGGAACTAGTGCAGTTCACTTCCAGGCCGCTGCGGCAGTGGTGTGGGGGCAGGTGTCGCGCGGTGATCCTTCATGGGAACAGTACTTCTTGTGTAAGTCTCTTACTCTCTGACAATTACAGTAGTGGAGATGGTACTGGAAAGGTTGTCAATGGCCTCCGTGAAGTGAACGATCACGGTTAGTGTAGCATGCCGGAGCAAGAAGTTGTCTGCCAAAAGGGTGGAGCCCTGCGTGTTACACAGGGCGATGATGGCGGCTAGCTGGTGCTCCAGTCAGCGCTATAGCTGAGACACTGTCCTGGAGAAACAGCTGTGATCAGCGCCGGACAAAACAAAGCGGCCAATAATTCTTGCCTGCTTCTGCAGCTCTGCATAAAGCCCAACGGAGCAGGCAGGATCGAACTACGGTCTCCGGCATGGGTGATGACCATGGCGTGTGCCTGTCCTCGGTTATGAAGATTGACAGTGTTTGCCCGCACAAGGCAACGAAGGCTGGGCAACTTGGTGGCCCAGGATCGAATCTCGGTTGGCCAGGAAGGCGCTGAGCCTCAGCCGAAAGTCACCCCATGGTTTCCCCACCAGTCTAAAGGCACTAAGGTGGCAGCACTCAGATCTCCATGGCAGAGTCTGCCGATGACAGCTGGTTGGTTCATCTTGGTGTGCCAGCTGGCGTGAACGTTCTCTCCGCTAGCAGTTGGTGATGACTGAAAACGAATGCTTGAATTTGACTGTATTAATGCTAGCCATGTCCACTGTTGTTTCTGCAACAACAGTGATTTTGCCCTCTAAGCTAACTCGCGAGTACCGACTTAGAGCAACCGTGACATCATTGCTCCAGTTCTTCCTTCATATCAACACTTACACAACCAGTAAAAATGGAAATGGAAATGTCGTGTGGCTAGGGCCTCCCGTCGGGTAGACCGTTCGCCTGGTGCAGGTCTTTCGATTTGACGCCACTTCGGCGACCTGCGCGTCGATGGGGATGAAATGATGATGATTAGGACAACACAACACCCAGTCCCTGAGCGGAGAAAATTTCCGACCCAGCCGGGAATCGAACCCGGGCCCTTAGGATTGACAGTCTGTCACGCTGACCACTCAGCTACCGGGGCGGACACCAGTAACTCTGTGAAAGTGTCACTACTTTTCATTTCAGAGACCCTGTGCGGCAACTTCTGCAATGTCAACTGCTGAATACTGGTTGTTGTCAGCTGAATTTTAGTTCTCCGTAGCCTGGTTATGGATGTGGCATGCGATGCCCTCTTTGTGAGAGCGTTTTACTACGTCAGAGCCATCTGCTTCACCAGGAGGAACTGTGCTGCGACACTGCGACCTCCGTGAGATAATCGGGTCCACCGGATCTTCAAAAAATGTCTTCAAATGTGTGTGAAATCTTATGGGACTTAACTGCTAAGGTCATCAGTCCCTAAGCTTACACACTACTTAACCTAAATTATCCTAAGGACAAAGACACACTCCCATGCCCGAGGGAGGACTCGAACCTCCACCAGGACCAGCTGTCACCAGATCTTCGACCTCTTTTTTGAGTCATCACTCTTCCGACTGGTATGATGCGGACCTCCTCTAATTCCTCTCCTGTGGCAACCTCTTCGTCTCAGGGTAGCACTTACTACCTACGTCTTCAATTATTAGCTGGATATATTAAAATCTCTGTCTTTCTCTACGGGTTTTGCCTTCTACAGCTCCCTCTGTTATCATGGATGTTACTTCCAGATGTCTTAACAGATGGCCGATCATCCTGATCTTTCTCCTTGTCAGAGTTTTCCACATATCCCTTTACGCTCCGATTCTGCTCAGAATCTCGTCATTCCTTACTTTATCAGTCCACCTAATTTTCAACATTCGTCTGTAGCACCACAACTCAAATGCTTCAATTCTCTTCTGTCCCAGTTTTCTCCGAGTTTATATTTCACTGCCACATAATGCTGTGTTCGAAACACATATTCTCAGAAATTTCTTCCTCAAATTAAGGCAGATGCTTGATACTAGTAGACTTCTCTTGGCCAGGAATGCTCTCTTCGCCTGTGCTAGTCTGCTTTTAATGTTCTCCTTGCTTTGTCGGTCGTGGTTATTTTTCTGCCTAGGTAGTAGCACTCTTTAACTTCGACTACTTCGTGACCATCAACACTGATGTCAAGGTTCTCACTGTTCTCACTTCTGCTACTTCTCATTACTTTCGTCTTTCTTTGATTTACTCTCAATCCACATTCTGTACTCACTAGACTGTTCATTCAATTGTGCAGATCATGTCATTCTTCTTCATTTTCACTCTCGATAGGAATGTCATCAGTAAATCGTATGATTGACACACTTTCACCTTGACTTTTAATCGCATTCCTGAACTTTTCTTTTATTTGCATCATTGCTTCTTCGATGAACAGATTCAACAATAGGGGCGAAAGTCTACATCCCAGTCTTACACTTTTTTTAGTCCGAGCATTTCGTTCTTATTCGTCCACTCTTATTATTCCCCCTTAGTTCTTGTACATATTGTACAGTACATGTCTCTCCCTTTAACTTACCCCTATTTTTCTCAGAATTTCGAATATATTGTACCATTCTATATTGTCGAACTCTTTTTTCCAGGTCGACAGATCCTATGAACGTGTCTTGTATCTACTTTAGCCTTGATTCCACTATGAACCGCAACATCAGAATTGCCTCTCTGATGCCTTTATCTTTCCTAAAGCCAAACTGATTCTCAACTAATACATCCTCAGTTTTCTTTTCCATTCGTCTATGTATTGTTCCTGTCAGCAACCTGGATGCATGAGCTGTTACGCTGATTGTGCGACAATTCTCGTACTTATCAGCTACTGCAGTCCTCGGAACTGTGTGGATGATGTTTTTTCGAAATTCAGATGGTATGTCGCCAGACTCATACAGTCTACACACCAACGTGAATAGTCGTTTTGTTGCCAATTCCCACAATGATGTTCGAAATTCTGATGGAATATTATCGGTCCATTCTGCGTTATTGAATCTTAAACTCTCCAAAGCTGTCTTAAATTGTGATTGTAATACTGGACCGCCTGTCTCTTCTATATCAACTCCTGTTTCGTCTTCTATCACATCAGACAAATATTCCCCCTCATAGAGGCCTTCAATATACGCTTTCCACCTATACGCTCCCTGTTCCGCATTTACACTCTTAATGTTTCCGTCCCTGCTTTTATTTCACCGAAGGTTAGTTTTACTCTGGCATATGCTGAGTCACTCCTTCCGACAATTATTTCCTTTTCGATGTCTTCATATTTTTCATGCAGTCATTTCGTCTTGGTATCCCTACATTTCCTACATATTTCGTTCTTTACCGACTTGTATTACTGTATTGCTGAATTTCCACGAACGTTTTTATACTTCCTTCTTTTATCGATCATCTGAAGTATTTGTTCTGTTACCTATGGTTTCTTCGTAGTTTCCCTCTTTCTACCTATATTCTCCTTTCCAACATCTGTCATCTGTGACTACCTTTTTTTTTTTTTTTTAGAAATGTCCATTCCTCTTTAACTGTATCGCCTACTGAGCTATTCCTTAATACTGTAACTATATCCTTGTAGAACTTCATGCGTATCTCTTCATTCCTTAGTACTTGCGCATCTCATTTCATTCGCGCATTTATTCTTGCCGAGTGATCTCTTAAACTTCAGCCAACTGTTCATCACTACTACATTGTGATCTGAGTCTCTATCTGCTCCTGGGTACGCCTTAAAATTCAGTGTCTGATTTTGGAATCTCCATCCCACCCTGATTTAACCTAACTGAAATCTTCTCGTATCATCGGGCCTGTTCCAAGTATACCTCCTCCTACTAAGATTTTTTGGAGACATTATTCGCTGTTACTAGCTAAAATTTATTACAGAGCTCCATTAGTAATTCCCTTATCTCATTCCTTGTCCCAAGCCCATATTCTCCTACTCCTTCCCTACAACTCCATTCCTGTTCCCCATGCCCATTAGATTTTCGTCTCCCTTTATGTACTGCATTATCCGTTCAATATCATCATACAGTTTCCTTGTCCCTTCATATTCATCTTGCGTCGGCATATATACGTATTTTCGGTACTGGTTTGCTATGGATTCTGATACGACTAACTCTATCACTGAACTGTTCACAGTAACACATCCTCTGTCCTACCTTCCTATTGATAAAGAATCCTATTCCCGTTATATCATTTTCCGCTGCTATTGATATTACTCTATACTCATCTGACCAGAAATCCTTGTCTTCTTTCCATTTCACTTCATTAACCCCTACTATATCTAGATTGAGCCTTTGCCCTTCCCTTTTCAGATTTTATAGCTTCTCTACCACGTTGAAGCTTCTTAAATTCCACACTCCGACTGGATGGAAGTTGTCTTTTCTTTGGCTGTTGAATCTTTTTCTCATGGTCCTCTCCCCTTTGGCAGTCCCCTAGCAAAGTCCGAATGGGGGACTATTCCGAAATATTTAGCGAATGGAGAGATCATCAGGACACTTTTTTATGTTACAGTCCACATGCCTGTGTATAAACATTATTTGTCTTTAATGCAGTGGTTTCCATCGTCTTCTGCATCCTTACGCCTTCGATCATTGATGATTCTTCCGCCTTTACAGGCAGTTTCCCACCCCTAGGCCAAGAGAGTGCTCCAAACCTCTGTTCTCTTCACCACCCTCTTTGAAACCTCCGTTGGCAGAATGAGGGTGACTTCTTATAACGAAAGTTTCGACCGCCAGTACTGATTTTTTACCAAAATGTGAATGGTGGTGGGTTTCGAACTCAGGACCAACGACGTTTTGATTACTAATCAAGGACTATAACCCTTTTTTCCTTTTTATTGTAGCACTTCAAGGAAGACGGAAAAATCTCGTCAGCAGTGGGATTTTTTTTAAGGAGCCTTCCAGGTGCACAAAGGAAGTGGTTGGCGGTGGGGGGGGGGGGGGGGGGGTGGGGCGGAGGAGGGGTGAAAGTGGGCAGTGTTATGCCTACTCCACGGGGGTATACCACATATGTACAGATATGTACAATGTTCTCTAATAGTCCTTGCCCCTTTTATACAGATCACAAAAAGTAGAGTAAGAGCCACAGTGACGCCCGAAGCTGAGATCCTTATAGTGTAGTGTTTGGTGCACCGTTTATTGTGGTATTGCTCTATGAGATTGATCGTCTGCGCGCAGATGAGTTCCTGTCTCATCAAAATTTTCAACCCTTTTATTTGTTTTCGTGATTTTCCAATTCTAAAAACCAATTAAGGGTGGAGATGTATAACACTTACATTTAACTGACCTCGTAAGGTGGTGCAACATAGCGCAAAACCTTCAGCCTGGCCAGAAAGCAAACGTGGCGTTCTGATGACGTGGAGCTTCAAGCGTGCCTGTTTGCTGAGGTGGCAGAGCGTTAGCCACGTTAGAACGAGTTTCCCGCTAGCTATCGTAGCTATTGGCTGAAAGCTGCAGAAAAAAATCACAGCTCCTCATTGGCTGGACATTTTGAAGCCAAGAATGCCATTACTACCGCTCGATGAGTCACACAGAGTTGGCCATAGCCAACGGTGGCGTATCGGTCATAGTTTGCACCAAATGTTGCCTAATGGCTTATTTGACTTAAGTTAGAATAAGAATCGTAATTATAAGATCCGACGTGATTGTAAAGATCGAATTCATACAAGAGTTGTGTATAATATACATATTACGCACCATTGGAGTAAAGCCCGATGTAACAATAGTGTTTATAAAATTGTTTCAATACTGTGCTGCGGCAAGGATTGCAGGTAGTAATAAAGCTAGCATTCATAAAAATTTACTTCTGTTGATCACTAATGAAATCAACTTCTTCACTGTCTTGGTGGTTCTTACCTAATGGTATTCCAACATCTCAACCAGTCAACGAGTGCACGATCTGGTGATGTCGACTTCTGGGAAAGGGACATCATCTGTAGAGGACTCTAGGTAGTATACCTCTATAGATACTCTTCACGAGGATCTGCCAATCTCCAAAAACAAGTCTCGGTAGTGCGGTCGTTTTAGTACGAACAGACACTGGGCCACGTATTTACCAAGGTAAGGAGAGTGTTGTAATTTCCATGTACTTTCGCTCACCAATATCAGCTTCATTATGGGCTCAAGCACTTTATCATATAAAAATGAGTCGTAACTTTTTACGCAGTTAGTTGCTTTCGTCCTTCATGGCTGGAGAATGTTGCAACACCGCGTCTCTCCATGAATGTTTTCGAACTTCCAAAGATAAAATATGAAGAATGTGGTACGCAATCGGATTCACCGGTCTCCCCTGAAGACTAACATAGGTGTTATTTATTACTCAGTTCCTTGGACATTCATTCCACTGATGTTGCCATTTCGTTAGAAATAGTGGAAACGTTAGAAGGAAGAGGAATTAACTCAGACATATCCATGAATTGTGGTTTGAACGATGATTGTTTTGCTAACACAAGTGTCAGACAGTCCCAAGAATTGTGGTTTGTACGACGACTGTTTGTCCACAGCAAAAGCAAAGTACCTTCCAAGCCCAAAGAAAACTTTTACAGTAATAGCTTTCAGTGACAAAAAAAGGCTGTCAATAGAGATAAAATGCTTAAACTTAAGGAATGTGCCAACCCATTTTCTTTTTTTAAAGCCTGATCATGAATGGAGAAAGTTTTACATAACGTACAAAAGTGCTTCTAACACTCCAATTATAGAACCCATAATGAACACCCTTTTGTTGCAAAAAGAAATATAAAAATCAGTCAGCCTGACAGTGATGACAGCTACTGACAACAAAATTTGCACACTTGACAGTCTGATTAACAAGAATGTTATGTAAATACTAATGGTTCTTATAAAGTAAGGACTGAATGAAAGAATACCATATCATACGAAACAGAAACTTTAAAGAAATAATTCTAGAAAAATTATTATTTACGAAGGTTAAAGCCCACACCATAAATTGGCCAAAGATAACAATTATCCTAGAATAGAGTTGTAGCAGCATCGAGCTATAAGTTCGCTGAGACTTAAATGTAAGTCGGGAATAGAGATGTTAACTTCACTTCTCTGTTGTACTCTTGCTATAGTAGTAGGCATGTTAAGCGCTACTACAATGTTTTAAAACCGATCTGAAGTTTAAAAGTTTTACGGTATAGACTGGAAGTATTAGTCAGAAGTCGGACTGAGGTAAAATCATCTTCATCGTTTAGACATATAACGGGACAGTTGATGTATGTGACGGAAAAATAGCTCGTATGACTACTGATTGGTGATGGGACTTAGACTTCGTGATACTTAATAGTAAACGAAAATCAAAGAACACAGAAAGATACTGATGGCCAACATCAACTCAATTATTACCCTTGAGTAGGCAACAGATAAACATAATCACGAAGAACTTACTATTGCACCGTGTTGTCAGAAGCTATCGTCAATGTTAGAATTGCTGATGTTAACACACGCTATCCACTGAATGATATATCGGCGGGTGTGCTCAGTGTAGGGACAAACAATTGAGAAGAACAATAAACCATAATTCAACTCCAATTCTTCGTGTCGCCTGCTTCAAAATGGTTCAAATGGCTCTGAGCACTATGGGACTTAACATCTGAGGTCATCAGTCCCCTAGAACATAGAACTACTTAAACCTAACTAACCTAAGGACATCACACACATCCATGCCCGAGGCAGGATTCGAACCTGCGACCGTAGCGGTCGCGCGGTTCCAGACGGCAGCGCCTAGAACCGCTCGCGCCTGCTTCATTTAATGGACATTTAAATTGTGTTTGTGGAATTATCTGATTCTTGGGATAACATGAAAGTGAAAAGTGATTTAGTGACAATTTAACTGTAAACAGCAATAAGTTTACATCGAAATACGACGCGTTCTGAACATTACTCAAGGGTATGTTATCTTTGGAATTACCTCGAGTAATTGTTGAATACGCGACGTAGCGACGCCTTGACGACGGAATAATATTTAACAACTCAATATCCTCGCAAAAATCATGAAGTGATATCGGCTTGGGTGATGGATTGATGATTCAAGACATTATATTTTCAACGTTTGAATACTCATTCTCAAACAGGGCATAAGAACTACAGTCAGCAAGTTCGCGTGAACTGAAAAGTCTGTCACGAACACCCAAAGGGCTTTTGGTTATCATTTCAGATCAAGGGAGTCATCGTGTTATCGAGTGGTGCAGTCGCTTTATTTATAAGTGGAGATGATCGATAGACATCGAACACCATTGCTTTAATTGCAAGCAAAGGCGGCGCACACACTCCGGGGTGCTGCTACATCGAGATGTTGATATCAGTTTTGAGAGGTAGTACTTGAAAAATAACCAAACCGCGTGAGGAGTTTGTTTTTATAATAGTTACTGATTGGCGGTGTCGTGATCGACGGACGCCGTTCCACGTCATCTCAACTCGGAGAACCATCACCATCGAGCCGAGACAAAAGGCGACGTCACATGGTCCAAAATGAAAGTCGAGACAACTGTGATCGAAAGGCTTTTCGAAAGATTTAGAACTGCTCATGAGAGTCAATGCACCGTTACCGAGGTATATTTATGAGATTGCGAGCTCTCAATTGCAAGTGAGATTAACATTATTGATTTCCAGGCTTCATCGACCTGGCTCGATATCCAGGAAATCATACAAAAAAGGAAGACGCTAAGTTATTAAGTTTACTTCAAATAAATGTGTAGAGGGGTTGTCATTCACAGTTAAAACTTTGGAGTAACTCGTAGCTGACGTGAAGAATGATATCCCTGTTATCCTCCGGAAACTACCTATAAAGCCAATCTGTCAGATTTAATGCAAACAGTACTTTATCATTTCAAGAGCAAAACAAACAAAAGTTGCTTGAGTAGTCAGTGAATGCTATGACACATTCATATACAACACTGCCAGTGATAAGTATCAGTGGTTTACTGTTTCCGCAACTTTAGCTATGTATTCAGGAGCATTACAGTAAATTAGAGCTTAAAATTAGAAAAAGGACTGTTTATGAGCAAAAGTCTTGTAGCTAATGTAGCAAAATCGGGAAAAATTGGAGGGAAGTATTTTCAGTATTACATTCAAAATATCGTCTTAGCAGTTGCAGTGAATAATTCATTGCTTTTGATGGACGGCTGGCTTGGACGTAATGAAATCTCTGTCTCTAGGGGGACGACGAAAAGACTATATATAATAATGTGGATTCGACATGGAACTAATAGGCTGATTCAGCCTCTCAATAAAATAATTTTGAACAGTGTAAAGCATTTTTCATATAATGTCGCACAACATAATTTCTGATAGGTCACTGCCATTGCAGGTTTAACGGGGGAACAGTATCGTTAATCTTGAGTCATTTATGCATTTTCAGTTTTCTCACCACTTTTTGACGAACTTGATCAAGTCTGTCTGGTACGCAACACAGAATGCGGCGCAACGACCACGACCGTATCTTACAGCAGTGCAGTTCTGTCTAAATATAAAAAAATGGTTACTGAGAAGTGCCTGAGCGCATTAATTTTTCTTTTACCAGGTGTGCAAATTGCAAGCCTTTTTGTGACGACTACTAGGATTAAATAAGGAACTGCGTCATTGGTAGCAAAACATACATTATTCAAAAACTATCGTAAGAACTGTGCCACAATTATTGTTTTAAAATATTTAATATTAAGAAATTAAAGCCCCGATTGATAGACGTCACCTGAAATGTAACTTCATACAATTCCTTGTTTTCTTTCCCCTGTTGGTTACTTGTGTAACGATTACCTATGCAACAGTTTAACTGTCGATGTGAACTGCAAGTTCTTAAGAAAATAATTGTGTGAGACATTTTTGGTACGTTTTAAGTGCTTAAAATTCATCGTCTGCAAATTCTCCGATTCCTAGCAGGCAGCACGGTCTGTACAAACTGTTTTTATAAGCTGTTTTTCGTGGAATTGAAATGAGCAACTCTAACATTAAAATATACTTGAAGTGCAACGTATCACTAAAAAATTCTACAGTGCACTTCTTTCGATGTATTCTACACGTGTGAAAAATTCAGGGTTAGTTCCTATATGTCGGATTGGGCTACTCCGTTGTAAGTTAGAGTTTCAAACTGACGAACTATAGTCAATCCTCCACAGATCAGATTATGTTCAGTATGAACAGAAAGTTAAGTAGCAGGAGCTACGTAAACGTGAAAGTTGCCAACAAAGCACCATACAACCTAAGGAAGAACTTACCAATCATAAAATCTCCTTAGATACCAAGCATCAGAAAAATCTCTGCAGTATTAAAGCATCGACTGCACACCGACCAGCGCAGCAACGCGAAACGGCATCAAGATGACGCTAACCCGCACTCCAATGGAAAGAGCGGGCAGCGTCACACCTCCACGAAGACAGAGTTCAGCGCCCTCTGTCGATTGTGATCCAGGCAGCTGGCCATCGCTGGACGGCCTGAGTTCGGTTACAGACTTCGAGAACATTGGTACTGAGTAATAGGAAGACATTACATAGACTGCGTTCTGCGACTAGTAATGTGAGACGCTCAGGAAGCACAGGAATAAAGAGAAATTAAGTTTCATATCCTCATAGAAATAAAGTTTTCTACTAATTAGAGAGTGTTTTGTACACACGAATTTTGAATCCTGCCACCGGCCATCGCAAAATATCTCATTTCTGTTTTGTGTCCGTGCTGACTCCCCCAGAAGCAGACACAATAAAATCAAATAAAACGGCGGAGTACACAAATTTATTAAATAGCTGTGACAGTCCACAGTCTAGATAAGTCATTTTAGATACAGCAGGCATTTTGTGTATTCTGAGACAAATTTTTCGCACCAGCTGAAACTGGTTTGCAAGAAAATTGCTAGACATAAAGGGCTACGAGAATGGATTCATGATTATGAACAATCAAGGAAAGGGCGAAACATGACGCAATGTGCATGGCTTTACGTGATACAAATATTTAGTAGCTATTAGTACGTTAAAAAATCATGGTTCAAAGTGATGTAAGCGCAGTTAGTAGTTTAGAAGAAGTATTTAAAAATAAAATTAACAACAGGTAGAGTACCAGCAGGAACAGTACCATTATTAACGATCCTTCGTTGTGCTCAGACTCCCCCATAGCCTTCAGTATCGTATAAAAATATTTCACTTAATCAGTGAGAAGAATTGTATAGAGCATCGTTAACTACCATAGAAAGAAAGTATCTGGAAAAATTCGAGTATATTTCTTAACTATGGCTTTGAGAAGTGCTGGTAATATTTAAGTACGCACATCTACTAATTATGAATTCCAGTTTCATAACTCGGACAAGTGATACCAAAAATCAACTAAAACCCTGTTAAGTCACCTGTTGATCAAAGCCATGTTCTAACGGATGTATTCATACACTGTCTGCGTATGCAGTCTTCATTGTTTTTTAACTCTTTGTTTCATAGACAAATTTTTGTTGACAATACGTACAACATCATTCTTTACGATTATAAATCATAGTGCCCGTAATTGTAGACTGAAAGCTATTAACAATCGTCAGTACTAGTTCAAACTGCGTAGTGATTTTAAACTGTCAACACCTTCTCCCTGTTTTGAACATAATAACATTCAACTTGTGGTTTATTTGATAATTAATGAATATCTCATAAAATGAAGCACAGGACGCATAATATCATATTATGTACACTGTCATAGTAGTTTACAGTCATTTAACACTTTGATTCATCAGAACTCTGTGACCAGTAACTAGTACAGCAGAGGAGTCTTCAATTAAATCAAAGGATTGTGCATGCAAAACCACGTTTTTCTATATTTTTTCCTATCCGACTGAAATTACTTTACACATCGTCCTATCCTGAGTTACTATACTCTTCTGTTCACACCAAAATTTCAACTTCGACAATTCATTTTGTATTATGTCTACTGGTTGCCTCCATGATTTTCCCCACCATTGTGCCTCCGTCGCTGAACCAACTCTTTCCTGGTACCTTTGCTGACATGCCATCGATCAGTTGTGCTCTGCGGTGCAGCATATTTTAAGGAACGCAAAGGTGGATAAATTTTCCTCACTGGCTATATCCAAGGTGCTAGTAACTGGCCCTGCTAGAACAACTTTTACGTGAATGCAATCATTCAATTTAAAAGTGAAACAGAGAAAAATATAATGCAACCGTAGGCGAATCGGAGGAAAAAAAACTATGAAGTTCATAACGGACCAGAAGGGAGACTGTAAGAGCAAGTAAAAATGTAACAGGATTTGTGATAACAACTCGAGAGGAAACGACTGTTTTTGATAGAAACATTTAGTGGTTTAAACACACAGTTTATTTTTCTGTTATATGTACAACTGTGTCAGCTCAGTATACATAAAACTGTTTCCGATGTGAGTATTGCATTCAAATACCTATTAGAAATAAATTGCAGCAGGTGGTTGAGTTTCTCGTCTCAACTCAGAAGCAATTGCAGTCAATGACATTTCGTACTTCTTCCTATGTATTCTGTAAACGTAATTACTAATTACATAATACGACAATATACCGACGTTAATATGAGGAAAATGAGAGAACTAGCTTTGGAAATGGGATTTTTCTCATCCGGTTAGATTTAACTAAGTAAATGATTCACTCTCTTTTGTAGCTGTCTGCGTGATGCTAGAGACAAAATCAAGAACATTATGGAAATACTGAGTTACTAGAACCTGTTAAAAAAATTTTATTTCATCAGTTACGGCTGTCATATTATATTGTTTCGGTAACGACTCGTAGACAGTTCAGTCACTAATGATAACTTTAATCGACACTGCGGAAGTATTTTCAATTTTATCTGTCTTTTGGATTACTCATTATTATATCGCTCATTTGCTGCATTAACCTAGTAACGCAAAAATCATAATTTTCCTGTCAATAAGACAAGTGCAGTTGAGAAGAAGTATACTTTTAAGTAGCAGAGCACCATACCTGAGTTTTCAAATTGATCGCAGGATGGCGGTAGTCGCCATAAATGAAAAGGGAAAATTCTTAGGAACTGTGGGAAGTTATGTAGTAGAAATTGCAGCTATTAATTCATGTACACGTCATAACCAGACGTTACCGGATCACGTTGTGACAATTTGATAGTTTGATGTAATTTCCACAATTTATAACAGTTCTGAAACTTCAAACGTATCTCCGGAAAACTCATGCTTTTCGTGTATGACGTTCTTGCAGCAAATGAAAGATATGCAGTGATCTACGTGGTGTCCACGGATTTTTGTTTGATTCTATATTATTAAAATTTATATTCCCTGTCTCACGTATACATTTAACTGCACATCGAAGATACACACGGTTAGGTAAATTTTAAAATCCATTATCACGCCAGTGGCGGGACTATACAAGACTTATAAGTGTTTTCCCACTGTTATCCTGCACAGAATAGTGGAAAAAACAAGTTACCCAGAACCAAATTTGCATTCAGATAAAGGCTTTCCTAGGGGTTTTATTATTGCGTGTTTTATTGGTTCGTTTATGTAAATTTAAAACCGTCGCATTCGCAACAGATTCGGGGGGGGGGGGTTAAGTTGGTGGTTTATTTGTTAATATCAGTTGCCAAACACCAGCTTACCTCTGAGGGACCAACATTTTAAATTAGTAAATTTAACTATCTCGGAGGACCTTTGAGACAAGACGTTGAGGAAGAAGTAAAACTGAAGTAAATCTAGAAGCAAATTATACAGTCATATTCAAGAATAATGGGAATTGTGCTTTTCTATGAATGTAAAATGTCAACAATAACAAACGTATTAATTACCTTTATTGTAATTCTATGCTGCTTAAGTATCAAGACAAGCAAAAGGAGGTGCTCTTCATGACATGCACTACGGATAGTGAGGCCTTAAGAAGTAAAACGTGGAACGAAAGAGGATTAAAGTACAAGACAGTAGCAGTCCCATCTTTTTTATATGTATGCAAGCCTTCACTTTAAACTAACAGGCTAAGATTAGATTTTAAAAATGAATTACTACTAGAGTAGAATACATTTCTTTATCCCGCATATGATCACAAAATGTTGGCTCCTCAGCCTACCGGTTTCGGTCAGCAATGATCATCTGCAAATGCTCTCCAGCAAAACAAGGGTAAAACACAAGTTCAACTAGTTGTCTACAACTAAAGCAATAAAATTGGCCGTAATGAAAAGTATTACTGACATACATGTGAAAATTATGCGTGCTAGTTATGATGAGGCATACCTATATTGAAAACCTGTCTTAATGTAGTGGAGTCATAGTGGCATTGTCAAAAGACGAACACTATATCAACTCGTCACACATTAATGAAATATCGTATATCGTAGAGCAATTTTGTTAACAGCGCTACTGTTGAAAAGAATCTGTCATCCAGTAGCCTCAAAATATTTGTGTCACAAGCTCACCAGATGTCGCTACTGCAGGTGTACACATATCCTTCAGTCATATAATTGCGAAAACTTGGAATAAAAAGAAGAATACAATCGTCAAAGTTTGTAGTAGGCTTACCAGGCTTATATGTCATAATCCCATTTTTTATTTATTGTTATTTTATACTCCATGCTTCATATGATCGTGGTTTGGGCTGTCAGTGGTAGGATACTCTTCAGCTGAGGGTATTCATAAAAAGATAACAAAGGAGACAGAAAAATAATAATGTGGTGACTATTTACATTGTAAGTTAAGAAGATTAATGATGGACAGCTTAAAGGACAAAGACTTCATACAATTTAAAACCACAGTTGCGATGTTATATTCTACTATGAAAAAACACTGGAGCACTGCACTTCCACTCAACATCTGAAGGACCTGTGCTGCGTGTGAAGGTATTCTGGGAGGAGAGAATATGTTCCACAGAGGCTAGGGGCAGGGGTGTGGATAAGGAAATTGGCGTCTGTTATGTGGGGAAACTATGGAGATAACAAATAGGACTTGAAGCAGATAGTGGGAATACAGATAGTGGGAAAACCAGGCGCTGAGGAGGAGTAATGTTGTATGGGGATGGTAGTGATACTAGAAGAATGGGATAAGGGTGGGTATAGAGAGAAAAGGAGAGAGGAACCCTAGTGTGGAATGGGATGCGTGCGGAAGGTTGAAGTTGGTAGGAGGGATAAATGTTGTGGCAGTTCTCATTGTTTGGAAGAGGGAATTATTTGAAGTTGATTTGAGACAGGATATGAAGTGTGTGTAGGTGTAAGGACGGTGGAATGTGTTTTGGAAGGCACAGCAGCTTGTCAGGGTTTATGATCAGAGACGAGACAATGAGATTATCGGAATCAAGTTTACAGATATTATAGGAGATGTGGAAATGTTCAATTTGGGTAAGGAGGGGTGGGAATATGATTAGACGGTAGAGAATCCATGTGAAGGAATGTAAAGGAATGCAGAAAGTAGGATATAGTACACAGCATTCAAGGATTTAGAGGGACTTATAGAACATTTGTGGGATGGATTTCCATGCAACATTGGCATAACAGAGGATGGGTTTGGGTCAGGACTTTATAGGTGTGGAGAATAGTGGAGGCGGTAGTTTCAGTAATTTTCGTCTATAGTGAGCTTTGTGTTGGATGTGTATTAAGTGAGATTTCCGTAGAAGTTGTTGGTCGAGGGCTAACTGGATAAGATTCTCATAAATGATATGGTAGAATTTATGGATCCAAAAGGTGCACGTAGTTCAACCAGTTTTGGAGGGGTTGATGTTCAGGAGCCATTGGGTATACCAGTATGTAAACTGATTGAGTTGGCTTTGGAGGGATTATTGGGATTTCTGGAGTGCAGGGTAGAAGGAGTTTGAAAAGGACACAGGTATGTCATACACTGTTTAGCCATTCTCTGGATCAAGGGAAACATGAATACAGAGATGTGTGCATGTTGAGTTAGCAGGATGGGAAGTGGGTGAGGTGCAGGAGTAGGTCTTCAGAGTAGAAACTTGGATTGATGCATACTGGTTAACTGGAATTACTTCAAACGTTGATGGATGCTGTGGGAGGGGATGGATACAAAGACAATACAAAGACATTACTGAACATTAAAATGAGCAGATTTGGTGATAGGAGCAGTTATCAGTAGGGGGCTTGTGTGGTTTGAGGAAAAGGAGGATTTTGAAGGTATTCCAAAGATCAGGACAGTAATCTGTGGAGAGGATAGTGGTGTAAAGGGTCCAAAGGTGACGAAAAAGGTTAGGGGACATTCTTTAAGGTGGCAATAGGTGATGGGGTCGTAAACAGATGATATGTTGCGTTTTCTGCGAAGAATATGTTTTATGTAATGTGTAGTGTTAGCAGTTAGCCAACACTACGAACACTACCTGAGTGAGGAAGCCGATATGCACGCGTTAACCCACGCAGGCTAGAGATAGGTCTGAAACAGGATACGTAATGAATGCTATAAAGAAAAGTACGTAGCTGCTGGAATATTTAACTTTAATCCATCATTGTTGTACATCGCTCTTGACGATACAAGTGAGACTCTGTAGATACATGCAATGTTACTAATGGCGCCTTGCTCGGTCGTAGCCATTGACTTGGCTGAAGGCTATTCTATCTGCTCTGCAAATGAGCGAGGCTTCGTCAGTGTGCATCGCTAGCGAAGTCGTCCCCTCGGACCGAATGGCCGGGTGCGGGTGGCACAGCCTCGCCTGTTGTTAGGCTCCCCACGTCATCACATACGTCAACATGTGGTCCTCCCCACGGCGGGCGGAAGCCTTATGACACGACTGTTCGCCGATTTGCGGGGGAGGAATGTGGTGTCATCGCCAGACACCACACTTGCTAGGTGGTAGCTTTAAATCGGCCGCGGTCCATTAGTACATGTCGGACCCGCGTGTCGCCACTGTCAGTGATCGCAGACCGAGCGCCACCACACGAAAGGTCTCGAGAGACTTATGAGCACTCGCCCCAGTTGTACGGACGACTTCGCTAGCGATGCACACTGACGAAGCCTCGGGGTTCCCGACGCGCGAAGACGCCATGTGGTCCGGAGCGGGCAAGGGTTCCATGGCGGAGGACTGTTGGTCACGGGAAGCGATCGGCGGCGCGTGACCCAGGGAGACGCTTGGCGGCTGCAGCGACGGGTCCACTGCGGGCGGCGTCGGTGGGAGAACAGGCGGTGGCGGCGGCGGCGCTTCGCCATGGGGCAAAATGGAAGGCAGCGTCGGTAACACCTGGGGATGAGGCGAGCCAGTAGATGGGTCCCCAGGGCGCTGACCGGACGGCACCGTCGCTGAAAGCAGACGGGGAGCGGCAGAACCCAGGCGACGACAGAGGCGCAGCTGATTGAGATGCCGACGCGCCTCACCAGAGGCCCCCAAAACCAGATACATAGCGCGGCCGAGGCAGAGAAGAATGCGCCCTGCGAGCCAACGCCGTGAACCGCGATAGTTGCGATAATAGACAACGTCGCCTGGAGCAAAAGCAGGCGGCTGTCACTGCACAGGAACCTGATGCGGCGGATGCAGCAAAGACATCAAGGTTCGATGAGGACGACCGTGGAGCAACTCAGCCGGCGAGCGACCATCTCGGGGCTGAGAGCGATGCGAAGACAAAAAGAGCAACAACGCGTCCTCCCGAGAATGCGACTCTTTCAACTTCAACATCTGGGACTTGAAAGCCCGGACCAAACGTTCAGCGGCACCGTTCGACTGAGGCGAAAACGGCGCGGATGTCAGATGTTGAATACCATTGGCCTTGCAGAATGACTGAAATTCTGAGGACATGAATTGTGGCCATTGTCGGAAACAATAGTCTGTGGAAGACCTTCAATGCAAAAGATAGCGGATAACGCTTGGATGGTGGCAGATGACGTCGTGGAAGACATCCGGACAACAAAAGGGAAATTACTGAAAGAATCGACCACAACCAACCATCTAGCATTCCAGAATGGACCAGCAAAATCGATGTGCAAGCGTTGCCAATGGGAAATGGCTTTCGGCCATGCAAAGAATTTCCGCAGCGGTGCGGATTGTTGTTCGGCACACGCCATGGAAGAAGAGCACATATTCGTAACCGCAGCATCGATTCCGAACCAAGTACAGTGCTGACGAGCAAGTTGTTTCGTTCGCACTATACCCCAATGTCCTTGGTGAAGAAGCCGTAAGACAGATGACTGTAACGAACGTGGGACCACGACTCTGGACTGATCATTATCAGAACGTAACAACAAAACACCACGTCGTACAAAAAGTCTCTCCTTGTGAGCAAAAAATCGGAGAACCAACGGATCCTCGATCCGTGCTTTGACAAGGGCCATTGCGTAGCAACAAAACGCAAAACGGGAGCAAGGACAGGGTCAGCAGCTGTGGCTGCAGCTACACGACGAAAATCAATCGGAAACGATTCGACCACGTCATCGGTTTCCGAATCAATGAACATGCAAGCAAGTTCGGAAGAATCGAATGCTTTATCCTCAGCAACAGGCAAACGGGACAACGCATTGGCGTTGCCGTGCTTAGCAGTAGACCGATACAAGATATCGTAGCGGTACTGCGAGAGGAAAATAGACCAGCGAATGAATTTCTGCGCTGTACGTGGAGGTACCGGCTTGTTTGGATGAAAAAGCGATGTCAAAGGTTTGTGGTCTGTGATGATGGTAAAATGACGACCATACAAGAAATCATGGAACTTAGTACACCAAATACGAGAGCCAAAGCTTCTTTCTCGATCTGTGAATAATTTCTTTGCGCAGACGAGAGCAATTTTGACGCAAAGGCAATAGGGCGATAATGCGATCCATCTTTTTCGCATCCGCTAGGTCCAATTTCGAAAAGTATTTAACCGGGCACAGTTTATCAAAAAGATCTTCCGGGCGGAGTAAAGGAAAAGTTGCAATCACTAGTTGCGGATTCACTGTTGCCTAGAAGGCCACACAAAGTCTCAGTTTTCCAGAAGGTTTTGGCAAAATTACTAAGGGTGTGGCCCAGAGAGAAGCCTGCACACGTTCAATTACACCTTGTGATTCGAAATCGTGTAATGTTCTTGCGACCTCATCACGCAATGCGTGGGGAACATTGCGCGCTCTGAAAAATTTCGGTTGCGCGTTGACTTTCAGTTCCAAATGTGCTTCATAGTTCTAAGCGCAACCAAGGCCCGGTGCAAAAATGTCTGCAAATTCTTCACATAGACGAGAAACACTGGCGGAAGGCACAGTCTGATTCACTGATAGGACCTGATTGACTATTGATAAGTTAAACAACTGAAATAAATCTAAACCAAAATAGTTCACTGCAGTAGAAGAACGAAGAACGTAAAATGACACAAGTTTCGTTTGTCCCTTGTATGTAGCAAGAAGGCTGCACTGTCCTAACACAGGGATATACTGTCCTGAATATGTAGTTAGCTTAACATTTGCGGAACGCAACGGAGGTGTGCCCAGTTGTTTGTACGTGTCGTGATTGATCAATGAAACTGCAGCTCCGGTATCGAGCTGGAATGGTATCACTTTGCCTTCAAAGTCCAAGTCTACAAAAAGTTTATTGTCCTGCTGACGACAAGAGCGACTTTCTCGTGCAATTTGAACTGATACCGGTACAGAAGCACTTGCGACCGGACGAGATTTCCGGCGACGTCGACGCACACTATTTGTGGGACGAACACAGTCACTGTTAGAGAAAGTGGCACTGGGCGGAGTCGAATGAACTACATGAATGTCCATGGGCGAAGGTTCACGAGCCTGATGGTCCATGGTTCGATTCCGGCGCGAAGCAAAGGGCCTGGAATGGTTGTGATTGGCCGATCGGAGCTTTTTCTGGCAAACACTTTGAACATGTCCTTTCTTATTACAGTAAAAGCAAATAGCTTGGCGTGACGGGCAATGTTCACGCGAATGTCTAGTCGCACACCCCGGGCATGATTTCATTGCATTTACTCGCTTACGCGGCACATGTGGAGAGCTAGGCGGCAGCTGCGCGGACGAGCGCGAGGGCTGTTTATCGTTCCGTGCAGCGCGCCCGGCGGGCCGGTTAATGTGACACACGGCTGGCAAAGTTTCAAATGATTCCTGTGCAAAGTCAAGTGTGTCTTGCCTATCTAATATGTCTATCACTTGTTGAAGGGAGGGATTAACTAGTTTCAAGATCTGTTCCCATATACAAACATCAGAAACGTTCTGTGCAATTGCATCACGTACCATTGTATCTGAATAAGGGAGTCCACATTCACACTCAAAAGCACAATCCCTAGTAAGGCCTTGCAATGTTGCAACCCACTCCCTATTAGTCTGACCGGCCGTACGTTTTGTACGAAAGAACGTATACCTTTTTGCAACGACAGTTACTGTTTCTTTGAAATAGGCATCTAACGCCGACAAAATTTCTTCGTAGGACAGAGTCGCTATGTCGCGTCGGGGAAACAATTTCACTATCACACAGTAGGTGGACACACCTACACAGGCCAATGAAAAAGGCTGCCGCTCATTACCTTGAATTCTGCAGGCGGCGAGATGGAATCCAAATTGGCGTGACCACTCCGTCCAGGTTTCCATCGCTGCATCAAAGCTACGAAACGGTGGTGCAACTGCATGTTGTGGCTGCGGTAGCGGTGGAGCGGCGGCTGCCGCATCGTTATGCATTGCACGTTGACCCTGAACGAGCTGTCCAAGGGCATCCAATAACGCCTGCGTCTGCTGATTCTGCAAGCGATAAAATTCGGACAGTACATCTGGAGATTGTGGCGAAGCCATGACAAGTAAATTAGTGCAATACGAAAGCGAAATCCTCCTTTAAGCCTCGTCGCCAATATATGTAGTGTTAGCAGTTAGCCATCACTACGAACACTACCTGAGTGAGGAAGCCGATATGCGCGCGTTAACCCACGCAGGCTAGAGATAGGTCTGAAACAGGATACGTAGTGAATGCTATAAAGAAAATTATGTAGCTGCTGGAATACTTAACTTTAATCCATCATTGTTGTACATCGCTCTTGACGATACAAGTGAGACTCTGTAGATACATGCAATGTTACTAATGGCGCCTTGCTAGGTCGTAGCCATTGACTTAGCTGAAGGCTATTCTAACTATCTGCTCTGCAAATGAGCGAGGCTTCGTCAGTGTGCATCGCTAGCGAAGTCATCCATACAACTGGGGCGAGTGCTCATAAGTCTCTCGAGACCTGCCGTGTGGTGGCGCTCGGTCTGCGATCACTGACAGTGGCGAAACGCGGGTCCGACATGTACTAATGGACCGCGGCCGATTTAAAGCTACCACCTAGCATGTGTGGTGTCTGGCGGTGACACCACATCATGTGATGTGATTGATGTATTTAATGCTGTATGTGGATTATTGCCAAAGAACTGGAAGCTGAGAGCCAGGGGCCAGGCGGCAGCGTTTGTATGTTTGTGGATAGTAGGAAACAGGAGTAATCAAAATGATTGGCATTGCGATGGAGAAAATGTCAGACAGATAGGAAGCAAAGTGGTCAGATTTGTTCAGGTTTCCAGGTGTTGGATGGTTGTTGTGGGAGAGTGGATGGTGAAGTATGGAGTTATTGCCTTTGAGTCGATGGAATGCTTTTCGTACTTGGAAGAGCTGATGGGGAGTTGAGTGAGGTGCATGTCTGGTGCCAGTCTTAGAATTAAGTTTCTGGTATTTCTCCACAATTGGCAGTGGCGTGAGACTATGTCCCAGTCACGAGTTCACAGGCGGGAGAGGTATATATAGGATTCTTGAAGGAGAAGTAGGGCTTTTGGGGAAAGGGTAGGACATTGAGTGTATATGGTCTTAGGAGGGATAGGGGTGGATGTAGTATCTGACAAGGTTGGCTACAGCACGGATGCAGCAAAAGGAATATCCTCAGGTAGTCAGAAGGTCAGATAGTAGCTTCATATTTGGCTTTCTATGAAGTGCTGATAGGCATTCCAGATGGCACATGAGTAGTCTTGGAGGACTTCTGCAGTGAGGTGTCCAAGGATGTTAGGAGATGCTAGGATGACATTCAGGGTGGTGTAGCTCGCAGGACATGTGTGGTGTGGGTTAGGAACAATGTCACCTGATAGGTGGCTGATAAGCTGAGGCCACTGCTGGAGTTTTTCTGGGGATCTACTATGGATTTTGAGGTCAGCAGCAAGAATATAGGCGGACAAGGTACTATCTATGTGGGTGAAAAAGTCGTTGATGGGTGATTAGGTGGGATGTAGATGGTTGCCTAGGTAAATGTGAGAAAAAATAGGGTAAGGATAAGCTATTCAATGAGAGTATAGTTTAAGGTTGTGGCTGAATAGGGATATTCTTGTGATATTCAATCACCACTACACATCTGGGCAAGAAAAGGGGGTTAGCTGTGTGTTGGAGGATACAGGGCGAAGTTCACATGGTGTGATAGAGATGGATCAACATTTCATTAAGTATACAGGTGTGGATGTGGTGTTGAGACAGGGTAAGCATTTAAAGATGTTTATTGGTCAGTGGGGAACAGAATTTGTACAAGATTTTGTAGTTTCACTGCAAGGAAAGTAACAATGCTGTGTGTGTGGGAGGAGTAGACGACTTTAGACCAGGGTGTCGGAGCAGCTCAAGGGGAGGTGGATGTGGTTGTGGCAGTAAGTAGCTTGGGCGTTAAGACAAAGGAACAGCAACAAGCGAGATTTGTTAAAGGGTTTGTGGATGTTATAATGGATAAAAGTTTTGGATGAAAATTGTTATGAATTTGATGATGTCTTCTATAGTGGGTTTTAAAGTAAGAGAAATGCGGAGATGAATGGGGGTATCAACACGATGGATTTGGGCAGTGAGTTCTGGTTTGGTTGGTTGAGGATCTGCTTTGCATTTTGCAGAGTAGTTGAGTTGGAAGTTATTGCGGTTTTTGTAGGTAGGAGTGGAAGCTAGGTTAGGGCACTCTTTAAGAAAATGGGGGCTTTGCAGTGTGAAGAGGTAGGCGGGTTTTTAAAATCTGCAATCATTGTAACGACGACACTTTTGACAGCTGTAGGACTGGTAATGGCATTTGGAAGGCTCAGCTTTGTGGAGGCTGTGGTATATCAGGGACTCCTCTTTAAGGAGAAGGTCTATGGTGGAGGTGGATTCAGTACATATACCGATGAGGCGAGTGGTACCGTAATATCCACTGATCTGTAGGGCTTTTCAATCTTGTAAATGCAGCTTGATATTCAGGTTTGATTCCACTTCCACATCTGTCATCTTAAGGCCAACCGTTGTGATAACTGCAATGAGAGTGGGAATACAGTGGAGAGGTTGGGCTTCTGCAGCACGTATTACTATGTTAAGGGGTGTTGAGGAACCATTCAGAACAAGGGTAAGTCAAGGAATTTTGTTGAGGAGGTCACTGTAGAAGTTGGGGTTCAGTGAATTAAGTAATAGAGAGTCTTTCCAGGGATCATTTTTGGATGTGAACGCTAGGTCGGTATTTTCTGATTACGAGGGTGAGAGACGTGGATTTCAGGAATTTTAGATCTGAAGTGGAGAGGGACCTGGGTTTGAGGATTTTTGGATCTGAATTGAAGAGGACAAAGGAGTGGATGGTAAGTGAGGACGTTGGCGGGCAGTTGTCTCACATGCTGGGTGTTGTCAGGATTAGTTATTGGATTTTTTTGATGTGGGAGTAGGAATGATGTCAATGTATTGTCGTTTTGTTGGTTTTTAAGGGCTGTTGCAGCAAAGGATAGATGTGGGATGGGGCTGTCCGATTCAGATGTTGTTGGGGGTTACCTGTGAGAGGCACAGGTCGTTCAGCAGAGTAATTGTTGGTTCAAGCAGGTGGTGCTGGCGATGTTATCTGTGGCAACAAATGCTCAGCAGGCTGTTAAAACATGCGATAGTGGTAAATATGGAGGCTGATGAGTCGTAGCTGAAAGAAAAATGATAAGGGGAGCTGGATTACAGATGTTGCTGACGAGGAAACTGTAGGTAAGGGCGGATAGGTGTACGAGGATGGGTGGGACCTGGAGAAGGAGAGGCATGGATTATAGTTGTTGTGGGATCATCCTTGATGGTGGACAGTGATGAGGGGCGTTAATTTGGGTGAGTGGCTACCGAAGCAGCACTGAGATAATGGTCACAGGCTTAGGTGGGGTTGCAAGTGATGAGAATGTCTCCGTTGTGATGCACTGGTGGCGACAAACAAGCGATGAAACGGCGATGAGTGGATGATGGAGGTGAAGACTGGACACTCAGACGTGGGCTAGCGTTGACCAGTGGTGAGTGCGATGTCGGAATGTGAAGATGACGATTGGCAGCATACATTGACAGCAAAGGCGAAAACAACTGTGACAACCATATCGTCGCCACTGGAAACGTATTCCCATTGGGTAACCCATAGAGCAGCCAAGACAGTTTTTATTCGTGAGAGAAAGAACGTTCCATCCAACATGTGGCCTAACAGTAATAACATGCACTAAATTAAAACAAGACCAAAGTTAGATTATTAAAATGGTAGATAGTTAATTGACAATCATTCTGATACGATCTTGTGGCGAATTTTAGATAAAAATATAATGTCATAAATAAGGACAAGCTTACTGTGTTCACAGAGTAATATAAAAATGATAAAACAAACGTGGAAAGAAGCCAAATCAATGAAAACTCACAGCAGTATGTAATCAGCGCCTTCTGTTGGTGTGACCGCCTATAGCGAATTATAAGCATGTTCTCCATAGAGTAAAAGAATACCATGCTCTCAACTAACTACAAATGTTATATAGCCAAGAAGTAGGATCCACCAAAACTGCTCACTACGAGAGAGCGATTTCGTACGAAATACCTACATTTCTTTGTTTGACAATGACCAATTTAAATCAGGTTCATTTTTCCCTTTATTGTAATTTCACTCCCCATATGGGAGCAGGTTGGCAGTGGCACAATACGCCGCTCTTCAGCCAAGAGAGGTACAAAAACATAAGCACATGAGGAAAACAACATATAACAGAGAATGGTAAAAATTAGAGAAAAAATGAGAATAAAAAGAGATTATTATAAAAAGGTACATTACAAAACATAGATGACAGACACATACACATGCGGAGAGCGATGACTTTAGGTTGAAGAGAAAACAAAGAAACACCACTGTAGCAACACAATGAGGTATACTGGTGGCACTGATAGCAGTGATGAAACAAAGCACTACACACATCACAGGAAAACACTGACACCACAGAGAAAACTATAAACATTAAAAATCACTTCACTGAAAGGGGGGGGGCTACCACTGGGTGAAGGGCAGGGGAGGAAAGAGATGAGGGGGAGGGAGACAGTGGGGAGAGCTGGAGTGGGGGAGAATGGTGTGGGGGAGTGGAGAAGGAAAGTAGCCAGAAGCCCTTCAGGGAGAAGGGTAAAGATGAAGGGTGGGAGGGGAAAAGGAGAAAGAAGAGATGGGGGGAGAGGGAGGGAGAGAGGGAGCACTGAGAAGGGGGAAGGGGGGGAAGAAGGGGGACTAGATCTGGTAGGACGGGTACATGGAGGGCGTGAGGACATTATCCGGGAAGGAGAGTTGGTGGAAGCCACCTTGGGCGAGTGTACGGAGCATGTGAACATGGAGATCAGGTGGAACACTGTGGTACAGGCGCGGCAGTGGGCTGGGGTGGGAGAGGATGGGGGAAACCAAAGAATGGGGAGGATCCAGTTTATGGGGGATGTGTAGGATTCGCATTCGTTAAAGGAACAGATGAAGATGGGGGAAGGGGATGAAATCATAGAGGATCCGCATGGGGTATGGGAACAGATGCAATAAGTGAGGCAGAGTGCTTGGTGCTCAAGGATTTGGAGGGATTAGTGGTTGGTGGGGGGGGGGGGGGGTAGGAGGAGATCAAAGCGGGGTGGGCATAACACAGGATGGGGCGGATGAGTGACTTCTAGGTAGGTACAATAGTGGATGTGTGTAATCCCCATGTTCTAATGGGTTCTAATGGAGAGGAGTTTGAGGAGACAGAGACGGTTATGTTCCTTGGCTTTGTCTGTGCGGATATGGGGGGGGGGGGGGGGTCCAGAAAAGGCGGCGGTGCAGGGTGAGTAAATCAGGGAATACCTCTCTTAAGTACATCTTGCCTTTGTCTTCCAATAGTACACAGTACTGTACATATTTAATTAGTTTGCTTACGTGAAGCATATTTTTATGGTGTTTTCTTGTCCTTTCTCTGTTTGTATAAAGTACTTCATTAACTAGATAATCTTGTTAACTGACTGTTACGGTATTTTATCGTTCCTTTCTTGGAACTGTCTGTCGGATGGTATGAGGGGCCCTTTGGCGGTAAAGTTCCTTTAATCACGTCTATTTGGCCTATGTGGCATTCTGGTGGTCACACCAGATGAAGGCGCTGATTACATATTGCTGTCTTTTTCTATTCATTTGTATTCTTTCCGTATTTGTTTCGTCATTTTTCTATTGTTCTGTGAACACCGTAAGCTTGTCCGTATGTATTTCATTGTATTTTTATCTAAGATACGCCACAAGAGCCTGTCAGAACGATTCTCACTTAACCATTTCCTTTTTAACAATCTAACTTTGGTCGTGTTTTAATTTGCTGTATTTTATTACTGTAATGACTTATATTCCTGGTAAATGTACTACAGATTTTGGCAATTGTATTTTCTTTGTATACCTAATTGCACAGTTAAGTGACTGAAAACTATGTGTACGATTAAAGTAAAACGGCTCTGAGCACTATGGGACTTAACTGCTATGGTCATCAGTCCCCTAGAAATTAGAACTACTTAAACCTAACTAACTTAAGGACATCACACACAACCATGCCCGAGGCAGGATTCGAACCTGCGACCGTAGCGGTCACGCGGTTCCAGACTGAAGCGATTAAAGTAACCACAGCCACCTAGCTTGTGACACTGGTATGCTATTGTTACTGAGTGGCAGTTTGTTTTGAATAGTAGCGCTGTTAACAAAATGTCCCTACCATATACGATACTTCATTTGTGTGTGACGATGCTGCACTGATGTTTTTCTTTTTCGATGTCACTGTGGTTCCTTTATACAGGGTGTTACAAAAAGGTACGGCCAAACTTTCAGGAAACACAAATAAAGAAAAGATGTTATGTGGACATGAGTCCGGAAACGCTTAATTTCCATGTTTGAGCTCATTTTAGTTTCGGCAGTATGTACTGTACTTCCTCGATTCAACGCCAGTTGGCCCAATGGTGCTTGTGCTTGTGTTGACATGCAGCTCATTGCTCTACAGTACTAGCATCAAGCACATCAGTGTTCGTACGCATCTCTACAACAGATTCGGTGACCGATGGATTGGTAGAGGCGGACCAATTCCATGGCCTCCACGCTCTCCTGGCCTCAACCCTCTTGACTTTCATTTATGGGGGCATTTGAAAGCTCTTGTCTACGCAACCCCGGTACCAAATGTAGTGACTCTTCCTGCTCGTATTGTGGACGGCTGTGATACAATACGCCATTCTCCAGGGCTGCATCAGCGCATCAGGGATCCCATGCGACGGAGGGTGGATGCATGTATCCTCGCTAACGGAGGACATTTTGAACATTTCCTGTAACAAAGCGTTTGACGTCACGCTGGTACGTCCTGTTGCTGTGTGTTTCCATTCCTTGATTAATGTGATTTGAAGAGAAGTAATCAAATGAGCTCTAACATGGAAAGTAAGCGTTTCTGGACACATGTCCACATAACATATTTTCTGTCTTTGTGTGTGAGGAATGTTTCCTGAAAGTTTGGCCGTACCTTTTTGTAACACCCTGTATTAAAACACGTTTTTAAATCAGGTATGCCATGCCATAGTTAGAGCGCATAATTTTCACATGTATGTCAGTGATACAGTACTTGTGATTATGGCCTATTTTACTGATTTAAGCTGTAGACGATTCACTAGTTGAATTTGTGTTTTACCCGTTTTTGGTTGCAGGTCTGAAGATGGTGGTGCTTACCTAAGCCGTTAGTCTGAGGACCTAACTTTTGTGATCATATACCAAAATGAAGACATTTTTTTCTAAACCTTTTGGATCACTCTTTGTTTCGCGAACATGTCCGAGCTTGTATTAATAGAGTATTCAATACATCTAAAACATACAAGTGGAGATAATAGCTGACGATAAAAGATGACCAGGACGTAATTTTAACTACCTAAAAAGTGCCCGAGGATTAGGTAAAATAAGGGGGCTGTCGTTACCAAAGAGACGATATTATAAAGCATGCCCTGTAGTTCAGAAATAATCGGATCATAATAAATGGTTACTAGTTTTATATCTAATGTGAAGGAGACGTACTTTGCTAATTTCGTATTTCGAGTGTTTCGCTCAATTTCAAATGACGACACGACTTGATAATTAGACTAAAAAATAAATATGTAACGAGCAATATCATGCTTCATCATCTGCGCTATACCTTCGTTGAGTATAGAGTTCAGTCTGTGCGATGAGGCTGTGCATTTTGAGCACGTGCCAAGTGATCTTCGCTCTGTTCCAGAAGGGTACTGAACCGCCCAGCGAGCGGCGAAGCGAACAGAGGGACAGTGGCAGAGGATTCTCGAAGCACTCAAAAGAATACCATCGCAAAGAGGCAGCTGTATTGGGGCAATACAGCAGAAAGTATTCGGGAGGCGACGACATAGACACACTGTAGGACAGAAAATGGTAGGTATTCATATACGAATTGAAAGTGGCAGAAGAGTGAAAGTTTCCTGCAAGAGAAATTCCCCACGTAGAGTTCCTTAACAGCCTCAGTCTACGATGAGCTGTTCTGATGTGCAGAACATTCACCTGGTTTCCGAAGGTATTTTGAAATGCAACTGAAAGGCGGCAGTCAATCCTAATTTCATACTTTTTATTGTTTTATTAAGTTCTGCAGAGTGTCTTTTTCCCTTTATTATCATATCATTCACCAGCCCCTATGGCCACGCAACAGCAGAATTCGCCACTCTTCAGCCAAGACAATACATAACATACCATAGGAGAACATTAAATATATAAAATGTGAGGATAAAGGATGAAATGTTCACATGAGAATGGGGAAGCAATTGGGGTTAAAATATACAAGAAGGTGGTAGTTGGATGATGCACGTTTGCATAAAATCCACGTAAAGTTAGAATAGCACTCGATGAACACGTAGCACGTTAATACGGGCGGCACGAACAGCACAGTCAAAAAGGACGTTAACAGTATGAGACGACAACACTAAACACACACTGCACTGATGTGACATACACGGCGAGCACCAAAACACAACAAAGTAACTGCAGTAAAATTTGAAGGACCTGCCAAGGGAAGGGAGGTCGGAGAGGAGGGAGAGAGGAAAGACAGATGGAGGGTTGATGGAGGATGGGGAGCAGGAACTGGAGGAAGGGATGGAGTCTGTAGCACACCAAGAGGCAGGAGATGGGGAGGGAGCGCAAGGACTGGGAAAGGAGAAGTGAGAAGGACAGGTGAGACGGGGGGAGGAAACAACTGGGGGGAGGGGAGAAGAGCGAGCCAAAGGGGGGATGGGAGAGGATGAGGAGGGTCAGAGTTGGAAGGCGAAGCATATCATCCAGGATGGGGTCCAGTGGAAGTTTCTTTGGAGAGGAGGTGGAGGGTGTGGAAATGGAGAGAGGGGAGGATACATCAGTAAAGAGGCGGCAGGAGTTGGGGGGTGGAGAGGAACAAGGAGACCTGGGGGTGAGGAGGATCGAGGCAGCGATTGGCGTAGAGGATACAGATGTGCTCAAGGAAAAGGAGATGTGGGAAGGGGATGAGGTCATAAAGAATCCTTGTGGGGGACGAGAGATGGATACAGAAGGCGAGGTGGAGCATATGGCGTTAAAGGATTTGGATGGGCAGTGATTCAGGCAATACTGGCATAACAAAGAATTTGTAGGTATGAAGGGTGGTGGACGGGTGGAAGCATGCAAGTCCCATGTCTGGCTGGACAGGAGTTTCAGAAGGTGGAGTCTATGTGGGCTTCTCTCTACCTGTGTGTTCTCGTTTTTTCTTTTTCGTGCCAGAACCGAAATTGAGTGTGTCTTATTTTTATCTTTATTGCATTTGATATTCAGCTCCTAATGTACAGGTGCCTCTAATTAAACTAATGGTGTACTAACTGCTGCAGTGCGGGATGTAGACAGTGGAGGACGGTGAAACATTGTAGGTACGTTTATTAATCGGTGTGCTCGTGGAGTATGCTGAAGAACATAATGGTTCCACTTTCTACCACCAGGTGAAATATGGGTACGTAATCAATCAGAAGCAATCAGGACAGGATCATACGACATCTGTAAAGATATCAGGGAATTACTTCCATGGTACTAGAGGGAGCTGTAGAGGGCAAAAACAGTAGAGGAAGATAGAGACTGGAATGCATCCAGAATATAATTGAGGATGTAGATTGCTTGTGCTACTCTGAGATGAAGAGGTTGACACAGGAGAGGAATTCATGGTGGGCCGCATTAAACGAGTCAGGAGACTGATGACTCAAAAAAAAATCATAATGTGTTGTGGGTGCAGGAAAAGCGGAGAGAATGATTCTGGTACGTTTATTAGCGTATCGTCACAGATTACATGTGCTCAATGTGTTCTCCCGACTCAGTAACGTGCAGCATCCGTAATACGGCATGGTTGACAGCTGCCCACAGCATATCATGTGTAATCAGAGCAATATGTCATCGAATACTGTCCTTTCGATGAAGAGGAGTCCAGATGGATCCCTGATACACATGATCTCCCAGATACTCCTACAGCCAGAAGTCACAAGGATTCAGGATGGGGTGCGCCACAAATAGCTCTGAGCACTATAGGACTTAACATCTGAGGTCATCAGTCCCCTAGAACTTAGAACTACTTACACCTAACTAACCTAAAGACATCACACACATCCATGCCCGAGGCAGGACTCGAACCAGCGACCGTAGCAGTCGCGCGGTTCCAGACTGAAGCGCCTAGAACCGCTCGGCCACACCGGCTGGCGGGTGTGCCACACATCTTGAAATTGTTTTGTTATTAAGAAGTCGTTACCAACAGTTTCTCGAAGCAAATTAACTTGGCAAGTGTCATGCTGGTTCGCCCAGTCTTCTATGAAAACAGTGCGGTGGATACGATTAAGTTATTCAGAAGCTGGAGTAGCGTGTTGCACAAGAAATTCATTTTAGCGTGCAGATATCACTATACATCTGACAGGCTCACGAGGTATCATTTGTTGAAAGATAAACGCACCGAGGATGAAGGAACATTTGAAACGACACCGCACAGTCACATAAGCTGAGCGCAGTGGCTGTTCCTGCACAACATAGCTGAAGTAGAACCCCATATGCGACAGTTTAGTGCATTCACAGCTCCATGCAGAGTAAAATGTGCCCCGTCCATCCAAAGAATATTCCATGGCCACATGTCATCCATTTCCACGTATATATAAGAAAAATGGTCAAAGACACGGCGTTGTAGCCAATCTTGGGGCCTCATCTGGTGCACCTTCTGAATCTGGTAGGTATTCCAGTGTAAAATGCGCCTCAAAAGTTTTGATCTGTTGACCAGGGGAGAGACGTTTTCCGTGATACACCAAGAGAAGTGGCTGCAGAATTTGAGGCACGTACTGCACGGTTTACTATAGCTACAGCATCTTCATCAACAACTCCCACAGGGATTGGCCGCCTGCCTCTCCCTGCTGCACCATCTAATTCACCAGTTTTTTCCAACTTTTTGATCATATTCTTTACCCCACTTATTAACATTGTGCCTCTTCCCAGGTGTTTCTGTCGGTGATGTTCCCGCAGTGCCGCACAACTATCGCTGCCGTTATGGTAAAACGCCGCTGCCCGCAGTGCAGTCTTTCAACTCATTCTTAATTGCGTTTCGCACGGAAAACTTCAAGCATCTTAACTCTTTACACCAACAATCATTAAAAATAATAAAATAAAATAAAGAGTCAACCTGCGTTGCCAAGCAACAAACAGCGTACTGAAGTCAAAACATGAAACATTCCACATTCTGATTGCTTACAGCACCGTATTTCAGCTGATGGTAGGAGGTGGAACTGTTACCTTTTTCCAGCATACTCCAGCGAACGCACCGAATTGATGGGCATAACTACGGGGTTTCAGCGTCCTGCGATGTATACAGCCCACACCGCAGCCCTCGGAACGCTGCAGGTTCATCAGAAACACAAGGTACCTGTAAACAACTGTCTGAAACAACATGGATGATCGCCGAATCGAATGAATGTCAGCGTAATTTCAAATGCAAGCAACTAGGCAGCAAGAGAGCCTGGGAACGACACCTGAGTTCAAATTTGTAAGTGACAGAGGGCGCGTCGGAGCACTAGCTCCTCGGAAATCGTAATGAGCGACCTCGCAATTGGCCTTTCCAGTACCACATGCGAGGGTCGAATTCGTTCAAATTTTAAACGATGAAAGGATAGAAAACTTTTGAGGAATAGTAAACAGTCGTCATCTTCCCTGACCAGTGACTGTAGGTACCATTAGAGAATTCGTCTTATTGATTATAATATCATCCGAAATTGTGCAAAACACATTCCCCGAAAATTATTTCGAACAGTTAGCTCATATGCCCAAGCGAATAGCTTCATGGTTCCGTACCTCAAGTACTTGATTTTAAGAAACTAGTTTAGCTTTAGGTTTTTTTTACACAATTTTGGTACATTTCCGATAGCACTATTCAAAATGACCTGTCGATCATTAGATATTAAAGGCGATGAAGGCGACGTTGTACGTCCTTTCGCGCATTTACATTAAGACTGTCATACTAATTTGACCCTTTTCTGGTCAATAGCACTTAGAAAATAGTAGCGTAGTCATCATATACTATAATCAACCCCAAGGAATTGGAAAATTGTTTATTCATCCTCCATATTTTTAGCCTGCTTGTAGCTGGTGATATTTGAGCTAAGTACAGCTATTGACATGGTACACACGTACCGTTTATTTTACATTTTATGCGAGTCTGATGCCCTTTTGGGCGTTATGTATTAATGCTGGACCATGCCTCTTTAGGCTTTTGTAGTTTTAGTGTATCCCGAAGAAGGCGTGGCTATCCGCGCCGAAACCTAGGTCAACATCCAGCTTCTATTTGCAATCGAGGCGGATTCTTTATACTCATTAAACTTAGACGTTTGTTGCAACCATTACTTCAGACTCACCTATCAAGATTCGGAAAAAGTTCGCATATCAACTCTACGTGTTCTGTGTGATCACGTTGAACACTTTTGACAAAAAGTGTCTGAGCTGCTCTTTCATTAGATGTATTTTTTATAATTGTGAATCGAATGTACTAAATGCTTCAATGCCTTAAAACATAGATATTCATTTTGGAACATGCGGTATACTGCTTCCTCCAACCTACATCTCGCGGAATGACAAAGAATGCAAATTTAGAGCGATATACCTCATACAGAGACTTACCAACATTCGTTCTTCCCGATGACCTACCATCGCATATTTAAGAAGTTCGAACAGTTGCCTTTGCTAACGATTCGAAGATTATAATGAACTTAAAATTCGGAAAATCTAAGTAAAAGTTTGTAGAAAATTGCTAACTTTTCCTCTGTTGATCCAATGTCCCTGACCTTAAATAAACACCCTTGTCGTCAAATATTGTTATAAGTAAAGAATGAGGGAATCTCAATAAATGAAACAGAATATTCTAAATTTTTGGTTGTTAGTATTCATAAGAACTTGAACTGGAATTCACATGTTGCAGTTTTTAAGCGAGCACTTTCTACATCTTTTGCATTATTTACGCGAGTGCGGATTGGCCGTGAGTGGTAGCGAGATTGTACGCTAAGTTGAGATGAGCTTTGAGCCGGATGGCGCAGTGGTTAACGCACCTGCATAGTAAGCAGGAGATCTCGGGTTCGAATCCCAGTCTCGTACACATTTTCACTCGTCTCTGCTGATTTCCACGGAATGTTCCGATGCAGCTGACAGCAGTGGTCCCCTCCATTTCCTTTGTTTTTTCACCATCTCGACCTTCAGTTTACTTATAACGTATCACAGTTACCGACATGTCTGAAAGAACAGACACCACGCGTTAGTATAGTTCTCCAAACCAATAGCGAAAAATTGTGGGTTGGTGACATGGCGCATTGTCACCAGTAAAAACTCCATTGTTGTTCCGGACGATGTATATGAATAGCTGCAGATGGTCTCGAAGTAGCAGAACAGTACCATTTCCACTCAATGAACGGTTCAGTTAGACCAAAGGAGCCAGTTCATTCCAAGTAAACACAGTCAACATCATTATGAAGCCACCACCAGTTTGCAACGTGCATTGTTGAAAACTTGGGTCCTTGGATTCGTGGGTTCTGTGCCATACGCGAATTCTACCAGCAGCTCTTACTAACTGAAATTCGGACAGGCCACAATGTTACAGTCGCCTACGGTCCAAACGATATGGTAACGAGCTCAGGAGAGGCGCTGCAGGCGATGTCGCGCTGTTAGCAAAGGCACTCGCGTCGGTCGTCTGCTGCCATGGGCCATTAACGCCAAATTTCGCAGCATTGTCCTAAGGGATACGATCATCGTACGTCCCACACTCATTTCTGAGGTAAATTTCACCCAGTGTTCCTTATATGTAAGCACTGACAATTGTACGCAAACGCCGCTGCTCTTGGTCGTTATGTGAAGGCCGTCGGCCCATGTGTTATCCGCGATGAGAGGAATGCCATACATTTTATATTCTCGGCACACTCTTCACATACTAGATCTCGGAATATTGAATTTCCTAACGATTTATGAAATAGAAAGTTCCTTGCATCTAGCTCCTACTACCATCCCGCGATCAGAGTGTTTTAATTGCCGTCGTGTGACCACAATCACGTCGCAGATATTTTCACATGAATCACCTGAGTACAAATAGCAGCTCCGCCAATACACTGCCCTTTTATGCTTCGTGTTCGCTGTTCTACCGCCATCTGTATGTGAGGGAATAGCTATCCCATGAGTATTTGTCGCCTCAATGTGTAGCATCACATCTGAAATGCAATGAATTTCTTCTTTTATGTCTCTACCACAGTCTCAGTTTCATTTAGAGGCAGTGACGTGCTCCTGCAGTATGTTCACAGAAATTTGTTCCTAAAATTATGTTCCAAAATTTCATACTAAGAGAGCTCGTTGAAAAGTAATATCTCCGAAATTTTTGTATGGATAACACTTAAACTTTATAAATAAAACAAACTTTACTAACATTCTACATATTTATTGTTCTTGTCTACATCTACATCTAACAGATGGTGCGTGAAGAAGGGTACGCTGTATCACGGCTAGTTATTTCCTTTCCTCTTCCACTCACAGATAGAGTGTGGATAAAAAAGCCTACCTATATGCTTCCGAATGAGCCCAATTTCTCGGATCTTATCTTCGTACGTGAAATGTATGTTGGCGGCAGTGAAATCGTTCTGCAGTCAGCTTAATAAGCCAGTCTCTAAATTTTCTCAAAATTGCTCCTCGAAAAGAACTACGCCTATCCTCCAGGCACACCCATCAGAGTTCCAGAGACATCTCAGTAATACTTCTTTCTTGCTTGACACTGCCGGTAACATATCTAGCAGCACGCCTCTGAATTCTTCGGTGTATTCTTTTAATCCGATCTGGTGCGGATCCCGTGCACTCGACCAGTACTCAAGAACAGATCGCACTGCGCTTTCAAAGAGTTCTCCCTCTAAACAGAACTCGACAATTCTCCTTTCGTACCACAAATCTGACATTCTCGTTCCATTTCATATCGCATTCCAACGTTACGCCCAGGTATTTAATTGATGTGACTGTGTTAAGGATAACCGCGCCAATGCTTTACTCGTTTATCAGCGTTTGTCTCTCCCACTCGTCCCCATTAACGAACATTTTGCTACATTTACAGCTAGTTGCCATTCATCACACCGGCTAGAGATTTTGTCTAACTCATCCCGTATCCTCAAAAGGTCACTCAACTTCGACATCTTATCGCACACCACAGTAACATCGCCAAACAACCGCAGGTTGCTGCCTACCGTATCCGCCAAATGATTTATGTAGGCCTATATAGACAATTATAGCAGTCCAACCACACTTCCATGGGACGTTCCTGACGATGTCCTTGTCTCTGATGAACACTCACCGTCGAGTACAACAAATTGGCTTCTAATAATTAAATGTTTCCCTGAGACATTTAAGCCCCTTCATTGTCTACGATAATGATCGTAGCGGAAGAAATGAATTAAAATCTATGCTGTGGCTGGAACTCGAACTCGGGTCTTCTTGCTTGCTTTTTTTCTGTTTTATTTGTTTTCATTTTTTCTTTTTTTAAACTTAATAGATTTTAATGCACTGTTTAGACCTCTTCCACTTCAGGCGTTGGCCCCTATCACCCATATTACCCCCAAAATCCTATCGAACCTCAAAACAAACACAAAGCTAGTGCCACCGCCACTTTCACCCTAAAGCTAACTAGGACGGTCGTGTGGCACCACTTCAGGCTCCACCCACGAACAAAAATTAAATATACCTCTGAACGTTTTACTAAAAATAGAATAATAGTATAAAGGAAGGGTTGCAATATTTTATTATATGTTATCTGTTGTTCATTTTGCTCTTATGTTTTTATTTTTTTTTTCTCGGGGATGTCGAAAACACCCTATAATTACCGTTTCTGTCTCTCATCAGTCTATCATGTGCAATATCTCAGTCTCTTCTCACACCCGGTACACCCCAACGGTCTGGAGGGCGCGTAAACAACGACCCCAGATAATCAGCAAAGAGATTAACATACGACGTTTTGCGCCGGAAAACCGTGTAGTGACTCGTTAAATAATGCCAGCAATGTAACAACCCTGAAACACTGTCATTAAATAAGTATGATAGTGCCATACCCTTAACCCACACCGTGGCGTTATGACGAGTTGCAGGGAAGTAAGTGACGTCGGGATGGATCAGCTCGGTGGCTCTACGGACGGAGGCGTCCGTCGCAGAAACAATGCCAACACGCGCCTTGTGAGGAGCCAGCAGTCGGTAGCCGTACCACAAATGGAACGGTGCATATCGTTGTCGACAGCGGCGCATCTGGGGCAGAGAGGATCCTCGGCAAGATAGATCATGTGTAAACGTTGCCGGGTGATGAATTTTTCAGTCGTTATCACATACCACGGCGCCCCGACCGTGGTGGGAAGGAAAGGCGAGTGTGTGTTAGGCCACACCCGCCTCCAGCCAACTGCCGGATGTCGGCGTTCAACCGCATTAGCAGGCAGCGTCCGTTGAACGTAGTGGCAGAAGTCCTTGGTTCTAGTATTCCGCGGGGAATTGGTCGGAAAAATATCGAACAGATAACTCATGTCGATCAGATAGGTGCGAATGTCACACAGTGCGCTGGCCGGGGAGGCCGAGCGGTTCTAGGCGCTACAGTCTGGAACCGCGCGACACCTACGGTCGCAAGTTCGAATCCTGCCTCGGGTATGGATGTGTGTGAGGTCCGTAGGTTAGTTAGGTTTACGTAGTTCTAAGTTCTAGGGGCCTGATGACCTCAGAAGTTAAGTCCCATAGTGCTCAGAGCCATTTGAACCATTTGTGACACAGTGCTGGGGTAATATGTCCAACAGGAATCGGCGGCCTTAGAGATTGAGGCAACACCTCCTGAAACAGTGCACCAGGGAGAGCGTCCTGGTCCGAAGCACGTAGGCGATGCATCTTCCGCAGAAAAAGAGCGCACACCCTGTTGTATACGTTTATCATCCCAGTGCCATCTGCCTGTGTGGGCAACGTTAGCGTCTCGTTAGGGTTCTTGAACACCCTACCTTCGCTGACGAAATGACCGAAGCCCTCCTGGAACTTGGCAGCTACCGTAGCAGCCATCGGGAGAACGTGTGTGTAATGATTAAGTTTCGGAGCGAGATAGACGGTTAACAACATTTACCCGCATGATCAAGGCACGTGTTCGAAAGTTATGGAGAAGAACTTGAGTACGGATCACATTAAGTAGTCTGCGATACGTGTATGCTGCTGTACGCTGCAAGTTCCCATAGAAGGCCAGTCCCAAACACTTCGTCGCCAGAACGTTGGTAATGGGCACTCGTGTACTCATGTGCAGTCCTCTGCTCACATCCATGTAGTGCGACTTTCGCAGGTTGACACGGCTTTCGGCCACCTCTCCATATTGCTGAAGGCACGCGATCGCCGCACATATATCTTCTGCCGAACTCGCCAAGAATACTACATCTCCCTCATAGGCACAACATTTAACATGTACATCGCGGAGGCGAATGCCCTCCAAGCGCTGTCGTAGACCGTGAAGTGCAGGCTCGAGAGCGACGGCGAAGAGAAAGGCTGACGCGGGACATCCTTGTCACACTGAGCGCTCAGTAGTAAACAATGGCAGTCGGTAGCCATTGACCAGAACTGTGGAAGGGGCTCCATGGTTGGGACGGAGAACCACACCTGCCGATATTGGGGACAATCCCATCTTCTCTAAGACAGCGTGCAAGACATGGTGCTCAATTCGGTCAAATGCGTGGTCGAGGTCAACCGCCACGAGGGCGCCTTCTAAGCGGCATGCCGACATGAGCTACACCACATCTCTGTAAGAGCTTAACGCCGTGTGTGTATTACTGCCACCTTCCAGACATGTTTTGTCGGCATGAATGGCGTCTTTGACAACAGCGAGGAGACGAGCACGAAGAATGCGGGCGAACTGCTTTTAATCCGAATTCAATAACACCAACGGCCGGAAATCTTGTGGCATGCGCCACCGTTTCGTTTTGGCACAGGTATCGTAATATCCTCCAAAACTTCGGGGGGACGCGGAAGTCCGGATCCAGGAGTCCGGAGCACGTCTGCCGCCAAACTTCCCCCATCAGGTCAGAAAAGGTGCTATAAAATTCAAGCGGAAGACCATCATGTCCAGGTGATTTGTTTCTCGCGCCCCGCGAGAGGGCCATGCGTATTTCTTCCCACGTGACAACCTCCAAGAATGTGGCGTCGCCTGGCGCCCTACTCGAAGGTGGCAGGTCGTGCAGGACGTCCTCAGTGTCATTGTCACGCCGTTGTTCTACTAGACAGAGGGTGTAATAATAATCTGTGAGGGCAATGGAAATGGCGCTGTGTGTCTCTGCGCGTTTCCCGTCCGCAGGTATAACTGCCATGATGAGTCGTCTCTTACGGTGTCTCCGTGCTCTGACGATGTGATAAAGAGAGGCACGTTCCTCAGGGGTGGAATTTTGCAGTCTCGATCGAACGTGCGTGCCGTCCAATCTGTCAGCCGTGATCTGCAGAAGCCGTGCCTGTATGCGGTGGACCGCCATTTGGCGCTCTGGCGAAGGTTGTTGCGACTATAGTTCGCGCAAGACTGTGTAGTAAAACTCAGAGGTGTATCGGAGCCAAAGCGGCCTGTCTCGTCCATACGCCATGAGCGTGCGGCGAAGAGCTGGATTGGCGCAGTATGTCCACCATAGTGTCGTGGAATCATAGGTATGACGCCATTGCTCACATTTGTGCCAGGTATCAGTGGCGCCCAGACAAAAAGCCTCTTCCCGGAGATTGTTAACGTTAAGTGTCCAAGGTCCTCTACTACGGCTCGTCTTTTTTCGTGGCAGAGTCACGGCTCAGATGAAGGTCTGATGGTCGTTGAATGCAGTGGGCCACAGCTCAGCACCAACATTTGCTGCCCGAAGACCTCAGGAGACATAAATCCTCTCCAACCTACTGGCCGAGTGGGTACTGAAGTGTGTATATCCGCGTCGGTCACCGTGGATCAGCGACCATCTATCATGGAAAGCGAAATCTCTGACAATAGCATGAAGGGCTGAACATGGGACATGGTGAAGGATCTGATCCTCAGACGCTGTTAAAGTCCCCGACAACCACCAGGTCCTCTGCAGCGCCTTGAAACAATGGAGCTAACTCAGCGGAGTACCATAACAGAGTGTTCGCTCTCGACGCTTCGGAGTACCAGACGGGGCATACAGATTCACAAGCTGGACTGAGCCGCTGGTGAGCGCAATGCCTCTCGCTGTTGGCAAAAACTGAATATCTGTTGGTTCGATGCCATCGCGTAGTAGTATGGCCGTACCATCACTACTGTCGGAAGTTGGGTTGAGCCGGCCAGTGTGGTCGAGCGGTTCTAGGCGCTTCAGTATGGAATCGCGCGACCGCTACGGTCGCAGGTTCGAATCCTGCCTCGGGCATGGATTCGTGTGATGTCCTTAGGTTAGTAAGGATTAACTAGTTCTAAGTTCTAGGGAACTGATGACCTCAGATGTTAAATCCCATAGTGCTCAGAGCCATTCGAACCATTTGAAGTTGGGTTGACATAAGACGCGTATCCATAAACATCCAGGCGCAGATCAGGCCGTACCTCTTGAAGAAGCACGAAATCAATGTCCTCCGCCCGAATCGTGTCCGTTAACAACTGAGTTTTGATAGTGGAACTAATGCCGTTGACATTGACTGTACCTGTCCGATACACCTGGGTCATTTGATAGAACTATGATGTATCCTGCAGTCGCTTAATCCAGTATGCGCCACGTCGTCCGTCCGACCGTCCCTGTGACCCGGACCGTATATGTTATTGATCGGCTGAGACAAAATGTCCGTCCGACGATCCGCCGGTCGTGGGCATCCGGTTGTCGCTCGAGTCTGATATCGTTCTTCCAATCTAGATCTCGGTCACCCCGTCACCAAGCTGGAGGTGTGGTACGTTAGGCGGCGCATGACGTTCATCCAATGTCTTAGCGGCAAAATCGCCATGGGGCTCGTCGATGAGCTGAGCATCGTCAACTTGGATTTGTCCTTGGGCGGACGTTGCCAGCAGCGAACCAGGAACCGTTGGTGTGAGTTCCACACACATGGCGGTAGATGGATCTTCCTCACCTCCTGCAACGTGTCATCATCTCATCATTTCCTGCAGACAGGCTCCTCTTCTTTCGTCGCTTGGGCGACTTCTGCTTGCGGGAAAGAGTGTCCGCGTCCTGTGGATCACGACAAACAGTAGGCACCTCCCGCATCCCCGTGTCGGAGTTCGAATCGATTTGCTGATGCTCTCCTTCTTCACACGGCTGGGGTGCAGACGTGGTCGCTGCTGTCGAGCACGGCGACGGTTCCGATGGAGGCTGCGTCATCGTAGGCGCAGAAACCGGGCCCGCGGGGGTCGGCAACTGGAACGGAACAACGTCCGCGTCCGACTTGTTCCTCACTGCCTCAACGTATCTAATAGGCAGCGTTGTCGGTTGCGATGGAGGCGTCGTGTCTGCACGTGGTATCTGGACTAGGCGTCGCTACAGGCATTCAGATCGTACATGGCCTTCCTGCCCGCACCCAGAACAAGTCCGCGGTTGATCGTCATAAATGACGATCGCTCGACAGCCACCAACAGTCACGTACGATGGGATGTGTTTACGCAGTTCGATTCACACCTCACTCATTCCATTCAGTAAAGGTACGTCTCGAAAGTATGCCACTTTTCTTCCAAGTGACTTAATACTTCCCCGTAAGGCCGCAGCGCGTTCACGACAAGTGTGGCGGAACTTCAAACGGCAGCTCGAAGACTCGTATGTTCCGAACTCCGAATCCTGCACCCACGTCGCCGTCAGATTGGTGGAAACGATATCCATCGGTGGAACGGTGAAGAAGCCGTTCGCACGCTTCTTCATCTACAAGTTTCAGGTAAATCGTGCTGGAGACGATCGAAAGATGTGTACATGAAAGTTCCTGTGGATCGACGTGCATTACTTCACGCAGGAAAAGCTCTACTTCGTATGCCTTAGGTCGTGCGTACAGGGCGTCGAACGTTACTTAAATCGTAGCCTTTCTATAAGAAAGCGTCATCGCCGTTCGAGGTGATCTGTTTACACTTCAGTACCACTACCCGCGCGAGTAAACAACGGCCCGCTGGCGGAGCGCCGCACAGAGCCGCGCGCGTCCGCCTCACAACACGACTGAGAGCCGACTGCTAGGCAGAAATGCTAACCATTACACCACCGCAGCACGATGGTCAACATTGCTGCACGAACCACCCAAGCTACTCACATTTTAATTCGTTTCTTCTGCTTCGATCATGATCGTAAATTGGCTTCTATTACTTATCAAGTCTGTGAGCCACTCATGTGACTGGGAACGTATTCCATACTCTCGTACCTTCGTTAATACTTAATAGTTCTACAAATCTGCAACCCTCTGCCACTACAGTGCTTCGAATTGTAGCGTGTAACACGGCGTTCTGTAACGTAACTACGTCGGTGCGTGACATACAAACAGTGTTCTATAATCGAGTTTCGAATCCAAATAGTTCCTTCATACATGGAGCACCCTCTCCTTCAGCATAATAGTGCCAGACCATACACAAGCAACGTGACATCTGTAACAATCCGACGCCTTTGGGTTCACTGTCACAACCTCCAGACAGGTCCGATTTGGCCCCGTTTGATTTTCACCTGTTTCGAAAACCATCCACACCTTCAATAACTTTCCTTTGATAGTGTTGTAAAGGTGCAGAGGTCAGGTTGCGGCTTTGTCAGAAATGTTCTCGTAGTACATTTCTTTTTGACCATACTTTTTTGTATATGTTAGTGTAAAGGATGAGCCAGACAGTAGGGGATTTTAGTTTATTATATAAGCTTTCAAACGGTAACTTCATTTTTCCATTACGGACAAGCCAAGGCTGGCAGTGTTAGCTGCCTATAAATTCTTTCGTCCCATGGTCTAGGAACAGGAAGTCAGCACCGAGGAAGGGCAACTTGATCACGCGCCTCCATCATGTGCTTATGAGATAAGGCCGCCCCAGGCGTCACTTCTCAGGCAACGCTCTGGAAAGTTCCATTGCCGCCCCCGCGGGTTTCTCGGCCCTGACCAATCAGAGCGGAGGAAGCCGCGTGGTGCGTCAAATATACCCGGCCGCCCGTCGCCCGGCCCGCTCTCTTGGACGCATGCCCCGTAGCAATGTAGATCTTCCCGCATTTCTTGGTGCTGCGGCACTGTGGACTTAGTTTTGGCAGACACCAACTTTCGTTAGCTTCGCGAACTATGTTTCGCCAAACTCTACGCTCTGGTCCACCCTCGCCTCCCTAGGCCTGGCTATGTGACCACTTTTTAACATGCTTTCGCCAGTAAATGGCCTTTGACTAGATATTACCCTATTCATTCCATAACGCCCAATGTCTTCCCCTACAGCCCATCCTGTACATTAGACTGCTTTTTATATCCGCGTTGCATGGTTTGTCACGTTCTATTTTGCTTCCAACGTAGCAGACTATATTCACTTCATCTGCATTGTAAACCTTAAATTTGATGTTGAGTTTCAGTGTTAGTTATGCTTTTCCTCATTACTTCCGTCTTTTTTACATTTAGTTTCAAACCATACTGCGTGCTCCTTAAACTGTTCATTCGATTGAACAGGTCCCACAATTCTTCTTTGCTTTCATTCAGGAAAACACTGTCATCAGGAAATCTGATCTGTGACTTTTTTACTCCTGAATCTGTCTTTCATTTCTGTCATTGCTTCTTTAAAGTATACATTGAATCGTAATGGCCAAAGGTTACATCACAGCCTTATACACTTCCAAATCTAAATTCTTCACTCTTGATCTTCTGTTCTAATTTTTCGTGCTTTTTATTAAGTCTTTCTTTCACTGTTAAGAACAACAGAAAAGGTGCCTCCCTATTGGATTTACCTTTTCTAAAGAAAAACTAATAGTCATTTAAGAGATACGCAAATTTCTTTTCCACTTTTCTATATATTTATCTTAACAGCAACTTGGATGCATGAGGAGTTACACAGATTGTGCGCCAGTTTTCGGAGTTATCTGTTCTGTCTGGATTCTGTGGGTGGTACTATGCTGAAAGTTTCACGGTATGTCCTGAAATGGATTAATTCTAAAAAGGTACGCTTTTTGGCTGCTACTTCCGCCAGTGATTTTTTTAAATTCTGAAGGAGTTTTATTTACGCTTTCCAGTATTTCGATCGCAAGTCTTCTAAAGCACTGATAAACTCTAATACTGAATCCCATATATCTTTCATATGAACGCCGGTTTTTGTTCTCATCATTAGCCTTAGAGAACTTCAGAGACACCTCATAATTCCTCTTACTTCGGTATATAGTTTCTTTCCTCATTGATTCTTCTAGACAAGTTCTTTAAAATTTGCTATACTCTTCATCTCACTAAATTGTGATCTGAGTCTATGATGCCTCCGAGGATACCTTACAATCGCTTAACTAATTTCGGAATATCTATTCGACCATGATGTAATCCACAAGAACCTTCTCGTGTCTTCACACCTTTTCCAATTATGTCTCCAACGCTCGGTCAAGGTTTACTCACATAATGTTAAAGTATATGCAGTTCTCCTGGTCGAGCAGCGAACAATCTTCGGTTTTTCTGATTGAACCGCGGTCTGATCGAGCGGCTGGAAAAAAAAATCTGCAAGAAGAGGAAGAAACTGCATATATTGGCCACAAGAAAACCACGTGAACATTGCGAAAAAGGTACCGGACCATTCTATCTTAGGCACATATTGGATGCAGATCTAGAAAACCCTGAAGTCTTCATGATTTACGATCAGATTTATCCATATCTCCGGATAAAATTGCACCACTATCCGATAGTAAAAAACCAAAGAAACTGTTTTCAACAATGTATTACAGTAAATATGATTACAGAAATTTCGTATTCAGTTTCAGTTACTATTTCACCTGTTTGCAGACTTAAACCTTTCGATTGGGGGCAGGTGATACTCCAGAGTAATCCATTCGTTTCTCACGAATGCATTAAACTGAACACTTGATCACTGGGAAAATATACCTAATTATCTTGAGTTCTAATGGATTCAGGGATGATGCTTACTTTTCAAGGGAAACCATCGGAAAATTTAACGGATTAATAAATCTGAAATTTCTTTAACAGTGTCTCTCGTAGTGCGTTACTGGAATACTTTTTGTAAAACATTTATACACTCCTGGAAATTGAAATAAGAACACCGTGAATTCATTGTCCGAGGAAGGGGAAACTTTATTGACACATTCCTGGGGTCAGATACATCACATGATCACACTGACAGAACCACAGGCACATAGACACAGGCAACAGAGCATGCACAATGTCGGCACTAGTACAGTGTATATCCACCTTTCGAAGCAATGCAGGCTGCTATTCTCCCATGGAGACGATCGTAGAGATGCTGGATGTAGTCCTGTGGAACGGCTCGCCATGCCATTTCCACCTGGCGCCTCAGTTGGACCAGCGTTCGTGCTGGACGTGCAGACCGCGTGAGACGACGCTTCATCCAGTCCCAAACATGCTCAATGGGGGACAGATCCGGAGATCTTGCTGGCCAGGGTAGTTGACTTACACCATCTAGAGCACGTTGGGTGGCACGGGATACATGCGGACGTGCATTGTCCTGTTGGAACAGCAAGTTCCCTTGCCGGTCTAGGAATGGTAGAACGATGGGTTCGATGACGGTTTGGATGTACCGTGCACTATTCAGTGTCCCCTCGACGATCACCAGTGGTGTACGGCCAGTGTAGGAGATCGCTCCCCACACCATGATGCCGGGTGTTGGCCCTGTGTGCCTCGGTCGTATGCAGTCCTGATTGTGGCGCTCACCTGCACGGCGCCAAACACGCATACGACCATTATTGGCACCAAGGCAGAAGCGACTCTCATCGCTGAAGACGACACGTCTCCATTCGTCCCTCCATTCACGCCTGTCGCGACACCACTGGAGGCGGGCTGCACGGTGTTGGGGCGTGAGCGGAAGACGGCCTAACGGTGTGCGGGACCGTAGCCCAGCTTCATGGAGACGGTTGCGAATGGTCCTCGCCGATACTCCAGGAGCAACAGTGTCCCTAATTTGCTGGGAAGTGGCGGTGCGGTCCCCTACGGCACTGCGTAGGATCCTACGGTCTTGGCGTGCATCCGTGCGTCGCTGCGGTCCGGTCCCAGGTCGACGGGCACGTGCACCTTCCGCCGACCACTGGCGACAACATCGATATACTGTGGAGACCTCACGCCCCACGTGTTGAGCAATTCGGCGGTACGTCCACCCGGCCTCCCGCATGCCCACATACGCCCTCGCTCAAAGTCCGTCAACTGCACATACGGTTCACGTCCACGCTGTCGCGGCATGCTACCAGTGTTAAAGACTGCGATGGAGCTCCGTATGCCACGGCAAACTGGCTGACACTGACGGCGGCGGTGCACAAATGCTGCGCAGCTAGCGCCATTCGACGGCCAACACCGCGGTTCCTGGTGTGTCCGCTGTGCCGTGCGTGTGATCATTGCTTGTACAGCCCTCTCGCAGTGTCCGGAGCAAGTATGGTGGGTCTGACACACCGGTGTCAATGTGTTCTTTTTTCCATTTCCAGGAGTGTATTTTTCCATATTTGGCACAGAATAGAAATGCGACCACGTTTTCATTTAATTTCTTCATCGCCATATGATATCGGTTTTCGCAAATGTTTGTGATAGGTAACTCCCCGTCAAAACATCTCAGATTATGAAACACCACAGGCAGTGTAAAATAAGGCTTGTAGTTCACACTGCAGCCAGAATGTCCTGCACCTGGTTGTGCACCTGCGATACGGCAGCGGTCCTGGCGTTTCACACCAGGGTTCTCGCGTTTGTGACAGATTTTTGCTCAGAGAAACGTTGATTGTTCGTCGATGTTTAATGTCATCTGCTTATTTTGAAGTGAAAAGGTATTCATACTCTCAGTTATCGCACAGAGCTGTTGCGTAAATCATTCCATGCAGTCGCTGCCTCAAAATTATTTAAACTGGAAACATTCTGGTTATAGCTGCAGTACGAGGCTAATCCGGAACGTAAGGTTTGAAGAATTTTCGAAGTTCCAAAAATGAATTTATTTTAATAAAATTTACAGTACACGTCTTGCATTACTTTTCCACGTAATTTCTATTTACCTTAGTACATTTTGTCACCCGTAGGACGAGTTTTTTGGTACCTGTATCATAGACGTCTCCCGCCGCCTTTTTTTGCCAGTTCTTCACTTCTATTGCCGGCCGCTGGTGGCCGAGCGGTACTAGGCGCTTCAGTCTGGAACCGCGCGACCGCTACAGTCGCAGGTTCGAATGCTGCCTCGGGCATGGATGTGTGTGATGTCCTTAGGTTAGTTAGGTTTAAGTAGTTCTAAGGTCTAGGGGACTGATGACCTCAGATGTTAAGTCCCATAGTTTTCAGAGCCATTTGAACCATTTTTCACTTCTATTTGCACCTCGCGTCGTCGAAAATGTCACTAGATGCGAGAGAGGTTGCTTAAAAAATCCCAGCTAAACAAAGTCAACAATTCTTGTGTTGTGAAAAAATGAAATGATCTGATCACGGCATCGTTGGCCAGGAGGTCCCATGCAGGGGAAGTTCGGCCAACGTATTGCAAGTCCTTCTTAGCTGACGCCACGTATGCGACTTTCGAGTCAATGATAATGAAATGATCATAAAGAACACACAAGACCCAGTCATCACGAGGCTGAGAAAAACCCTGACCCCGCCGGTAGTCGAACCCGGGCCCCCGTGCGCGGGAAGCGAGAACGCTACCGCAAGACCTCGAGATGCGGACATGTTGTGTTGTATGAGCAGTGTGCGAACTCGCGTTGTCATGGAGGGTACAGAATCCCGTTGTCAGCTTCCCGCGACGGTTGTTTCGTTGTATTCTGTGAAGTTTTATTCATGATCTCACAATATCTTGTAACATTTATTGTTTCAACTCCTTCCAAAAAATCAACGAGCAGAGCCCCTTTTCAGTCCCAAAACAGTGACACCATTATTTTCCTCGCTGTTTGATGAGTTCCGAATTTTTTGGCTGAAGGAGAATGATTATGACGCGACTGCACTGATTGTGTTTTGCTTCCGGGGAGTGTGTTGATAACTACAGGTTTTATCTCCTGTCAGTATAGAGATGATAAAAACCTCGCCTTCAATCTCAAAACGCTCAAGAGATTCGCGAGCGGCACTGACTCTGTTCGGTTTGTGTGCTTCGGTAAGCATCTTGGGTACCCATCGCGAACACAACTTGCGATAATGTAGTCGATCAGTTACGACTTAATAAACAACATTTCTGAAACGTTTGGAAAAACTGCATGCAGGCCGTCAATTGAACGGCGATCAGAGGAAAGACGTTCTTCAGTTTCCTGCGCCATACCATCACTCACAACAGACGTCCTTCCGCTTCAGTCTTCAATGTGAATTTCCGTCCTTCCACAATTGAAATTCAGTACCCATTTTGTCCTGTTGCCTTGACATTACGTTCTCTCCATAAACTAAATCGGTTTCACGATGAATCGCTACGGCATTCACACTCTTCGCATTTAGGTAGCCAATTACAGCGCGCACTTCGCACTTGGCGGAAGCCGGAATGAGAACGATCGTTTCTAACTATGACCATAATACTAATCGACGAGCTACTGATTGTTGCGAATGCTTATTTCTTCCGCTGGCTTCCCGATACACGGCAGTGGTACTAATTTTCCCCACGGACATTCCATGCTAAAGCTACATGCCTTGTAACCTTAGTTTTCGGATAACCCTCGTATATGTAGTAAGCGACACTGAATGGTCTAGGTAACATCGGAATACAAACCATAGCCTGTGCTACGAAAGCAATCGGTAACTGGTTCCAGTATGAATTCCTTATCAACATAAAACACAAAAGAGTAATATTTTGCTGATTAAGTTCATTATCTAGTGACAGCAATGCGAAAAATTTTATGAATTATTATAATTGTATTTTACGTAGAGAACATTGTTTCACAAAACGTACATAAGGTAAGTCGCACAGTTTTTCGATGAAAATTCATTCATTAACCGCTCATGTAGTGCAAAAACATGCACATTTTAAAACATTGCAAGAAAAATTATTTATAATGAAAGTTATAACTATCGTATTTTGTCCTTGAATTTTTGTTATCCACCCTATTTACTCCATACTCAGTTTCCAGCATAATGTCAGTGAGTTTCTCTCTGGCTCTCTGCTGCAATGTGTCTTATCAGGCTACCTGAGACATGGAGAGATTACTGGACCACTCTCTCTGTCTGGCAGCGGCAGGTGAGAAGCTGAACTGAAGCTAAGTAACATGTGTACCACTTAAATATTAAATCAGAGGAAATAGACAGATTTGATTGCTTTATCAAAGGTATGTTTAAGGAGCACATACTATTTTAATTTTAATTTTAGGTTATATATTTATTTACTTTTGACGTATGAAATATAGGGAGAAAATGTGATTTTAAAGAGGACGGAATTTATTACGTGCACAGACAGCATTATTACATATACAGTATGTAACTTCGACCTTGGAGTCATTTTTCTATTGCGTCAGAGGTACATATGAGTATGTAAATAGTGCACACTTGGCCCTTGGCTTACTTCAGAATCCTAGTCTTTATTCAGCTATCGTACGAACATGAACATGTCCAGTTGGTGCAATAAGAGTGGTATTTTATATTGTGATAGTTTTATTGGGATAGTTTTATTCTTGACATTCCAGTGAACTCTGATTGTCATGTTATTTTAGTGTCTTTTTATGATGTGACGGGCTATAAGGTGCACGTGGTCGAGATTCAACAGATATATTGCATAAGGTATGTTTTATACAGCAACACTAGTAAAAACGTATCACACACCTTCATGTATGACCCCCTCATGCTTACAATTTCTGTACAAAGTTTCACAGATCAGGAGATGGCAACACAGCTTGCTGCAACCGGTTATCAAATGAAATGCTGTACTATAGCAGCTTTAGCTGTTTGAATTTTGTTCTTGTACTTTCACCTTCTGCGTATTATTCATCGCGTTAACTTGGAAATCTGAGCTGTTTAGCTGATTGTGCGGTAGATCGCACACTTATCTGCGCTTGTTATCTCCTAAATTGTGCGGTTTTTCCACAAGTTTGATGATACTTTGCCAGTCTCATACACTTTACACAAGCTCAAATAGTCGTTTAGTTGCCACCTTCCTCTAATGATTTTAGAAATTGCAATGGAATGTTATCTGACGCTTCTGCGTTATTTGATCTCAGGTCGATCAGAGCTCTGTTAAAAATCTGACTCTAGTGTTGGATCCCTTTTGTCTTCCCTATCGACTCCAGTTTCTTTTTCTATGACGTCCTCTTATAGAGGCCTTCAATGTACTCTTTCCACCTATCCTCTCTTTCCACTAATCTGCTATTTGCTCTGCGTTTAACAATGGACTGCCAATTGTACTCTTAACGTCACCACCATTACTTTTAATTCAACCTGCTCTTTTCACTTTTCTATGTGTTGAGTCAATCTTTCCGACAGTCATTTCTTTTGGATATCTTCACATTCATCAAGCAGCCAATTTGCCTTATCTTCCCTGCACTTCCTATTTATTTCATTCATAAGTGACTTGTATTTCTGTATTGTTGAATAATTTCCATAATCATTCCAGACGACCATTTCATTTTCGGTTTATTCAAGTATTTCCTGAAACCTTTTCAGCTTCTCGCACTACACTTGCCAATTATTTTTTTCTAATTTTGCGTGCTCCATGACAGTATTAATGAGATTCATGGTTGGAGGAGGGGCTGCATCGCTCGTAAATTTTTAATCTGTTTATTACAGACCGACTGTAGATACTATGTAGCTGTCGTCAGTGCACTTATATCTGAGTCATGATGACTTATTTAAAATTTTACTTTATTTACGAGAGTTCATAATGATTTTGATACAATTGTAATGAAGACAGCTACAAAGTAGCTGAAATTAATCTGTAATAAACAGATTAAAAATTTGTGAGTGATACTGCCCCTTCTCTTACCTTGGATCCTATTTATGTCGTTGCTTAGGGTTTTATATAGCTATATTCTCGTTTTTCCCCGAATAGTTTTGTCCTTCCTTTTTTCGTTGATCAACTGAACTATTTCTTATGTTAGCCAAGGTTTCCGCAGTTACCTTCCTTGTACGTATGTTTGTCTGTCAAACAACCGTGACTGCCTTTTTTCTATATATCCACTCCAACTGAACTGCCGGTTCTGGTGTTCATTATCGCGTCACCCACACCCTTAGCAAACATCGATCTTGTCTCATCAATCCTCAGTTCTTCCACATTTCACTCCCCACTTCACTGATTCTTTCGTACGATTCCCTTCAATCTCAGTCTACTCTTCATTATTACTAAATTGAGATCTCAGCGTATGTCTGCACTTGAGTACGCCTTACAATCCAATACCTAGCTTCGAAATCTCTTTCTGATCCTGATGTAATCCATCTGGGATCTTCCAGTGTCACCAGGTCTGTTCAAAGTATACCAACTCCTCTTGTTATCGATATTTAACCCCTCTTCTCTTTCATTCCTACTGTCAAGCCCACGTACTTCCGCAATCCTTTCCATTATTCCTTCCTTTACAAGCGCGTTCCATTCTCTCATGATTATTAGATTTTCATCTCCCTGTACATACCGAAATACCCATTCAGTAATCTCATTTACTTTCTCTATCTGTTCCTCTTCTGCCTGCGACGTTGCCTGGTATACCTGAACTATTGTTTTCGGCGTTGATTTGCTTTCGAGTCTCATGAGAACAGCCTATCACTGAACTGCTCACAGTAGCCCATTCTTTGTATAATCGAATTCTGTTGCTCCTATTGCGAAAAAGCTGATATTACGCTCGCCCGATCTGGTGGCTCCCGCCCGATCTGGTGGCACACGCCTAATAATGACTTCAATTCTTTTGAGTATTAGTTGACTAATAATCAGAACACTTCTGGTCCCGGGTTCATCGATACGATCTCGGCTCTGCAGATTAGTTCCACATTCGGAATTCCAGGAGGGGACTGAAAAGAGAGGTAACCATAATCAAAATATGAAACCTCAAAGTGCAATATACTTCGAGTCAGAATGTGGAATGCTAGAAGTTTGAACATGGTAGGGAAATATACGTTTGTCCTGAACCGAATCGACAGCAAACCATCATCAACAAGAATAGTTCACAAACAAAATTTGAGGGCATGGACATAATATGTGAGGATACTGAATGGGTAATTCGATATGTAAAAGGAGGTGGTAACAAAATAATCATGGGTAATTGACGGGATTGCTGCAAAAACCAGATACGTCCATTTCTGATCGAAAATGATATGTTATCGGCATGAGATATAACATCATAACGTGCATCTTTTGGTTTAAGAACCAAACTTTTGGGGACTGATTTGAATGATATATGCATGGTTGCGTTTGGTGGAAGGAACAGATAGTCCTGGACTTGCCTGGTTCTTGCACCGGTAGGTGGCGGCACTAGCGTGGCGAGCTGTTGTGCTGTTTACATGGCTTCATGTGAAGTTGAAGTTTTCAGATCGTGCGTTTATCTGCGTTTATCTGTAGTGTATATTGTGTTTAAGACATGTCTTCCGATGATTCAAGCGGTGATAGTGAATATGAACATGTAACAAGGAAAACAAAAGGTGAGTCTAGTAAATGGAAAGGGAACTGAGACAAACTGAAAAGGCTACGTGGTGAGTCGTATGTCACATTTAGTGGCAAGGTTATTCCAGCTCGGGAAACTGGGCCTCAATGCAATTGTAAAAGAAAATGTTTAGATGTATTTGCTTCAAAGGAAAAACAGGAAATACTGACAAAGTTTAACCCACTTTCAACAAAAGAAGCACAGGATGCGTTTTTGTGTGCATCGATTACACTATAATAATGGAAATGATTGAGGAAGTACGTGGGCTTGACAGTAGGAATGAAAGAGAAGAGCGGTTAGATACCAATCACAAGAGGAGTTGGTATACTTTGAACAGACCTGGTGACACTGGAAGATTCCAGAAGGATTACATCAGGATCAGACAGAGATTTCGAAACTAGATATTGGATTGTAAGGCGTGCCCAAGTGCAGACATACACTGAGATCTCAATTGACCGGAGAAGGCGTAGAAAAAGTGAAGCTTCACAAGTTCCTAAATTCACATACGTTTACAAGGTATGTATTTGTGTAATAACATGCAGTGAAGTAATATTAGCCCAAAATAATACGTATTTTTTAAATGAGGAAACCAAATTAATTCATGAAAGTTTTTGAAATAATATTTTTGGTCTTTCCAGGTTCAGCTTAAACCTCAACAAATATGTAATTTTCAAACAAGCTTTCTGCAGCCTTTATGGGATAAATAAGGCACGAGTTGAACGTGTGGCTTCATTTGCATCCAAAAATATTGGTCCACCCACAGATCGTAGTGGAAAACATGAAAACAGGCCTAACAGAGTGAGTGATAATGACTTAGAAAATATTATTAATCACATAAAACAGTTTCCTGCACAAACATCGCACTACAGAAGAGCAGACAATATCAAGAAAGTCTTTTTATCTCCAGAATTGAATGTAAAGAGAATGTATGATTTATATTTAGAACAAAAATTAAGCAAATGTTTTAAAGGCCTTAAAACCAGGTGAAAAAGTGCAAAACTGTCGGGTAACACATGACTATTGTCATAGATGTTTTAAAGCTAATTTCAATATTTCATTTGGGCACCCAAAATGTGACACTTGGGAGAAGTGTGATTCTTTAAAGAAATTTATAGAAGATGGTACTGATGATTTGAATCACAAAAGAGAGCTTGAACTCGAGAAGGAAGTACATTTGCGAAAGAGTGAAGTATTCTATGAAAGACTTAGAGAAGAAACTAAAAGGGGTAGGGAAAATAAAGCTGTTCTATGTTTAGCATTTGATTACCAGCAAAATTTGTCACTTCCAGTACTTCCTTCAACAGATGTATTTTATCTGAGACAACTGTGGATGTACAACTTTAATATATACTGTTGCAGCAGTGGAAAGGCTCATATGTTCATGTTCATAGAATGTGATGGCAAAAAGGGTCCTGAAGAAGTTATTTCCTGCTTAGATTGGTACCTTAAACATGCCATTCCCCCTGATACAACGGAAATTGTATTATTTTCAGATGACTGTGTTGCCCAAAACAAAAACAAGAGACTTCTACAGTATCTCTTCAGTCTTGCACATACTAATAAATTTCAGAAAATTACACATTACTTTCCAGAGCGGGGACACTCATTTTTGCCTTGTGATGAGGACTTTGGGAACATTGAAAAGAGGAAAAGTGTTGTAACTAGATGTCACCTTCCTGAAGAGTGGCATTCACGTGTTGGAAAAACATCTAAATTCTTTACTATTGTTCCTGTGAGACAAAACATATTCAAAAGTTACAAAGACCACTTTAAACAGTTCTTTAAAATAAATATGAAAACAAAAGACAACAAGCTTACCGAAATTTGACAGTATAAAATATTGCAGTACAGTTATGCTCACAAATACATATTTGAAGCCAGCCAGAATCAATACATGACTGTTATGTCAGAGTTTGCACCACAAAAGAAGGCAATAAAAGGTGACATTACCTTCCCAGAGGAATCATTGTATGGTGGTCCTTTACCTCTTAAAAGGCACAAATATCATGATGTTATGAAATTGGTTAGAAAGTACATTCCTACTGCAGATATGGGTTTCTATGAAAAACTGTTACCCTTTGCAGGAAATGATGATGGTGAACACAGCCCCAATGAAATAGAGTAAGAACATGAAGTACTTTAACTGTAAATCAAGTAGGTCAACAAAATGTTCTGAGACTGTAGATTTTATATTTAGTTAATGATAATATCCTTAAAAATTTACCTTTGGACAGAATAGTTTACCATATAAGGCATGCAAAACTATGTATAATTTTTTCTGAAAAGATATTGTCAAATGCATTGTAATTAATAAAAAGTAAATTATGATTCATTAATTGATGTTATTTTGTTTTCATGTTATTTATGTCCGATTTTGAAGACAGTATTTCCGATTTTAAAGTCTTTGATGCAAAAACCAGGTAAGTCCAAACCGTTATAATTGCAATTTTGATTTATTTATGTGTATATTTTTAATTTCAAAATTTTACATATTGCATATAAAATACGGGGCTATAAGTCAATAACATCGTCTTACATAATTTCTCAAAAGTACACACCTTCTGTAGATGTCAAACTTTGTTTCCTAGTTCTCTCAGAATGAGTATTTTGTGACTTGCCTGGTTTTTGCAGCAAACCCTTCAATTAGAAAGTGGTAGTAGGTGAAGGGACAGATGAAAAAGTTACGGGAATATACGGTATTGTTAGTAGGAATGAGACTGGAGGAATGCTTAGTCCTGCAATAAATTACACCTAGCATTAGTGAATGCATTATTCAAAAATCACAAGAGAAGGACGTATTCTTGGTAAAGGCCTAGAGATGCGGTAGGATTTCAGTTCCATCATATCACAGCCAGACAGAGATGAGTTCAGATATTGGATGGTAAAGAATATCTACGAGCAGGGCTCGAATCAAAATTTAGTAAAGACGAAGAATAAATGCTAGACGAGGTAAGGTACAGAATTACTAAGGAATGAAGATGTATCCTTAAATTTCTCTGAGGCTGTAGCTGATACTGCGATACTGCCTCCTTCAGTAGGCAGTTCAGTTGAAGAGAAACTGACTTGTCTAAAAAGTGAAATTACAGAGACTGGAGAGAAAAACTCGGGTACAAGGAGAGTAATTGAGAAGAAATCTGGGGTAACAGAAAACATGCATCAATTTTTCGGCGAAAGAAGGACGTGCAAAAATGTTCATAGAAATTTATAAATGCAGAGGAACGAAATAAAGAGGAAGTGCCGGAAATCTAAGGTGAAGTGGCTGGAGAAAGAGTGTGAAGAAATTGAAGAATAAATCGTCGTCGAAAAGACATCAGCGAACAGGAAAGTGAAAACAAGCTTTGGTGAAATTAAAAGCAAGGGCGGCAACATTAAGTTGCCAAAGTATTTACCAATCTTCAGCGCAGAGAAGAGAGCAGATAGGTGGAAGGGGTACATTGAAGGCCACTACGAAGATGACGACTTTTCGGAGGACTTGTCTATGTGAGTCGCTATCGACGACATAAGAGATCCAATATTAGAGCACAAAGCGAGGCGCCGCAGTGGTTAGCACACTGGGCTCGCATTGTGTAGGACGACGGTTCAAATCCCATTCCGACCTTCCTGATGTAGGTTTTCCGTGATTTCCCTAAATCGCTTCAGGCAAATGCTGGGATGGTTCCTATGAAAGGGCATGGCCGACTTCCTTCCCCATCCTTTCCTAATCCGATGGGACCGATGATCTCGCTGTTTGGTTGCCTAACCCAAATCAACTAACCAAAGAACTAATGTTAGAATGTGATATAGCTTTGGAACATAATCACCGTTATCCTCCCACGTCGTTCTGTCCTTTTCGATGAATTGGCAAACGAACCTCCTCCAGCAATCAGAACACTTGCGATCAAATAAGGCAGAAGGGACAACTCATATTCCATCAGAATTTGTATATCTTTGAGGGGTGTTGGTGGTGGGTGAGGGGGGGAGGCAACCAAGTGACGATATAATCTTTGAGTCTGTAGAGATACCGTCAGACGTTTGGTAAAATATCATACACACAACCCTAAAGATGGAAATGGAGGTGCGAATACTATCGCAAAATCAGCATAACGCCTCGTGCATCTAAGCTGCTGTCATGAATTACAAGGAAGAATTGAAAAAAATGTTTAAGATCTATTAGGTGATTAAAAGTTTGGCTTAAGAAAAGATGACGGTACTAGAGAGGCTGTTACGACTGATGATGGAAGTAAGACGTAAGGAAAAGCAAGATACATTCATAGCATCAGACTAAGTTGAAATACCTTTCGACATGTAAAACTGTGCGAAATTCACCAGATTCTCAGAAAAAATCTGAGTCAGCTATAAGGAAAGACGGATAGTGTACAGTTTGTACAAGGACTTAACAGGAATAATAAGGATGGAAGACAATGTATTCGAATTACAAACTGTGAAGTCATGGAAGTGCTCTCCGGCCCTAATCTTCAAACTATATATCGGAGAAGCAATGTCAGAAATAAACGAAAAGTTTAAGTGTGGGATTAAAATTCAGGGTGAGAGGTCAAAAGTGATTTGATTTGCTAGTGGTACTACTAACCTCAGTGAAAATGAAGGACAATTATTGCTTGTGCTGAATGAAATGAGCAGTCTAATGTGGTCTGTGAGTAAACGGAAGATAGACGAAAGCAAGAGGAAGTAGCAGATACCTGACGAGCGATACAGATAATATCAAAATTGGGGACCACCAAGTAGACAAAGCTAAGGGGTTCTGCTGCCTTGAAAGCAAAATGACACATGACGAGCGAAGCAAGGAGCACAGGTAAGCACAGGCAACGAGGACATTCCTGGCCGACAGAAATCTAGTAGTATAAGACACAGGTCTTAATTTGAGAAAGAAATTTCAAAGAAAGTGTGTTTGGAGCACAGCTTTGTATGGTAGTGAATCATGGACTGTGGGAAAACTGGAACAGAAGCAAAGCGTTTCATACGTGATGCTATAGAAGGATGTTAGAAATTAGGTGTACTGGTAAAGAATGAGGAGGATCTCAGAAGATTCGGCGAAGAGAGGAACATAAGGAAACTTCCGACATGAATAAGGGTCACGATGAGATCGCAATGCATGTAACAAATACGGGCTGTTTCAAAAAGAATATAAGTATTTCGAATGCGTATACTTACTAAACTTTAAGACATACGAATATGAAACTTTACGCATATATTTACGAACCTCTTAAGTTCAGATTATGGATGTTTAGTATGTTCTCCATCAGCGACACGAACAATATCACATTGATACTCAAACTCCTCCCAAACTCGGGCAAGCATGTCCTTCGTCACTGATGTTACCGCGGTTCTTCAACTCTTCGTGGTTCTGTGGGAGTGGTGGTGCAAAACCATTGTATTTAACGAAACCCCACAGGAAGAAGTCAGAGGGTGTCAGATCCGGTGACCGTGGAGCCCAGCTCAGACATGCTAAGACGCCAGCTCGTTGACGACCAATCCAACGGCTCGGTGGAGTTTCATTCAGATATTCACGCATTTGGCGACTCCAGTGAGGGGATGCCCCGTCTTGTTGAAAAATGAAGTTGTCTTCGTGCAGCCTCGGAAACAACCAGTTTTGTAACATAGCGAGATACTGCTGACCGTTAACCGTGTTTCCATCACAGAAGAATTGGCCGTAAACTGATGATCGGAATATCGAACAAAACACATTGACATGGGCGAATCTCGTACATGTTCAGTGGCTGCATATGGGTTCTATAGACCGCAAATTCGAATATTGTGTTTGTTTACCTGACCACAAACATGTAAAGTCGCTTCATCATTGAACACGATATCATTGTCAATAGCATCAAGAATCTCGTTACAAAGTGCTAAACGTTTGCGTTTGTCATCATAACGCAGAGCATGTAACAGTTGTAACTTGTACGGCTTCATAACCAACCGACTTCTCAAAACAGACCAAATTGTTCTCGTAGGCAGTTGTAACTACCGACTAGCAGGACGAGTTGATTTCGAAGGACTGCGTTGGAAAGCAATTTGAATCCGTGCAACATTTTCTTTAGGAACACGTGGGTGGCCAGGTCTCTTGCCTTTACATACACATCCTGTGTCTAGAAACTATCGATATCATCTGCGAATGTTCCACCCATTCGGAAGATCAATTTGGTACCTTAACCTGAATCGTCTTTGTACTGTTACACGGAATCGCACTTCGCAAACCCGAGAACACAAAATGATTTCTGCGGCGGAGTAGCCATTTTAAACATATGATGGTTACCAAGCAAAACAGTAGACAACTGACATCTAGCGGCTATTAATATAAACTAAACTGTGTATTCTTTCTCAAATAGCTGGCGCAGCGAAGGACAGTTAGGAGAAAATATTACTGTGTAATATTTTAAACTCCCTGTATTTGAGGACGTACCTTGCAAGTGCCACTCTGAGATGGAGAGGTTGGTGCAGCAGAGGAAATCTTGGCGAGCCACAGCAAACTAGTTAGAAGACTGATGACTCATGAAAAAAGTATTGTGATGTGTAGTTCCATAAGGACGGAAGAGCTAGTTACGCAACTACATAGAAGTGAAGACAATCAACTTTGGCTAGAACTTCTTCTTCTTTCTTACAGTGTTCAACCCTGAGGTTGGTTTGCAGCAGAGCACCATTCCTCTCTCCTGTCTGCCCTCCTCTTCATTTCCACGTATTTGTTACATCCAATGTCATTCATGACCTGTTGCATGTATGATATCCTTGGTCGCCCCCACCGATTCCTTCCCTCAATAGCTCCCTCTGCTATAGTTCTAATGATGTTGTTGTGTAGCAGGATGTGCCCTACAAGTTTGTCTCTTCTTGTTTGGATGTGCCTCCACAGAGATCTGGTTTCCTGTACTCTTCTAAGCACCTCTTAATTTGTTATTTTGTCTCTCCAACTGATCTTCATCATCCTTCTATAGCACCACATCTCCAGTGTCTCTAGCCCCCTTCTCTCTTCTCTTCCAATTGTCCAAGTTTCACATCCGTATAGGGCCACACTCCAAACGAAACCTTTTCTTATACGTTTCGTTATTTTCAGACTGATGTTGTTGTTGGCGAGTAAGTTCCTTCTCCGATTAAATGCAATTTTGGCCTTTTGTATTATGGTCGCCAATTTCTTTCCGGCTTCTACCATCCCTTGTGATTTTGTTTCCTAGGTAAGTAAATTCCTCTATCACTTCCAGCTCCTCTCTTCTCATTCTCAGAGGTTCATATTCTGATCCTGTACTGCATACCATCACTTTAGTCTTTTTCTTGTTTACTCTCATTCCATACTGATTGCATAGAATTTTTTTCTATTCTTCTGAAGACTTCCTCTAGATTTTCTTTTGTCCCCGTGACTATAGCAGTATCATCTACATTACGTAGCATGTATTAATCCCCACCTCAATAGTTTCTCGAACTTGGTCTACAGCTTCCTGGATGCAAGCATTGAATATAAGATTAGAGACAGTACATCCTTGCCTTACCCCTCTTCTAATATTTGCTTCTTGTTCCTGATGACAATTCCTAATCACTGCCACCCCATTCTTATAGAAACTAAGTATCGCATGGATGTCTTTGTACATTATTCCACTTTTTCTCAGCACTCTGAACATCTCTTGGCAGATAACGTTATCAAATACCTTTTCCATGTCTACAAAGGCAATATAAGTTGATTTATTTTTCTGTAATTGCTTTTTCGATAACGAGTCTCAGTGCCCGAATCGCCTGTCTTGTTCCCAGTCCAGTTCTGAAACCAAACTGATTTTCAGTCAGCATATCCTCCACCTTCTCTTCAATTCTCTTCAGAAGTATTTTTATGAAAATTTTTGATGCATGTGATATTAGGCTTAGAGTTCGGTACTGTTCGCATTTTGTAGCTGATGCCTTCTTTGGTATAGGAACTGTAGTATCATTGCCATAAATACTACTACAACGCCGCGCCAACACAAGATTGGCAGCCTCTCGTCTGCCGAGCACAGCGCACTCTAGCGGGCTGTGCGGCTCTACGGAACTGGAGTGTGCCTTGTTCACTTCTTAGCTAGATTTCAACCAAGGCAGACGCACTTTCATAATCGGCCCTCAGCCAGTTCTGTAATGATTGCATTGATTCTCTGAGGAGGGCCCATCAGGCTTAGACCCCGAGAATATGTTGTATTGGTTCATGGTATTCCATGTTTCGAGATGGTCAGTTCATAGCCGCAGCTGCAGTCCTACAAACTACTGAAGATAAGTAATTTCATTGTACTATGTGTTTCTTGAATAATAATCCTTCTCTCTAACAGTGTGCCATACCGTATATTATTGCAACCTGGACTCCTTCAGCTCCTATCAACTCGGCCTCCTACTTATTTGCATTTAGTAACGAGCTGAAAATACCCACGCGTTTTGTGCGTCTAAACAGTATACACAATAGGAACAATGATATAATTGACTGGAACTAGTCAACAGAAAAAAATGCAACTGACGCTCAAAGTAAACTAGTAATTTTAGAAATCAGAACAGTTGCTGTACCTGTCACTTTGAAGTTGTCTGGATAGTAAACTAATCTGTTGGAGAGATGACGCAAAGGAAATAGTAACTGATTAATAACTTGTAAGAGTTTTTTTCAGGAGTACTGGTTGCCTAACTGAGAAGCGCTCATCGGCAGACACCAGCACGTCTGTGGGAAGAGGAAGTCCCGTCGGCGCTTGGGTGCAGTACGTGTTGGGAGTGCTGGTTGGGTCGTCCTCTGCTCGTTCGTTAGCCTCGCCACTGGCTCCGCCACGGGACCGGAACAGAGAGAGCACCGCCGGTGAAGTACGAGCGGTAACTTCGTTGTGGCTAGTTGCGTCTCCTGGGATATCCGACGCGTGTGGCGTAACGTTGCGTTGCATCAAACAGAAGCGCATGTTGCTGACTGGAACGCCGACCAAGTGTGCAATATCTGTAGGCCGTCGCGGTGCGCAGTGTCCCACAGGTACTCAAACTGGACTATAGTCGGTGGAAATACGATGCGCGGTTAGTGCTAAAACTGGAGCACGGGGAAATCAGTTAACAGTGCAACGCTGCTTCCAAAAAAAAGACATAAGGAATGAAACTTCCTTACTACTAGTTTGTTCAATTTGTTTTCATGAAATGGTCCTACGCTGATCTGGAGATGCCACAGATGTTTTGAGCAATTCACAGGTGAAAATTACCCTGAGATCTACCTAACACAACTAGGGTGCCACCATATTAACTGTTTATCGTTTACTGAGCAAATAAGGTTAAGACGAAAATACTGAGGAATAAAGCTGTCATGTAGTCAATGGCGATTCGCTTCTAAAAAAGTATTGAATAAAAAGGAAGCTATACGTTTTCGTAACAAAACTTGTAATGAGAATTAAATCTGAAAGCTACTAAGAGACAAAAATTAAAAATTAAGATAATAATACATATCTAAAATATAATTTAAGAGCTGGTATAAGACATATCAACGTGTAGGAGCAACTATTTAGTGATGTAGCACTTAGTCAAAAGAAATCAGCTGATAAATGATGAAGAACAGGTAACTGCTCCTGTCATCTAGGCAATGGCAGTTGTGTTTCTAAATAAGTACTGAATAAAAAAGAAACTAGAGGTTTTAGTACCAAAATTAGTAATTAAAATTTAATCGAAAAGCGAAATTGGTTCAAATGGCTCTGAGCACTATGAGACTTAACATCTGAGGTCATCAGTCCCCTAGAACTTAGAACTACTTAAACCTAACTAACCTAAGGACATCACACACATCCATGCCCGAGGCAGGATTCGAACTGGCGACCGAAGCAGTAGCTCGGATCCAGACTGAAGCGCCTAGAACCGCTTGGCCACTGCAATCGAAAAGCTACTAAGAGACGAAGATTAAAAATTATAATACATATCTAAAATATAATTTAAGGGCTGGTATAAGAAATCTCCATGTGTTGGAGCAACTGTTTAGTGATGTAGCACTTAGTCAAAGGAAATCAGCTGATAAATGATGGAGAACAGGTAATTGCTGTCGCTGAAGCCAATCTTTTTCAAAGACCGGCTTCGATCATATAATTCGACCATCCGTTCTTTCTGAGGGCTTGTCACCTCTCACTTTCTCCAATAGCAGAGCCGAGGCGCAGCGGAGGATAGTTAGGAGAAAATAATACTGTTTAGTACGCATATCATTTTTTGAAACTCCCTGTACTTGAGGACGTACGTTGCAAGCGCTACTCTGACATATAATTATTTACAGCAGCTTGGATGGCTGTTTTCTTACTGTAAACAAACTAAACTCCATGTTATTTCTCTACTGTCAATAAAAAAATTAGCACACTGCTTTTTCCCATATACGGCAGTGATTCAGAATGGATTTTATTTTATGTGATGCCGCAGCTATGAAATTCCGCTACTGTGTGCTATAAACAATTTTATGTCACGTGAAGACGATTAGATGCTCTTAAGTTATATGATGATAAAGTCCTGAACCAGGAAATGGCAGGTAGTTATAGGTGGTGGAAGCAAGGTACTACACTTGAAGATAACACGTATATATTACGGAGATGATACACTATCGCACATTCGAAATGTTGTAAGAAAGAGTATCTTTTTTTCTCGAAATACTATTGGACAAATTAAAATAACTATGCATGTACTGTGAAATGATCATTTTCTTACGGAACGATCATTGAAACATGACAAAAAGATGTGTGGAGTAAAAGTGAAAGTAATTTCATCAAAACACCCAAACCAATACAAAAGGAAATAGATTTAATTGAAATTATGCATTACCATTATTCATAAATTTTTGTAAATCTACATTGAAGAGGCGAAGAAACTGGTACACCTGCCTAATATCGTGTAGGGCGCTCGCAAGCACGTAGAAGTGCCGCAACACGAACGTGGCGTTGTCTGGAGTAATGCCTCAAGTAGTGCTGGAGGAAACTGACGCCATGAATCCTGCAGGGCTGTCTATAAATCCCTAATAGTACGAGGGGGTAGAGATATCTTCTGAACAGCACGTTGCAATGCTTCCCAGATATGCTCAATAAAGTTCATATCTGGGGAGTTCGGTGGCCAGCGAAAGTGTTTAAACACATAAGAGTGTTCCTGGAGCAACTCTGTAGCAATTCTGAACGTGTGTGGTGTCGTATTGTTCTGCTGGAACTGCCCAAGTCCCTCGGAATGCACAGTGGACCTGATAATGCAGACTATCATACAATAGGCTTACGTACGTGTCACGTGTCAGAGTCGTATACAGACGCATCAGGGATCCCATATAACTCCAGCTGCACAGGCCCCACACCATTACAGAGCTTCCAACGGCTTGAACAGTCCCCTCCTCACATGCAGGATCCATGGATTCATGAGGTTGTCTCCATATCCGTGCATCCATCCGTTCGATGCAATTTGAAACGAGACCCGTCCGATCAGGCAAATGTTTCCAGTCATCAACAGTCCAGTGTAGGTGTTGACTGACTCAGGAGAGGCGTAAAGCTTTGTGTTGTGCAGTCATCAAGGGTACACGACTGGACCTTAGGCTCCGAAAGTCCATATTGATGATGTTTCGTTGAATGGCTCGCACGCTGACATTTGTTGATAGCCCAGCATTGAAATCTGAAGCATTTTGCAAAAGGACTGCACTTCTGTCACACTAACAACTGCGCCAGAAGGTTTTCTTATATAGGCGTTGCCGACCGCAGCGCCGTATTCTGCCTGTTTATATATCTCTGTATTTGAATACTCATGCCTACAGCAGTTTCTTTAGCGCTTCAGTGTAAAGTAAACCCCCATGCTCATTCCCTGTAGTCAATAATAAAATAAGTTGCTATATCTCATTACTTTAGATTGCATACTGAATTTTTTCTATTGGTGGAAGTGAGTCATAATGGATTTTTCTTTCTTTCTTTCTCTCTTTTTTTTTTAATGCCATATCTAGAAAATTTTCCTGCTGTCTGCTCTAAATAATTTTGCGTCACGTGAAGATGATTATAACGTCTTGGATATGGAGTTGGCACGTTGGTAGTGCTTGTGGATGCAAGGTCCTAGATTTGTAGATAACTCATTCATATTATGGAGATGATACACTATCTCAAACACGAACTGTTGTTAGAAAGAGCGTCTGTTTATCTCGAAGTACTATTGGAAAACTTCAAATAAATATTCATGTACTGTGAAATGATAGTGTTCTTACCCAGCGATTGTAGAAACATGATAAAACTATGAACGGAGTAAAACTGAGAGTAATTTCATCAACACTCCCAAATCGATATAAAAGAAATGAGATGTACTTAAAATTGTGTATTATCCTTATTCATAACTTTTAATAAATCTAGGTGTGTGTATTTTAAGGCAGTAATTGATTCAGTTAAGAGAAAATGCTGCGATTCTTCAATGATATGGCAATCTTTGTATAAAGAGTTGTCTAGCCATAGAATTAATATTAATTTTACCATGGTTCACTTCGGCCGAAACACTACGCCTGCACCAGAGTTGTGCCCTGCCGTCAAATCTGCCACAGATCATTACCTATCTGCCGTATAAAGCACGCAAGCCTCCGACCTAAGCACTCTGTGTTACGGCGTGGACATCCAAAAGCCTGACCGCTACCCTTAGTTTCCCCGTTCAGCACTCGAGACAAATCCGTTAGAAAAGATTTCCTTACACTTAAATCTACTCGTATATTAAATTCTATTCGATTTTATGAAATTTCCCTTCTCCAGAAATGTTTTCCTTGTCACAACCTGTTTATATTTAATGACGGCTCAACTTCGCATATCAAATACTGTTTTACTACCCAACTAGCAAACTCACCTTATATCACTAGTGCCTCATCTTCTAATCCGATCGGCTCAGTATAGCCTGATTTCATTCCAACTACATTCCATCATTTTTATTTTACTTCCGCTGACGCTCAAATTATAGCCTCTTTTTAAGACACCATCCATTAGAATTAACGTCTCTTCCAAGACATTTGCTGTCTCTTACAGAATTCAATGTTATCGGCAAACCGCAAGTATTTAATTCTCCATAGTGAGATCTAGTTCCATCTGCAGACTGTCCTTTGGTATCCTTCACTTGCTTCTTATGGTACGGATTTGTATAACTTCGTACTTGGGTTATATCCCTGTCTCACTCATTTCTCAACTGTGACTTCCCTTCCATGTCATTCACACTCTGCAGGATTGGTTCTGTGCATACTCTCTGCATTTTTTTCTAGCCAACTAATTTCAAAGGGTATATTGCAGTCAACATTATCAAAATCTTTCCCTAAGTCTACAAATGCTACAAGCGTAGGTTTGCCTTCATTTAACCTACATTATTATCAAAGATGAGTCGTAGGTTCAGTATTGCCTGGTGTGTTCGTACATTTCTCCGGTACCCAAAATGATCTACTGTAGTAGTTTTTTTTTCTGAAAATAATTCGATACAGGATTTTGCGATGTTGAGTTCTTATGCTTTGGTAATATTCACATCTATCAATTCCTGCTTTTTTAGAACTGGAATTACTACTTTCTTACTGAATTTTGAGGGTATTTCGCCTCTCTCATGTATCTTGCACATCTGAATGACTAGTTTTAGCATGACTGGCTCTCACAAAGTTCTCAATAACTCTCATGGAATGTCGTCTACATCGGAAGCATTCCTTCGAGCTAGATGTTTCAGTGCTCAGTGATACTCTTCTTGTAGAATCTTATCTCCCATCTCATCTTCACGTAGTTAGTCCTCTCTTTGTATAATAATGTCTTCATTTCCCTTGCAGAACCTCTCTACATATCCCTTCCCCCTATCAGCTTTCCTTTATTAGCTCATTACTGGCTTGCCATCTGGGGCTTTCCCTCTAAAGATCTCTTTTATCTTCCAATAGGTGGTATCTATCTTTCCTCTAGTTATATATGCCTCTAAACCTTTGCGCTTGTCCTCTAGCCATTTCTTCTTAGCTATGTAGCACTCTCTACCAACCCCAGACTTCTGTATTCCCTTTCATCCGCTGCATCTGCTGCATTTTTTATATTTCCTCTTTCCGTCTGTTAAATTCACTATTCAACGTTTTCTTTTGCGGATATGATCCTCCACTGGCTTCACTGTTTCATCTCTCAAAGCTACCTATTTATCATCTATTGCAGTTCCTTTCTCTGTAGTGCGCAAACCTTGCGAATGCTTCCTCTGGAAGTCTCAGTAATCTCTGATCCCTCATCTTATCATCTCCTTATTCTCTTACCTCTTTGTAATCTCTTAAATTTTCCCTTACAGTTCATAACCAACACACTGTGATCAGTGTCGAAGCCTGCCCTTGGGAGTGTCTTACATTTAAAATCCTGCTTTCGAATTATCCGTCTTGACATCATGGAGTCACGATGGAATCTTCCAGTGTCTTCAGGTTTCTTCCAAATATAGTAATACAACCTTCTAACTTGCTGCTTAGATCAAGTGTTAGCAATGGTTAAATTATGCTCAGCGCTAAATTCTAGCAGATGGATAATTTTTTCATTTCTTTCCCACTTTCCATATTCTTCCTTCTCTTCCTTTTCCTAACCTCGACTTTTTGTCTTCTATCTAAAGTAATTTTTTTCCCTTCCTTAATATCTTAATAATTTCTTTTGCCTCGTCATTCAAGGCGCCACACCTCAGCAAGAAAAAAATGGTTTAAATGGCTCTGAGCACTATGGGACTTAACATCTGAGGTCATCAGTCCCCGCAGCGGTTGCGCGGTTCCAGACTGAAGCGGCTAGAACCTCTCGGCCACAGCAGCCGGCTCCTCAGCAAGATATATGGTTCTTTGGGGGGGGGGGGGATATACATTATATTTTGACTCTACTGTATCGAAAAGGGACTGAACCTGTTAATTCATATGTAGTTCTGGCACTCACTGTATTTGCTTAAGGGTGTATAAAAAAATCATCCGATTTGGAACGTCTATGTTTCTGAAACAATGAATTTTGTTTTAATAGTCTTTTTTCATATCTTTTCATAGGTGTTCGATTTGCCTCCTTGAGATACACGGCATGTGTCAATGCGATATTCAAATGGTTCCCACATTGCAGCGAGCATGTCTTGAGTTACAGCTTCCACAGCTGCTGTTATGCTATGTCTCAGTTCATTCATTGTTGATGGTAACGGAGGCACATAAACAGAGTCTTTTATAAACCTCCGCAAAAAATAATCACATACAGTAAGGTCTGGTAACCTTGGAGGCCAGTAATGTAAGGCTGAATCATTTGGTCCAGTGCGACCGATCCATAGTTCAGTAATCCTTTGATTTAGAAATTCCCTCACTTCCAGATGCCAGTGTGGCGGTGCCCCATCCTGTTGGTAAATGAAGTTGTTCGAATCAGTCTCCAGCTCTGGGAAAAGAAAGTTCTCCAGCATATCGAGATATGTGCTTCCTGTAACAGTGTTCTCAGCAAAGAAAATTGACTATCCACCCTTTCCGGTAAAGCTCCACAAAAAAGGTAGAATTTTGGAGCGTCCCTCTCATCTTGTACAACTTCATGTAGTTGTCCCGTACCCCATATTCTCCGTTACGACGGTTCACCTTTCCGTTTAAATGAATGTTGCCTCGTCACTAGACACTAAGCGCGGAAGAAAACTATCATCTTCCATCCTGTCAAGAACGAAATTATAGAACTCCATATGTTGAATTTTGTATGTCTTCGTGTGTAAACCTCGACACAATACACGCCAGACGGACATCGGGGCATGTAGTAAACGGATTTATGTGGACTCGTTGTCAAACTATGACGGATACGTCCGATGTCTGTGTCAAACAATCGGGGACACCCGGCGATTTGTCTTTATACAAAAAACCTGTTTCTCGGAATTGTTCACGCCATCGTCTTATGCTCTGTGCTGTAGGACGATTCACACAATATCTAATACGAAGGTCACATTGAGCACTTATTACTAACCCGCACTGCGCAAAACGTACAACACAAAACGCTTTCTGTTATCCCGATACTATTTTTACTTGAAGTGAAGTAGGCACATACTGCTGCTACCTAGCGGGAACAACGTAAAACTCAAAAGTTCGTTCTTTCCAAAAGTACGTTGTTCACGCACATATCTCAGATAACATAATAGTTATGATGCTTTTAAAATAGGATGATGTATCCTGGGTTTAGTCTGTGGTGAAGACGGTTTTATCCCACATCCTGAACCACAAAAGCTACCACCACCATTGAGAATTGGCACTACTTGGACAGAAAAGTCACGAAAAATATGTGACCAACGTCAGTAACTCATCTTCACCCTGAAGGAAGCAACAAATATTTTTCCAAGTCACCTTTTTAAATACGAAAACTTGCGAGGCAAGGTCAGGATGAAGTGAGAAAGGTGTGAAAAACAGTGTATACAACTATAACCCACAAAGAGACACGCTGTGGATAGACAACACAACGGGAAATCCCAGTAGAGATTCTCAAATACTGTTAATTTCGAGAAAGTATTCAAAAGAAATTAGGTTTGAACAAAGAATCATATTTTTAGGGCTTATTTTCCTATTACATACTGTAGGGCCGTAACAATAACAGAAGCTGGCCACCTGAACACAAAAAATCTTAAAAATTAATGCACTATCAGGTGAACATCGAGAACAAAGCAAAAATTTATGTCGTAGTGTTAGGCCTAAAACAGAAAATAAGTCAGAAATTTTATACAATATTTTACAGGAACAAAACTAGACTCACTGAATAAGACACGTAATTGTCTAAATATTCTTCGTTAAGGAATCCAAAAGGTAATGAAAGGAATTTCAAAACTAGGTGTAAAGAACATATATGAAGTTGAAATTATGTAAATAGAAATTTTACCTTTGCTGAACACCTGATAAAACAGCTTACGATCCATCCAATATGGAACAGGACACAAAAATCATTAGAGTGAACAATGCCAACGAAAGACTCCTGATATTCCAGGAAAAATTTCATATGCAAAGAGCCCTTGCAATGAAAGAGAAAGTAATTCATGACGAAATCAATAACTTACAGAGCCTGTAAGCCAGTAAAACAACAACAAATATAAATTTTTAATGTAACTAGAGCAGTTAGTTAATAAATACGCTGATTATCCAAAACATTATGAACACTGAGACTTCCTACCAAGTGGTAGAGCACTTGCCCGCAGAAACCAAAGGTCCCGAGTTCGAGTCTCGGTCCGGCACACAGTTTTAATCTGGCAGGATGTCTCATGTCAGCGCACACTCCGCTGCATAGTGAAAATCTCGTTCTGGAGACACCCCCAGGCTCTGGCTAAGCCATGTATCCGCAATATCCAATCTTCCAGGAGCTAGTTCTGCAAGGTTCGCAGGAGAATTTCTGTGAAATTTGGAAGGTAGGAGACGAGCTACTAGCAGAAGTAAGGCTGTGTGGACGGGGCGTGAGTCATGCTTGGGTAGCTCAGACGGTAGAGCACTTTTCTGTGAAAGGCAAAGGTCCTGAGTTCCAGTCTCGGTCAGGAACACAGTTTTAAGCTGCCAGGAAGTTTCATATGAGCGCACACTCCGCTGCAGAGTGAAAATCTCATTCATTATGACCGCTGCCGGCCGCAACGTTGGACACCGCCCGGTTGTGATATAAGCACGCGATTCGGTAGCAAAATTATGTAAGCTGAGAAGTGGATCACACTAGCGACGGTATGGGAGGAAAATGTGGAAATCCATTTCGATAAGAGACTTCGAAAAAGGGCAAATTATTATTACGCAGAGCCTATGAACGACTCCCTAGAAAACGGCAATGCTGGTCGAATGATGAAGCACTATTGTTGTGAGCATCTACCAAAATAGGTAGAAAGAAGAGAAATTACCACTAGACGCTAAATGGTAGGACGTGCATGGCTCGTCACAGAAGTGCTGGGTCACGCACAAGTGTTTCGGAGCACACCATTCATCGTACATTGTTGAACGTTAAGCTCCGCGGCAGACTACCTCTACGTGTTCAGTGATTGACCCAAGGACATCGTCGATTACGATTGCAGTGGGCAAGGGACTATCGGGATTCTACCGTCGATGAATGGAAACGCATTGGGTCTTCGGATGAATGACATTTCTGCTACATTGGGTGGCTCGTCTTCTCCATAAACGCCGAGTACTATGCTATGGGAGACATTCTCCTGCGCTTGCATGGAACCTGTGGCAGTAATCGAAGACACGCTGACAGCTGCAAACCACCTGCATGCCATCATACATGATTTCATCCCTGACGACGATGTAGTAATGTAGCAGTATGATTGTCCGTGCAGAGCCAAAATCGTGCTGCAGTGGTTTGACAGGCATTATAGTGAACTCATGTTGATGTCTCGGCTACCAAATTGCCTCATGTGAATTCTATGGAACCAGTACGAGTCGCTATTGGGCACTATCACTGCGTCCGTAAATCAGCGGCCCGTTATTTAAGCAAATTACATGACTTGTGAACAGTTGCGTAATCTCACAACCTCCACAAACCTACAGAGGAACTGTAGGATCCCTGATACTCAGATCGGTGGTGTATTCCGTTACGAGGATGAAGTAACAGCCTATTAAGCAGGTGGTTATACTGTTTCGGCTCATTAGTGTATCTCTCTCATTCTCACACTCGCTCTCTCTCTCCCTCTCTCTCTCTCTAACACACACACACACACACACACACACACACGCAAACAAACACAAACAAAGGACGAAATAAAAACACATAGTGGCAGTTGGCAAGTGTAAGTGAAATGTTGTAATGAATGTGGGTGAAAAACGCCAGAAATTAGTCGTCTGGAGTATGGCGACCGAGTTTACAAATCTCCAGGGCCACACACATAAACTAGCAACATGGGAAATCGTAACACCAAACGATAACTTGTGCTGCAAAAGTTGCTTCTGACCTGAAAGACAAGAGAAAACATGAGAAAACATAGCATAGTACCACACCTGTAAATACTACACTATGCATGTACATACATAAAAACAAGTATGTTTTACAGACCACTCAAGATGTTTCATAAATAAAAGATGCGAAACGCGTGTGGCAAAAAACCAACTGCCTTTCATTTATTTGGAAAGACGGAACATACATTCGTAAAACAAGAAAGTTTAAAGATCACTGTGTCTTGAAAATCCTAATTGAATTTGCAAACACTTACAAACGACAACAGGACTTTCGAGCTCCATGTTGTTGTTGTTGTGGTCTTCACTCCTGAGACTGGTTTGATGCAGCTCTCCATGCTACTCTATCCTGCGCAAGCTTCTTCATCTCCCAGTACCTTCTGCAACCTACATCCTTCTGAATCTGTTTAGTGTATTCATCTCTTTGTTTCCCTCTACGATTTTTACCCTACGCGCTGCCCTCCAATACTGAATTGGTGATCCCTTGATGCCTCAGAATATGTCCTACCAACGAATTCCTACTTCTAGTCAAGTTGTGCCACAAATTTCTCTTCTCCCCAATTCTATTCAATACCTCCTCATTAGTTATGTGATCTACCATCTAATCTTCAGTATCCTTCTGTAGCACCACATTTCGAAAGCTTCTATTCTCTTTTTGTCTAAACTATTTATCGTCCACGTTTCACTTCCATACATGGCCACAGTCCATACAAATACTTTCAGAAACGACTTCCTGACACTTAAATCTATACTGAATGTTAACAAATTTCTCTTCTACAGAAACGATTTCCTTGCCATTGTCTGTCAACATTTTATATCCTCTCTACTTCGACCATCATCAGTTATTTTGCTCCCCAAATAGCAAAACTCATTTACTACTTCAAGCGTCTCATTTCCTAATCTAAAACCCTCAGCATCACCCGATTTAATTCGACTACATTCCATTATCCTCGTTTTCCTTTTGTTGATGTTCATCTTATATCCTCCTTTCAAGACACTGTTCATTCCGTTCAGCTGCTCTTCCAGGTCCTTTGCTGTCTCTGACAGAATTACAATGTCATCGGCGAACTTCGAATGTTTTAATTTCTTGTCCATGTATTTTTATTCCTAATCCAAATTTTTCTTTTGTTTCCTTTACTGCTTGCTCAATATACAGATTGAATAACATCGGGGATAGGCTACAAACCTGTCTCACTCTCTTCCCAAACACTGCTTCCCCTTTCATGCTCCACGACTCTTATAACTGCCATCTGGTTTCTGTACAAATGTTAAATAACCTTTCGCTCCCTGTATTTTACCCCTGACACCTTCAGAATTTGAATGAGAGTATTCCAGTCAACATTGTCGAAAGCTTTCTCTAAGTCCACAAACGCTAGATACGTAGGTTTGCCTTTCCTAAATCTTTCTTCCAAGATAAGTCGCAGCGTCAGTATTGCCTCACGTGTTCCAACATTTCTGCGGAATCCAAACTCATTTTCCCCGAGGTCGGCTTCTACCAGTTTTTCCATTCGTCTTTAAAGAATTCGTGTTAGTATTTTGCACCTGTGGTTTATTAAACTGATAGTTTGGTAATTTTCACATCTGTCAACACCTGCTTGCTTTGGGATTGGAATTATTATATTATTCTTGATTTGACCACCATCAATGTGAAGAATACTTTAACTACAGTCTAATACTACAAGGCCTAAATATCTACACCTACATCTACATCCATACTCCGCAAGCCACCTGACGGTGTGTGGCGGAGGGTACCTTGAGTACCTTTATCGGTTCTCCCTTCTATTCCAGTCTCGTATTGTTCGTGGAAAGAAGGATTGTCGGTATGCTTCTGTGTGGGCTCTAATCTCTCTGATTTTATCCTCATGATCTCTTCGCGAGATATACGTAGGAGGGAGCAATATACTGCTTGCCTCTTCGGTGAAGGTATGTTCTCGAAACTTTAACAAAAGCCCGTACCGAGTTACTGAGCGTCTCTCCTGCAGAGTCTTCCACTGGAGTTTATCTATCATCTCCGTAACGCTTTCGCGATTACTAAATGATCCTGTAACGAAGCGCACTGCTCTCCGTTGGTTCTTCTCTATCTCTTCTATCAACCCTATCTGGTACGGATCCCACACTGCTGAGCAGTATTCAAGCAGTGGGCGAACAAGCGTACTGTAACCCACTTCCTTTGATTTTGGATTGCATTTCCTTAGGATTCTTCCAATGAATCTCAGTCTGGCATCTGCTTTACCGACGATCAACTTTATATGATCATTCCATTTTAAATCACTCCTAATGCGTACTCCCAGATAATTTATGGAATTAACTGCTTCCAGTTGCTGACCTACTATTTTGTAGTCAAATGGTGAGGGATCTATCGTTCTATGTATTCGTAGCACATTACACTTGTCTACATTGAGATTCAATTGCCATTCCATGCACCATGCGTCAATACGTTGCAGATCCTCCAGCATTTCAGTACAATTTTCCATTGTTACAACCTCTCGATACACCACAGCATCATCTGTAAAAATTCTCAGTGAGCTTCCGATGTCATCCACAAGGTCATTTATGTATATTCTGAATAGCAACGGTCCTATGACACTCCCCTGCGGCACACCTGAAATCAACGGAGGAAGAAAATCGATCAAAACAGCAAATAAAATTTTCAGTGGTGTGTCCTGCATGCAAATGTCGGGTGCAGGTTCTGGATGGTTGCCCCAGGCAAGCGTTTCGTGCGACGGCGACTCGGCCCGAGTGGAGGTAAACAAGGGGCGCCGTGGGCCGCTTGGGACTAGGGCGCGGCGGCTCCCAGATTGGAGGCGATACCCGCGCGAGCCGCTCCGTGCCGGACATACAGAGGCGCCGTGTTGGCCCCCGGGGGCGCAGCCGCACCTGCTGCGGCGGCCGCGGTCGCCCCACCGCCACTGTGTCGGCGGTGAGCAGTGTTGCTAGGGGGAGGCGGGCGTCGGGGCGCCAAATGTCGTTATGGAGCCAGCAGGGCCGTGGGGAATCCGGGAAAAGGAGCTTCCACTGAGCGTTATTCAGAACAAACTCATACTTTTCTTTTCTTTAATGGGTGGCTCTTTAGCCATATGAAGTTAAAAATTTTATCTATTGTTTTATTTTACTGATTTTTTTGGTTGTGGTCCTGTTCAAAGATTCGTTTAAGCCTATTCTCCACGCTAATCTGTTCTTTGCAAACCCCTTCATCTCTGCAAAATTACAGTAACCTCATTCAGTTCTTCCGTCACGAGTAAATGGACTGGGACTGCGACTGGTCGAAAACTGAAGGAAATGGATACTAACAGCCCTAACTTTTGTTTAATAATTTTGTTTAGCTAGCAGTTCTGGTGCCTCTTTCTTACCATCTTATAGCTCCTATACACATTGATAGGTACGTCATCTAATAATTTGTGCTATTATAGCGATTTCTTCTCCATAGACGTGGAGCCCTCACACCTCTAACGGCAACTGTCTGTCCGTCTCCTCCATTCCTTTTAAAAGTGTGAATGGTCTGCTAGATCCAGGAAATACAGTTGTCTTTTTTTTTAATGGTTGAAATGGCTCTGAGCACTATGGGACTTAACATCCGAGGTCATCAGTCCCCTAGAACTTAGAACTACTTAAACCGAACCAACGTAAAGACATCACACACATCCATGCCCGTGGAGGGATTCGAACCAGCGACCGTAGCGGTCGCGCGGTTCCAGACTGAAGCACTTAGAACCGCTAGGCCACAGCGGCCGGCCACCTTATTTCACTAAATATTTATTAACGTAGTGAATATTTTTACAAAACAAAATTACATGAACAGATTGTTAAACAACAGCACTAAATCAATGTTGAAATGAGCAGATCTAATCTCTATGTAATTTCCGAATCAGGTAATAGTAGAACGAAAAAACAAACTTTACGAAATACCGTACGTGCAATTCAGAGTTCATTCATTAGTAGGGGCACCAAGTGAGGACTACGAAATCGTAATCATCATCATCATCAACCCAAGCTGGGTCTATTTGGAGCATAAGCCTCGCCATCTAGTTCCGCTTTGCTACCATCTTTCTGTGTTACCTCTGGTCCAGTCTTCTCCGGTTTCTCCAACGGACGCCTCCACTCATTTCGGCCATCTTTCCTTTGGTCTTCCTCTAGGTTTTTTTCTTCTTGGCAATCCTCAATCAGTGTAGGACTATAACTATTACAGTATGCTCTTTCTTTAATTTTTCTCAGTTTATTTTCAAAAACTGATTTGGTTTTCGTTATAGATAGCAGGCAGTGCACCATGAAGTGGAAAGCTCTATGTTTATGTCTTATGGGATGCTGGGAACTGGCTGGTATTACTGCGTCTGTTAAAGTTACTTTCTTGTATATCTTAAATAAATGCTGTTGGTTACTGATAACAAAGGTGAGTTCCAAAATGTTGATAGAGTCTCCTCCCAACTGCACTGTGAACTTGATTTTACTGTGCTGTGAGTTGCCATAAATTAGTAAAAGAGTTACTTTCATTAATTAAATCGTAACTAAATTTCAACCAAAATTTGAATACCTTGCATTAGTGAAAAAAACTAAAACATATACCAGTTCGACCCTGCGCGAAACTAGTCTCATTTAAAGTCAGCAACCTGTTTTCTAATATTCCATTGCAGCGGCAATGGACATTTTAAGAGAATGTTTACATAAAACCAGAACAAATCCATCGGACACAGAACACATCAGGATAGCAACTGAAACATGCTTAAAGCAGGGTTATATCCAATTTCAACAGTCTCTGTATAAGCAGTTCGGTGGGTTAGCAATGGCGTTCCTCCTGGGTGCCTTATTAGCTAAAATGCTTATGGGTAATTTTGAACAAATATTCTTAGATAAAGTGACTCTAAGTTCTAAAATACAGTATTGCGCTTGGTATGTGGATGACGTAACGTGCTTCTGGACAGGTAACACCAGACAATTAAATAAAATTTATCAACATTTGAATTCACACCACAGTAAAATCAAGATTACTATGTAGCTGGGAGGAGACTCTATCAACTTTTAGACCTCACCATTGCCATCAGCAACCAACAGCATTTATGTAAGAAGTATAGGAAAGTAGTCTCAAAAGACACAGTAATACCATCCAGTTCCCAGCGTCCCATAACACGTACACATAACACGTTTCAGTCGCTAAACTCGTTGGTGCACCGCATACTATCTGCACCCAAAAACAAACCAGATTTTGAAAACGACTGCAAATAATTACAGGAACAGCATGGGTAGACAACAATCCATTAGAACTACTGATAGCCTGGGAAGAGCCAGTCCTGGAAAAACTCTACCATCTGGTGAACAAGATGTATGAGAGAGGCGAAAACACCTCAGACTTCAAGAAGAATATATTAATTCCAATCTCAAACAAAGCAAGAGTTGACAGGTGTGAAAATTGCCTAACTATCAGTTTAATAAGTCATAGCAGCAAAATACTAACATGAATATTTTACATACGTATGGAAAAACTGGTAGGAGCCGACCTCTGGGACGATCTGTTTAAATTCTGTAGAGATGTTGGAACACGTGAGAAAATACTGACCTTACGACTTATCTTAGAACATAGGTTAAGGAATGTCAAATCTACTTTATAGCATTCACAGACTTAAATGAAGTATTTGACAACACTTTGAAATTCTGAAGATAGCAGGGATAAAAATACAGGGACCGGTAGGCTATTCACAGCTTGTACAGAAACCAGACGGCAGTTACACGTGTCGATTGGCACGAAAAGGAGACAGTGGTTAAAAAGAGAGTGTTACAGGGTTGTTGCGTATCCTAAACGTTCTTCAATATGCACGTTGAGCAAGCAGCAGCGGAATCCAAAGAAAAATTTGGAGTAGGAATTAAAGTTCAGGGAGGAGAAATAAAAAGTTTGAGGTTTTGCCGGTAAGACTGTAATTCTTTCGGCGACAGGAAAGAACTTGAAAGAGCAGTTGAAAGGAATGGACAGTGTTTTGAAAGGGGGATATAAGAAGAACACAAACGAAACCAGACAAGGAGAATGGAATGTAATCGAATTAAATCAGCTAATTCAAAAGGAATCAGATTAGGAAACGAGATACTTAAAGTAGTAGAAGAGTTTTACTATTTGGGCACTAAGATAACGACCAAAGTAGAAAGAAGATAAAATGTTGACTGGCTATTGCAACAAAAGCATCCCTGAAAAAGAGATATTTGCTAACATAGATTTGAGTGTTAGAAAGTTTTTTCTGAAAGTATTTGTCATGAGTGTAGCCATGTACGGAAGTGAATCTTGGATGATTAACAGTTTAGATAAAAAGATAGTAGAAGCTTTCGAAATGTGATGCTACAGAAAATGCTGAAGATTAGATGTGTTCTCAAGTAAAATATAAGGAAGTAGTGAGCAGAATTGGGCAGACAAGATATCTGTGACATAATTGGACCGAAAGAAGGGATCCGCTGGTAGGAAACATTCTGAGATATGAAGGGATCATCAGTTCAGAACTGAGGGAAATGAGGGGGTTAAAAATCGTTTAGAGAGACCAAGAGACAATTGTAGTAAGCCGATTCAGAAAGAAAACCTGCAACGACAAGGATGGACATACACAAACTTGCTTTAGTAAGGTATACGTAGCAGTAGTTATTCGAAGATGAAAACGCTTGCACGTTATATTAGGATGGAAAGCTGCATTAGCCAGTCTTCATACTGAAGATCACAACAACAGCAACACTGGTTAATCTAACGTTAAGTTTATGTCATACAAAAATCTGTTCCTGGATGCAACTGCGTAGCCTTTCTTCGTGATTACTGTATCAAAGATTCCATTTTCTACGTGGTTAACGAATATGTTTGGCAATGTTCCTGACCAGTACACTTATCCGATATAAATATAAAGAGAGATCACAATAATCACAAACCTGACGTCAACAGAATACTAACAGAAACAGAATGATGTATTTCACATCAAACCATCCACGCAACTACTAACTACCAGCTTTCCAACACATAAGTACAAACAAATTAGCTCCTGATGTTACCGTAATCTTCAGTCCAAAGACTGGTTTGATGTAGCTCTCCACGCTGTTCTACCCTCTGCAAGCCTCTGCACCTCCGAATAACTATGGCTACTATAGCCTCCTCAATCTGCTAGCTGGATTCTTCTCTTCGTCTCCGTTTACGAATTGTACACCCCACCCTTGCCTTCAACACTAAGTTATTGATCCCTTAATGACACAAAGTGTCCTACTAACTTATCCCTTCTTGCAGTCAGGTGCGACAAAAATTTATTTTCCTCCCATTGCTCAGAATTGATTTTCGACCTGAGATCGTGACATTCGCACAGTTCCTTCTCTTTTCTCCAAAGGCCTCTTTAATTTTCCTGATGACGGTATCTATTTTCACGTAGTGATATATGCTTTTGAATCTTTGTATTTGTCATCTTGCCACGCTTAGTTATTTTTCACTTCCTTTCAGCCTCATTTTATAGATATTTATATTTCCTTTAGCTTCCTACATTTGCTGCATTTTTTTTAAATTTTCTTCTTCCGTCAGTTAAATCTGTACGTGTAGGATTGTCCAAGTATTTCGACTAGGCACTGTCTCTTTACCTAGGTGATCCTCTGCTACCTTCACTGTTACGTCTCGCAAAGCTACTGTTCTTCTACTGTGTTACTTCCCCCTGTTGTAGTCAGTCGTTACCTGAGGCTCCCGCTGAAGCTCTCATCAAATTTCTTACGTTTTTGCAATTTCTTCAGTACTAGCCTACCGTTCATAACAAATATTGTGTCTGAGTCCACGTCTGCCGCTGACTTACAGTTTAAAACTTCGTTCCTAAAGCCTTGTCTTACCATTATAAACTCAATCTAAAATCTTCTGCTGGCTCCAGGTCTGTCCCTCTTATACAGCTTTCTTTCATGATTCTTAAAGCAAATGTTTCCCGTGACTAAATTATGCCTCGTGAAAAATTATACCAGGTTGCTTCATCTTTCATTCCTTTCCTCCACTCCGTTTTCAACTACTACTATTTTTATTTCTCTTCTTTTTCCTGGTGTAGAATTCTAGTCTATCAGCACACTTAAATTTTCGTCTCCCTTCACTGTCTGAATACTTTCTTTAATCTCATTATCAATTTCTTCAAACTCTTCTTCATGTTCAGTGCTAGTTGTCATACTAACATGTCACTGTGGTGGACGCGGGCCTCGTGTCTATCTTGGCTACGATAATACGTTCACTGTGCTATTTATAGCAGCTAACCCACATTCCTGTTTTCTTATTCATTATTAAACGTACTCCTCCATACCCCTATCTCATTTTGTATTCATAACCCGGTACTCACCTAACCTGTTCTTCCTGACACCAAACTTCACTAATTTCCACTACATCTTAACTCGACCTATCCACTTTCCTTTTCAAATTTCCTAACCCACCTGCCCGATTGAGGGACCTACGATTCCATGCTCTAATCCGTACAATGCCAGTTTTATTCCTCCTGATGTCGACATACTCCTGAGTAGTCCCTGTCCTGATATCCAAATAGGGGACTACTTTACCACCAGAGTATTTTATGGAAGAGAACTCCGTCATCATTTAACCATGCAATGAAGTTGCACTCTTTCAGGTAATATTATGGCTGTAGTTTCCCACTGGCTTTCAGCTTCTCGCAATATCACCACAGTAGGGACATTTTGGTCGATGTTACAAGGCCTGTCACCAGTTTGTTGTCTCTCTAACTACTGAAAAAGGTGCTACCCTCCTCAGGAACCACATGTTTGCCAGGACTCTCAACGAATAGTCATCTGTTGTGGTTGCAACTATGGTACGACTATCAGTATGGCTGAGGCAGCCAAACCACACCAGCAAACGCAAGGTCAATGGTTCACGGGGTAATGGGAGGGAGGTGAAGTGCATGATGCACTATGTACAGCTGTTGTAGGCAGTTTATGTACAATTGTTTCCCTTTGTTACATATGGCCAGAGAATGATCAGTGTGTTTCTGGGATAAATAGCCAACATAAAAATGAGTAAAGTTATGTATTGTGTTCTTAATATGCAAGTTCATTCTTCCACCAAGCCGGCCGCGGTGGTGAGCGGTTCTAGGCGCTTCAGTCCGGAACCACGTGACTGCTCCGGTCGCAGGTTCGAATCCTGCCTCGGGCACGGATGTGTGTGATGTCCTTAGGTTAGTTAGGTTTAAGTAGTTCTAAGTTCTAGGTGACTGATGACCTCAGATGTTAAGTCTCACAGTGCTCAGAGTCATTTGAACCATCTTCCACCAGCTGTATGTCGTGGTTCGCTTGGTTGCCTATCGGGCCCTCCCTGGAACAGTTAGCTACGTTGTTCATTACGCACTATTGAACCAACCAAGGGTAGCACTAACTGCTGGACGACTAGTCTGGCGCAGCGCTTATAAATTATACGCATACACCTCCCTCATTAATCAGTGTATCTGAAAAACCGTATCGAAATCCCCATAATGGTTCCTGAGATTAGCTTTCACATGCAGACAGAAAACCGCGACAGGGGACTGTTACTTATAATAAGTATAGTTGATATACACACACATTCCCCGTAAATCAGCGTGTTAATGAAAACCGTATTAAAATCCCTTCAGTAATTCGTGATATTAGCCTCAGTATACAGACAGATAGACGTGGTTGAGGGCTTTAGATGATATATATACTACAGATTTTTATCGAATTGTCCTCTTTCCTAGAACAATCCCAATGCAACCGACTTCACAACACTAAATTCAAATATTTCGGTTTTACTACGATCTGTTATCTGTATTTTGTAAGTGTCATCTTACTTAGACCACTGTCAGTGCAAGACTTCCCAAAAGAAACCCTTTTTTATTTATTTTACTGTTCTGTTTCCACTCTCGTAGTGATGCAGTGACCAAAGTGAACTTCATTTTCGCAACTGTGATATGTTGCTTATGAGCAAGTCGCCTATTGGTAATATTAGCAGCTGTTCTAAATAGCTGTGAACACATTCAAGAATTCCTTCAACACTGATGAGTACAACACGTTACGTGGATTACAATTTGGTCCATACACACTTTCGTAAATTGTTAATGCACTCTGCTACCATCAGTTAATATTTATTAGTATTATCATCCTCTACGACTACAATTGTAACATTCTTTTCTATATCAGAAAGATGAATCATGGGTGACTACTACATACATGACATTGAGAGCGATGCAGGAAGTACATATATGGTCTTTCACATTCAGTAAATTCACACCAGAAGGTATGATACTAGGTGTCAAGTGTACTGCTTGGTGGCGTTCTGAGCCTTCATAGAATGTTAGATCATTTGTCGAGTGGCTACGGAATGGAAACAGTCAGCTTTGAACACTTCCTACACAAGTAACGTGAATGACGTACAACAACCTTTCTCATTATCTATGATTAAGTAGCGATGTAGTAAAAATTTCTGTTGATAGCTTTTAGCGTCTATAAATGAAATTTACGATAACGAGAGCAGTAATGTATGCAAATCTAGTACTCATAAACCATTGGTCACACTGAGATGCGGAAAAAAGTTTATTGGATTGTTCATGCAAGAGATTTAATTATATCAGTTTTATCAACTGGGAACAAACGAGAATAACTTAGGATGTAATGCTATGATATTAATTCACGCCAAAAGGGATGCTTTAACTGCGTATATTGCTTTCTCATACATCTGAGAGAAAACAGAAATAAAGGGAATGAAAAAGACTGATGGAAATAGGACAGTCTGGGTTCAATAAATTTTTTTCTCACGTGGAGGTTTCACTGATGCGACCCTCCTTGTTTCCAATTTCTACGTGACAGTAATTGAAAAATATAAACGCCTTTCAGAAGCATGAGGTATCATAGTCCACCAAGCAGGTTCCCGTCAATTAATAGGTAGAATTTCAGCTCCAATGCTATACTTTCTTTCTAAAATCGTGGCAAACTTTACACAATGCTCGACTAATAAACATAATGAGCTAAACGTATATGTTCATCATTTCTGTGCTGTGACCGTTTACGATTATGTTTAGTGTTACACAGCGTGTAACGGTATCTGCTTGTGGTAGCAAAATTTAATCTTCTGTGGAACATATTCCTTTCATATTTCATCATACCTGTTCAGAATAAACCTGGTTTTTTACGGTTGCGCTTGTTACTAATTATGAACGCATTCATTACTGTAAATCTGTTCTCGTCGCCATTCTAACTGTTAGAATTGTTCTAAATTCATTCTTGGCATCATTTGTAGGCATTTATTGTTCCAGATCTTCAGTGAAATCACCTTCGTGACACCAGTGAAGAAGAAGTTCGTCATAGATGTATTCGACATTTTCTATATGCATTGGTGGTACAGAGTGCTATTCCTAACATTTACAGTAACCAGCAACATAAAATTGTCTAATAAATATTTTTCGTTTTTATTTTGTGTCAGTCGCATGAACATTTCCTTTTGTCTCATATGACGCTACACCTGTATTTAATTAACCCTTTTTTGGTAATGACTGTTGTGTAGTACTTGTACCACATTACATCTCTGATCCTAACTGCAAGAACTAATGATTTCAACACCACACAAACATTACAAGTGTAAGCAAACGAACAAACTAGTCAAACGGGTTGTCATGCAGGAAGTGAACGGATATGACACTGGAGGCCTACGTTATTCGTAACCACTTTCTCTCTTGACATTCCATACACAGAGTTTTTTTGTGAAAGTTTATTCCAGCAAATATTATACCTCTAGCTAAGCAAGTGTTACGTGATGGGATGTACTTCCCTGCGGCACTTACGTATTAAAATGCCGGTCGGTTCCAGCTTTCGGTTGTAATGATTACTGGAATAGCATTACTAGGCTGTCGCTAAACAGATATGAGCACGCTGATTACTAATTATTTCATAGAAAAATCAAAGTACTTGTTACTGGTTAGTAACTATCGAACACGAACATGTGACTGTAGTCCATCTATTCATCTAGGGAGGAACTGATAACTATTTTGCCGCGAAGTAGTATTCGTTACCCTGGAAACATATGATTGAGCTCTGGTAAATAGGTTACAGGAATTTGTTGAATAATGCATATCACTACGTGATCGACAACGACTAGTATAACGAAAAAGGATAATTCCCCCTTTCCTGTAGAGACAAGATAATGCTTGACATAGAATTGTTCCCATGATGCGTATGTAAAATGTTTACAATGTAAAAACTGTCGATCGTTACTTATCTCTTTACTGTAAACTCCAGTTACTTTACTTTTGAAACCAGTTATGCTTTTACATCTTATATTATTTTCTTAACTTTCAAACATTATTATTACCTACAATTCTACGTTACATTATGTAAGTATTCCCATCTTACGATATGTGAAACTTTGACTCAAACAACTATAATATTCTCCAGTCGGCACCCAAAGAGGTGGTTCAGCGGTAAAGTACTTGACAAGTATCCTGGCAGACTACAGCTCAAATGCACATTCGGCCATCAGCTTTCCCGTAATTCCTCTGTATCGCTTAAGACTACCAGAACGGCAGAGTTCCTTCCTCACACGTTCCCCAAGCGAGCCTGCGCTCCATCCCTAATGATCTACCGGCCGAAGTGGCCGTGCGGTTAAAGGCGCTGCAGTCTGGAACCGCAAGACTGCTACGGTCGCAGGTTCGAATCCTGCCTCCGGCATGGATGTTTGTGGTGTCCTTAGGTTAGTTAGGTTTAACTAGTTCTAAGTTCTATGGGACTAATGACCTCAGCAGTTGAGTCCCATAGTGCTCAGAGCCAGCCTAATGATCTCGCGTCGACGGACGTTAGAGCCATTTCTTCCCTCCTTTAATAGACGACACTCATGTTTTCTCTGAACGAGTAAAGCGAAATCCAAGTGAGTCTTAATTAAAAACGTGTGTTCAATTGTTTTGGCTTACATTGAAATACAAGTAATAAACTGAGCAGTTGAGGACCTTAAGAACCTAAAGCTCAGCGTCACCGATTTTGAGATTGTAGCATGTCTCCATCTTCCTGACATCTGATGATCTTACGGTGAACCAGCTTCATGTATATCTGGAACCCCACAATGTGCATTTGACATTCACGAGAAGCTGTCTCAATCTATGGTTGATAAATGAATTTAATGTCTTCATCATGTACACAATAGTAATGAGAGGTGGCACTCCACTCTCTCACTTTAATTATATTGTCAGTCAGAGTGACATTCATATTTGTAGATCATGATCTCGGTGTTCCCCAGTACTACATTTGCTATGAGTGGTTAATGACTTTTTTACAGCAGAATGTTCTTATAACTGCATGTGTAGCCTATACCCAACGAGCAGTAGTGGAGATGACAGAAAACAGCGATATATATGAATTGGGGCCATAAATGATGAATGCAGTGACCTGGCTGTGTCACTGATTCTGTGAAGCAGCACTCAGTGAATCTTACATGCAGTGGGACTTAAGGCTGGTGCCCTATCCCCCTTCTGCTATGTGTCCGACAGCAGGCGCAGGTTTGCAAACCATTTTACCTGGGCCAGGCGGCAGTCCATCTCCCAGGGGACTGGATGGCAGATAGTGGGTGGAGGAAGCTATTTAGTTACTTAAGAGAGATGACTGTAAACTGAGCTCTTATGTAAATGGTGGGGTAGTCATAAAACTTCAAGCTTTCTCGTGTTAGATCGTGGGACGATATGGAGAGAGTGACTGGTGTACATGTATAGTAGAGGCAACAATGTAACTCCCCATGACACCAGGAAGTCGCCAAGCACTTTTAGCGAGTGGCAGAGCGGCTAAAACATATATTTCATGGGCATGACTGCCTGGGAAGCTTGTCTTCTTTCAAAAATGGGAAATGATTGGTGAAGAAGTGGTTCAGGGACTCTGGTCCCTTCTAGGTAGAACTTTTTCGCCAAGACATGACTATGCTACCGGTGATAAGGACGCACCCTTAGTGTAACTTTCTTCTTTTTTCAAACAAGTATGATTTGGAACCTATGTTGGCTCCTCTCAGGAGATGGAAAGCTGAGTCTTGCACCGTCAGACTAGGAACCCCAGTGCTGTGTCTTTATTGGCTACCAGGCCAACAGAACAGTCGAGAGGGGAGATTCAATGAGCGGAGAATAGTTCCATATATATGTGTAATGTGGTGTGGTTTCGATTTTACTAATTCGGGTCCCGTACCGAGGCTTGGTAGGATTCTTTACCTTCTTCGTCTTCTGGTAATCCCCTGGTGGTGAACTTCAGGTCTTTCCCTGGTGGGTGAGACATGTGGTCTGTGTCTTGTGGTAATCTAAGAGCCAGTGGCAGTTTCACACTGTAGCAACAATGGAACTGCGTATCTTCTCGGACATATTGTCTCTCATAAGTGTGAACTTATTCGTCTTGAGACGGCCGTCTAACATTTGACAATTCCAGCAAGTACCGTCATGCCTGCGAATCAAATTAGTTTGGCCAGACCAGAGAACAGGTGCAACTTGTATTGAAATCTGCCGCGATTTCAGGGCCCGTGAGTCAAGGAATTTCACGTGCTGTAACTGTTACTCTGACTGACAATGTACCTAAAGTGAGTGAGAGGTGTGCTACCTCACAACCCCTCCCCCCAACCCCTGGTTACCCAAAAATTATTGCACGGGGAGCGTCACACCTGAAAAAAGAGGTTAGTGTGACTTGGAGCAGATGAAATTATGATACTTTAACTGGGTTTTCAAGAATGGCATGCTGAACCATGACAGCTTTGCGAACCTAAACCAAAAAAATACCATACCCCGTCTTGGGCTCATTCAACACACCCACACAAAGTGCTGCATGCCTGCAAACGTTTTGTGATTTGATGGGTGTCAGAATTGCTTTTGTGGACCCTCAGGTCTTTTAGTACAATGGTGCAAATGGTGTTACCACAAAACAAACAACATTTAGATGACATGTAAAACATAGTAAGACTTTACACAAATGACAAAGACAAAGTAAAAACATGAGTCAACCTAAAAAAGTGGTTTCAGTATTAGTGTATTTGTTGTGTGTAATCATTTATCAATCTTAGGTTTTAGATGAGAGTGATCTTGTATCCCAGTGCACATCTAAAAGAGATGTTGTCCATCATGACAAACATAGTAGGAAAGAAAAGTATAAAGCTACATTTAACCTAATTAAATAAATACAATGAGGCACACAAAAATAAGAATGAAAAAAAACGTAAATGTATTTCAAGTCTACCACTACTCCCTTCTCAAGAGTCTTTAAGGAATCCATTAATAAATAAGTTACTTAACAGCATCAGTGGTGGCACATGTTCTTGTGGCCGAACCTGTCTCATGTCTATCCCATCAACAGTTACGCATCTGGACTATTGACAGACTGGAGATGGGACAGCAGTTAACAGCAACACGGAATGGCCACATGGTTTAGGGCGCCATTTCACGGATTGCTTCGCCCCTCCGGCCGGAGGTTCGACTCCTCCCTCAGGCATGGGTGTGTGCATCGTTCTTATCATAAGCTACTTTAAGTAGTATGTAAGTCTAGGGACCGATGACCTCAGCAGTTTGGTCCCTTAGGAATTCACATACATTTCAACATTTGAGCAGTTGACAAAGTGTAACTCATGTGGAAGACAGTCCTCCAGCAGCAGTTGTCAGTGTTGTGGCGAGTATTCAGAGAAGTCAACCGCCTGCTCTGGTGTCTCTAGTCCCTCCTTTCTCGTTGGCTGTGGCATTACATTCAGCTATGGTCCCTTGAGAATATTGTGTCAAACAATGGTGGCTCGAAGTACTGATGTCTGGGGAGAGCCTCTGTTACCTGCTGGCTGCGGTCGAGATGACAGACAATAGGCAAAACAGGTAGAGAGATGAACAGGATGGCAGAAATGCTGAGTGCACCCACCTGTCTATGTGAGTGATTCTGGAAGTAGCGCTCAGTGCAACTTAACTGCAGAGGGACTTCTGGCTGATACCCTCTCCTTCTGCATAGGGTTGGACAGAAGGGCACTTGTTCTCAAACCATTTTACCTGGATCCAGCATCAGTCAGTGGCCAAGTTTGCCTGGTGGCGGAAAGGGGGTGGAAGAAGCCATTTGAGAGAGACGGCTGTAAACTGAGCTCTTGTGCAAATGGTGGGATGGGCATAAGACTCCAAGCATTCTCATGTTAAAATGTGGGACGATATGAATTGGTGTACATGTTTAGTGCAGGCAAGGCTGCAACACCCTCTGACACCAGGAAGTCACCAGTTTCTTTAAGCGAGTGGCAGAGAGGCAGAAACATATATTTAATGGGCATGACTGTCTGGGAAGCTGAACTATCTTCTTTGAGAAATTGGTAATGATCAGCCTGGAAATATTAGATGTTACTGTGAATGAGGTACTCTGGTCCCTTCTAGCTAGATGTCTTTTGCCAAAATAATGCAATGCTTACCATGAGAACGGTGCCTCCCTAGTCTAAATTCTTCTTTCTTCAGACAAAAGAGAATTTGAGGCCCTGGTTGGCTCCTCTCAGGATATACATAGTGGAGTTTTAATTTCTCTGCTTGGGAAACCTGGTGCATTGTTTGGATTGGCTACCAGGCCAACAAATCAGTCAAGATGGGATACTGAATGAGTAGAGGATAGTTCGATAGATTGGTGTAATGTGAGGTGGTTTCGTTTTTGCTAATTCGGCTCCAGTACCGAGGCTTGGTGGAAAGTGGTTGTAGTTCTTAGCCATCTTCGTCTTCCAGTTCTCTCCTGGTGGGGAACTTCAGGTCTTTCCCTCGTGGGTGAGACTTGTGGTCTGTATCTTCTGGTGGGCTATGCGCCAGTGGCAGTTTCCAACTGTACCAACAATGGAACTGCATGTCTTCTCGGACATAGTGTGTGTCACAAGGGTGAACGTATTCGTCCTGAGTCAGCCGTCTGGCATTTGACAATTCCAGCAAGCACCGTCGTGTCTGTGAGTCAAACTGGTTTTGCCAGACCAGTCAATAAATTCATCTCACAGGGAAATCTTCTGGGATTTTAGGGCTCTGATAGGGAAGTTGCCCACGTTCTGACAATCAAAACGCATGGCTGCGTAGTTTGGATCTTGTCACAGATGTGTCAGAACATTACAGCTGCTACCGAGCATTCTTCCCCGCCTACAATACGCCTTCCTTTGCTGCCGCATGAATCATAGTGAAAGGTGAAAGAAGATTACTGTTAATGAAATAAAAATCCAAGCAGTGGCTACCAAGTGAAAAAACCACTCCTTATGTTTCTGATCTAGACTGTCATAAAAATGCGAAAGAACTGTTAATCAGAACGCAGGGAGAAGTTGTAGTCTAATTCACAATCGATTTATTGATCTTAAACGAGACAAGACAACAAAATTATTAAAGAAACATCATACAAAATTGTTTATTTCACAAAAGCCTTACTAAAATGGGATCTATGGTGGACAAAGTGATCTGCTGGGCATCGACACACGACACTAACCAGAACACTACTCGATTTATCTCACTTCATACTCATGAATCCAGGTTATGGCATCAAACTACGCCACCACAAAGTATCTATATTCTACCATACAGAAAAAAGGAAAAATATGGTTCGAAAGAACAGGGTGCTGAGAAATACAAATTATAGCCCTACATCGCAGCAGCGAATACTTTATCATCCTACTGCTCAAGGCGGCACACTACGATGCATTCGGCGACTGAAGTCATGGACGGTGTAAATCTGTTATTAAATGCGAATTCCCGAAAAATGCAAATACACGGTCTCGCGTTTAGTTAATTCAGAACGCAGGTACTTCCCTAAGAGCCTCTGAAACCCCGACGGATTCCAGTGTGCAGTAGGACGCGTTTGCTGGTCTGCCAAATCAATTTGACTCCGTGCAACGACTGTGCGTGTCAGAATACGTCAAATGTTCAGACGGCCGACTCAAGACAAATAAGTACACCCACGCATCACTCGTTGTGACCGTGATGATATAAGCAATACCTCTGACGGTTCAGAAGGTGACTGGCACAGGCTCTAAGTCACGCCCTAGCAAAGGACACAAGTGTCACCTTTGAGGTAGAGCCCTGCAGTTCTTTAGTAGCTAAGCGGCAGTACAAGAAACCTGTGTTGCCTCCTTAGCTCAGTTCCAAAAGCACTTTTCTCTTATTTCACTTCCCGCAATTTCGGATAAGCCAATCATGGGCTAGAGACCGTCATTCTAAGCTCGGTGAATGGTCTTTGCATTGCCTACCGATTTGACCAATCAGTGACTTAAAGCAAATTTTCAGAAAACGGAAAAAAATTCAGCTTCGCGGCCTCTTTCCCACATGTTTGCCGTGTCTTTTGCTAACACAATACAGGGTGGAAGCACAGTCCTCCATAAACAGCTTGTAATATCCCCTGTTGCATCCATTTCAAAGTTTTCATGGAACAGCCATAAAATCGCATTGACAAAACATGTTTTCAAACTGAGTCTGCACGTCTGGGCGCCAATTTTCCTGTCCCATGGGCATTTGCAGAGCGTTTACATATCTTTTGGCGGCTTGCTAGCTTCCAAGGCCTACAATGCGCTGTTGGCGACTTCTCGGCGCTAGGCCATATACCTGGACATCTGGCGCCAAAACTTAATGTGTTTCTGCACAATGTGACCATGGCATGGCCCGTCTGGAAATGTCTCCTCACGGTCCTCCATAAATAACGCGCTTTATCGCCCCACCAACGCCATGCTTTTACTGCAGTCGTTTAAGTCAGCACCCTTGAACGCAAGTAAAGCCTACCGTATTTCTTTCCCTTGAGCATGCAAACGAGACCATAAACAGCTGCACACCATTTCATCACAATGTATGAAGTCAAATCGCCGTAGATCGTATTCCCTACACCAAATCAGAAGTGAGAGTGCCGTGCAATCTCTCAAAGGGTCAATTATTGATCCATTGGCATAGGTTTTTTAAATGATAGTTACTGCTCCCAGTTCACTGGGAGCTGTAGTTTGCGGTTCGTAGCATCCATGCCAATATCTGTTTTGCCAAAAAACACCATTCCTTTTTTATTAGTGTTTGCCATTTTTGTGTATGATTTATCAGCTAGTTGTAGTAGCAAAAGGATTAATAAAACTTGTCATTATTTTGTAAACTTAAATATGCCACTGTTCTCGCTCATACTTCCTCTGCTATTCACTGTTTCTGTTTTATTGTGGTGGTACGTGGGTACACCAGCAGTTTAAGGGTGAGTTTTATTAAATTCGTTAATTTGATTATTAATTTGACTTCTGAAAGTGATCTCAAGCATATTCAACAAAAGTGCCATGAGTAAATTCACTTATTCATATATAAAAATAAAGGGTGTAGCATATGATATAAAGGTTTTTGAGAAGATAATACTTTACTTTATGTAAAAATAATAACATTCAGCGTCACTGAGACATATACAGGGTGATTACAATAATTCTTTCAAACCGCTGTAGAAACAACACCTCTGGTCTGAATGACGTCTTATTGCAACGTAATATTTTCGGAAAAGGGGGGGAAACGTATGGCAGAAGAAAAATAAATAGTTGTAAAATGTAGTAATAAATGGCGCTGTAAGCATCGTAATTTAATAGCGATCGACTACAAATGACAAATTAATCATACAACAATGCCTAAGATGTACGTTTGACTTTAAACAAACTGTGTGCATGGGTGTAGAGGTGTGAACTGTTAGTTACGTAAGCCCATCTACCACGGCAAGGTCATATCACATTGGATGGGAAAAATTGGTTTTTAATTGTCCTCCAGCCAAAAACCTCATAAAAAGCATCACTCACATCGGTTTTTAATTGTCCTGAGACCAGAAACCTCATAATAAGCATCCATCACATCATTTTAACTGTCTTCAGGCCAAAAACCGCATAAAAAGCATAAATCAAAATCAAATCCGATTATTAATTTCCATGTGGCTGGCGCAAAACATTTCAGTATGCTGTCAACCGTTTTCTGGAAGTTGAAATCGAGAAACAGCATGTTCCACAACTGATCGAAGTGTTTCCGGAATCACGTTCTGAATGTGTTGCGCAATACTTGCCTACTGCAGCTAAGTTTGCAATAGTAACACTGAATACAACATCTTTCAGATAGACCCACAGCCAGAAGTAACACGGATTAAGATTACGTGATCTGGACGACTAGGGTGTAGGGAAATGGAGGCTGATAATTCAAGCATTTCCGAAATTGCGATTCAGCAGATGCTTAACTAGATTTTCAACGTGCGGAGGTGCACTATGTTATAAAAAAATGATCCCATCCACACATCCACGCTGTTGGAGAGTTGGAATGACGTGATAGCACAAAAGACACTCATAGCGCTCACCAGTGACGACACAGGTAACAGGATCGGCTGCACCTGTCTCTTCGAAAAAATATGGCACTACGATAAATGATGCCGTAAACCTGCGCCACACAGTGAACTTTTCACGATGAAGTGGTACTGGTTGATTTGCGTGTGGATTTTCCGTTGCTCTCATTAGACAATTCTGTGTACCGGCATCTCCTGTCAGTTGGAAATCGACTTCATCTGTCCACAAAATCTTCCATGGCTAATAATTGTCCACTTCCATGAGAGCAAGAAATTCTAAAGCAAAGATATCTCTTGCTGGGAGGTCTACAGGAAGCAAATGTTGCACATGAGTAATTTTGAATGGATAGCAAAGAAGGATGTTTCGTAGGATTTTACGCACTGTGTTCACAGGTATTTCCAATGTTCGGGCAATTGTCCGTGCACTACACGTTTGCACCCCGCCACTCGTCTCCTCCTGCATTGCTGTGGCCACTGCTTCAAGTGCCGTCGAATCAATTCGTTCCCTCCATCTACCAGGTTGCACACCAAAAGAATCCGTGTTTTCCAATTTACGACTCATGTTCTCCAGACCCACAGCAATCATTGGACCAATGCCTTTTTTCAAACATTTCAGAGTCCGGAACTTCTACAGAGCGACGTGTGCACAGTCATCATTCTAGTAATAAAGCTTTACAAGCAGAGCTCGATCCTGCATTGAGACAGTCATGGCGAACGCAGACGCGAAATGAGGAAAATCCGTGTACCCGGCGTGTTTATACCAACTTCAATAGGTCGTGCGTATGACAGATGTTTTCATTTACGTCGATCAATTTCCGCACAATTTTTTTCTGACATACATTTTCCCCCTTCTCCCACAATATTCCGTTGCTATTTGACCTCATTCTGACCAGTGGTGCTATTTCTACATGGTTTTGAAAGTTTAACTTAAATTAAAGCGAGCGACGGTTTGCAGTAATCATACCTGAGGTGTATCGACAGTTTTATCTGAACCTCAAGGCACAGAATGAGCTTAATGAAAATGATGATACTGCGGATCATGAAGTGTTGGAATAGGTCATAATTGTGCGTGTGGTACAACTACTATGTATTATTTATGTTCTGATTTTAGTTTCTTATTAATTGAAAGCATCAAACTGTCAAAAGACACTAGTCATTAATCTATAGATGGAAATTTTGAATATTAACATTAATAATAAATATAATTTTAAATGTTAGTTAATATTGCATAACATAAAGTAGGTACACTACTTTTCTACAGGAAATATAGGATGCTTTGACTTGGTCAAAAAACCGTTCAGACTTGTGAGACTGGACGTTCATCTGTACATTTGATTTCCGCCAACATCTTTTATACACAAAACTTTCTTTCTATGCTTTGGGCCCTTATTGTGCCTCTTTTATACTATAGATAGTACTTATTAGATAAATAACGGGGTGGGTTTGTGAACAGAAACAACAAAAAATAGATTTAAGAAAAATTACGACATTACCATCCATGTTTAATCTTGTATCAGTGTTGGCTCCAAAGAAAGCACTTTAATGCTCGGCGCTGTACTTAGTACTCTTTGGAAGCTTAAACATTTGGTAACGTCTTTACTTAGATGCAGCGTGTGCTCAGAAATACAGGAAAATAATATTTGGCGCCATAGCCTCTATTGCTCTATGATGCAGACGATTGGTCATCGCGAACTTACATAGTTCTACCCACACTATTAAGGAACTTCGTTTATGGTCAATGGACGCCACACAACTGAAGTTTCCATTGTTAGGTGATGATCTATGACACCCAGTCGGTTAGTGTGCGCACTGTAAGGTTAAACGTAATAACCGAACTGATTAAAAATTAGGTTCCAAGCATAGTGCTAATACTATGTAACGTAAGCTACAGCTTTCCTGTACCTCTGTTATTCGAGAGAAAAGTTGATTCGCTGTATGCCGGTTGTCAACGAGGTCTTTGGTGGCGAATAAGTCACATGGACCAGCCACTGACGTGAAGTTAGAGATAAGGCCCGGCCAGCAAAATGTTGCAAGACTGTTTTGAATGTACCGTGCTAAAGTCTATCTAGCTTAGACCGCACTTTTGTGATACTTTCGTACTTGGCTGTTTACTAGATTTCAGCTGGAAAACTATGAACTGTTAAATATTTCAATGATGCTCGCGCATTCGGGCACTGAAACGTACCAATGGTGTCAAATGAAAGTTTACGTCGGACCAGGTCTCGCAACAGGATTTGACGCTTTGTGCGAGATGTCGCCTAAAATTCCTGGGCCATCAGAGGGTCACCTTTTTACCATAGATACATTTTAATGCCCAAATGCGACTAAGGTCAATGAAAACTTTCAGGAATTATTCATATGGTTTGGACATTTCCGAAATATCAGACACCACATATAGACAACTCTTGGACTACTTTTCCGCAGATGATTCATGGATTTGCTTCCATCTGAGGTGGACTGTTCTCTTTATGTAATATATTTACTACGACCCGTCCCTGACAGGAATTGTGATCTGTCAAGTGACTACAGTGTGTCCATATCTCTCCGTAACAAGTGTGATGCACCGTAGCAGGTATAATATCGGCGGCGAGGACTCTAAATTAGCGTGTGCTTCAAAATAACAGACGAAGTTCAGTGATCATGGATGTGGAATTCATGAAGTGTGGCACCAACTGCTGCAGCTTCAAATGCAACAGCTGGGTCAACAAGAACAAAAAAAAAAAAAAAAAAAAAAAAAAAAAATGCAAATGCTGCAGCTTCAGACACAACAATAAAAGCAAATTCTAGAACAGCGGCAGCTAATACTGAAGCAGCTCATCAAGCCAGAATAACACCCACTACAACGAATCGTAACATGTAATCCAGAATTCGAGAACTGCGGCTTACACTACAAACCCTCTAGCTCCCGTTCTAGGCAGGAAGGAAACCCAATGTTGTTAAACAGAGCTGGCTGGCTCTGAGCACTATGGGACTTAACATCTGTGGTCATCTGTCCCCTAGAACTTAGAACTACTTAAACCTAACTAACCTAAGGACATCACGCATATCCGTGCCCGAGGCAGGATTCGAACCTGCGACCGTAGCAGCCGCGCGGTTCCGGACTGCGCGCCTAGAACCGCTACACCACCGCGGCCGGCTTAAACAGAGCGTTTTAAGCTATCTAGTAAACATCACATACTTTTTCTTCTAAAAAGGTTCCTTCCTCTCGATAAACTTGAGTGTCTGGATTTGCCTGAAATTCATAGTTTGCTCTCTAAGCATTACTGGTACCAAACGTGCAGGGTGACAATTATTGAACTATATGAAATGAAATCTTTTGAACGGTTGGCGTTACGACGTTCAAACTGCAACGTTGGCTGCGGGGCATAATGGGAAGTAGTATGCGCTGTACTGTTTGGTTTAGCGACGAAGCCCACTTTCATTTGGATGGGTTCGTCAGTAAGCAAAATTGGCGCATTTTGGGGACTGAGAATCCTCATTTTTTGATCTAGAAGTCTCTTCATCCTCAATGGGTGACTGTGGTGTGCAATGTCCAGCCACGGAACAACCGGTGCGATATTCCTTGATGGCACGGTGACTACCGAAAGGTACTTGAAGGTTTTGCAAGATAATTTCATCCCCATTATTTAGAGTGAACCTGATTTCGACAAGACATGGTTCATGAAAGACTGAGCTCGACCCCATAGAAGCAGAAGAGTGATGATTTGGAGGACCACTTTAGGGACCGCATTCTGGCTCTGGGGTACCCAGAGGCCACTGGCATGGACCTCTATAGGCCGCCATATTCTCCGGATTTGAACACATGTGACTACTTTTTGTGGGTCTGTTTTAAAGACAAGGTGTACAGCAATAAGCCCAAAATCATTGGTGAATTAAAAACAGCCATTCAGGAGGTCATCGACAGTATCGATGTTTCGACACTTCAGTGGGTCATGCAGAATTTCGCTATTCGTCTGCGCCACACCATCGCCAATGATGGCAGGCATACCAATTTACGTTTTTTTTTTTTTTTTGTATAGTTCAATTATTATCACCCTGTATGTTGTTGAAGCTAGGCTCGGATTATTTCGTTGTCGCAGGATCTCGCACCAGACAAATGCTGCTTGGCCAGCAGATCTCGAAGTGCTGAACAGTATGTGTCGATCTTTGTGTGAAAGTCATAACTGTAAATAAACCTACGCCAAATCTTAATGCGTGATGTAATAATTATGCGTGCGCTTGATAAAGAAGTTTGTGCACATACACTGAAATCAACAAATTCTGTTTTCGGAGAAGTGTTAACAGTAGCGAAAGCTTTTGAAATGTCAGATGCAACACAGCTCTGTTTCGACAAAAGCAGCTTATCTTCTGAAAATTTCTTAAAATATCGAATTCAGCACAGCAAAATTATGATGAAAGTGAGGTACATTTCGTAAAACAGCGTTACTACTAACGGTGCAATAATCGCAAAAGGGTATCATCAGGTTTGTCAGCTGACTCGGAATTCCAACGTCCACATAGGTACAAAGTCCAAATAACAAATTAGCAGACATCACAATGGTTACAGTCCTACAAAAAGCCCTGAGTATTTTTGCAAGGTAAATGCACAGTAACCGCGTTGTACAAAAACATCACCCACCACATCACCCACCTGATTACTTTCACAGTTCTTCCATCACGTCAACCACCACACATTTCTGAGATTGACGCTTTTTCATCTTTCGGTTTTAAAGTAATCGACAACATCAACACTGTTCAAATATCTTTCGGGAATGCAGCTGGGTGACGTTGACGACAACCGCCGATATTTCGACAGGTGACCACGCCGTCATTTTCAAAGCAAAACTGCAGCAAATAAACAATGTTAAAGGGAATTTAAAAACTCTGTTTCGAAAGAAGTTCCCGGAAGGTAGCACATTCACACACACACAAAGACACACATAGACACACACCCACACACACACACACACACACACACACACACACACACACACACACATACATACACATAGTAAGCACTAGCGCCACCACAACTCACGACAGAAGTTATCGGTAGTGAAAATTACTGAAAAATGGGTGAGGTAGCAATAACTTTGCTCCTCTGCCATTTTGACAGGAGGGACAGCAGATTTACAAACAGAATTTAAGCGAAAACCTCCATCCCTATTTACAAGATTGGGTTGCTCGCTAATTTGGGTTCAACTGCTTCCTCAATGAGACTACCCCAATACCTGTAACTGCATGTCAGAACCTCCCTGTGGATATTTGACATGACCGGTGCCAAGACAACGTTTTGCAACATCAGATTTTCGCTGGTGCTCTAAGCGTATTTGACGCTAATACTCAATGCACCTGTCCTCTACGGTCCTGATAGCCTCACCAATATACCACATGTCAAGGAAGGAACACAATACAATCAGCCTTACGCAAGCGAGATCATCCATAATGGAACCCAAAAGCCCCCTAATCTTAGATGCAGGTCTGAAAAACTCATTTCATATCTTATTTCCGCGAAATGCTTCCAATATTGTGGGAAACATTCACTTGGTAAGACAAAATGGCCGCCGACTTTGGTGCCAACTCGATATTTTCATCTTTCACCGGGTTCACGATTGGTCGGTAGCGCAACGCATGTTTACAAGTATACGTATGAATTCTGACGAAAGGTGACTTCAGATGTAGGTTAACACAGCTGACAAACCTTAAGGATCTGAAATGACGTAGGCTCTGTAAGAAAAGGTGCGAAGTACCCCTTCACGCTGATACGGGTGGTGACAGCTATCGGCCTGTATAGACAAATCAGTGTAAGTAGTCTTCCTACACACAGCATGTCTCAACGTCCTGAACAATACATCAAAGAAGGGAAGGCAGCCATCCTTTTCCATCTGCAAACGTAAAACGATTACTCGGATGAATGGAATACATACGTCCTAAAATGTTGTTCAAATTTTGACATGAGGCCAATCAATAAAATTTACGTATTAATATCTGAAAAAAAAAAACACACACACAGAGCTTTCATACCTGCCACTTCCTAGGTACCTTCCTCAAAGTCTTCCATAAACAAATTTGCAGTAATAGGTGACAACGGGCTTCCCATCGCAAGTCCACCTCTCTGCTTATAGAACTGGACAGTGAATAAGTAGTAAGAGGAAGCCAACACATGTCGAAATAGATTCGTTAATTTAACACTAAACTTAACCTCAATTAACCGTATCGAATCAAACAGAGGAACATGAATGAAGAGAATGATCGCATCAAAATTTACTAAAATATCAGAGTGGTTTGGACGCGCTCCCTCGAATCGGCATATAAGATATTCTTCGAGTTCTTAATGTGATGCTCACACCTGCCTACTAAGGGCATACGTCGGAGCGCCAATGTTATTCAAAATCGGACAACAGGTTGTCATTCGGAATTTCTAGTACATCAGCAATTTTACAGCGTTCTTTGGAACAGCTAATTAAAATTGTCCGTACACTATATCGGTAAGTGGCATTATAAGAGAGCGATATTTCTCGAATATATGTCTACTTCTCCAGACGCCACCGTGAAATGGAGTAAAGCGGAATCTCCAGAAGTGCGAGTTGTTAATTAGGTCACATATTGAGTCATAAGGGGCTTCGACCGACACAGCAACATGTGGAAGATAAAAATTCCATGTAGCTACGAATTTGAAAGACGTTCGCTCATATGTCGGGAAAATAGATTCCTATATAAAATTTGAGCCAAGTGCTGTCCAGGTCGCCAGCTACTTAAAAATCTACACAAGAAAGAATGCAAAATACGTAAAGTCGCAACATTGAGGCTATTATGTAAGTAAAAATGGGTAAGACATATACTGGGCCAAAAGGGCGCGCAATATCGATGGTCCATGCCGAGAACACAAGTGGCACACTCGACTAAAGCACCCAATAAGTGGGTGCCACAGAGCACTGTTTGTTAGAGACTCATGCGATGGAATGCGAACATACCAGTGTTTCAGTGCAGACGTCGAAATGTTGGGATGTCATCGTTAGATGGGCCACAGAAATTTGTATGAGGGAGCATATCATCGACAGAGACTGTGGATATAACTTTAGCAGGGCTACAGAAATAAAAAAAATGGTTCAAATGGCTCTAAGCAGTATGGGACTTAACATCTGAGGTCATCAGTCCCCTAGTACTTAGAACTACTTAGACCTAACTAACCTAAGGACATCACACACGTCCATGCCCGAGGCAGGATTGGAACCTGCCACCGTAGCAGTCCCGCAGTTCTGGACTGCAGTGCCTAGAACCGCACGGCCACCGCGGCAGGCGCGCTATAATTTCAGCAGGGCTTCGGAGTGAGCGCTGGGTCTTATAAAGAGGACTCCAAACACTAAGATCTGGAAACCAGGGTGGCCGGAGTAGCTGCATGTACCTTACCACAGACACCGGCGCCATTGCCTCCACGACCACCAACAGGCATCCTCGGGCGCCGACAACATAACGGACGGCTCATGAGGGTCAACCAAACGCCTTAAGGAGCTCAGTTCGTCAGTGTACCTGATAAAGGCGACATGTCTGATAACGAAAATACTGTGCACGTAGGACAATATAAACCAGCAGTATACCAGTGGACTGTTCAATTATTAGCTTTCTTGTTAGGAAAACATTACTCTTGCAAATAGACACATTACATAACAGCTTACAGGAGTTAGCTGTTACTGCATAGATAATTGCCAAGCACACAGCAGAGGACTATTAAACAGGTTATGAATTACATTTGGCCGGAATGCCTCCCACCCCACTATCGTCCACAACGCCGGTTAAATTTAACCACAGAAACAGGGCCTAGCTGGCACGGGGAGTAATGGTCCTGACATCGGATCACAACTACGGCTGCGTGGTCACTTCGCTGCCATTTCGTATGACTGTCATTAAAATCCTGCACGCATACCACTGTGGATGACACGCTTGAAGGTACTCACAAGGCGGACGCCTACTGGCCTGGCATCCCGCAGAACAGCGGGAGGAGAGCAAACTGCTGTGAGACCATCGCGGCATTCCAGTCAGCACAGTCGCAAAAGTTCCACGCCTGGCCAACTCCATAGCGGCCACGAGATTGCGTCCATCGGACTAAGCCGGATCCTTTCTCATGGATATGTGACTCTTAATCCTGGACTCATTCCTCAATATTTCTTATGTAGTGACATCCCACGGTAAGGAAGACAATAAGCACGTTTCAGGGGATGTTCGCTGTTAAAGGAGCCCCAGAAACAAAATGGCTCTGAGCACTATGGGACTTAACTTCTGCGGGCATCAGTCCCCTAGAACTTAGAACTACTTAAACCTAAGGATATCACACACATCCATGCCCGAGGCAGGATTCGAACCTGCGATCGTAGCGGTCGCGCAGTCCAGACTGTAGCGCCTAGGACCGCTCGGCTACCCCGGCCGGCGCCCCAGAAACAATCGCTTCGGACAATGGACGACAGATTTCTTCCAGTATGTTTTATTATATCTATTCGCACAACAGCATAACGCACCTGACAACGGTGCCGCTCTACCCAGCTTCTGTCAGTGAATGTGAGCGGTTCGTCCGCAACTTTAAGATGCAGAAGTGGAAAATGCGCCAGCCACACCTAAAGCCGAGGTCTTGCCTCGGTTCCTGGCCTCCTACAAATCGATGATACCGATATTGAGGTGGCATGGCTGCCGGCCGGCACTGGACCTTTTGAGCATTCCTGAGGTCTGCATCACGCCCACGAAAGCACAACCACCACCACTCTACTCACAAATTTGACGCTTTGCACGGAGAAAACACATCTGCAGACCTGAAAATTATATAAACAGAATAGTTCACAAAAGGAAGCTTACGATTAACTCTCTCACCACAAGTTTCGTCATGCTGCCAGCAGCACTAAACAGGTTTTGAAAATGATACGGGGATCACCAACGTAACACTAAGTAATGTAACATGCAATGGTAATTATGTTAAATAGGTGAATTACATTTTGGCTTTGTTGGTTTTGTTATCACGGTCATCAGAAAATAGCCATTGGATAAAACTGGGCAGTAATGTAATGAGTGAAATGTGGTTTACAACTTTCGCGTCGCCGGCCGTTGTGGCCGTGCGCTTCTAGGGGCTTCAGTGTGGAACCAGGAGACCGCTACGGTCGCAGGTTCGAATCCTGCCTCGGGCATGGATGTGTGTGCTGTCCTTAGGTTAGTTAGGTTTAAGTGGTTCTACGTTCTAGGGGACTGATGACCACAAATGTTAAGTCCCTTAGTGCTCAGAGCCATTTGAACCAATTTATAACTTTTGCGCCAGCATCATCAGCTCTTTGGTGGGAGGCCCAGACCAGAAAAAAGTAAATGGACATATTATTTGAAACACCATTCACAATAAAATAACAGAGTTCAACAAATATTCATTTTAAAGAATTCGTTTACACATCACTCATAATGAAACTACTTAAAACTTGATCACATAGCATTCCCAAAAAGTACAAAATCAAATTTTGAACATAGCCTTTAGACAGGTGCCATCGGTGATAGTAACAGAACAGTGATCCCAGTTACTTCACCAGTATCACCGAAAAGGTGTCACACATACGTGCAGAAGTGCAGTTACAATCAAATCACTACAACAGGCTAAAAACTAAAATTACATTTCAAATTTAAACGGAGTCTCAACAAATTACTTTTCTAACCAAAGATAACACACTTTAAAACCTTAAACTAAGGTACTGATAAAAATGATGTAAACTGTAGAGAAAACAGAAACTGAGTTGGAAAACCGTAAGCGGTGACATGTTATTTTAACCTTGAAATATTCAAACTCTTTAAAAAAATCTCAATGTTCTTCCAGAAGCCCTTTGGTTTGACGAAACTGATGATAAGAAATGGATTACAATAAATTAGAAAGGTTTAACTTCAGAACAAATACCTGTTACAACTTCTGGACTGCAACAGCCAATTGCGCAGTAACATTTATATTTCTTTGGTTAACCACAATGAAATAAAGAACTGCCGCATAACAGCTCTTCAGCGGCAACTGCGGTTTGTGAATCAAACTGCTTGATGAAACGGGTGTTAATCCCGCAGCAGGCTATGCTGTAATGACTCCAGAATGTGATTCAGGCTGCACACCATCTTTCAAACTTAAGAAACACATAAAATTTTCCACGTAAAAAAGTGTCCCAATCAATTTGCCCAATATGAGGATGCCACATAATATTAAGACTACGATTAAGAATAATCGAAAGCGCTTTGCTCTCCAAACCTTGGTCATATGAATCACAATGAAACCTGAAAACAAACACTAAGAACGTTCACTCAGCAACTTGGCCTCATCTACGCTCAAAGTTCAGTTGCAAAATATCTAACAAACCATAAATATGCCTTGAGTGGGAATCGCCCAAAGTAACGACTTTCGCCAGACACAAACATGAGCGGCATCCTAATGCAGCTATTACAGTGAATTTAAATTTGAGTCGGCACACCGAGAACCACATAAAACTGCAACACAACATTACACAAACAACAAAGCTGCCCACCACATCACGTGTAGTCGTGACAAATAGCCACTTGAATTAAGACATGCACATTCCCGGTACAGGCAGCTGACATCAGAGCGCATGAAATCCAGAGCAAGGCGTTCCACCGACCAGGGCGACACCGTACATCACAGCAACCAGTTGTTCAGTATACAGCTTCGTATAGCCAACCATCTTAAGTATACTCCCGCAGCTACGCCACAGTAACTGGCCTCAGCACACAGTACTGGCACGCAGAACTGCTGGCCACTCCCTCGTGTCTGACTGAGCCGTCACTCCACGACTGCCCTTGGCGGTCCGAACACTGTACGCTTTCACCACTTACGCCGTCTGCTCAAGTCCCTCTATCTCTCCTGGCATGGCTCTCGGTCAAAGATAACAACTTACGTGGGACACTCCAAAAGAAATTCACACTACTTTTGTTAAAATACTGTTTTCATTCTGCATGTGGGAAAGTCTTACAGTGTGTAGATACATCCTTCCCGTTTGTTTTCAAACTTAGTTCAACCTGTTCTCGTGAGTGGCACCGTCTTCAAGATGGCTGCTACACTTGACGTTCGTCACAAGCAACGTGCTGTCATAGCATTCCTGTGTTGTGAAAACGAGAAAGTGGGAAACATCCACAAGAGGTTGAAAAAGGTGTATGGAGATTCTGCTGTCGATCGCAGTACAGTTAGTCTACGGGCAAGCAGGTTGCGTGATGAAAGCGGGCACGGCAGTGTTGAGGATTGTCCTCGCAGCAGCGGGCCTCGTACTGCACACACTCCAGACAATGTGCAGAGAGTTAACGAATTGGTGACTGCTGACAGACGCATCACAGTGTACGAATTGTCACGATACGTTGGGAGAGGCTGTTTTGCTGTTGCACGACAATGCACAGCCACATGCCGGTCAGAAAACCATGGAAGCGATCACAAAACTCGGATGGACAACACTGAAACACCCGCCTTACAGTCCTGACCTGGCTCCATGTGACTATCATCTCTTTTGGAAACTGAAAGACTGTCTTCGTGGAACAAGGTTTGAAGATGATGACTCCCTTGCGCACGCTGCCAAGCAGTGCCTCCAACAGGTTGGTCCAGAATTTTACCGTGCGGCTATACAGGCGCTGGTTCCAAGATGGCGTAAGGCAGTTGAGAAGATGGAAATTATGTGGAGAAACGAAAATATTGTCCGTAAAGGATGTATCTACACACTGTAAAACTTTCAAACATGTAGAATAAAAGATGGATTAAAAAAATAGTGTGCATTTCTTTTGGAGTGACCCTCGTACGTCGAGAAGTAAGATCGGGAAGAGCCCAGACGTTTCGTTGAGGACGTTCTGATTCGAAGAAGGGAAAATGGAAGTTGTGACAAAACTTGAGTAAAGGAAGGGATCTGTTCGTAGGAGACACCCTGAGGCATCAATGTGTTGTCAGTTCGGTAGCGTACGGAAATGTGTGTGTGTGTGTGTGTGTGTGTGTGTGTGTGTGTGTGTGTGTGTGTGTGTGTGTGTGTGTGTTTGTGAGGGCTTTAGGCGGGAGGGGAGGAGGGCGGTGGTGAAAAAATTGTAGAGGTGAACTAGGATGGAGAAGCGTAAAACATTAAACAGGTTTAAACGGTGCACAGGTGTTTTTGAGGATAGAGAGATGAATAGGCTTCAACATAACGGACAATCAACTGCTGCCCTGGCCACCACATACTCCAGGTCTCTCACCAACTGAAATCGTCTGGTCAGTGGTGCCCGAGCAACTGTCTCGTCCCAATACGCCAGTCATTACTCTTGATGAACTGCGGTATCGTGTTGAAGCTGCATCAGCAGCTGTACCTGCACTCGCCATCCAAGCTCTGTTTGACTCAATGCCCAGGCGTATCAAAGCCGGTATTACGGCCAGAGGTTATTGTTCTGGATACTGATTTCTCAGGATCTATGCACCAAAATTGCGTGAAACTGTAATAACATGCCAGTTCTAGTATTTTTCAGTCACTGCTACCATACATCATTATGGTGTGTTTTCAGCAACCTGTAATCGGTCCAGTGCTTTACGAAATAGAGACCAAAACAAAATGCAGATTCTACGCGGTAGTACATGAAGTACAACTGTTGGAGTCGCAGCTACCAGCTGACGCACAGAGGTTCGTAAACGCAGCGGCATACCATCTCTTTCTACTACTACTGTCCCTTTGCGGGCCGCTACGGAATTCTGCTTTGCATTCCAAAGCTCGGCAATGGCAAGTCGGTTTAAACTGATTCAACAGGAAATCAGAGGTCTGCAAATTTGATTGGTGGAACAGTTGGTTTAGTAAACGACCGGCGCTGGTCCGGCGGGCTGTTTCACGGTGAGGTAGTTAGGCACGCCCATACGGAGGGGGCATTGACGTAGAACCGTCCGGCCCCCTAAATCGGGACGGGCAGCTGGCTTCGGCATTCCGTATGCAGGCAGCAGGGCCTGGCGCGTGCGGGCGTCGATGCGAATAAATACGCGAACGGGGCGCGCGTGTCCGGTCCGGCCGGTAGAGGCGCTGGCAGCAGCGGAATGCCGCAGACTAATTGGCCGTCCGCAGGAATGCACGCCGGCGGGCGTCCAACGCGGGACAGCGGAGTGCGGTGGCTGCTGGTGGGGGAGGAAGGGGGGGGGTGCTCGCTCTTCATCGGCCCGCGGTCTGTCACGCCGGCATTAGCGCCGGCGGGCGCTCTGTTAGGTACAGCAGCTGCGCGCACTGCCTGTGACGCCCGTCTCAAAAGAGCTGTTTGTACGAGTGACACAGGTAACCTGACAGATGAAACCGCCTGCTGGTCGAATCCGTAACAACGATTAATGCGATCAACCCAGTATACAAACATAATTCAATTAACTCTCTTCCGACCGCCACAAAACGAAAAGAAAGCTAAAACAATTTTTTAAAAAAAAGATTAGCCAGGTGCGTATAAGACTCGGACACTGAGGTTCCTGTCGAAACTTAATTATGGATATATATAGACGGTTCATACAATCTGGCAATCGAGAGTCTGGTCAAGTTCCGCCTGTTATCGACACTGACAATGGAGAGATGTCGCTCTTAGGGACTGCAATATTTCCTAGGGATTCCAGTATTTCCGAGAATGTTTTAACTTCAATAAAATAAATGTGTCACAAAGTTCTGCAGGAGGCAGGCTACCATTATTACAGTGATCATTAGTTCTCCATTCAGGCTGACTGGGTCGCAATTGTAAAAGTCAAACATTACGCAAGGAATGACTTTATTCCTTATAGGATACGTTTCGGAATTTATCTATGATTAGGTATCTACTACACGTAGATATGGCGTTTCAAATAGTACGTGAAAGGTACATTTTCAGACTAGTCTTTTCAATGCATTGACTTACCAGTTAATATTGTAAGTAGGCAGTTTAGGTTTTTATGTTGGTAACGCCACGTAGCGCTCTGTATGAAAATCACTGGCTGTGCTGTGTGCAGTCTGTGGCTGGTTGGTATTGTTGGAATATTCGCTATTGTAGTGTTGGGCAGTTGGATGTGAAAAGCGGTGGCGTTGCGTAGTTGGAGGTGAGCCACCAGCAGTGGTGGATGTAAGGAGATAGATGGCGGAGTTTTGACAGCGGATGATCTGGACGTGTGTCCATCAGAGACAGTAAATTTGTTAGACTGGATGTCATGAACTTGAACATTATTAAGGTAAATACATTGTTTGTTCTCTATCAAAATCTTTCATTTGCAAACTATGCCTATTAGTAGTTAGTGCCTTCTGTAGTTAGAATCTTTTATTTAGCTGGCAGTATTGGCGCTCGCTGTATTGCAGTAGTTCGAGCAACGAAGATTTTTTTGAGGTGAGTGATCCATGAAAGGTATAGGTTATTGTTAGTCAGAATGCGTTGCGCTAAAATATTATGTGTCAGCCTGGTGATGATCAGAGTAAGTAAAGAGAAAACTGTTTGAGTACGTTGAGTTTTGCTCAGCTGTATGAAAATCAAATAACGTAGAACTTTACCAGCACAGTCATTCTTAATTTTTCAAAGGGGACGTTTCAATGTTTATTACATCGTCATTTAGTTTGTGACATTAATTACCCGATACGGCTACCTGTTCTTGAGAAAAAGGTAATCAAACGGGCGGACAGTCTGGTAACATATGACTAAAACATTTTTTCGTGTGACAGAATTACAGATTTTTCGTTTTTTTTTTTCATTTGGTTGTACTGCAAAACCTTCCTTTCTGTGGAATTTTGTGATTCTAGGCCAACATGAAGTACCCTATAGATTTTGATGAGAGATGCCGATTTTAAAATACGTGACGTAAATAGCCGTGACTTTTGATTTCATTGGCTTAGAAACGTCAGTTCTAAACGCGGCTAGGGGACTATAGACCTCAGTATGTGACATAAACCTCAAAGAGGTAGATCTACCCGCTCCTGAGAAAAAGGGATTTTAGCAGTCAAATAGACAGACAGATAGACAGACAGACAGACGGACAAGAAAGCAGACTTATAAGGGTTACGTTTCCTCTGCCTGAGGCATGAATCCCTAAAAAACACAATCAACAATAACTAGAAAATTTTAAATTGTATACTGAGACCTATCTTGATTGTACTCTTATACCTGCTTTTAATTTTGCTATAGAGATAATGAACATTTGTGAAGCTGTGAGTCAAGAAAGAGAAAACATTTTTTCCTGTATGTACTGAGTTCCTACATATCCTTTTAAAAATGATTCGGAATAACCGACACCCATGTTTCAAGAAAACAAATCTAAATATCAAACTTTATATATTGAAACAGAGCTTTGGGAGATTTCAAGACACATAAACCAAATGGGACAAATAACAAACCTCAATACTTTCTAAAATAATTGAGGGACGTGGCAACTAATCGACTATTCAGTTTCGTGGGTGATATCTGTGACGCCAGAGAAATAACATCAGATCTTCTGAAAAATGTCATCCTTACAAGAGAGAGAGGGGAGATTAGAAAAAAAAACTGTCGCACAAATAGCTAAATCACATGCATTCACGTTGCTGACAAGAACAATATACAGGTAAATGGCAAAAAAAAGCTGTTAGACGACGATCAGTGTGGATATCGGAGAAGTACATGCATCTGAGAATCACTTATGAAGTAGAGCTTGATAATGGATGTACGAGTTAAGGAAAATCAAGGGACGTTCTCAGGATTCATTGGCCCAGTAAAAGCGTTCAATAACTCAAAATGGTCAAGGTGTACGCTGTCCACATATGCATCTACATGACTACCCTTCACAATCATGTGCCTGGCGGAAGGTTCAACGAACCACTCATCGAACCACCTTCAAGCTATTTATGTACCGTTTCACTCTCGAAAGGCGTGGGGATGAAACGAGCGTTTAAATGTTTCTGTGAGCGATCTAAATTCTCTTATTTGATCAAGATGATCATTTCTCTATACGTAGGTGGGCGCCAACAGAATATTATCGCAGTCGGAGGAGAAGGATGGTGATTGAAATTTTACGAGAAGATTCTGTCAGGGTGAAAGATGCCATTGTTTTAGTGACTGCCACCCGCAGTTCACGTATCATGTCCATAGCACTCTCTCCCCTGTTTCAGGATAGTAAAAAACAAGCGGACATTTTTTTAAATTTTTTTGATGTTCTTCGTCAGTCCCATCAGACGCAGATCCCACACCGCACAGCAATACTCCAGAAGAGGGCTGACAAGCGTGGTGTAAGCAGTCCCTTCAGTAGACCTGTTGCACTTGTAAGTGTTCTGCCAACAAATCGCAGTACTCAGGCGAAGTAAGGGGGTAAGGCTGGGTTGCCATCTTCCGCCCCTATGCTTCAGCCTATACATCGAAGAAGCCATGACGGAATAAAACATCAGTACAGCAGTCAAGATGAAAGAATATCGTGATAACATTCGCTGGTGACATTACTATCCGCAATGAAAGCGAGGGAGCATTACTGGGCACACTGAATGGCGTGCTCAGCGTAGAACAGGGACTAAGGGAACACCTACGAAACACTGAAGTAGTGAGGAATAGCAGAATTGAGATTAGTGACAAAGTTAACATCAAATCTGGGGAAAGACGAAGTAGAAGAAATGAAGGAATTCGGCAACCTCTGAATCAAAATTGAAAACCTACTTACGTTTCAAATCTAGACTTTAATAATCAAATGGGAAGGTACTGTTAATCAGAACTCAGGTAGAAGTTGTGATCTAAATAACAGTAGATTTATTCATCCATAACATCACAAGACAACAAAAATGACTAAAGAAACGTCATACAAACATTTTTATTTGTTGAACCCTTTAGTAACGTGGGGTCTATGGTGGACAAAGTGATCGACTGGGAATCGACACACGACACTTACCGGCACACAAATCACTTTATCTGACTTCATACACATGAATTCGCGCTATACCACAAGAACTACGCCACCATCAAGCATCTATACCCTACTGTTCCAACGAAAGAAACTAAGGTTCCAAAGAACACAGTGCTGAGAAACATGTATTGGAGCCCTAAGCCGTAGCAGCGAATATTTTACCCTTCTGCTGGTCGGGGCAGCACACCACGATGCGTTCGGCGACTGAATTTCTTCGAAGGCCGCTATCTGTTATTAATGGTGCGCGCCTGAAAAATGCAAGTATATTCTCGCGTTCGGTTAATTTGGAATGCACTTACTTTCCTATGAGCGTCTGAAACCCCGGTGGATTCCAGAGAGCAGGTGGATCCATTTGCTGGTCTGCCAAACCAACTTGATTCCGTGGCCCGATTATGCATGAGGGAATATATCAAATGTTTAGACGGCCGACTTAAGACAAATAAGTACACCCACACATCACTCGTTAGCGTGTTGGTAGAAGCAGTACCTGTGACTGTTCAGTAGATGACTGGCACGAGCTCTAAATGGCACACTAGCAAAGGACACAAGTCTCACCGTTGGGTAGAGACCTGCAGTTCTTTACTAGCGAAGTCCCAGTACAAGAGAGAGCTTCCCTTTCTGTCCGCTTTCCTCCGCAGCTCAGCAGCAAAAGCCCACTTACATCTTAGACTTCCTCCACTTTAGAACAAGCAAATAACAAGCTGGAGCATGGCATTCGAAGCTGGGAGAGCGTCCTTTGCTCTGCGTACTCTTATTTGACCAATAAGAGACTTTTAAGTTAATTGAGAGAAAAGGAAGAAAGATTCAGCTTCGCAGCCTCTTTTCCAAGCGTTTACGCCATGTCGTTTGCTAACAACATGACCAGAAATTAACCACACCCCTCCATAAAAAGTTTGTAATCTCCCCTGTGGCATCCATTTCGAAGTTTCCAATGAATGGCCATAAAATCTCTAAAAGCCTCTTTGCTTTCTCAAATATGTTTCGTAACAGAGTCTGGACGTCTGGCTTTGTGACCTGCCCCAAAGAAATTCGCATAACACTCACAGTTGTTTTGTCGGCTTCTTGCTTAACAAGGGGAATTCCTCTGCTTTATTGCCGGTCTACAACGTGCTTGCCATTGCAGGGGCGACTTCTTGGCGCTAGACGGTCTACCTGGACATGGCTGCCTCCTAAATGGTGCCAACCAATGAGCCTGCACAATGAGACCGTGGAACTCGGCCATCCGGAAATGTTTCCACCTAGGTTGTGCAGAAAAAACGCGCGTCCCTTGGCCCACCATCGCCGTGCTCTTTTACTGCAGGTAACAGGTTAGATGTGGCAGCTATGTCGGATGAATTTGCCCAGATGGGTTACCCCTTTTTCTCGGCATGTAGAATACAGGCTGTTGTGACTTGACAAGATAGCCAAGTCACTGTGAGAGGAAGCCGAAAGGCACGCGTTTAACCTCACGCAGACTGGCGTGAGGTCTAGAACAGGACAATGTAATTAATATAGCCAATAAGGTACGTTGTTGCTGGAATACTTAACCTTAATCCATAATTGGTGTACATCGCTCTTGTTGATACATTAATAACAATCTCAATATAAACTGGTAATGGCGCCTTGCTAGGTCGTAGCAAATGACGTAGCTGAAGGCTATGCTAACTATCGTCTCGGCAAATGAGAGCGTATTTGTCAGTATAGTATCGCTAGCAAAGTCGGCTGTACAACTGGGGCGAGTGCTAGGACGTCTCTCTAGACCTGCCGTGTGGCGGCGCTCGGTCTGCAATCACTGACAGTGGCGACACGCGGGTCCGACGTATACTAATGGACCGCGGCCGATTTAAAGGCTACCACCTAGCAAGTGTGGTGTCTGGCGGCGACACCACACAGGCAGCACCCTCAGTGTGGCAGGACCTTGTCTGGGGCAGCAATCAGTGTTGTCTTGCTTACTGAACCCCCGTCTAGGATGATGTGGTGATCAGCAATGCGTAGCTGCTGTCGAAGACGTTCGTGGGGAGACCCATGGAGTGTATGGACACAGGTTTGAAGTGAATTACCTCCCGCCATCGCCATCGACCCTGTCTCCAGACACGTAATACCTCCAGTGAGCAGTCCCCAAGCGACCCCCCCCGGCGCCGGCCTCAGACTCCCATTCGTCGGTAGGTCACTCGAGTCTAGTAGGGGCATCAGCAGTAAAAGTACTCTGGTTTCGGCCACACCAGCCTCCTGTTGACAGTTGGAGGTGCCAAGGGGCTTCCCCACTCCTGACCCCCATTCACGCAGCCAATGACATCATGTCCACCAGCTGCCATGTGGTCGCTAAGTCGGCCACCGCCTGCTGTGTCACCTGTGCCCACAGGGCTGGTGAAGGGTCTTGACCATCTTGTCTGAGTGGTGGCCCGTCTGCGCAGGTCCTACTGCCACTCCAGTGTCTGCAACCTCTCCAAACGCCTGATACATCGCCATCAACTCAGCCGCTCATAGCCTGCACAAACTTTACAAGGAAACTCAATGCCGTGTTTTTACAAATATGTTTACAGCATAAATACAGTGAATTATAATGAATGATTACTCCAAGAATAAAAAGAATAAAAGGATTTACGTTTCTTTGACAAAAATATAATCATTTTCTATTGCACAAATAATTTGATATTATTACAGTAATAATTTTAATTGATTAATTTTCTGTGTCTATAATTTAATAATAATTTTAAATGATTAATTTTCTGTGTCTAAATCTTTATAATCTTAACTGGGGTGAAGTGTTGTACAGCATGATGGTGTAGTGTTAATTTCCCACAACCTTTCATGCACTCAAAGTACCAAGCTGGCTTAGACTACACATTAACTTCAGTCATTCTCATTCCCTCTAAGTATACTACTTAATCATGCAACCTAACTACTATAAAAAGCACTATAATCCCTAACTAACGCTGGTGTATGGCGTGAATTTCGATGAGTACTGACATCACCAATCTGCTCGCTGTTATAAGTGGGATAAAAAAAACTGCGAAATTCTCTTTTAGCTGGAACAGAAACAAATTTTTCTCAGGTTGGTGTACAAATTTTTCAGCTCCAGCTCCTGAAACAAACATAAAAAGCACAAGGTATTATCGACTTTTGACTGCAAAGCTACACACCTTCGGTTCTTCTCTTTCTCACAAACTGATGATGTGCCTCACTCACTCTGCAAAAACGTACGGAAGTGACTCGCACATTCCGTGCTCACGCCTTATAGTACTAACTATAGTCAACCACTCAGGCACTTGCGAATTACTCGTGAAAGCCCACACGAATATCATCGCACAATAATGCGGAAAACCACATGCCACAACCACAGGCGAATAACCACAGTGAATAACAACCGCATTAGACGCGATAGCTCATCTTTGTAGCCACATTCGAATAAAATATTCCGTTCGCAAGTAACATTGCACCAAAGGCGACATGCACAGACAATGAAACACACCACAAATACATCGGACAAATGGCGATAACATTAATCAGCCCACAGCGAAGACGTATTCCCCTGGCCATTGGTCACAAACCACAGCGAAACACACAAGAAAGTCACCACGCCTTTTGCGTGGACAATACACGACCATCCTGCAAAATATCTCCAAGAATGTCGCAAACTAATCTCAGTGACGCCCCTCTCACACACAATAATACGAAATATATACCGGATCGTACAAGGGCGTGTATTGCGAAGCACACACAGTACACAGAAGAAATAGATTGAAGCTAATCTCTAAGATGTTACGAGAAGAATTCCGTCCCCAATACTCATGCACTTGTTTCGTAGTCGAAGATACAAAATTCTATCAATGTGGTGACACCTTGTAACACCATAGCTCTAATACTCTACTGATTTATTTTGCCTTTTGCTTTATTTAATGTCACATCGTTGAGCTTCTGGAAATGTATTTGATTGAATCGATAACACAAACTTGTATACTCCTTTCTTTGTAAAAACTTTGGATGTCATGATTTGATCCTATGCAATGTAGTATATCTGTCATTTAAATTCTTTGTCCCATTTGGAGGGAACAAGACTTACTATATATATTTGTAATTTCTGTGTGAATAATTTTTTGTAGAAATGTCAATATGTGCAAATGTTCTGTTTTACTTAATGTGTTTGGTTGCTGTTATGTAAACTGCTGATCCTCACTTAGGGTTCCTAGTTATCAGTATGTAAAAGGTGTAGTGGTTCCCCTTGGGAACGGAACTGTGTAGCGCGCGCAAATTGTGGTTGGCCTAGGTGGAAAACGTGGAACAAGAGACAGTCTGGGACGAGCTACCAAACTGTACACTGTCATGTAAAAGTTGTATATTGTGCTGGTTCCGAGAGAGGCTTTTTCTGCCACTTTAAAATGCCTCGGATGGATGGATAAATAGCTGGAACGATTCTGGAATTGGTATCCATCATCGCCACCAAGAAGGGACAGAGTCCAGCAATTCCGCCTACAAATCCACCTACCAACATGCAGTTGCCACCACACTGCGCAATCACTGTATCGGAATGCTATAATAATGTACAGTGAAGGATCAGCTTATTGGATGTTTTAGTGTGCACAAATATAAGGTAACTTATAACTGAATCCATGTACCTACCTTCATTTTTTTTTCTTATCGCAACACCTCTCAGGTTCCTCTCCATTTGAGCTATGATTACCGAGTGTCCTAGTTTGTGGAAAAAATGAAAGCCTCAAAACATTAAATGATGTTGTTTGATATTTGGTAATAAGAGAGTATTCAGGTTCACTATGGATATCATGAAATTGTGGGAGGTAGTAAATGTAGTTTTGTGAAAGCCTCGCAGTGATGGAAATAGTCCAATTTATAGTTTTGTGGAGTTTCAAAGTCACATATTTAATCATTTACTTGCAATTAGAAGACAGTGGTAATAAAGACAATTTGCTGTTTCTTTGAAAAATTTAAAGTTCATAACACTGAGGCTTCTAAAGTGTAGCTTAGTTAATGATCATAGTGCTGCCTGTAGTAAATTTTAAAAGGTGAGTCAGTTTCTTGTAAATTTGTCAACATTGTGTCACACTGTACTAAAAGTCGTGAACTGCCTTTATGGAAAGTTATATACTCATGCTTGCTAAGCACTTGTTTCTTTTGGGTGTTGAAAGTGCATATTAATAGTGTAATAAGATCCACAGGTTATCCTTTACCACTATTTATGAAAACAATAATATCTTTGTTCACAAGACAGTGAGAAGTAAGGTGTTAATGAACTCCAATTAACTTTCATTTTAAATAGTAAAGTATTTAACTGAGAGAGATTTAACCGGTGACCAGTTCATAATTTTGCAGTGAACAACATTTATAATTCTATGTCAGTTAAAAAAGTGTTTGAAAAATAATACTTAACCTATCTCCAATTTATGATTCTGCAGTGAATATTAATAGTAATGTTATAAAGACCATTCAGTTTGAATAAGCCCTGAAAGTAATAGTGTGTTTCGTTATTTGTTATATTTATGCAAAGAGTCTGTTCAGCTCTGGCAGCTTTCAATCTTAACCGTGAACATATGCAGGTGTCAGAGTTCATTGCACTCGAGTGTGGTAGAGTATAAGTAGGTGGTTGTCCGTTAAACTTACTAATAACTATTTTCTTGGACCAGAATGTTAATCATTCTCTTGCCTAATTAGGCTGGCGACCGTTTTCTTTAATCTTTAAACAGTGTAGCTAGGTAAAATATTACTTGTTACTGTTTGAATATTTAAGTAATCCTGACTTTCACTTCCGATAAGCCACCTCCGTTAGGTACAACGCGGTCAATATAACAAAATTCCTCTCAGAGGGTAACACTGCTCTGTTGCTTTATACCATAATTACTCTAACAAAATAATTCTGCTTTGCAAACGGCCATCAGCTTCGAGGTTATGGTATAGCAGTAGCGGGCAGTAGTGTTATACGTGGCTTTTCCGTGACAGGACTGATTTGTTCTGTAGGGGCACAGTACGTAATAAACCATACTTGGTATTTGATCGTACAAGCTGCGTAAATGCTGGTGCAGTGTTATAACCTGATTCCGTCGTTCCGTGCTAACTGCAAAACTGCTATGAGAATATGCAGTATTAACTTGCGCCAAATAGGACTCAAATAAACAACAAAGTTTCCTTAGTGAAATCGCCACATTTCTACGCTCGACGATTGTAATTTATTCCGCTCTGGGATGACCAACTGTACGTCTATACACTTGATACACGTTAAGAAGAAATACTTGTATAGTGAAATTCTAAAAATGCCAACTCCTACGACTAGCAGTAATGGGAGAAGTTCCTATGCTAATTACCATGGTGAATCACAAAAAGATCTAAAGGAATGCTTCTTATCTTTAAAATTATTATAACTAAACTAACTTATGCTACAATGCTTATGTTCGGCTGTCACTGACCATTAAACTGTCTGTGGCTTGTTCAGAAGGTCAGTGGCGTTGGTGAGCATTTCCTCGCACCCCTCGAGCTGGGTTCGGTCCCAGAGTCTCAGTTTCCTTGATCTGAGATCCATTTCCGTTTCCTCCGTTGTTCAATTGTGCCCATCTTCTATTGTCATTGAAACCGGAGCCATGGTTTCGTCATGCATTATTTTATGTTCCGTAGCCTTCATTCCTCCTTCCAGTCCAGCCTCTGTTGCATAGTACATAATTATTGCGGTTCCCATTCCAGGCTCTTCGATGTTCATTACTCCCGAAATATCCCGACCGTGAATGGTTTCCTCAAGGCGCTCCATTCCGCGCACTTCCGTACCAATTATTGTAATGGTTATATTGTGTACGCAACATAGGGCCTGCGAGGTATCTGTCAGACTGTCCTCTGTGTTCTCTAACATTTTCTGCTCGGAATGCGTACTCTGATTCGTAAAGTGTGTTACGGAAAGTACTTAGCTCCACATTACTGCAGCCAGCTAATACTTGTCGATATGCTGACGGAAGTTTGGTGTAATAATGACGAATGATTTCACCAGTGGAGCATGGTACGTCAAGACACTGGTTGTTGTCAATAATTGCTTCAAGGAACTTGACTGGGCTTTTGTAGCCTGAACTCTCGAAATCTTTGCCAACAATCATCTCTTGCGTGTCCTTGGACCGGTAGAAATTTAGGAAGCTGTCCTTGAACTCCTGGTAACTTCTACAGGTTGCTAATATTATGAGCATTTTCTCTGCGACTGACCCTTGCAAGTGTCCGCAAATAAAGTCCAGCTTGTATTTTAAAAGCCAATTCGGAGGTAAAGAGAGTTCAAATTGTGTTATCCAAGTGCGTAGGCGAGTAAAATTACCCTCATCTCGGAAAATTTCGAATTTTCGTACTTAAGAAAAACAAATGGCGTATCATCGACAATTTCCGTCTTACGGAATATATCAGACTTTGTATGTCCTCGTTCGACGTCCCCACATTTGTGCTCCCTCCTCGTCTTCGAGAAAATACGACATTCATCTCACCATGTCCTCTACTCGCTGCTAATGGTAGGCAGTTATCCGTCATGTCTGAATTCGTTTCTGGTTCTGTTGCTTTCGCGCTAGGTCGTATTTGAATTTTTTTCCTTAGCGCCTCCTCCAAGTTCTTCTCCACACGAGTGTTGATTGCTTCTTGTTGCGATTTGGACGAAAGGAGAGTCCGGAACTCATCATACTCACTCACTGTAGTTGCAGTTGATTCCTCCGAACCAGTCCCTAATTTGCGCAGCTCAGCTTCTAATTTGTCCATGGCCGCTATCGTATTAAAATACTTGGCTTCACGTACTTTGGTGTCGATGCGCTGCTCCGCTTCATTTTGCCGCCTTTCCACGCTTTCGACCTTCTTGTTCAAACTGATCACTGCCGCTCGTCCTTGGAATACTAAGCGTTTAATTGTTTTCGATTCTTCAGCTGTTACTCGTCTTGTAAACTTACAACTGTCTTGGCGCTCTTTGCCGTCTGTTTGGCATCATGTCCAATCCTTAAGCCTTTCATTGCTTTGGTGTTTACTTTCCGAAGGTCTTCCTGGAGCTTATTTGGCCATGACTTGTGTTCCTCTCGCATCTGATTTACCCGAGCACCGATATTTTTTATGTCCGTCCTCGTCTGATTAATTTTCTCCTAGATTCCTTTTAGTCCATCAAGTTTCTTCTCCGTTCCCATTAAGAATTCCACCAGATTGAAGTCCTCTTCCTTTTCCGCAGCATCGTGATAGATCGAACTCTTATATGATTTCTGTGGTGTTGTATCTGCATCATTGCGTTCCGATACCGCCCTGTCTTCTCTGTCCGGATTTGTAAAAAGCATATCTGCATCAATATGTTGTGGTACGTACATATCCTTTATCACACGCGATCTGACACTGTCCGTCCCCTCAAGAAAAGCCATATCGCTTCCGTTTCCCTGATTTCCTTGTGGCACGTCATCGTTGTTGCTGACACAGTTGAATAGCAACGCCTCCCTACGTTCAAACTGTGCCTCAGCCCTTTCATTGCGCTGTTATTCTATGACGTACATTTTATTTTCCCGCTGCCAGTCTACTTGTCTAGCCCTACGTCTCGTTATCATTCAAAATCTCTATCGACAACAACTTTAATTATCCGTGCAACACGTGGGAAACCTACCATCTAACTCAAAGATACACGCAGTATAATACAATGACAGTAGTACATAAGATTCAGAATCAAAAACAACCAAATAAAAAGCAAATACAATAGTAAACACCACTAAAATAATACCACACCGACGTTAGCACCGACAGGAAATCAGTCGACAAACGACACAAAAGTCACTGACTCAAATTCCCTATAAATAAACACACAAATAACACAATCTGAGTATTAAATATCTACAGCATACTAATGAACAATAATTTTCTTTTCCTTTAGTTTTTTATTTCCTCATAATGTGGACCTATTCGGTAAGTACGCAAATTGACAGCATCACAGAAGTGCCAAAGATCTAGATCCTGGCTGTGGTTCACCAATTGAATACCTTCTACTTACTTTTCAAATCTAGACTCTTTTAATAATGGGAAGATACTGTGAGACCTTAACTTTTCCCTGCGAATTGAATGTTCAAATAACTTACGGGTTTGCTGCCGAGTGACGCCGTCGACCACCGTCGATATTTCGACAGGAGTACACCCTGCCATTCTCAAGGCACAAATGCAAGGAGGAAGAAATGTGAAAGGAAATTTAATACCTCGGTTCACACAGGATAAACAAGGAAGATACCACACACATAACAAGTGTCAACACAAGCAAAGATAGCCAGCATCAGAAATATCGATAGTGACTATTAATCAACAGGTGAGATAGCACTAATTCTGTCCCTCTGTTTCTTGATGAGAGACAGAGCCGGATTCCAAGCAGCATTTAAACAAAGTCCACCATCTCTGTTAATAAGGTTGCTTGATAGTTTCATTTCAACTGCTTCCTTAATAACACTATCCCAATAGCTGGACGTGCAATCCAGAATCTCCTTGTTGTTGTATTCCATAGGATGAGCGGGATCAAGGCAATGTTCAGCAATAGCGGATTTGCTCGGCTGATGTAAGCGTGTGTGACGCTAAGATTAAGGCCTTGATCGCGTCCGTAAAAGATGATCTTGGTTTGCGTAAGGCTGGGGTCCATCGTATTCCTTGCAGTTGTGGCATGTCATATATTGGTAGACAAGCAGGACTGTGGAAGACCGGTGTAATGAACATAAGCGTCACACACGCTTACAACAGCCGAGCAAATCCGCTATTGCAGAACATTGCCTTGACACCGGTCATCTTATGGAATACAACATCACGGAGATTCTTGCTTGCACGTCCAGCGATTGGGATAGTGTTACTAAGGAAGCTGTTGAAGTCAAATTATCAAGCAACCTTATTAACAGAGATGGTGGATTTTGTTTAAATGCTGCTTGGAAACCGACTCTGTCTCTCATCAAAAAACAGAGGGACAGAATTAGTGCTACCTCACCTGTTGGTTAATAGCCACTATCGATATTTCTGATGTTGGCTATCTTTGTTTGTGTTACACTTGTTCTGTGTGTGGTATCTTCCTTGTTTCTCCTCTGTGAACCGAGGTATTAAATTTCCTTCCACATTTCTTCCTCCTTGCATTTGTGCCTTGAGAATGGCAGGGTGAGCTCCTGTCGAAAAATCGGCGGTGGTCGACGACATACCCGGCAGCAAATCTGTAAGTTATCTGGGAAGATACTGTTGATCAGAACCCAGGGAGAAGTTGTGATCTAAATGGCAACAGATTTATTCATCCTTAACATCACAAGACAACAAAAATGACTAAAGAATCGTCACACAAACATTTTTATTTGACAAACGCTTTCACTAACGTGAGAGCTATGGTGGACAAAGTGATCAGCTGAGGCTCGATACACGACACTAAGCGAAACACTAATCGCTTTATCTGGCTTCATACACATGAGTCCGGGTTATGGCACAAAAACTACCCAACCATCAAGCATCTATACTTTGCTATTCCAACAAAAGAAAACTATATTTCGAAAGAATAGGGTGCTGAGGAACATATATTGGAGCTCTACGCCATAGCAGCGAAAACTTTGCCCTTCTGCTGGTCGGGGCGTCACACCACTATGCATTCAGTGACAAGTCTTCAACGGCTGTAATCTGTTATTAATGGCACACGCCCCAAAAATGCTAATATGCGTTCTCGCGTTCTGTTAATTCGGAATGCAAGTTCTTTCACACGAGCCTCTGAAACCCCGGTGGATTCCAGTGCGCAAGTGGACCGATTTGCTGGTCTGCCAAACCAATTTGACTCCGTGCCACGACTATGTGTGACGGAATATGTCAAATGTTTAGACGGCCGACTCAAGACAAATAAGTACACCCACACGTCACTCATCGTGTGCATGATGGTAGAAGCAGTACCTCTGACGGTTCAGAAGGTGACTGGCACAGCCTCAAAGTGGCACACTAGCAAAGGACACAAGTCTCACTGTTTAGGTAGAGACCTGCAGTTCTTTACTAGCGAAGCGTCCATACAAGAGGGATCTTCCCTTTCTATCCGCTTTCCTCCTCAGCTCGGTAGCAGAAGCTCATTTACATCTTTATACTTCCCCCACTTTAGCGCAAGCCAATCACGAGCTGGAGCACAGCATTCAAAACTGGGTAGGCGCCCTGCGCTCTGCATACACTTCTTTGACCAATCAGACACTTTAAAGTTAATTGGAAGAAAAGAAAAAGATATTCAGCTTTGCTGCCTCTTTCCCAAGCACTTACGCCATGTCCTTCGCTAGCAACATGACCTCGATTTAACCACACCCTTCAATAAAAAGCTAGTTATCTCCCCTGTGGCATCCATTTTGAAGTTTCCAAAGAACAGCCGTAAACTCGCTAAAAGCCTCGTGCTTTCACAAATATGTTTTGTAACAGGGTCTGGACGTTCGGCCATGTGACCTGTCCCACGGAAGTTCGCAGAACACTCACAGTTGTTTCGTCGGCTTGCTGCCCTTCTCAGCGGTAGTGAGTCTACCTGGATGTGGCTGCCTCCCAACTGGCGCCAACTAACATGCCTGCACAATGAGACCGCCAAGCTTGGCCGACCGGAAATTTTTCCACCCGGGTTCAACAGAAGAAATGCGCTGCCCTCGGTCCACCATCTCGGTGCTCTTTTACTGCAGTCATTTAAATCGGTACCCTATTCCTTTGAACACAGGTAAAGTTTACTGTTATTATTTCCCTAGAGCAGGCAAGCAAGAGTATTCACTACGGCCCACCATTTCATAATGATGTATTTTAGTCAAAATCGCAATAAAGATCGTATTGCCTGAGAACATGCATTGGCATAACACCGAATCAGAAGTGGAAGTGCCCTGCAATCTCTCAAAATAATAAGACAGAGTTAGTAAGGACATAATAAGCAGACTTGTACGGAAAAAGAGGGAATTTCTAGCCAAGAGAAGTGTACTACTATCAAACATCAGTCAGAATCTGAGGAAGAAATTGCTAAGAATTTACGCATTGAGTACAGCATTGTATGGCAGTGAATCATGCACTGTGGAAAAACCAGAAGATAAGAAATTCGAAGTCTTTGGAATGTGCTGCAGTAGAAGGAGGCTAAAATTAGGGACAGGACAAATTTCTAGTCTACTAGAGGGAGCTGTAGAAAGTAAATACTGTAAGGTAAGACAGAGATTGCAATTCATCGAACAAAAATTGAGATGCAGAGGCTGGTACAACTGAGAACTTCGTGTGGAGTGCACAACAGACCCGTCAGAGGACTGATCACTCTAAACAAATGAAACATATGAAAAAAATTTTGTGGATGACCTCAGTAAATCATTAAGGTAATTTTGTTAGCGTTTCACTGTGGTTCACCAAGTGAGTAACAGATATATGAATCTTATAACACCGATGTATGTATAACACCGACTTAGGGGACTTGAAAAGTAATGTTTACAAATACTGGAACGGAAAAGGGGCACTTGCGAAATTGGTGCCGATGAAGAAGGAAACATGCGAATAATTATAAAACATATTTAGAAGTGCTAAGAACCAATGTAAAATACAATGACGGCTCAGAGCTGCAACTTCTTCTGCAGACTGCGGTCTTTGTGTTCATTGCTTTCTATTTTCCATAGTTCTGCCCATATATGTACAAATTCCATTTATGGAATGCATAGCTCTCTTGTTTGCCCAATTCTGCATTCTTGTAGATAGCAAAAGATAAAGTGCCTTTATGGACGCTAGCTTACAAACAGAATTGTATTGCACCGCTGCCATCGTAAAATAATGTGGCTGGAAGTGAGAGGGAAGCATTTAAAGACAAGTATAGAGGTAGATATGGTCCACCCTAACGAAAAATGTTCCACACTTGGTGAACAACACTGACAGAATCTCTGTCACACCTCGTCAACCACCGGCCTTGCTGATCTAGTTGGTAGTGAGAGTCACAGTGGAATTGCTGACAACTTGCACCGTGTGAGGTACATACTATAGAGTCCCGAGACACTCCAACAGAACGATGCGCTTCCCAAGTTCTCACAGGCTCAAACCGGTCTCGACTCTCCTTTTAAAGCTGTCGTCTCATTGCTGTTCTTCTCCTTCGCTTACTTTCACTGGGTCCACCGCTGCATATTAACCAGCCAATTGAATAGCTACGTTACAACGTAGTAGCTTGCAATCTTTTCGTGCCAATTTATTCATCTCCAAAACCAATTCTCACTGACAACGGTCTCGATTGTCCTTTTCTCTCTTGACTGTCACGTGCTTCTGGCCAAAGGCTGGATTCCCATTGGTTCACTATTATCCAGCGGCGTCCTTGCTGTAGCTGTTACACCCTACAGTAGTCCTCCAAGAATGGACATTTCTGGTGTCCAAACGTAGCCCTAGTGCGTAGGAGCTTAAGGAGGTCCGCCAAACCGATTTGCAACGAGCAATTATCTCCAGAAAGACTTCTTCACTTATATACACTAAATATTCCAGAGTTCCAATGAAGAATGGCTGCCAAAAAGAGGAACTGGAAGGAGATACCCACGGTGTAACGATGCAACTTAAGGCGACTAAAAAAGACAAGTCCTCCGTTCAATTACGCCAGTTTGGTTCCTTTCGGAGCAGGCTGGTGAAATAGCTCCATTTTTAGCAGTCATACGCAACCCTTCAACGAAAGATCCGTACTAAGGACTAGAAAGCTACACAGATCCCACAAATGCTCACAAAATGAAATAGGAGTAAATCGATGAATCATGCCCCGTATCTCTAAAGCTGTTTTGCAGCAGGATTCCTGAACATATACTGTGTTCGAACGTTGTGAATTACGTTTGAAGAAGGAGATCATTCCACAAGGCTGTGTTTTACATAGTTTCATTTGCACTGCTAGTTCCAGAAACTGCCCAATCTCAAGTGCATCTACAATAACAGATAAGGATACATCGTCCCCAATTCGTCATTAAAATAATTTAAAGGACAGCCTGGTGACATAATGTCCTTATTCAAACTCATCGAGGATGTGGCGTCCACTAATAAGAAGTTGAAAAAAAAATCGATTACAATCTATGGAAACGATCCATTGACTCACTAACATGGATTGGTAGGCAAGTACCGTTCCTGTGCAACACAAGTAGCTCTTTTCTCTCACGAAGTAATGAGTGCTATCGGCAAGGTTTCTAACAGGAGATTCCAAATTTCTGGGTTTACAGCAGGCTCTTGACACCATTCCTCACAAGCGGCTTGTAAACAAAATTGCGTGCCTTTCGAGTAAAGTTCAATTTGTGCGACTGGATTCGTGATTTCCTGTCGTTAAGATCAAAGTTTGCTGTCGTTAACGGAAAGTCATCTACTGAAACGGAAATCGTGTCTGTGGTCCCCAAAGAAGAGATATAGGACCTCTGTAGTTCTTAATTTATGAAATATATTTAGGAAGCAGTCATAGTGGCTCTCTTAAATTGTTTGGAAGTGATGCGACAGTTTACCATCCAGTAAAGGCCTCTCGCGATCAAAGGCAATTGCAAAGTGTCTTAGATAAGATTTCAATTACACGGTACATCACACTAGTTTAAAGGATGTAAACTGAACTAAATACCTGGAGATAACAATATAGAACAACTAATACTGTGTAAGTAGGCTGTTTAGGTTCTTATATTGGTAACACTACCGCCACGTAGCGCTCTGTATGAAAATCACTGGCTGTGCCGTGTGCAGTCTGTGGCTGGTTTGCATTGTTGTCTGCCATTGTAGTGTTGGGCAGCTGGATGTTAACAGCGCGTAGCGTTGCGCAGTTGGAGGTGAGCCGCCAGCAGTGGTGGATGTGGGGAGTGAGATGGCTGATTTTCGAGAGCGGATGGTCTGGACAGAGACAGTAAATTTGTAATATTGGATATGATGGACTGATATAGATATTATAACTTTTGAACACTATTAAGGTAAATACATTGTTTGTTCTCTATCAAAATCATTCATTTGCTAACTATGCCTAACAGCAGTTAGTGCCTTCAGTAGTTGAATCTTTTATTTAGCTGGCAGTAGTGACCTTCACGTAATGCGTCGTGGACACCCAGCTGTCCCACCTGCCTGGAGAAAAAGCCATTAGGTGGAAATAAAAAGAGAGACCATTAACCTCGCTATTAACATTCCTTTGCAGAAAGCATCGCAAATATGACAAGCTATTACTTGGAAACATGATTATATTGTGGAGCACGTACTTTGTGCTACTTACTTAAATGCTTATGAATTGATTGGAAATATTCTTACATCTGCACACCTGAATATGACAAGTGTCTTTCTACGAGAATTGAGAGAATTTCTACTAACTTATCAAATGCCACATGAATATTGAATGATATTTTTATGCTTCACTTTGTACATAGTTGCTTATTTCATTTGATATCTGGTTTCCAGCTGTGTTGCAGCATTGGTTTCATAAAATAAAATTAAATGCATTTGCTAATGTGAACACTTTCTGTCAACAGATCTATTAAATAATAATTTTATGATCCACATTCTTCGAAAAAGGAGCACTTGGAAAGGAAAGAACAACAAGAAAGGATTAATAACAGTTACTGCATACATAACTTTCTTTTCAAATATTTGGTATTTTTTTTTGGTAGAATAACTCCTTGTGGTGGACCACTTTTATGACATAGATATTAAGATGAGAATAGACATTTCCCATATCTGCATTGTTGTCTTTAGTGTACTATTTTTTCTGTTTGAGCTATGTCATATTTAAGTATAAGTTATTGCATTTGCTGCTGCTGTTTGCCAGGCATAGTGCTACTAAATTTCACTTTGTATTACTCTGTTAAGCCAGTTTTACTACTGATTTATTTTTGGTTTTGCTGCACATTGGCTCATATTAGTGGTAATTTTGCATTTACTTTGCTAATTTTTACATACTGCTGCTTGCTTTGCCAATTTGCATTTTTTTGTCATTGCTGTTTGTGTTAATTTGTTATGTGCTGCTGCATTGCCTCATCCCTTGGTATATATATCTGAGCTCAGTAGATGTAAGTTAGCTTAAGAGGGGGTACACTATATAAGAAACTAACTATGATGAATTGGAAGCAATGCATTGAGAAGTTACACGAAAAAAGTTTGTAAAAGAAAAGGTACTGTACATTGAAGAATAATTATTTTAATGGGGGATGAATAGAATACAGAAAGCAGGCTTAGATAGGATTTTTTGGGAATAATGATGAACAAAGGGAGATCTCCATGAAAAATACTGCATTAAAACAAACACTGTCCTTTCTCTTTGTCTTATCCCTCTATGTGTTTGTGTACCCTTGTGTATTTGTGTCTTTCCTGTCTTTATGTGTTCAGCTGATACCAGTTATGTTGTGGAATTTCTCTAATAATGTGTTATTTTCAATGCAAAGATGTTTAGACATTATTCATTCATTTCTGTTTTAATGCTGATGTGTGAAATTAATGTTTCGAAAACTATTCTCATTATTTTATATGTTTACTTATGTCATAATACCTGTAGCACTGATGAATAGTCTATTTCTATTCTTTTGTAAAGCCTGTATTACTACAAATGTTATCTGTATTATTATGTTTTCATGATGTTTCCTGCATCTCTGTAATTGTATTCTCATGTTATAAAATTGTAATGGACAGCAGTTCATCAAATTAAGTAACTTGTAAGCATACATTTCACTGCACACATTTCTGTTGGTCATTGTATATGCACAATGTGTGTAAAAAAAGAGGACTGTTAGTGCTTGCACGTGTGTTGATAATTCAGAAAGGGACTGGTTAACAGCATTGCTGGTTCTAAGGACATCCCAAAAAGGTTTGTGAGTACACTGGTGGTGGTTTATGGACTTGCTATATTTTCCGCAAGACTCTTCGATGGTGATTGTGCACCTGCACAGTCACAGCAGATGGCTGCTGGCCATCTCTACAAGGACTACAGTGGGTCTACAACTTTGATGACTCACCAATACCATTATTTCTACAAGGACTGCAGTGGGTCTGCACCTCTGGTAGCCCACCAATACCGTAATCTCTAACAGCACTACAGTGGTCTGCTCTGTGATGACCTACCTACCAATATGCTTCAAAACTTCCACTGACTCTACTGTGGGTTTGCTCTGTTGTGGCCCATTACCTGTCTGCATGTCAAGAGTCAGCACTGTCTTTCCGTTGGAAGGATAACACTACTTCTACATGGATATCCATTACTTCCATGTGCATTTTCTTTTACTACTCAGACTTTGAGAAAAACACTGCAGTTTTACTGTGATGAATAATCAGGACTGTCTTTATGGACTGTGAGAAAATTCTAGCTTTTGACCAACATTGTATCGATAAGTGTGTACATTTTATTTCTTTGTTATTGTAATTATGAAATTTTTTTTCAAATCTGTATTGGCCACTGCCCAAAACAATTTGTAAAAGTTTTTGTGGGGAGCATGGGGGCTATGTAAGTAGGCTGTTTAGGTTCTTATATTAGTAACACCACCGCCACGTAGCGCTCTGTATGAAAATCACTGGCTGTGCTGCATGCAGTCTGTGGCTGGTTTGCATTGTTGTTGGCTTTTGTAGTGTTGGGCAGCTCGATGTTAACAGCACGTAGTGTTGCGCAATTGGAGGTGAGCTGCCAGCAGTGGTGGATGTGGGGAGTGAGATGGCTGATTTTTGAGAGCGGATGACCTGTACAGAGACAGTAAATTTGTAATATTGGATATCATGGGCTGATAAAGATATTATGACTTTTGAACACTATTAAGGTAAATACATTGTCTGTTCTCTATCAAAATCTTTCATTTGCTAATTATGCCCATCAGTAGTTAGTGCCTTCAATAGTTTGCATGTTTTACTTAGCTGGCAGTAGTGGCGCTCGCTGTATTGCAGTAGTTCGAGTAACAAAGATTTTTGTGAGGTAAGTGATTTGTGAAAGGTATAGGTTATTGTTAGTCAGGGCCATTCTCTTGTAGGGATTATTGAAAGTCAGATACCGTTGCGCTAAAAATATTGTGTGTCAGTTTAGTGTTCATCAGAATAAGTAGAGAGAGTAATGTCTGAGTATGTTCAAATAACGTAAGTTTTTCTAAGGGGACGTTTCAACTGGAACGATAACACAGAAAAGTTTTGGGAGGGCGAACAAAAGACTGAGTGTTATTGCCAGAACACTTAGATGTTGCAACAAATCCACTGCTTACACTACTCTTGGCCGTCTCATTCTGGAATATTTTTACGCGGATTGGGATCCCTAGCACGTACTATCGATGGAGTTCATCGGAAAAGTTGTGAAGAAGGACAGCTCGTTTTTTACTATTGCAAAATGGGGGAGTGAGTGTCACGGACATAATAAACAACCTAGGCTGGAAATTTCAAGGAATTACAAGCTCTAACATTCTCTTCCGACGACTAAAATATTTTATTGTTTCCAACACACAGTGCAGATTAATAAATCTGCACTGTAATAAAATTGAGAAATCTGACCTCGCACAAAAAGATTTAGGTGTTCGTTCTTCCCATGTACGATTCGATGGTGGAACGCTCGAGAAACAATCAGGAAGTGGTTCTGTGAATCCTCTGGTGGACTGAAAAGTAATCATGTATAATTTAGATGTCGATGTAGATGAAGCGGTATGCTTTCTTTCCCACGAACTGGACTGAACTGAAGAATGAAAATGGAGAACATTGTAAATGTCAGAATGAGATTTTCACTCTGCAGCGGAGTGTGCGCTGATATGAAACTTCCTGGCAGATTAAAACTGTGTGCCCGACCGAGACTCGAACTCGGGACCTTTGCCTTTCGCGGGCAAGTGCTCTACCAACTGAGCTACCGAAGCACGACTCACGCCCGGTACTCACAGCTTTACTTCTGCCAGTACCTCGTCTCCTACCTTCCAAACTTTACAGAAGCTCTCCTGCGATACTTGCAGAACTAGCACTCCTGAAAGAAAGGATATTGCGGAGACATGGCTTAGCCACAGCCTGGGGGATGTTTCCAGAATGAGATTTTCACTCTGCAGCGGAGTGTGCGCTGATATGAAACTTCCTGGCAGATTAAAACTGTGTGCCCGACCGAGACTCGAACTCGGGACCTTTGCCTTTCGCGGGCAAGTGCTCTACCAACTGAGCTACCGAAGCACGACTCACGCCCGGTACTCACAGCTTTACTTCTGCCAGTACCTCGTCTCCTACCTTCCAAACTTTACAGAAGCTCTCCTGCGATCCTTGCAGAACTAGCACTCCTGAAAGAAAGGATATTGCGGAGACATGGCTTAGCCACAGCCTGGGGGATGTTTCCAGAATGAGATTTTCACTCTGCAGCGGAGTGTGCGCTGATATGAAACTTCCTGGCAGATTAAAACTGTGTGCCCGACCGAGACTCGAACTCGGGACCTTTGCCTTTCGCGGGCAAGTGCTCTACCAACTGAGCTACCGAAGCACGACTCACAGCTTTACTTCTGCCAGTACCTCGTCTCCTACCTTCCAAACTTTACAGAAGCTCTCCTGCGATCCTTGCAGAACTAGCACTCCTGAAAGAAAGGATATTGCGGAGACATGGCTTAGCCACAGCCTGGGGGATGTTTCCAGAATGAGATTTTCACTCTGCAGCGGAGTGTGCGCTGATATGAAACTTCCTGGCAGATTAAAACTGTGTGCCCGACCGAGACTCGAACTCAGGACCTTTGCCTTTCGCGGGCAAGTGCTCTACCAACTGAGCTACCGAAGCACGACTCACGCCCGGTACTCACAGCTTTACTTCTGCCAGTACCTCGTCTCCTACCTTCCAAACTTTACAGAAGCTCTCCTGCGATCCTTGCAGAACTAGCACTCCTGAAAGAAAGGATATTGCGGAGACATGGCTTAGCCACAGCCTGGGGGATGTTTCCAGAATGAGATTTTCACTCTGCAGCGGAGTGTGCGCTGATATGAAACTTCCTGGCAGATTAAAACTGTGTGCCCGACCGAGACTCGAACTCGGGACCTTTGCCTTTCGCGGGCAAGTGCTCTACCAACTGAGCTACCGAAGCACGACTCACGCCCGGTACTCACAGCTTTACTTCTGCCAGTACCTCGTCTCCTACCTTCCAAACTTTACAGAAGCTCTCCTGCGATCCTTGCAGAACTAGCACTCCTGAAAGAAAGGATATTGCGGAGACATGGCTTAGCCACAGCCTGGGGGATGTTTCCAGAATGAGATTTTCACTCTGCAGCGGAGTGTGCGCTGATATGAAACTTCCTGGCAGATTAAAACTGTGTGCCCGAACGAGACTCGAACTCGGGACCTTTGCATTTCGCGGGCAAGTGCTCTACCAACTGAGCTACCGAAGCACGACTCACGCCCGGTACTCACAGCTTTACTTCTGCCAGTACCTCGTCTCCTACCTTCCAAACTTTACAGAAGCTCTCCTGCGATCCTTGCAGAACTAGCACTCCTGAAAGAAAGGATATTGCGGAGTCATGGCTTAGCCACAGCCTGGGGGATGTTTCCAGAATGAGATTTTCACTCTGCAGCGGAGTGTGCGCTGATATGAAACTTCCTGGCAGATTAAAACTGTGTGCCCGACCGAGACTCGAACTCGGGACCTTTGCCTTTCGCGGGCAAGTGCTCTACCAACTGAGCTACCGAAGCACGACTCACGCCCGGTACTCACAGCTCTACTTCTGCCAGTACCTCGTCTCCTACCTTCCAAACTTTACAGAAGCTCTCCTGCGATCCTTGCAGAACTAGCACTCCTGAAAGAAAGGATATTGCGGAGACATGGCTTAGCCACAGCCTGGGGGATGTTTCCAGAATGAGATTTTCACTCTGCAGCGGAGTGTGCGCTGATATGAAACTTCCTGGCAGATTAAAACTGTGTGCCCGACCGAGACTCGAACTCGGGACCTTTGCCTTTCGCGGGCAAGTGCTCTACCAACTGAGCTACCGAAGCACGACTCACGCCCGGTACTCACAGCTTTACTTCTGCCAGTACCTCGTCTCCTACCTTCCAAACTTTACAGAAGCTCTCCTGCGATCCTTGCAGAACTAGCACTCCTGAAAGAAAGGATATTGCGGAGACATGGCTTAGCCACAGCCTGGGGGATGTTTCCAGAATGAGATTTTCACTCTGCAGCGGAGTGTGCGCTGATATGAAACTTCCTGGCAGATTAAAACTGTGTGCCCGACCGAGACTCGAACTCGGGACCTTTGCGTTTCGCGGGCAAGTGCTCTACCAACTGAGCTACCGAAGCACGACTCACGCCCGGTACTCACAGCTTTACTTCAGCCAGTACCTCGTCTCCTACCTTCCAAACTTTACAGAAGCTCTCCTGCGATCCCTGCAGAACTAGCACTCCTGAAAGAAAGGATATTGCGGAGACATGGCTTAGCCACAGCCTGGGGTATGTTTCCAGAATGAGATTTTCACTCTGCAGCGGAGTGTGCGCTGATATGAAACTTCCTGGCAGATTAAAACTGTGTGCCCGAACGAGACTCGAACTCGGGACCTTTGCATTTCGCGGGCAAGTGCTCTACCAACTGAGCTACCGAAGCACGACTCACGCCCGGTACTCACAGCTTTACTTCTGCCAGTACCTCGTCTCCTACCTTCCAAACTTTACAGAAGCTCTCCTGCGATCCTTGCAGAACTAGCACTCCTGAAAGAAAGGATATTGCGGAGACATGGCTTAGCCACAGCCTGGGGGATGTTTCCAGAATGAGATTTTCACTCTGCAGCGGAGTGTGCGCTGATATGAAACTTCCTGGCAGATTAAAACTGTGTGCCCGACCGAGACTCGAACTCGGGACCTTTGCCTTTCGCGGGCAAGTGCTCTACCAACTGAGCTACCGAAGCACGACTCACGCCCGGTACTCACAGGAGTGCTAGTTCTGCAAGGATCGCAGGAGAGCTTCTGTAAAGTTTGGAAGGTAGGAGACGAGGTACTGGCAGAAGTAAAGCTGTGAGTACCGGGCGTGAGTCGTGCTTCGGTAGCTCAGTTGGTAGAGCACTTGCCCGCGAAAGGCAAAGGTCCCGAGTTCGAGTCTCGGTCGGGCACACATTTTTAATCTGCCAGGAAGTTTCATATCAGCGCACACTCCGCTGCAGAGTGAAAATCTCATTCTGGAAACATCCCCCAGGCTGTGGCTAAGCCATGTCTCCGCAATATCCTTTCTTTCAGGAGTGCTAGTTCTGCAAGGATCGCAGGAGAGCTTCTGTAAAGTTTGGAAGGTAGGAGACGAGGTACTGGCAGAAGTAAAGCTGTGAGTCGTGCTTCGGTAGCTCAGTTGGTAGAGCATTTGCCCGCGAAAGGCAAAGGTCCCGAGTTCGAGTCTCGGTCGGGCACACAGTTTTAATCTGCCAGGAAGTTTCATATCAGCGCACACTCCGCTGCAGAGTGAAAATCTCATTCTGGAAACATCCCCCAGGCTGTGGCTAAGCCATGTCTCCGCAATATCCTTTCTTTCAGGAGTGCTAGTTCTGCAAGGATCGCAGGAGAGCTTCTGTAAAGTTTGGAAGGTAGGAGACGAGGTACTGGCAGAAGTAAAGCTGTGAGTACCGGGCGTGAGTCGTGCTTCGGTAGCTCAGTTGGTAGAGCACTTGCCCGCGAAAGGCAAAGGTCCCGAGTTCGAGTCTCGGTCGGGCACACAGTTTTAATCTGCCAGGAAGTTTCATATCAGCGCACACTCCGCTGCAGAGTGAAAATCTCATTCTGGAAACATCCCCCAGGCTGTGGCTAAGCCATGTCTCCGCAATATCCTTTCTTCGGGAGTGCTAGTTCTGCAAGGATCGCAGGAGAGCTTCTGTAAAGTTTGGAAGGTAGGAGACGAGGTACTGGCAGAAGTAAAGCTGTGAGTACCGGGCGTGAGTCGTGCTTCAGTAGCTCAGTTGGTAGAGCACTTGCCCGCGAAAGGCAAAGGTCCCGAGTTCGAGTCTCGGTCGGGCACACAGTTTTAATCTGCCAGGAAGTTTCATTGTAAATGTCTTTCATCCATAAAAGCGTTTTCAGTGTTAGTGTGGGTACTCTGATGCATGTCTCTAGACATGTTCGAAGTGCTAATCTGCGGAGCAAATGTTTCGAACTTTCCTTACTAGATGACCCATGGTCTTCGTGGCAAGCAGTGTTTCTCAATGGAGTTCCAAGATCCATGCGGCAAGGTCTCCTCCATTTAGCGTGCAATGTGTTGAAGAGATAAAATATAAGTTTTGTTGAGTATTCACATGATTTTCGAATTATAGAGAAACTAGGAAAGGTAAAGATTGCCTTTCCTTCGCTAGATTTACAAATTGTTTTGTAAGCTAAAGCTATGAACTCACTCCTTGTGATGATCATCCACACAATAGACTGTTTTTATTTCGAAGATGCTGCTGAAGCACTGTTGTCAATGCAGGTATATAAGATCTCCAAATTCAGTATGATCATCTGAAACGACTACATAAACATTCTTATTCTGCAATTGAAGAATGAAAATATGTCAACGTATTCGAAAGAGGAAAGACCGTGCTCGATGTAGATCAGGTAGTACTTTATGAGAGAGAGCACATATTTCTATAGTTGCAAAACTGAAAGATCTGTTGACAATGGTGCTATTTCTTCTTCAACAGCACAGGGATATTTGCAAAAGGTTTTGCTGCATCTGATCTCAAGAATGTATTTGTATATGAAAAGGCAGTTAATATTGAGAGATCTTTTCTCTCGAAAATAATTATTGTATTGTAAAAAAACTTAATTTGAAACTGTTCTAGTTAAAATATTACTGTTGTATTTCTGCAGTTGTATTAGCACAAGTAAAACATGATGTCTATTTATGAATTTCGCATGCCCTGCCGATTTCAATCCTGATTACTTACTGCATTTTATTTATTTATTTTTTTTTGGTCATCAGTCTACTGACTGGTTTGATGCGGCCCACCACGAATTCCTTTCCTGTGCTAACCTCTTCATCTCAGAGTAGCACTTGCAACCTGCGTCCTCAATTATTTGCTTGACGTATTCCAATCTCTGTCTTCCTCTACAGTTTTTGCCCTCTACAGCTCCCTCTAGTACCATGGAAGTCATTCCCTCATGTCTAAGCAGATGTCCTATCATCCTGTCCCTTCTCCTTATCAGTGTTTTCCACATTTCCTTTCCTCTCCGATTCTGCGTAGAAGCTCCTCATTCCTTACCTAATCAGTCCACCTAATTTTCAACATTCGTCTATAGCACCACGTCTGAAATGCTTCGATTCTCTTCTGTTCCGGTTTTCCCACAGTCCATGTTTCACTACCATACAATGCTGCACTCCAGACGTACACCCTCAGAAATTTCTTCCTCAAATTAAGGCCGGTATTTGATATTAGTAGACTTCTCTTGGCCAGAAATCCCTTTTTTGCCATAGCGAGTCTGCTTTTGATGTCCTCCTTGCTCTGTCCGTCATTGGTTATTTTACTGCCTAGGTAGCAGAATTCCTTAACTTTTTTGACTTAGTGACCATCAATCCTGATGTTAAGATTCTCGCTGTTCTCATTTCTACTACTTCTCATTACCTTCGTCTTTCTCCGATTTACTCTCAAACCATACTGTGTACTCATTAGACTGTTCATTCCGTTCAGCAGATCATTTAATTCTTCTTCACTTTCACTCAGGATAGCAATGTTATCAGCGAATCGTATCATTGATATCCTTTCACCTTGTATTTCAATTCCACTCCTGAACCTTTCTTTTATTTCCATCATTGCTTCCTCGATGTACAGATTGAAGAGTAGAGGCGAAAGGCTACAGCTTTGTCTTACACCCTTCACATGATTACTGGCCCTTAAAACCAGATCCCTGTTACAGGATTTAAGACATTTTTAATAAATGATTTACTATCTCATTTGTGTCTTTTTTTTGCCGTGATGGGGGAGCACTATAATTCTGTTTTCAGAATGCATTCTCAAGCTTGTGGGTACAAATATGCTATGTACAAAAAGAGATACATTATTTTTCGATTCTCCTCTTATATGTGAAATTTAACACTGAAAACCTTTTCCTTCTCCAGCTGTATGCAGTGTCTGCTACAGTGGCTGAAACCAGATCACACGTAAGCAGAAGCAATCGTATGTTATCTCATTTTATCCCTATGCCCGCTACCACATGTACACAATATTGTGGCAGAGCGCAGAGCACCTACAGAGTCACAGAGCCCGTTGAGATGTTGTACATAGTGTAGTGAAAGAGAATGGCTGCATATACAGCAAAAGAAATAATCCTAAGAATAAAGCTTGCGTGATTACTTTGGGTAAAATAAATATGATTATCAAGTTAAGTTTCTGATGTGCGTGAAAAGGAAAGCTTACAGTCAGCATTTGGCAGGTTTTAGCCTAAGATTCTAAAGTGCAAGTTTAACGTTCGTTGCTCAGCAGTCATTGGAGATGTACTCTTGAGAAATTCTTGGAATGAGAAATATCAAATAAATAAATCAAAGAAAGGGCTAGAACACGTAATTGTGGCCATTGAGGAAATGAAATATAGGCGGGACGGGCTTGTAGCCAGCGAGCTATGGTAGAGACAAGGCTACAATGTCATGTAGTTATAAGGTATTAGGAGACATACAGTGAGAACATGGATGCGTCTAGGTGAAGATCGGATTGTATGCGAAAGTGTACAAGAGATATTCACTGACTAGTGGATGGCGAATGTTTAATTACGCAAATAAGCAAATATGACGTATTAAAATAGTTTGAGGCAGTCTCTTGTTAAGTCGCAAATTATGAGGACAGGAAATAAAGATTTATAACAAGCTCATGAGTACCCGGTAATGACACATCTGTAGCAGTGATTAGTAAAAAGCCATATGTCACGTTCGTGGACTAAATTTCTCCTGTCTACACAATGTTTAATGGTCGAATGATATTTTATATGTTCACGACAACATACACATGCCCAATACTCTGGAATTGTGTCAAATGTTAATAATACTCTAACTGTTACTCTGTACTGTTGAGTGCCAGACGGCGCGTAATATCCGTATCAAAAAATGGCTAGGACTTAACTGCTGTGATCATCAGTCCCCTAGAACGTAGAACTACTTAAACCTCACTAACCTAAGGACATCACACACATCCATGGCCGAGGAAGGATTCGAACCTGCGACCGTAGCGGTCGCGCGGTTCCAGACTGTAGTGCCTAGAACCACTCGGCCACCCAGGCCGGCTAATATCCGTATCACAGGGACAGGGAAATGGTATGTATTCAGCAAGAGGAAAGAAAAGGAGAGGAGGGAGGCCATAGAAGAGATGATGATACAAGGAAGGGGGGGAAAGAGATAGCGACTAAGACTACATGCATAATACGTTACATCCATGTGTGTGCGTGTGTGTGTGTATGTGTGTGTGTGTGTGTGTGTGTGTGTGTGTGCGTGTGTGTACTTATGTAAGTAATTCTCTCTAAAGTTGTCCACCATTTGGAAGGGAAATAGAGCCTAGAAAAGAACAAGCTAGACTGAACAATGCCGGAACAAGCTTTTATTCTTCCTCTACCACTCAGACTTTAGAGCCGGCATTGGCTGCCGTAAGGAGAGAGCGACCGGCACTCCAAGCTGCTTCAAACGCATGTGTTCCGAGACGGCCGGAAGCGGTGGGCTTACAGCTCTATTGATCTCCACGCTAACAGCAGCTACACCGGAGAGCGAAACTGCCTCCCATTCGAGGTCCCGCGGTAAGAAACGTCTGTCGACAGGGATTTCAGCAGAAAGCGGTAACACTGCTAGATTTTGCGTCCTTTGGGAGTCGTATGCGGAGCCCGGTACTCGCTAAACCCTGCCACCAAGTGGTATGTAGCGTTAAGTTCAGTACGCACATTACTTTGCTTACAAATTTCAGCTTCTCTGTCTCGAAAGTAATTGTCATACGGTAAGTTCTGTAGGACCATTAGTGTTCAATACACTTTCAGTGAGATTCCTTTATAATGTTACAAACATTCCCGATTGATGGGGGAGTGTGAATGTATCAATCTGAGGTGTGGGACTCTGGTACGAAAACACCGAGTTTAAAGTTATATGCGAAAATCGTTAAAATACTTCTCACTGTGGAATACATGTACGGGTACTGCTGTTGCTAAGGTCAAATGATACGCAACTTTCGTAATTGGTAGTATCGACCAAAATAAGAAATATATTTCTAGTAAAAATGGGCACTGAAGTTGATACGGGAAGAGCTATGAGTACGTGTTCGTCTTCGGTACTGTACAACATATGTCCTCTACTGCAAGTTTTTTGCTTTCTATATTTTAGGATGAGATAGTATCGTCCAAAACGAGCAAAAAATCTAATAACCGTGGGTCTATAATGCACAGCTTAAGAGGTATGGACACGTTTAGTAAAAGAGATATATTTCACAGTATCCAACAAGAACAAGTACTAATAGCTCTTACGGTATGCAATCTAGTACTCAGATTTACTAGACTTTTTTCTTATTCTGACCTATGCCTCCACCATTGACAGTTGCATACTCTACTGTCTTAGCAACAACAGCACCAGTACATATATTCCACTGTTAGATGAATTTTTGATTATAGCTTTAGAGTCGATCGTTTTCGTACCAAGGTCCCTTTCCTCAAATAGATACTTTTACCCTTCCCTACAATCCCTGAAAGTCTGTCATAACATCATGAAATCACACCGCATAAAATGGTGACCCGACCCGGTTTCGCACGGGCAGCTGTAAGTGTCTACGACCAGACGAACTCTCTGGCGTATTGTGAAAACTTGAACACAGCTTGTTCTTCGCCAGTCAGTCGGTGTGTAATCAATAGTCTACGTAGTTTATGAGATTAACTTCCACATATATAAAGTAAAACGTCGCGGGCGACTTTAATTCATTACAGTTCAGCCTATTCACGCGCAGTATTTATGATTTACATATACAAACCTTCGTTGTGAATCAGTCTACCTATTAGCGGAAATCGTATCAGAGTTCCTACAGCAGTTCCTGAGATCAGCCTTCACATATGGACAGAAAAGACGTGTCCGAAGACTTCAATGGGTGTGCAGAAGACAACATAAGCAACTAATATGTTCCAAAACGCAGCGCATAAAAATGGGATTTTGCGGTGCCATGCTTGGGGTACTGTTGGTGAAAATAAAGTAGGGCCAAGTGTTTCGGATGGCCTTTGAGCTGGGGACCACTTGTATACTCAAAAGAAGGATCGCCTTAGTGGCACTGTCCTACAGGCTCAAAGTATGAGTATTGTACATATCCTACGGCTTAGTTAAATCGAGCAAATAGATTGCTTATTTTTGCATTTTTTATGGTCTGCGACTGGCTTTATGGAACGGAGACACCATTACTTCATGAGTTGTTCCTCGGAAAACTCCAAAAAAGGGACTTCCACTGTATTTTCGTCGTTACGAGCGGGCCAAAACCCAGCTGAGATTCCAAGATGGCTATGCACAGACAATCGCTGAAATTTTTACTATATGTTCCTAAGATCCCGATCTCGAACGAACCTGAAAATTTTCTTGATATCTTTAACCATTCCCAATATACACAGGCTCAAATTTACCCTACTTCCAAACGTAAAATCCGTTACGAGATATAAATTGTAAATAACCGCATCGAATTCCTCTAATTTTACCGGTATATTTTTGAGCATTTATGTTGACGAACCATCTCCCCGTTTTCAGAAATTTTCAGGCTTTATCGAGTAACACCCAAAAACTTGTTTCTCGGGAATCAAAACACAGCCGCGGATTCCGAGACTGTTATGCACAATAATGGCTACAATTTTCACAATATATTCCTAAGACTGGAATCTCGAACCACTATTTCCACACGTAAAAACCGGTGTGAGGAGAAAGCATGGTTTATAAAGTGACGTAGCTCCGAGAAATTAATTCCCCCCATGTTGTAGTACTGAAGCACATGCCAGATTGTTTTGCACGTAAAATCGAGTCTGAGGTGAAATATAATTTTGCATTACTATTTTCACATAAGTAAAAGCTCTAAACTAAATTTTACTGACTAATATATATTTTTTCTCATGAACTACATTCGCTACTGCAGCAGGCTAAAGTAGGAAACCAGGAGAAAATGTTTCCAGAGGAGCCCAAAAAATGCGAATATGTTTCTGTTCCTTTAAAAGACACTAACTGACAAGTGGGTACCAGCCATTTTATCTTCCTTAACACCTTTAAAAATTTTCCCAAGAATATTGGCATACAGCCTTGCACTGCAAGTAGGGAAATTGCTTGGTCGTCATCCTGTATGACTCTTGTGTCTTTCATCTGGATAAGGCCAGTTCGGCCACCACGAGAACTGCTGTTCGGGCTTTTTTATGCTGATTGAGAGATAGTTCAAATGGCTCTGAGCACTGCGGGACTTAACTGCTGAGGTCATCAGTCACCTATAACTTAGAACTACTTAAACCTAACTAACCTAAGGACATCACACACATTAATGCCCGAGGTAGGATTCGAACCTGCGACCGTAGCGGTCACGCGGCTCCAGACTGTAGCGCTTAGAACCGCTCGGTCACTCCGGCCGGCTGATTGAGAAGAAGACAGTGACAAAGACTCAGAAAAGTAATATGTCCTGGAAGATAGGAGACAGTAGTTGTGTTATAGAAATAGCGAAGGAGACAACGGCAGTGTGAGAGAAAGAGAAGGGCACAGTGGCAGTGAAAGGTAGTTGACAGTGACAGAACATTGCTATGAGAAGAGTGAAGGAGACGGTGCAAGAAAGAAGAAAGAGAATGCGGAAGTGGGTGAGAACTAGCGATAATGAGAGACAGAGTATATGATAATGACAACGAAGAGAGAGGTAGTGACAGTGAGAAAAGACAACAGCAGCAGGGAACATATGAGATATGAGCAGTAAGAGAAAACAAGAGGGAGGCAATGGGAGGAGACTGTAGTAGCAGGATGGCTGTGATACAGGAGAGGTAATGAAAAAACAATGAGCTGAGTTATATGAGTGAGAAAGCACAACTGAGAGTGGATGGGTATGAGCAACTTGAAGCGATGGACTAGTGGGTGCGCGTGAGTTACAGTTAGGGAGCTTGTGTGAGTATGAGGTGAGTTGCATGTTAAAAAACGCTAACGTGTTCGCATGCCAAACTGTTTCTGCACGTTTTTGAAAGCGCTGAGGAATGGGGTGTTACTTTTCTGCTTTCCTCGCCAGATACCGCTTGTACTGGCTATCCAGTTGGCAGTTTCCATCACTGCCACGAGCTGCCACGCCGGATTACAGTTAAATAGGAAACTGATAAAAATTCCATATTTTATAAATTCGTCAATACTTATTGGTAATAAATTATCTTCAGTAACCTTCCTCGTGAATTACTGTATCCATCAGTCAAAACGGCAGTAAAATCCCTACAGCAGTTGCTAAGATTACTCCGAACATACAGCCAGAAACGGCGGCAGGTGAATTTTAATTTACAATATCTATAACAAATGTAGAAGACATGATGTAGTCGAGAAGTCGGACGCGTTATTATACAGTTCGTGGATGATGCTGTTGAATGTCAAGAAGTCGCGTCGTTAGATAATTTGTAGCTAAATGAGGAAGACCCACAGAACATTGAAGCTTAGTGTCAGGAATAGTAGTTTCACCTTAGCGCAAAGAAACGTAATGCATCGCATCATATGTTATAGTATGGTTACACCATTGTTGAACAATGTCGAAGAACAGTCTCTTCTGTAAATAATTGGGGTCATCCATAGGGAGCAGTTTAAAGGAAAGCATACATATTATAAAATGTGGTGTGTTATAAGTTACGGTTTGTCCTTCCGCAGAGGGGATGCTAGTGTGGTACATCGGCCTCGGGAATGTTACAAAATGAACCGTGTTCGTAGTGTAATATCGAAAAAATTTCATTTCCCTGCATTCGGGAAAGCACCTTTGAAATTATGAAACAGTCGTATAAAGTATATTCTTCAAATATATAAATACAATATCCAAATTAAGAAACATAGTATGCAAGATACATATTCTCTGTAATGTTTCTTTAACTCAGAACTTCATTATAAACCATATATCTCGTTAAATGTTCAACAGCTACAACAAATAAATTTTTGGGTGAGTCCATCCATCGCCAAGGGACTTAAATTTGTATGAGAGGAAAATATGGAATGTCGCATCCACTTTGCAGTGTGTAACAGACAGCAATTGCGAATTATTCATTGTAATGGTAAATGCAGGTATCACTGGAAACTGGAGTCTGTTGAAGTGAAACTGGAGACCTGTCGAAGTAATGGTTATCTCTTGAACTACGTGTTGCACCATGATATGTTTGTACAGGTACATTCAGTGGAGTACGTGGTGGACCCCTTGCACTGTCGGTTACGGTAAGCGGTAGATTTACAGGGGTGCGTGAAAAGTCCTCCTTGCGACTTGCCTGCGTGGTGACTGCGTAGTCAGCTTCCGCACGTTCTCGACCAGTAATCTTACCTGCCCTTACCTGCAGTTCGGCCCCTCGTACGTTATTCGGCACCCTGTGGATTCTGGACCTAGTAAATACATAGAACTAAGGTTTTGGAGAGGAGTTCCGGTGCTACTAAGCAATTCAACGCAGCTGTGATAAAAGTATTCATATTCTAGAGACTCGTTGGCCTCAAAATCCTTTGACACAATTTATTACAAACAAGTTGCAAAATAGTAGTTTTCCAGAATCAAGCGAGATAGCGGTCGGACGGATATGCCGCCTTAAGAGGGTGGAAGACCATTTTCGGATACCGATTGCCTTTGGTTCTTGCCTCAATCAGGCTAATCCCAATTGTGGTCGTTTTAATATCATTCACTCAGCTGCCACACGGGCCTTTTAGTGCACAAGACCAAGAACTTGTATTACTGGATGCCAAGGAACTCTGTCTTTACTTACACTTGATACTCCACCTAAAAGTAAGCATCATAACCAACTGGTCGTAATGATCACTGGCAGAAAACAAAAAAAAGAATTTCAACAGCAGGAGCGAGCACACCAAATGACTTACCGTGATCAATAGCTGTCTTGTTGTTTCATGCACTAAGTTTTGCTCAATTAACTATTTATGTCTATACCTCAGTAATTGTCACATATTAAGATAAACATTCATTCACAGTCGAAATAACTTCACCACCTACGCGAATGCTACTTTGTCACAGTCTTATGCAGATTTAGCCAAAAAGCAAAGCTTAGTTGGTAATCTTGCGGGAGAGCAACTGCCGGTCATTCGTACTGCTCCCTGGTCAAAGTGCTAGTCCTCAACAGTGACGAGCTGTGCGCTCCTTCTCCCCAACCAAACTGCTTGTGACGTCAGCCGCCATCACTGCACTTAAAACAGATACATTTTACCTTATACTTTCCCTGTGGCTTTCTGCGCAAATACGCTTTTGATTTACACTCTTCTGCAAATTTTACTCTGGCCCTCTGCTCCAATTCAAAGTTTTTTTCAAAAGAACTACTTTTTTACCCTTCGCCAGCCTCTGGTCGGACCAGTCCACCTTTTCCATCCCCAAGAGGCGTCCGCCTGTGGATCCTGCGTCGCATTTCTAAGCTACCCCTGGCTTTTCTGTCTCCTTCCGCCTTCACGTTCTTGCAAGTCACCGTGATGGCCTACCGCGCCTGACTTGGCTCTTATCGTAAGCACGGTACCTCCGCTCTGGCCGGCCGTCCGTCTGCCTGTCATCCGGCTGCATTCTAATCGGCTCTCGCTTAATTAAAAGCGCTAGAATTTCAACTATTTTTAAAACTATTGCTTATCTGAAGGGTGCTCATTCGTTCACAGAAAATTGCCACTTTTCAATTTTTTGTTTTCCTTTCTAATAGAATACCGGGTTTGTCAGCTAGTGACCAAGGAAAACTATTACTAGAAAAGGCAGTGCCAGACTGAGATCCATGAATGAAGCCTCAGAAAGTGGAATCCATCTACGAAGGAAGTAGGCTGCAAAACCCTCCCTCCACTGATACTGGACCTCGGGCATGGATGTGTGTGATGTCCTTAGGTTAGTTAGGTTTAAGTAGTTCTAAGTTCTAGGGGACTGATGACCACAGATGTTAAGTCCCATAGTGCTCAGAACCATTTGAACCATTTGAACCACTGATACTGGAGCACTGCTCCATGGTGTAGTACCCTTACCTAATTGAGGAATAGAAAACATGAAACGAAGAGCAGCAGATTTTGTCACTAGCTTTTTCAATAAGCACGAAAGCCTCTTTGAATTCCTCATCTAACTCCAGTGGCAGACGCTATAAGAGAAATGCAGTACAACAAAAAGTTGTTTATTGTTAAAATTTCGAGACTGTATGTTTCTAGAAGAGTGATCCAGCGTGTTGCTTCCTGCTACGTATGTCTAGCGAAAATACCGAGAAGAGAAAGTCGGAGGGGTTGCAGATCACATGGAGATTTACCACCATTGTTTCATCTCACACAGCATTAGCGAATACACAGGATGGTCCCACGGGATAACGTTATCAATTGGATGCACGCTGTACTTTACTTAACGGTAGCATTGCACACGTGTATTCCCTTAGAATTTATTTTTCTGTACGTGATTTTCAGCAGTTAAGGTAAGTTCGATGCATCCGAGATTATCCGACGATGTAGACTACAAATTTGCAGTTAGTAGCTACTGACAAGAGGAATCATGCTCTCACATTATTAAGTAGCGACGGGTGACTGCTAGTAAGCTACATGACTCGAGTTACTTGGTATTTCGCACAGTGCGGAGTTTACAGTTTGCACTACGTACTCCAGTGTCTGAATGGTATACGACAGAGTGACGTTCCACCGTCGTTGCGCATTGCGGAAGCTTTGCCATCTCCTTACTACTAGTCAAAAGTCAGATGGCGTTATCCATAAGTGAAATTTTCTGTTTATGGGTATATCATAGCATTAACAGTGCTAATGTTCTTAAGTGAAAACTTGTGGTTTGTTCAAGAAGGAGTGGCAGCTTTCACAGTACAATGGCGTATTCAAACTGAGAGCCGTATCGTGACGAGACAGATACACTAACCCAGTAGTTGGTGCATCCACAATGCAAGTAGTGGAGGAAGGGCCTCATCGAGATCTATCTGAACGTAGGTTGAAGCAGAATATTAGCTTAAATAAAAGAGACAGGTCGCCATCAGAATAGGAAGAGAAGAAATCTACTTCTAACTAGCAGTCATGGGAGGAGTGTAGGCCAGTAGCTTCAGTAGAAATTAGGTGCAGGATACCAGGTCACTAGTTTTGTGAAACTAATTGCTAGCCTTAGCCAGGCGACAGAAAACTTAGGTCAGCTACGCACGGACTTTGAGTACGAAGATCAGGTAATTGTAGTTGGGGAAGCAGGTAACAGCCTGGCAATGAATCGAAAATACGCTATTAGGATGATCTGGATGAAATAGGACCAGAAACAGGGCACATAAATATAGGGTTTGTGGAGGTCTTCATGATCGGCCCTTGGTAAACATTGTTGTAAGGCATATTATTACTGAGATGAACAGGATGCTCCTCACACCGGCAAAATATCACATAAGTGTTGTTCCAGTTGATTCTATTGGTAGGTGGGGACACACTACACATGACCTGCACCTAAGTAGGTAGGAGGAAGATAAGTAATTTCTCTATTAGAAAATACTGTAAGGGGGGCCACAGTCACACAAGGGATGATCCCTGTAGTTAATGGGACCAGGAAGACAGGTTTTTTAGGTTAAAGCCAAAGTCCAGACAGACAACATCCAATAAAAATAGAATAAAAGAAGCTTCATGTACAGTAAATAGGGATAGAGTGAGTGTAGTAGCAATTTACGTCATTAAAATATCAGGGGAATAAAAAACAAATTAGGTGAGCTGTTAGTGTGTTTAGATGATCTCAGAAATAAGAATGAGATTGATATACTTTGTGTTCCTGAACACTATATAACTGTGGGAATGGAAAGCGTCAGTGCAAATGGGTATAATTTAGTGTCACACACATGCATATATAGCATAAATAAAGGAGGATGTGCCATTATGCTCTCTGTCGGACAAAAAGACGAAGTTATTAATCTGTGGTGATTTCGATGTAAACTTTCGAAACATTTCTGATAGGAAAAGTGAACTAGAAGGTTATTAATGACATAGAACCAGTGATCAATTTCCCTGCACGTATAGCAGAAGACGGTAGCATTCTAATAGATAATGTATTGCTACGGCAAGAGGATGTAAAGCAAAGACAAGCTTTCCCTGTGATAACTGGATTATCAGACTGTGTTGCACAATTAATTACCTTACAAAACTTCGCAGGGTGTACAGATCAGAAACTATTAAGCAAATGTGTAAAGTTCCTCAATTTGGTATCTACAGAGCACTTCAGAAAATGTTTCAGAAATGTTACTGGGCAGATGTACATAATGAACCAAATAATAATGACAAATGCAACGTATTTCTTGATAAATTTCATTCCCTTTCTGAAAATTTTGGTACTAAACGTAACGCATAGAGTTTTCAAGCAAACTTTGGATTACTATTGGTACTGGAGTGTCTTCAGAATGAAAAAGGAAACCGTTTGAGGCAGCAAGAACTAGTACAGACTAAGACGTAATTTCACACTATAAAAATTCTTACAATATACTGAGAAAAGTTCTCAGAAAATCAAGAAATACGTATATTCTAGATGAAACTAACAACTCCGGCAATAAAATCAAATCAGTACGGAATTTTGTTAGAAGGAAGACAGGAAAAGTAACCACTGGGGTAGGTAGTATTACCATTAAAGAGAATGAGACCATCTTAATCAACAGTACGTAAGTAGCTAATGTATTAAGCAACCATTTCTTAAGAGTAGGTGAAAAATTTGGTGAGAGTAGTTCAAAAGAAAAACCCAAGCAGTACATTGAAGAGTCAGTTTTGAGAAATCCTAGTCAGATTAATTATCACCTAACACCCTCTCGTGAAATAAAGAAAATCATAAATCTTTGAAAAATGAATGTTCTGTTGGAGCAGACGACATCTCTAACAAAATATTAGAGCTATGCAGACGAGTTGCAGCTGATGTTCTGAGTCACGTACGTAATGCCTCACTAACTCCAGGTATTTTCCCAGACAGGTTAAAATATGCCGTTGTCAAAGGGGACACCACAGATGTCAATAATTACTGGCCAGTATCCTTGCTTACAGTATCTTCAAAAATCGTTGAGGAAGTAATATACTCAAGAGTGGTTAGCCACCTCAACAGTAGTGGAATACTTAGTAAATCACAGTTAGGATTTCAAGAACGCTGTTCCACTGAGACAGCAATATACGTGTTCACTGCCCACATAATAGAGTCTTTAAATAGTAAAATGTCACCAACAGGAGTTTTCTGTGACTTATCCAAAGTATTTGACTGCGTGAACCATGACGTTACGTTACATAAATTACAATTCTATGGTATAAGTGGGACAGTATACGAGTAGTTTAAGTCATATCTGCAGAGCAGGAAGCAAAAGTTTCTTTGGATGGTTCAAGTGATTTAAGGAAGTTTCCCACTTCATCTAACTGGTGTTAAATTATAAAAATTAGGTGTTCCATAGTGTTCAATCATGGGTCTCCTTCTGTTCTAGACCTCCCTTCTTATTTGAAACTAGAAGCTAAACTGACACTGTTTGCTGCTGATACAAGCATCATTATTAATCTAGTAAAAGAAACTCTTACGGAAAAAGATACAATTAATGTCTTTGGAAAAGTTATTGATTGATTTTCTATGAATGGACTTGCTCTGAACTTCGAAAAAACACAGTACATTCAATTTTTTACTGCAAGGAGTACAGTTCCTCCAATAAATACAACACACAAACGGAAGTCAGTAGTCAGGGTAGAGCGAACTAAATTTATAAATGTACGTATAGATGAGAATCTTAATTAGATCTCCTAAAGCGACTAGGTTCAGCAACTTTTAAAGTCAGAATAATTGTCAATTTTGAGGATACAGAAATTTGTAAGCCAACATACTTTCCGTACTTTCACTCTATGATGTCATAGGGAATAATATTTGGGGGTAACTCAACACTTAGGCAAAAAGTATTCACTCCTCAGAAGGAAGTGGTTAGAATAATTTAAGGGGCTCATAGTCGCACATCTTGCAGGCATCTGTTTAAAAGGTTGCGAATTCTTGCAACAACCTCACAGTACATTTACTCAGTAACGAAATTTGTTCATAACACAACGGATCACTTAAAAAACAACAGTGACTTTCATGATTGTACTACCAGGAGAAAGAAACACTTACACTATCCTCTACATAAACTATATTTGGCACAGAAGGGGTAAAATATGCTGCTTTAAAACTTGTCGACAAATTACCAGATTTAATAAAACGTCTGACAGACAGCAAAAATAAATTGCAGTCACGTCGCCTTGTCAATTCCTTCTATACCATAGATGAATTCTTGAATAGGAATAAATACATCTCAAGGTATAGTATATGTATTTTCTGCCATTTAAGGGAATGGGGTAGGTAGTAAAAATTTTAAGCTTTAAAAGAAATCTTGATTCATTTGTGCATTTCTTATGCAATTGACATTTCCACGTCATAAGAGTCACATTGAGATTGATCAATGAAACACGTAACTAACTAACTAACTGCTTTCGCTACAGAGTTTCAACAAGGACCCCTTCATTACGAAAAGTCACTAACCTAGCTCTCTCAGCACCTGATGCCCAGAATCTATATTTGTGCCTACGCGTGACCTGTGTAAGTCCATAATGAATAAATTTATTTTGGGGAAAATGTATCATAGCCCTTAATTTCTTTCGATAACTTCTAAGGTACCTTCCGTGGGAGTAGAGAGAACTGTGGAGGGCGAAAACTGTAGAGGAAGACAGAGATTGGAATACGTCCAGCAAATAATTGGGCGCGTAGGTTGTAAGTACTGCTCTGAGATGAAGAAATTGGAAGCTGGCACAGGAGAGCAACTTGTGGAGGGCCGCATCAATCCATCAGAAGACTGATGACGATGACTCAAAAAAAAAAAAAAAAAAAAAAAGGAAACTTCCAGAATGAGAATTTAAACTTATTGTTTACTTTTTTTTATATTGCGTACAGGTACAGGACTAGCAGATGCCTTATGGTGCTACAGCTTTATCTGAAAGAGTTTCGTTCCATGACATCGATTGAACATAAATAAGATTTATCTCTGGTGTTTCCGACGGTGTTTCGCTTTTGGGAGTAGTAGTACAGGGAATCCGTAATTAAAGTTCCAGTTTTAAAACGGTGTATAAGGGGACCCACTGTTCAGAATGACGTCAAAATTGAACAGCTTATTATTGTCACAATGAAAAACGACACGCGACAAAGAAAAGTTTAGTAATGTTTTAACGCTAGAAGCCGCTATCAATGTCTTAACGTAAATGACTTCGGTCATAAATGAGACATGAATCGCAATACGACGGCTATGGTTTGAGTTGCACATTACAACATCATACCGTTCAATGTGCATGGTTGTGCAACATCGGCAGTCAACAGTTGTGGCACTATTAGGTAGGCAAGTCCATACACCATGGCAAGGTCGTTCTACATCGGATGGTAAAAATGCTTTTAATAATCTTGAAGCTAAATAACGCAAGATAAGAAAGTTATATAAGTTTTTAATTGTCCTGGAGCGAGAAACCGCATAAAAAGCAATATGACGTCGGTTTTTAATTGCGGTAAGAGGGGGGGGGGGGATGGGGCCGAAAACAGATTTATAGCAAAATGACATTGGTTTCAATTTGTCTTGAGAGTGGCGCCAGACTAGTTCAGTATGTTGTACACCGTTCCCTGCCACTAGCTGTAATCGAGATACAGAATGTTCCACAACAGACCGGAGTGTCTCGTAAGTCACGTTCAGATTGTGTTGTGCTATGTCTGGCTTCGATACAGTTACGTTTATAATCGGAGCACTGAACACATCTTTCAGATAACTCCAAAGACAGAAGTCACACATATGAAGATCAGGTGATCCAGATGGCCAGACTGTAGAGAAATGGAAGCTAATAATCTTAACATTTTAGAAAGGCCTCTGCAGCAGCCGCTTAATGGCTCTTCAGTGTGGGGAGGAGCGCCATCTTGGATAAAAATGATCATACCCGCACATCCGCGCTGTTGCAGTGTTGGAATGACATTGGAGTGCGAAAGACTCTCACAGCTATTACCAGTAGCGGAACAGGTAACAGGACCCGCAGGACTTACCTCCTCTAAAAAAATGGCCTTGCGATAACAGGTGGCGTCAACGTGCACCACACAGTCACCTTTGCAGAACGAAGTGGTATCGGTTGATCTGTGTACGGACTTTTCGTTGCCCATATTCTGCAATTCTGCTTATTGACGTGTTCTTGGTGATGTAAATGGACTTCGTTTTTCCACAGTATGTTCCATGGCAAGTCACTGTCTACATTCATGCGAAAAATAATTTCCATGATGTACGTATTTTTTGCTGTTATATCGGCAGGAAGCAACTCTGAATATTGGTGGTTTTGTATGGTATACGTCGGAGTAACTGCTCTCCCCCTTCGGCAACTTGGCACTTCAAAAGAACCTGTCGTTTCAGATTTTGTAATCATTTTCTCCAGAATCTTAAAGACACGGACTAACGCCTGTTTTCATACGCCTGCCTGTCGGGAACTGGTGCACATTAACTGTTCTTGTGAAGTTTACCAGCAACGCTTGATCCTTAATAGAGACAGTCGCGTTGTGGGTTTCGGAAGCAAACTGAGAAATAGCTACGTGTCTGTTGGTGTGCATATTTTTTTTTGTTCCATGACGTTGCCCCATGCGTCAGCAGTATGCTACTCAAACCTGACGTCATTATGAGTACCGGTTTCCTTTCTACAGCGCTTCGAAATTGGACACCCTGTGTAACATAGCCACAGCTTACTTTTGAATACGTTGTTGGAGTGAACAGTGATCAGTGTGTTACAAATATTTACTATCAAAAACAGTCTTGATCACAATTTATTTATAACGGTGATCGGTTTCGACCACTACTGTGGTCATCTTCAGACCAATGAGTAAGAACCTCCTTCTGGTGGTAAATCACTACTTTTACCACCAGAAAGAGGTTCTTACTCATTGGTCTGAAGATGACCACTGTAGTGGTCGAAACCAGTCACCGCAATAAATAAACTGTGACGAAGGCTGTTTTTGATAGCAAATATTTATAAAAAATGGCTAGAGCTCTTCATAATTATTCTGTTGCCTTTCTCATTCACCAGCACTACACTGACTTACCGTACGACTCTCCTAGTTCCAATAATTAAAACGGAGCTAAGTTACTCGCTAATTCCTTTGGATCACTGGTCACCAGAGGTTTCCAAAATGGGAAATCTGCTAATGATTTAATCGGACATATGGAAGAGTGAAGGCAAGTATTATGTCTCTCTGAAATAATTCGGGAATTCAGATGACAATGCGACGTCGTTTGTCTTACAGCCATCGACGAGCTTAATGTCCAATATAATCTGAGCGATATCTCGTGTGCGTCTAGTTGCTCTGAAGTTTGGCGATCCAGGACACTAAATTCGTGGTATGTGTGACATAATACGTGCCACGTCTGACTATAACAATGCTCTTTAAACACTTCCCAGCCAGCCTGTCTGCCTCGCTGTCCCGATGTGGAAGAAAACACATGCACGATGTGCCCAGAACAAAGTAGCCCTGAGGACTGGAAGCTCTGACAGTAGCAAGTAAATAAACACGGCCGCAACGGCTCCTCAGATACACAGGGTACAGGGTTTCCTGGCCTAACGCGGCGGTCCTTTCTACATCCACTGTATTAACAGAATGAGATTACAGTCACAGAGCACGAACTCCAGCAGACAGCAGTAGTGCAGCTAACAGAGTTGTCAAAATCCATCATATAGGTACAATACGGATTTGCAAGGAGTGACGACAAGGTGTTCCGCCACCATAACTTGTGATGCACGTGCGTGAAAAAAACGCCGGAAGTAAATTATAGTACTTGATGCATGTACATGAGCGTGAAAAAATAAACCGAAAGCAAATTAACAGTACTGTCAACAGCACTCTCGCTCCTACGGAGCAAAAATTCCACTGAATTAACCGACAAGAAACATGATGTGTGCTTTAAATACGACTCGTAAGGGAAAAAATAAAGAGAGCTGTAAACTCTTTGACCACATTTCACAACTACGATGTCACTAAAATGCAAGCAAAAACCTAAAAAGATCTTCAAATACTAACAGACAACCAATGGTAGTGATACTGATCGCTTCATTGTTTCAGTCGTGGTCTACATCTCGTTGGCTCTAAATAAAGCAACACTGTTGCCTAGTAACCATGCCCTACACAAGCTGAGTCGGAGACGTTTCATTAGTACCGAAGATGAAAGAAAGGTGAATAAAACTTTTAAACGCCATTTTGGATAAAATGTGATGTTGTATGTGGCAGAGAATTTGGTTTTCATTCAATGTTCTGTTGAAATATTGTGGCATGTAGCGGTAGATGTAGCAACACACTTACATGTGTGAGGAAAGCGCATAATGTTGAAGTTGCTTATAAAATTCGTAACTACGTGCTGGTAGGTTAGAGTTAGTGTTTAATGTCCCATCGATGACCAGCCCATTGGGTGACGAACTAATTTCTGAGTATAAAGAGAGGAGAAACCTGTAGTTCACTAATTAATTCCAGATATTCTCTATAACGAAATTAGTTCATATAACAATGGTTGTGAGTGCCAGTAGCTTATGTGGCGAATTTGTGTCGACAAGAGCGTGAGAGTGAACATGTATTGACTTGTGCTGCTCACAGTTTATTTGATGGTTTATTGTTCTCGTAGTTGTGTGAAGTAACATTTATGTAAAATATGTTAAGATTTCTTCTGCCTTCATAAACATATAAAATTAAATATACCACAAAATTTTCATCGAGGTTTAATTTTTTGTAAAATGGAGCCCAAAACCCATAGCACAATTGGATTACCTGTAATTTAGCACCTGAGAAAGGACAACCAAGATTCGTTTCTATTTTTACGTCTGGCATTTCTGTCTAATGAACCGGATACTACTCTGCCTAGTGTAGTGGAAGCGGTTCGTCAGAGACCCGAAAAGAAAGATAATTTATCAAATTTTAACTTATACACCACATCGGCGTGCGACTGCCGCAGGAAGAATGGTGTGACATCAGCCTAAACATACTAAGGGACAACTTCTAAACAGCATGAGCTGCGCCGTCTCACTTCCCGCCGCCGCCGTTGCCACCGTCTCGCGCCTTTTCTGGGTCTGCTACTGCTGGTCTCTCGCCGCCCGCCGCCCGCCGCCCACCGTCCGCCGCCCGCCGCCCACAGTTTCAGGGTCTGCCGGCTGCCCGCCGCTACTGCCCGTTGCTGTCACCGTCGCCGTCACTGTAGCCGTCGCTGTGCTGTCACCTTGTTGTTTGGTCTTCGTCTTTGTCTTAGTTATCGTCTTCACCTGCTCCATGTTTTCTCCCTGCTCGTTGTTTTCGTATCCTATCTTAGCGACACCAGTCGCTGGTAAGCTCATCCCCATTTACACATCGTCACTCTAATCACCACCATCATCTAACCCTCCCCTTCCCTGCAACCACCATCACTTCATGGAGTACTTCCACTGGGCCCCCTCCTTAAGCTCAGCCTGGCCTCGTTGCTGTTTCCTCCCCCTCCATCTAGTCCTGCATATTGTATCCCCATATTTATCAGTCCACTCCTGCTCCTGCTATTGCTCCTGCCCCTGCCACCCATGTTCATACGTTTCCGCCCCTCCCCAGTCATCCTACATCAGCACCTCCTCCATCTGCCTGAATCATTGCTCGCTGTATCACAGTCGCCACCCCAAATGATTCAGTGACACCACCTCTTGTTGGCGCCTCCACACTGCAGGTGGGGCCTGCCTCCTGTCAGCTCCATCTCCAAGCTATCCCTCAACCCTATCCCCAGGCTGCCTTCACCAAAAATCCCCTAATTGACTTGCTTTTGTTCCCAGTCCAGCCCCTTCCACCAAGAAACTACCACCCATCCCCACCCCTTCTGATCCCCCCTTGGATACCACCCCTGTTCCATCATCCTAGCCCCCTATCAAGCACACATTCCTCTTCTCCTGCCCTGACCCCAAGTTCCTTGATGCCAGGGACCTCGCCTTACAAATCTACAAATACTTCTCCAATGCTCCCATTTCTCAACTCATTCCCCAGAAGGGATCCATCCTTATGAAATCCCTCAATCTCCCCCTGCACACAGACCTTCTCAAAAAGATTTGTCTGACCTCTGGCTCTCACCCTACTACTGCACCCTTCCTTCCCCTTCTCTCCCCTTCAGCCCACACCGCATCACCATCCTACAACCCTCACCACCACGATTAAGAAGCCCAGCCCCATGGTCATGGAGGTGGAGGTGCTGGCGGTACTGAACTCTCACCCTGCACTCTAAATCCGTTCCGCCTGAGATAGCAAAAGTCACCCGATACCTCCTAATATGGTGTCGGACCTCCTCCTGCCCCACGGTGTGCAGCAGCTCGACGTGGCATGGGCTCAACAAGTCGTTGCAGAACTATTGAGCCATGGTGCATCTATAGGCGTCCATAATCGTGAAAGTGTTGCTCGTGCAGGATTTTGTGCACATACTGACTCTCGAGTATGTCCCATAACTTTTTGATGGGATTCACGTCGATCTGGATGGCCACATCATTCGCTCTAACTGTCCTGAATGCTTTTCAAACCAATCGCGAACGATTGTGACCTGGCGATATGGCGCACTGTCATCCATAAAAACTGCATCGTTGTTAGGGAACAAGAAGTCCATGAATGGCTCCAAATGGTCTCCAAGCAGCTAAAACAACCATTTCAATTGTCGGTTCATCTGGAGTAGAGTACCCAATCAGTTCCATGTGAATGCAGCCTACTCTATCATGAAGCTACCACCTGCTTACTCAGTGTCTAGTTGACTACTTGGGTCATTGGCTTAATGGCTTCGTGGTGTCTGCGCCATACTCGAAGTCTGCCATCAGCTCTTACCAACTGTACACAGCTCGTGTTCTACGGACTAGCGTTGAAGCCTCTGGATCACAGGGTCCCAGGTTAGATTTCCAGCCGGGTTGGGAATTTTCTCTGCCGGGGGACTAGGTGTTTGTGTTGTCCTCATCATCATCATTTGTGAGAGTGACTAGATAGGATTGTGGAAAGAAAATGGACTGTGTAAAAATTGGGAATTTGTACGAGTGCTAATGACTGCACAGCTGAGCGTCCCAATAACCAGCCATCATCATCAGCTCTTACCAACTGAAATCGGGACCTATTGAAGCAGGCCACGGTTTTCCAGACGTCCATGGTCCAATCGAGGTGCTGCAAGCGTTGTTGTACTGTTAGCAAAGGCAGTCTGGCCGGTCGTCTGCTGCCACAGCCCATTAATATCAAATCTCGTCGCACTGCCTTAACGGATACGTTCATCCTATGTCCCACATTGATTTCTGCGGCTATTTCACTCATTGTTGCTTATCTATTAGCACTGAAAACTCAAACTAAACGCCACTGCTCTCGGTTAGCCCATTGACCACTGCGTTGTCTGTGGTGAGAGGCAATGCCTAAAATTTGGTATTCTGGGCATACTCTTGTGACTGTGTATCTCGGAATATTGAACTCTCTAAAGACTTCCTATATGCAATGTTCCATAAGTCTGGCTCCAACTACCATTCCGCATTCAGAGTCTGTTAATTCCAGTCGTGGGGCCATGATCACGTCAGAAGCCTTTTCACATGAATCACCTGAGTACAAATAACAGCTCTGCCAGTGCACTGCTCTTTTATACCTATTGTACGCGATACTACCACTATCTCTGTGTATGTACATATTGCTGTCTCATTACTTTGTCTTACCTCAGTGTATGTAAAATGCAGGCTTTAGACAACTGATACATGAGAGCAGAAGATACAAAAGGAGAAAACTGCAGAAGAATGAAACATATCACGTCAAGTGCAGCTCATGCTGTTTAGAAGTGTCACTGAGCTTCCAGTCGGAGAATAGGTACTGAGAGTAGCCAAGAAATTCTTCCGTGTGCATGGAGGGATTCCAACCTTCTGGATGTGTTGCGTGAAGTTGTATTGGAACGAGTAGAAGGATAGGTTACAGGAGAATATGGGATTGGGACAAGGAATGACAAAAGAGAAAGACTAACTGAATTCTGTGGTAAATTTTAGCTAGTAATAACGAATACTCTGTTCAAGAACCACTGGAGGATAGAGTATACTTGGAAAACGCCGGGTAATACGCGAAGATTTCAGTTGGATTACATCATGGTCAGACAGAGATTCCGAAATCAGGTTTTGAACTCTAAGGCGTACTCAACAGCAGATATAAACTCAGATCTCAATGCAGTAGTGATGAAGAGCGGTCTGAAGTTTAAGATGTTAGTAAGGAAGAATCAAAACGCAAAGAAGAGGGATACAGAAATACTAAAGAATGACGAGATAGCCTTGAGGTTCTCTAAGGATGTAGGTAAAGCAATGAAGAATAGTCCAGTAGGTGGTACAGTTGAAGCGGAATGGACATTGTAAGTAGGCTGCGTGGGTTTTTTATTGGTAACGCCACGTAGCGCTCTGTATGAAGATCACTGGCTGTGCTGTGTGCAGTCTGTGGCTGGTTTGCATTGTTGTCTGCCATTCTAGTGTTGGGCAGTTGGCTGTTAGCGGCGCGTAGCGTTGCGCAGTTGGAGGTGAGCCGCCAGCAGTGGTGGATGTGGGGAGAGAAATGGCGGAGTTTTGAAATTTGTAAGACTGGATGTCATGAACTGCTATATATATTATGACTATTAAGGTAAATACATTGTTTGTTCTCTATTAAAATCTTTCATTTGCTAACTATGCCTATCAGTAGTTAGTGCCTTCCGTAGTTTGAATCTTTTATTTAGCTGGCAGTAGTGGTGCTCTCTGTATTGCAGTAGTTCGAGTAACGAAGATTTTTGTGAGGTAAGTGATTTGTGAAAGGTATAGGTTAATGTTAGTCAGGGCTATTCTTTTGTAGGGATTATTGAAAGTCAGATTGCGTTGCGGTAAAAAAATATTGTGTGCCAGTTTAAGCACAGTCTTGTATAATTTTTCTAAGGGGACGTTTCATATGTCGACCCTTAGCCGAGGATACCTCACTGGAATCTTCTGATTTTTTCTTGTAGTTTGTGTAATTAGTGTAGATTTTATTTATTGCTAGCGCGTAATTGTAGAGAGAATCTCCTTTGTAGTTGCAGTCTTTCATTGTTGTACAGTAAAACAGGTGTGGCACGCATGTAAATTTGCACCAAGTATTTCGCAGCTGCGCTTGCAATTAACTAGATATTATTTTCAGTGCTATGTTAATGTGTTCTCTTATTTTCTGTGTTATCGTGTGAAATATTGTGACAATAATGGCGTGTGAAAAACGTAACACTAGGCTCCAAAGTAAACAGAGAAATAATAGTGACGACGAGCGTAGCTTACCAGCACCGCTGTGTAATGAATTAACAGACATTCAAAGTAGTAATTTGGTAACTGTGCATGGGGAAATGGAGCGGGCGTCAAATAATGGTGTAGACAGTGAAACAGGTAGTGAACAGGGAAGCATTATCGACCGATCGGTCGGCAACAGCTCGCCTCAGGAATCGGGAATGACAGAACACAATATTGCAAATACTGTAGACTCAGATTTTGGGTTCTCACCGTTTTCTCAAATGAGTCAAGACACGTTTTCCGCTTGTCAAAATGTGAATGTTGCCGGTTCAAATGCACTGCCGAATAGCACTGAGGAACATGTTTCAAACACCAGTACACTGTTATTACAGTTAATGCAACAAATGGGACAAAGGCTAGAAAATAGACACAACGCTTTAACAAAATCAGAAACAAATGGGACAAAATCTTCAAAAGTTAGACTCAATGGAACAAAATCTTCAAAAGTTAGACACAATGGAACAACACCAGAGACAAACACAGCAACAGTTAGACACAATGGAACAAAATCTTCAAAAGTTAGACACAATGGAACAAAATCTTCGGTAGTTAGACACCACACTTGAACAAACACGTGAAGATTTAACTACTGAGTTACATAACATTGAATCGAAATGTCAAAAAGTCTGTAATGACGTAAAAACATAAATTTGTGAGCATTTCCAACCTATATTTTCGCGTTATGAAAATGCATTACAGAATCACGAAGCAGCCATAAAAGAACTGCAACCTATTGTTCATGAAAATCATGAGACCTTGCAAGCTAAAATGGACTCAGGTGCATCTACCGATTCGGTTACGCAACTTGCAAAAACTCAGGAAAACTTAAAGGACACAGTAGAAAGACACATGGAGGAAATTAGTTCATTATCAGAGAAAGTAGTTGAACTTTCGGATCAGCTAAATAATTTATCTACGAAGGCAGATGATAATCTGAATGACACAAAACCAATAGTCTTTAATGACACAAAAGAGTGCGAACAAATTAGGAAATTCAAACAAAATCAGAATCAAATTAATACGCAACACCAAAGAGAAATCCGGGAAGTACAAGATCAGCTGACAAAGGTAATACAAGAATTACGTATTTCAGAGGACACTCGCGCTCCAGTACGGGAAGAGGGACATAGAAATACGGAACAACCACAAAATAATAACACAGGAGACTTCGGAAATTATGAAAGAAATTGGCAAGGCGCATTGGATTTTGAGATGGAACCGCCGAAACGAAGTAACAATGAGCGATGTGCGACTCGCCGACACGATGATTTTGACTATAAGCTGTTCATTACTACACGTAAATTCAAAACATTTAAGAATTCTGACAACGACATTCATCCACAAGCATGGCTTCATCAATTCTCTCATTGTTTTCCTCCCAACTGGTCATTGGAGCACAGGTTAGAATTTATGTGTGGCTACTTGGAGAATGAACCAGCTGTAAGAATGCGATCGGTCATTCACGATTGTCACAGTGAAGGAGAATTTTATCATGCCTTCCTCTCAGCATATCGGTCTCAAGCTACACAAGACCAAGTAAAACATAGCATCATAATGATGAAACATTTCGAACAATCTGAATTTTCCAGTCTTGTGAAATATTTTGAAGACATGTTGCATAAGAATCAATATCTTTCAAACCCATACAGCCCTTCAGAACTCATCCGCATTTGATTAATGAAATTGCCTGAACATTTAAGAAATATTATTTTGGCAGGACATTGCAAAGACGACATTGAAGCTTTTCAGGGACTCTTACAAGAATTAGAAATTGACACAGAAAGTCGCGGGATGCGAAAACAAGAAAACAATCACTACAGGTCACATCCGTCACAATTCCGTGACGACAGAAACAATAACTGGACACGACAAGTCTATTCTTACAACGCAAATCGTGAACAAAACAGACACCACCCATATGACAACCACTGGCAGAGTAATAGTTACAGAGAAAGATCGCATTTCCGTAGTAATGAATATGACAGAGATAACCATAGAAACAGACAATATGAGAACGAAAACAATTATTATCAAGGGAGACAGAATAACTTCAGACGCAACAGTTCAGCGTGCAGTTACGATTCCGGGAGAAATTATCCACCACATGACCGACAAACAAGAAACTATGTAAACTACCGACAAAACGACAGACCTGAATTCCATCAGAACTGGCGGGATTCAAACAGAGCAGGGCCCTCTCGACAAGGTGAATTTGTAGAAGTTAGGTCTCCTAATCCTAATAACGACGCGCGCCAACAAAGAAACAGACAATGACTCGCACCGGCAAGCAGCCACATGCGCCGGCTGGGATTGAGAAAAATAACATAGACGCAAACCTTGAGAAAAATTTTAGCATTCCTCACCGACATATACCGCATGATAATTCCGTTCAAGTTGAAACTCTGCGTACTAGGAAGAGTAAAGGTTTACACCACATTTCACATGTAAAACCGTTTATTGAAAGATAACCTGCTTTTTAACTTTGTCTTTGCCATATAACTTTTCACTTTACATTACTAATATGCTTTGTCAGACTTACAATCTGTTAACATGCAACAATGTTTGAAGTTAAATATCCAGTCAAGAACCAAGAGAACTTATTTAAACAGAAATTACGAATGCATTGTTATTGTGAACAGACGACACAGTGTTATTGTGTGTGTAAATTCTTGCTTGTTAGTTGCACGATTACATAACGACTATAAGGCTCACATACATAGAACATATATTGGCACAGCTAATGAGATTTTCATGCAACATTTTGGTTTACTTGAAAAGAAGTTCTTTATTTGAAGTACTTTCTGTGGGATTAAAGATGACTTAGCATTTGGTTTCTTTGACAGCTACACAAATATATCACGACGCTACTAATGTGTGACATAATTTACATTGTTGCTTTTGTGCTGTATCTCCTTAATATCTGCACAGTTTTTCTGAATTCTTCTGGAAAGTAAAACATGTTTAATAGTAACTTTGTGATATAGCTACAAGGAGACAGCCTTTTCCGTAGCACAACAATACGTTACAGCACAGTACTTTCTTCATCACGGCAATAAGCGTAATAACTAAAATATCTATACGCAAAGCATTTCACTTTTGTTTATCATGAGGTAAGTACATTGACTTCTGCAGAACTTAGCTTTTGGAGGACGATAACTACGACACTTCCACAGAGATTATCTTACAACAAGACGCACGGTTTAGTGCTACGGTACACGTATTTGAGTGATTAATTTTGTACTTAAAACATTTATTTTTAAAGATATTTGAAGTACAATGATACAAAGGTTTTCCGTGATACATTTCATTCCATTGCTGTAATCTGTAACACCTGAGGGTATAATTAAATTAATCCTCAGGGGGGTACACGCATACTTTGTGTACCATGTGTTTGGCAGGCACAAGGAGCCCTAGCTAATATGGTATTTGCTTATACAACCTTACACATCGGTACCATATTTCTCTAACACACAAATTACACAGCTATCTGATCATTTAACTGAGAGATAAACATTTTTTTACTACATCAGTGTCACATGTTTACGCTATTACACAGTTGGGTAACTTCACATTTATGAAATTGTATTTTGTCTGTACTTTGTGAACTTTTCATATTTTTTTGGAACCATTGTGATACTATGAGAGCTTTGAATGATGTATTTGGTAAGGGAGCACGATTTTTAAAGTAAGTTTGACGTAAATGACACTACTGACATGAAACACACATACAATGTTAATTTGGAAAAGGGTAAAATATTAATAAATTTTGGTTTTATATTAACTTTAACTTTGCTGGTCAAATCAGTTCAGTACACTTCAGAATTTAAATGAATAGAAAAGAAAAGGGGGGGGGGACCCTGAAACTGTTATGATCACTGTACTGAAATTTTTGATTATCGAAATCGTGAAGCACTCAAGATCTCCAATATATGAGTTACTACTCTTTTTGTCTTATTTCTTGCTCATTTAACTACCATTACTTTGTCACAAATTAATTAGCCTTCATTACTAAACCAATTTCAACATTGTCTTCCAACTTTGTCAGACCTATATTATTTACCTATATATTCATTAACAACAAAGTTCTTTAAACATCATTCTAACATAGATAGGTCTGCAGGTAATTATTATTAACATAACTTTAAATCTTCATCTCGGGACACTCGGATTGCACAACATGTGGAAAGGACCCTGTCTAGGTTAGTGATGAGGATAATTAAATGATAGGACAGTTCTGGTGAAAGTTAAGTTGTTATTGAACAGTAAGGAACAAAAGTAACACTGGTCCACACGAATACAGTACTTAAAGTTTCAACCTGTTCGTATCGATGCGGCGGTTGGCTGGCGGCGAGATGGCGAGGCGCCGAGCACACATACAATCACAGCTATGGCTCTTGATGTATCGGCACTTTACTTCTTCATAGCGTCGCAATATTTTTCATTTAGTGCCTATGGAATTTTGCCATGCTGTATAGTCGTCGGAAACGGCACATCCGAGGCTCAATGAAACTACGTCTTCCAGGAGAGCCTCCTCGAACCAGAGCGTGTTTCTCAGACCGATGCCCAACTCCGACTACTACTGCTGAGCCCGTTATGCCGTACAGTGCCCGTGTGCATTTTCCCGCGCTCGCCTGCCATCCACCTTTTACCGCTCCCCGACAGACAGGGTATTCACCCGAGGTTTTGCATTCTACATATCCTAATACATTGCCTACGTATGGACCAGGCGCACAATTACAACTTTGACATCTTACAATAGTTTCAACGTTTCTTACATATCAATTTTGTTATAATATTGCTTGCAATTTGACGTAAACATTAATATTTACATCGAAAATTGTTTACAGTTTCTTTAACATAATGACATAAAAAGAAACAAAATGAATTCAGAACATCGATTACACTAATTTATCGAAAATCAGAAGAAAAAAAATTATTATATGTACAGCGTTGTTGTAGTTACACATGCCATTGTTTCCAGTAAATTTCACTAAGTGCAAATTTGATGGGAACACTAAATTTTATATTTATACAATGGTTCTGAATCTTTGTGTGAATGTCCCTCCGAAAAATTTTATACCACAAACTTGATTTCACTGACATTATCTAGGGCTATACTTTTTAACATACAAGACCATTTGCCTATCGTTTGCTTAAGTGCCTTTGGCACAGTCCAACCTCCTATCACAACGTTATTTAAATAGCAAATTACTCATTTTTACTAAATTTCTCAAAGAAATAATTTCAAAATCTGGAACACAAACGTTTAACTACAAAAGAAAATGCAAATATCTATATACACTATAAGACAATTTGTTGCTGCTTGCTTGAATGGCTGTCCATTTCCTTACTTACTAAAAAAACACACAAAATAATATTTAAAAAAAATCACTACATATATTTGCTGCCTATTATTCAGATTTGGGCAGTCAATTTCGCATCATTTTACCACATCACCAGTACCACACTTACAATTCTCCATTGACTATTTATCTGCCCTCATTGGTGTATGGCAGTCCCTTATATTATGACTCATATACTGCTTACTTTGGTTTTTTACAGTCCCATCTTATATCTGGCTTACAGCATTTGCTATTTCTTTTCAGCCCTTTTCTCCATACATCTTTACATTTACAGTACATTTGGTAATCTGAAACTCACATAAGTACATTAGCACACTGATATTGGTATACATACATTTACAAAGATTAGTTACATTTGGAATAAATTAGTTTCAGCATAAGATACAGCACATTTACTGCAAATTGCTCTCTGAGTGTACTTAGGTCGCTCACTCCTAGTAACTTACAGTTTCAGGTCCACAACGTTTCTTACATCTAAAGGTCTTTTGGATTTCGGGTAGATAAGGTAGTAAGCATTATCGTGTGGAATGTTCTGTATTATATACAGTCCATTATAAATATATTTAAATTTGGGAATTTCATAGTTCAGTTCACTAGACTTTTCGTGGGTTTTTAAAAGAACATAATCACCAGTTTCAAATTTTGAAACTTTCAGATTTTTATCATGTCTTTTAGATCTAGATTCAGCTTTTTGCTTTGCCCTTTTTCTGACTAATTCTTTCTTTTGACACAACCCCTAGCTTGTACAAGGTGGAAACTCTAGTTTTTTCTCAATTAAACTTTTACTTCTGCTGCCTAACAAAATTTCTTCCGGAGGGAACCCAGTAGATTCATGATGTAAGGTGTTCATGACATTCTGAGAATCCGATACAAATCTACACCAGACTCTAAATCAGCCCCTTCCTGTTTTTCCACAACGCACCTTGGTCGACTGTGACATCGTCGCAAGATTCGTTCCTGACCTGTGAACCATTTATATCTGGTGGCCTTCTAGGTTTCTGGAGTTCAAAGTCTTTACTTACTTGAACTCTTTGCAAAATAAACACTGAGTCGTCAGGTGGTTCCTTTTTTCTGTGTTCAGTCTCAACATCTGGATTTTGTTTTGAAACTTCGTCATCATTATGTACAATGTTGCAATTAGCTGTATCCCCATTATTTTCACGAGTACCGAAATATTCGTCATCTGAACTATCGTTAGAATCCGACCATTCTGGATCGCTTTCAGGTTCTAACATAAAAGTTTTTCTGAGACAGGCACTAAGCTCTCCCTCTGCATTTTCGTCAGGCTTTAATTTTAATTCAATATCCTCTTTTGGCAAAACAGCCTCATTATCAGCTTTACTCACATCCACTGTTACTTCATATTTAGTGTAATCCTCGTGGACTTCAATTACTTTCAGGTAATTACCTGCCTCTTCCTCACGGTGCCTTTTGGTAGCAGCGTGTACTGTTGGCGGATCGTTAACAGAAGTTACTTCCTCGTCAATGCTTAGGATTTCATCCTCCAATTCCTTCTTATCTTCAATCATTGTCCTATCGGCAGCACGCGTACTTTGCGCGGCGCTATTTACTCTCTCCTTTTTAAATTCGGGCCACGTCACCTTATCGACGCCCCTACTATCTCCTTTTTCACTAATTAACCTCCTTGCCTCATACTCCTTCTTAAGATCCTCCCACTCACATTGCTTGAGGCCCTTGTACAGATCGTCGATCTGCACACGCCAATCAGTTACTTCTGCTAATTCATTCTCGCCTTTTACTTTATTACTAACACCGCTAACCGCACCTCCCGGTATATCCACAGTTTCGTCTATTATTTCCTTTGCCACGGAGTTACCACTCTTAATGTATTTACCAGTTCTTACGGCTATGTTTGTACCTAATGCTGCTGCATTGCTAGCGGCTTCTCTCTGAACAGCTGTTCTGCTAGGCCGGGCCGTTGCCCCCTGATGCTCCACTCGCCTGTTAATATGTAGCACTCTGCGCAGCGAAGATAAGTCATCTGTGCGCGCACCTGACGCTTGTTCCGCAACGACACGTTGCGATGTTCCATGCCTGTCTCTAACCTGTCTCATAATTTTACTGTCAGTTTGGTAACATTTCTTAAATCGGGGCCGGTATGTACTGTCCGCTTCCGTTTGGCCCGCAACGTTCGCGGAAATCAGTTTCGCGCGTCGTTATTATTTAGCGTGGTGTACCCTCTACCGCGACCTGGATAACTTTCTCTTCCTCTTACTCTACCTCTACCTGTCTGTATCATATTGACGCGAAACCCATCGCCGTCATATCTCTCGTCATTATTACGGTTATTCCTGTTATTAAAATTTTGATGATTGGCACGACTTTCGGGCCAATGGTCTTCGTCTTCGACCCTTTCGAGAAACGCTCGGAAGCTGCGATGATTGCTTCCCACGTATCTCTTCGAATCTTCTGGAAGCTTTTTATATTGCTCCCATATGATTTCTGAATCGGATCTTCTCCCTCTTAAATGTGTCAATTTTCGGTACCAATATTCGCAGAAATCTTTCAAAGAATTCCTGCCCCTGTTATCATGAAGCTTGGCCATGATAAACTCGCGCCACAAATGATCCTGTTTTTGTTCGGACCAATATTCTTCCGTAAACTTTTGCTTAAATTCTTCGAACGTCATTCGTTCGGTATTCATATTAATTCCCCAGCGCTTAGCGTCACCTGCTAAGGCGCTAATTACTACGTTTATCTTTTCCTGATCAGACAAGAGTTCAGGAAATATCCTCTCGCAATTTTTGATGAAATCTAACGGACGCCATCCATTATGTTTCTTGGCGGGATCGAAGCGTTCCTCACCTTCCAATAGCTTCGTAAGTGGTGTGCCATTATAGACAACACCAGGCCAATCTTTAATTTTACTCTCAAGATCGAAAATTTTGCCTTGAATTTTTGAAGTATTTTGTTCACATTTTTGCACACATCCGGTCACTTTTTCGCCTAAATCTCGTTCAGTGTCTGATACTGCCTTTTTCAACTGTGATGTTCCATTTTGACATTCGTTTACGATCTCAGTTTTAAGACCGAAAACATTTTTGTCTACTTTTGTTTCGACTAGGGGCTCTACTTTCTCTTGGATGTTGAGAATTTCAACATAAAACCTACTGTTAATGTTTTCAATTTCCTCCTGCATAGTATCCACATTTTTATTAATTGTGTTAATTTCAAACTTCATAGTATTTACCACAGAACTTAAATTACCCACTTTTTGTTCTACCTGTTCTATTTGTTTACTGATTTTAATTCCTTATTCCTCGACCTGGGCTTTAATCTGACCAACTTGTGTTTTAAGCTGCTCGTCAACGTGTGTTTTAAGCTGATCATTCTGAGTTTTGAGCTGATTACTTTGAGTTTTAAGCTGCTCATCAACGTGTCTTTTAGGTTGACTAACCTGATTACCGACTTGTTTTTGAAGCTGATCATTCTGGCCTGCAATTTGTTTGGTTAGTTGTTCAAATAAAACGTTCATGCTTAAAATTTTCACACTGTTTTGTTCTATGGAATCGGTGTGTTCCGATCCTACTTCAAAAGATTCTTTCGGTTCTTTCTTTATCTTTGGTGAATCAAACATGTCAGTGGATTCATTCACATACCCACTATCATCTACAAAGTCACCCTCTACTTCTTGTTTTATTCCTTGTTGTGTTCTAGGCAATCTCGACATTTCAATCTGTTCGTTAACATGTTCGTGATATTGTATGTACGCTTATTGTCTACCGCTAACGCAATCTGTTATCTGGCTGCGTACACTCCTGTCATTGCCAGCCGTATTTTCCATTTCGCTCGGCACATCTACTGTTTCTACGTTCTTGTCCATACTGAATGCCAATTACATCTCTCCACTGTACTTGACGTTCACTGCTATTTACTTTACTGAATATTATTACAATTCGTGCCACTGAACATCCACTGTTTGGTATTCACATTAATTTGTGACCGACAACAACTAGATGTCCTGTCACCGGGAGCCACTTGTAACACTACGCTTGGGCGCATGATACTCTTTAAAGCCTGTACTATGGTAAGTTGACGGGCTTCACCTTATAAGAAAGGATTTTGGAACATATTTTGACCGCGTGTACCTGAATGGAGGCAAAATCAGACTTTCACCCACTCATTGACAACAATGATACGTCAACCAAGTCTGAAGTGCAACTACACGTTAGGACGGACGAGAAACAACACAGCAAATGCTACCAAATTGCTAATAATACGATCGCCAGCCTAATTAGGAATTAACTGAGTTTTTTCCCAGTACAAGTTGATGCACGTTCATACAAAACAACACGTAATAACACTGCATAATATGGTAAATTTTAGAACCAGAAAATCTACTGAACTAATAATTTCACTTTCTGTACTAATATGGACAAGCCATAAATACACAACAATACACTCTAATGTTTACTACAAACTTCGTACTGTCTATGGATCTGATTAAAATCGGGCAAAGGTTACCCTAGAAATAGCACTTGCGAAACACACATACAATGTTAATTTTGAAAAGGGTAAAACACTAATAAATTTTGGTTTTATATTAACTTTAACTTTGCTGGTCAAATCAGTTCAGTACACTTCAGAATTTAAATGAATAGAAAAGAAAAGGGGGGGGGGGGACGCTGAAACTGTTATGATCACTGTACTGAAATTTTTGATTATCGAAATCGTTAAGCACTCAAGATTTCCAATATATGAATTACTACTCTTTTTGTCTTATTTCTTGCTCATGTAACTACCATTATTTTTGTCTCAAATTAATTAGCCTTCATTACTAAACCAATTTCAACATTATCTTCCAACTTTGTCAGACCTATATTATTTACCTATATATTCATTAACAACAAAGTTCTTTAAACATCATTCTAACATAGATAGGTCTGCAGGTAATTATTATTAACATAACTTTAAATCTTCATCTCGGGACATTCGGATCGCACAACATGTGGAAAGGACCCTGTCTAGGTTAGTGATGAGGATAATTAAATGATAGGACAGTTCTGGTGAAAGTTAAGTTGTTATTGAACAGTAAGGAACAAAAGTAACACTGGTCCACACGAATACAGTACTTAAAGTTTCAACCTGTTCGTATCGATTCGGCGGTTGGCGGGCGGCGAGATGGCGAGGCGCCGAGCACACATACAATCACAGCTATGGCTCTTGATGTATCGGCACTTTACTTCTTCATAGCGTCGCAATATTTTTCATTTAGTGCCTATGGAATTTTGCCATGCTGTATAGTCGTCGGAAACGGCACATCCGAGGCTCAATGAAACTACGTCTTCCAGGAGAGCCTCCTCGATCCATAGTGTGTTTCTCAGACCGATGCCCAACTCCGACTACTACTGCTGAGCCCATTATGCCGTACAGTGCCCGTGTGCATTTTCCCGCGCTCGCCTGCCATCTACCTTTTACCGCTCCCCGACAGACTGGGTATTCACCCGAGGTTTTGCATTCTACATATCCTAATACATTGCCTACGTATGAACCAGGCGCAAAATTACAACTTTGACATTTTACAATAGTTTCAACGTTTCTTACATTTCAATTTTGTTATAATATTGCTTGCAATTTGGCATAAACATTAATATTTACATCGAAAATTGTTTACAGTTTCTTTAACATAATGACAGGAAAAGAAAAGAAATGAATTCAGAACATCGATTACGCTAATTTATCGAAAATCAGAAGAAAAAATTATAATATGTACAATAGTACAGCGTTGTTGTTGTTACAGACTGCATTTTAAATCTTATATTTCCTGGACCATGACGTGACTACTGGGGATAGATTAATTGTTCACGAAGGTGAATGGTTTTTTTCAGAGTTTCATGCAGAAATTTGGCTATAACATGGTACGCGCTATTCATACTATTAGAAATTGGGCGTATTGGGTGGTTAGGTTTGTGAATTTTGAGTTTAGGACGAAGTTTTGTGGGCTGAGGGTTCATGTTATTAAGCATTTTCTTCTGAGTAGTTTTGATTAAAAATTTTGCGTCATTGATAGCTGGCCTGATTTCTGTTTGTAATTCCGAAGTCGGATACTCATGCAGTTTCGAAATATTATTTTCGTTAAAGAATCTAAGATTTTGGAAATATATTCAGAATTGTAGGCAATAAACAAAGAGCAACCTTTGTCAGACTTAGTTATTAAAGCATCAGCTTCTCTAAGTTTATTATTAATGGATTTAACTAGCTTACTGTCGTTATGCGCAACATTTTGAACACATGCTGTGTTTTTACGGAGAATATTAGCTACGTCAAAGGCAATTATAGTTTGACATGAATTATCCTCTTTTTATAATTAAGACCAATTTTTAGTTCTACAAGCATCTTTTATATTACATTTTTGTCTGCCAAGTTGGGCATAATATTGTACTTTAGGCCTCTTTCATGTAAGATAGTTTCATTCTGTGGGAAAAGCCTTGTTTAAAATTCTTTTATAAAATACGTGACTACTTTTCTGGAAAGTACTTTGGTAACATTTTTCAGCTGGAAACAGACAAAAAAGTTTCCTAAGCCTACTTTCGTGCTTAGGCAATATGCATCGTTTACAAATTTCTAAATGTTCATGTATGCAGAAATCGTGAAAGTTAAAATTACAATTAATACGGAAAATATTTGTGAGCTCTAAATATAGAAAACGTGCTTCTTCATTGAGAACATCCTTTTTAGCATAGCTTTTTAATATGATCAGAAATGAGATTTTTAACAACAGGTTTTGAAAAACTTGGAATGTTTCTTACAATTTGTGAAGTTAATATACGCTTTCATATAATTAGGGACTAGCTCCCATTTTTCACATTGCTTATTAAACTGAATGGCCTTACCTGTACTTAGCAGTTTCATCTTCATATCCTTGTATTTAGAGATAGCCTTGAATGCTTGGGCAGAGCAGAAATCATAAAGTTCTAAACATGACTGCGTGGTCAGCGACTGTTTACAAAGTTAAATTAAAGCAATAACAGCTCTCGGTCGCGAAAATTAAGTCTTCTGACCTGGTTTCGGCACTACTATGAGTGCCTTCATCAGAAAGTAAAACATTCAGAATAGCCTATAACGTAAGTATAAAAAATATAGGATTTTTTGTATAAGTACTGACTAAAGGCACAAAAAAGAAGCAGTATTTACAAGTCACGTATAAAATATATATCAAACGATAAAGCTGTAGTCACAAAATTTCTAAAAGAGTTTACATGGAAGGCGAGCCACTATGGGCTGCCACAGGTAGCGAAAAACTTCATTTTTGCCACTGAGGGCTGTTATTGCTTACGTTTACAGTTCATGCTGTAGTGATAGTTTTGCCACTTAGTTACACACTTATGGTTATGTAACTAAGTGGCAAAACTGTCACCACAGCATAACTGTAATAATGGTGCTTCATCTTTTTGTAAGTACAGACATATTTTCGTCAAATGCTGCCTTACCACTTACAATTGTCCCACTTGTATTTGTGTAGTCACCAGCAAATAATTTTTATTGTATTTATACAGTGATCTTCAACAGTACAAACATGTACATGAATGCATAAACACCTGAAGATGGGCATAAGCCCGAAACCGGTCGTGTGACAAATAAACAACCTTTTATTATGACTGGTAGCGGGTATTTTTCTACAGCCCCATAAAGGAACAGTCACGTAGTTCGACAGCATCCACTATGGATAAAATTAATTTAAAGGACGTTTAGTCGATGCAGGGATGCCCGACTCATTGTTGACATGGACCGCAGTAGAACAGTGCCACCTTCGGTGTTTGAGTATAGAAGGTGTCAGCCTTATGCTAATGCATCGCAGGATGGAAGCACAGTACTGCGTTACGTCTGTGTCTCTGCAGCGTGTGCGAGTGCCGCACGAAGTTTAAAAGAGGCGTAACGTCTGTGGCAGGCATTCTGCTCCACGCACACCGCATGGTAACGAACGAAAACATCGCTGCTTATCACCAAATTAAAATCCTTCTCCTCTGGAGGCCAAACAAACAAATTTAAAAAATGCCCTCCACATATTATAAATTAAGGACTCCCGTCGTGGTTTTTGCCTATGTGTGGAGGCTAATCCCGTGAACTACCGTACGGATTTTGGTGCGTTTTTCTCTAGTAGACAGACTCATTCACGAGGTTCGTTTATATATATATAGTCCGCAAACAATTTCTGCAAATTCGATGCACTATGATTATGTTTGTCGATTATGTCCTGGTACCAAAAAACTACAGTGGCGTGTGCAAATTAACTCGTTTAAGTTACCGTAGAAGCAAAATTTGAAGATAATATTAAGGTACCTAACGGTTTCTCTGAATTTTAATTGCAACTCTGGATTCGCCGGTACACAAAATTACCCTTGCATCCGATAAGGCGTCCAGCCATGGATAGTGGCTGGTTACTTTTAAAGTGAAGCTATTCACAGAGGTCCAACGTAATTAACGTATGGCAGCACAGCTTGGGAGATAGGCTAATCGCTAATCTGTAACTGCTTGCGCTGAAAAAAACATAGTTCCAATTTAGACCACCAGGTGTAGATCTGCCGCTGTGAGTGCAAGAAAGACGTACAGAAATGATTCAGTATGTAAGGTATAAGGAATGCGACGTAGGCAAAAAATGTCAAACAAGTGAGAAAGGCGTAATGTCCAATTTATTGTTAACTGCCGCCTAAAATTTCTTCTGCATGAGCACCGGATGACGATGATGATGATGCCGGCCGCGGAGGCCGAGCGGTTCTAGGAAATTCAGTCCGGAACCACGCTACTGCTACGATCGTAGGTTCGAATCCTGCCTCGGGCATGGATGTGTGTGATGTCCTTCGGTTAGTTCGGTTTAAGTAGTTCTAAATCTTGGCGACTGATGACCTCACATGTTAAGTCGCATAGTGCTTGGAGCCATTTGAACCATTTTGATGATGATTATGACAAGTTTGGTTTATGGGGCGCTCAGCAACGATGTTGCCGGCGTCGGTACAATTTCCCAATCTTTTCATGTCACGGTCTTGCTATTTTCCTGAATGATGATGAAATGTAAGGACAACACAAACACCCACTCTCGGGCCGAAGAAAATACCCGAAGCGGCCAGGAATCGAACCAGAGACCCCGTGGTCCAGATGCAACAACGCTAACTACTTGACCACAAGCTGTGGACATGAGCACCAGAGACTTCAAGGAGATGCTGCATCAGTAAAATGAGGTGATCAGCAGTTGATCATAGCAGATCCCGTGGAATCTCTGGCTTTCAGATTAGGTAGAGGCCGAATGTGTCCCTCGTATACGTGTTCTTTTAGGGAATTCCCAGAGACTAAAATCACCTTGATTCAGATGAACTGGTCTTGCAGACCATTCATCTGGAAAGCTTCTGGGGATAACACGTTCTTGCTTCTGGAGATAACACGTTCGTGGAAGGTTAGATTAAGCAGATGCTTCACTGGGCGCGTGGCATCAAGCGTTCCCCATCTCGCGTGAGAACAGTGGTTTCTATACAACTGCGTGCTTCCACAGCAGCAATCACATGCTGTACAGGAAGGTCTCGAGTGTAAAACGTTCCACGTCACCCCACAGAATAATACCCTGTAACATGTCATTAATATCGGTCCATTCCAGAAAAGGAAGGGCGGATTCCCAACGTTACTGCATATCCCTAAGGTTGCTGCACTGCTTGGCTCTTTAATGGGTACCAGTGAAAAATAAACCTCAAAACTTACCGTAATGTTGACCATGGGCTGGACATTTCTCGTGACACTGCCCGAGTATTAGCAAGACCTGGGGCACGTGCTGCGTGGTTAGTAACAGCAACAGCAAACTCGTCAATCCCTTTCCCAATGTAGGACGCCTTCCTCATCCAGGTGTCACACCCGTGCTTTCCAATTTCATTATCACCTTCCGTAAACCATGTAATGACCTCCGACTTCTCCTCAGACTTTTAAGTCAGCGATACTCTCTCAAAGCAGCGAGTAACTGCTCCCATTCACATAAAACAGCTCAGTATTTTATCCATCCTCAGCAGCTGTACTTGTATACGTCGAAATAACCAGCAACAAGATGCATAAAAGAAATACAATTTCCTTAACATGTTTCAGGCACTTACTGCCCTTTTCAATAAGTTATAACTATCGCATTATTTGCAAGTGTCAACAACCTTCTCAAGAAAGGCGCTAAGTGTATGAAACAGGTTAAGGAAATCAAATTTCCTTTACGCATCTGGTTGCTTATCATTTCGATACATAAAATAGTTTCAAAAGCAATTCCAAGTATCTCTTTTCGAAACTCGTGCTCTTCACTCAACCTTAACATACGGTTTGTCAAATGACAGCATGGATGTCAAATCGTCATAAAAGCAGTTTACGGCGCCAATTTCCGCCTCGTGGCCAAAACTGGATATAATTTCTATTTTCAGCGTCAGTTAGCTTCGCATTAACGGAATAGCAAATCTACTAAGCTTCGCTGTGATATGATAATTATAACTTACACTGGGTCTCCGTGAGTAGCTGCGCTTTAATTGTAACCACTTAGCTCCATCCTGCAAAACCGAGCCTAGTCGGCAGCAGCTACTGGTTTGGATTCTGTCCCGTATGTCCTGCAACCAGTAGTAAACGACGAGGACTTCTAACTGTTGGTGTCTCGTTACAGTGCTACAATGCTCGTCCGCATACCGCCCTTTCAACCTCAGTAACAATGTAGGATATGAAATCTGAATGTCTCCTGTACGCATAATACTCACAAAACCTGTTCCCGAATGATTTTCATGTGTTCGAATGGTTCAAAGAAGCTCAGAGATGCGGAGATATTAGAAGCGTTAAAGAGGTGAAAACCTTGGTGCACGAGCGACTGCGTTCATAACCAAATCAGTTATTACTCTCACGAGGTATCTATGCGTTTCCGAAGCGGTGTAATACGTGCATAATACTAGAGCGAAGAATTTCTTTATTACTTCATTTGCTTAGTAAATAAGCTATTAAAGTTTCCAAATGAATCGCCGTCGTCAACAACAAATAATGGGAATACAACCTTTACCTGTTTACATAGTTCTAGTTTCACTACATTTTTTTTTCCAAAAGGCTAAACGCAACTAATACTTTCATTTCATTTTAGCGTAGCGTGTTCTTCACAGGTATATGTGATGCTTTGAAACGTTAATAGTGGCAACACTAGTTAAAGACGCAACGCAGAATAATCAGATAATGTCATTTATAATATACATTAGTTACATAAACATACCTTGCCTCAGCCCATGTGGAGTACGTTTCCCACGGTACGCGGTACGTTCCTGAACATTTATGGAAGGAGATGTGGTGCGTGTAGTGGTCAGTCTAAAGTAAAGCTATCACGATGATTTCTAAACTAAAACAGCAGAGCTAGATAAAAATCGAATGCACCGGAGGAGGTATATCACTAAAAATGTTGTCAAGGTATGCAAGACCCTTCGGAGGAATCTGAGTCGCATTACAGAGTAGTAGGAAGGTGGTTAAAAGCTTCCAACGAGGGACTCCAAGATGTGGCTTACGTTCTTCGCCGAGAATAAAGAAAACTGCATGGGTTGCGCAGTGTTTGGAGCAAACCTAGAAAGGCTACGATACAATGCTACTCACACCCTCTTGCAAAGTTATGAAAGCTATAAAAGAGATTTTCTTAGTCTATTACACTGGATCAGACATGGGTGAAATCATGTGTGTTATGGACCACCACGATGATATCAAATTCGGCATAACTCCAGTTATGTGAATGTTACTGTGATTCTCGAGTTCGACTCCGGAACCTTTATTCTAACACATACCTATCTCCAAGGCGTACCATCAATGCAGTTTATTAACGTCGTATATGAATCACAAATTGCCACCAGCTTCGAAAAATAAGGTGCGACACTTTCTTCTCCTGAACCCCCACACCATTTTGTAGGATAAATCTCTGACGTACAGCGCAAGTTGTGCCATCGAATATACTCCAGGAGTAAGCCGTTGTACGAGTAATTTCAACTGGGTTCCTATAATGAAAAACGCACTTTGTGACGCCCACGCAGAACCGTTACTGAGATTCTCCGGGGAATAGACAGCGCCATTTTGTCAACATGACTCGTGCTGATAAAAGTATCCATCAACTTCCGCATCGCTGTCAGCGTTTTGTACATTCCGATACCACTATTAACGTTCTATCGCTCGTATTATATTGCCTTGGACAGACAGCCGTGATGTAATGCGTTAGTCCACTCCGATACGGACCTTTCCATTTGAAGTGGTGGTCAAATTTCATTACATGCTGTTATGTGTGAACTTCACCCCAGTGCGTACAGCCATGACATTTAATTTATACGGTAATTTCGCCTAAATAGACCATACGGAGCAAGCACCAACTGTTTTAATATGAAATTATCAGGTGCATTTAACTGACACAATGTTACTGAGCTCTGAACAAAACGGATGCACTATTTAACGCAACCAGACGCTTTTTTTTAAAATTTGGTAGCCTAAACTATATGGGAACTGTTTTGTAAAGTAATAATAAATTTTCTCCTCTTGTATACACATTGTTGCCTTAAAGTCGACATTATATTTTAATAACGTTGTTGTTTTGTTCGTCAGTCGGAAGATTGCAATTCTAGCTTTGTTTTCGTTTCTAATCGTCCACACTTGTTTATCCTGTGCAAGTCTCTCCTCTGCTTAACTTCTCCAACCAACATTCATTTCAACGTGTGTATTGTTTTCAGGCTTTTGTCTCCCTCAGCAGTTAGTATTTGTTTCGTTCAGTATTCAACTGAGGCGCAGTATATCTCTGTACAGCCGAGGTTTTTACTTGTATTTGCAACAAAGTCAGTGCTATGATGGGCTGCCGTGTATTTTTCAAAATATTTAATGGAAATTTGAAGCAATATGAAACAAAAATGCCTTTAGTTACGTCTTTAGTTATGTACTAAATTCCTAGGATCGAAGACTCCTCAATTTACTGTAATATTCCACTCTCAAAATTAATTTAAAGCATTTCATCAGAAGTTACATCAATTAAAAAAATATATGGTCAGGTTTGAAAGTTATCATTCCATAAAAGGTGTTTAGGGCAGAACTGCACATGCTGTAGAGGAATGGGTTGTAGAATACCAGAAACTACGGAAGAACTTTAGTTTGAGAGGCGGAGTGTTATGCTTGACTAAATGGGAAATCCGGTTGGTAGTCCACATCTCACCACATGTTTGCTGTTGCCAAGCCATACTGATGTAATTGTTGTTTAAAATAGTTTTTCTATTGTACAGGATATTTGAGTGTCATTGTAACGATGACATTGGTAGCAGTGCATCAGGTTCGGAATGTACGGTCAGACTGTGACAACTTCCTAGCCTGCTTTGATCTTTGAGGGAAGCATCACCCTATCAACTGTGAGAAAAATGAGTGCATGTGGGCACTAAGGATGCGTCTACTTTTTTCGTACTCGATGGACTGCAATGACGCCCTGGTCAGATAGGTACTTTTGGATTTCTGCCTCAGTCAGACCATTCAGCATGCTACTGTAAATAACATCACACGAATAATTCAGCGTTCGAAGGGCTTCAATACGAAGAGGATAAGCGTGGAGGGACAAAGCTGCAAGCAACTGTTGTGGTCGAGAATCACATGTGGTTTCCAAAAGCAAAGTGCACTTGCGTAAAAAATAGCAAGATTTCACAGAGCCGGCAATTCCATCAACAACTTTCTGAGTAATAAACAGATTAAAAGTAGCAAAGGACTGACCGTCTTCAGTACATGAAATCACGAGGAACCCTGCTGCAGCTGGGAAGGTTCTTCGAATCATGAGCATCAGTCGCCGGCCGAAGTGGCCGAGCGGTTCTGGGCGCTACAGTCTGGAGCCGTGCGACCCCTACGGTCGCAGGTTCGAATCCTGCCTCGGGCGTGGATGTGTGTGATGTCCTTAGGTTAGTTAGGTTTAAGTAGTTCTAAGTTCTAGGGGACTTATGACCTCATCAGTTGAGTCCCATAGTGCTCAGAGCCATTTGAACCATTTTTTGAGCTTCATTCAGTTTACGATTAGTAGACGTTGATTGTGGTGGTGATGATCGGCTCTTTGCGAGGAAATCCCCCACGATTACTAACTTCTCCGATGGCGTGCTCCTTCCAACTCAACTGGGGGATCCCCTAGAGGGGGGCCCTCCCGCCTCAGGTGGTTCTTCACACATCCGGTCAGACCTCCCTACCACCCGACAGAGGGAGGGGCCAATTGGCAATTTGAGGAGGTGTCAGCTTAGGTGTGGGAATGGCCTATACCAGGGGGTACGTGCAAACCCTGTCAACCTGTGACTTGAAATCATGTGTTCCCCTGTCACCTGTTACAGGCAGATGTGTGAGCTGGCCTTCTGGAGCACACAGGTAAGATGAAGAAACTCAAATGCCGAAGCAGAGGAAGGATACGAGAAGAGGAATGAATTAATAAAAAAGGAGCAAAAAACCGTGTATAGACTGTTCTGACGTCGGCTACTGAGAATTCAAAACATATTCCCAAATACATTACAGACAAATTCCCAAAGGGTGACGGGGGGGGGGGGGGGAGCGGGGGCATAGCAGGGGGATAGACATGCAGCATGGAAGTGAAAAGATGCTGCAAAGGCTGGAGCCCCTGGGGGTCAAGCAAGAACTAACCAAAAAGTGTTGAGCTACCTGCAGGAATCGTCAAATATGATACACTACAAAGAGCTGAGCCTGACATTCCTTCCACTGACTTGTGTCGCCCGCCGGTGTGGCCAAGTGGCTCTAGGCGCTTCAGTATGGAACCGCAAGACCGCTACGGTCGCAGGTTCGAATCCTGTCTCGGGAGTGGATGTGTGTGATATCCTTACTTAGGTTTAAGTAGTTCTAAGTTGTAGGGGACTGATGACCTAAGATGTTAAGTCCCATAGTGCTCAGAGCCATTTGAACCATTTGACTTGTGTCAGACCTCTCCTGTTTCCTTCCTGTCTGCATCCCTTGGCAAACTCTTGTTTTCTTATTTATTTATTTCGACTCCAGCGGCATTAGGTTCCGAATCCCCGAGGGTATCTTCCAGTTTCGTATCTCTCTCACGCCAGTACTGCGGGGTTTGATACAGGACCCTAGCCCAAGGTTATGGATGAAGCTACCAACGACAGCTGGGGCGCGGAAGGAGAGCTCCCGTAAGGTGCACTTGCTTGGCGGAAGTACCGTACATTAGGCGACAATAGGGTTCAACCTGAACAAGTCGGCAACTTCTGCAACCCACTCCTGTGGAAGCAGTTGTTTGGGTCGAGAGAAAGCCACGAATGCTGGGCAAGTTCGCGGTTTTTTAGTATGTCCTGGGAGATGCAGTGACCGTGGAGAGGGCACTCCGTCTGCGCCAAGCAAAGGTGAGGATAACAACACGGGAGTCGCAGTTACCCGTTTTAAGCCTTGTACTCAAGGACGAGTGTGCAGGCGCCAGGGGTGACTCTCGTCGGTGCGACAGTTCATCGTGACTAATTGAATAGATAGCTGCTGGGCAGCTTCCAGTCAGTGAAGTACTAACTTGTCCCCCATCTTCAGCTTCTATGGGTGTATAGAGTTACAAGCCTCTTACAGTGCTTGATAGAAGGTGGGTTACTGAGTCACCTGGAGAAAACAACATTAAAGTAGTTTATACGAACAAAACAAACAGTTCAGTAACACAATTTTCCACCTGGAAAGTCAGAACTATGTTACCCGGACATAACACTCCAGCAGATGCTGCCCTGTAGTCAGAAAAACACCCATAGTCGACAGGGAACTGCTGCGTCTTCGCACTGATGTGGCTACATTACAGGAAACTCATCTCTCTGTATAGGGAGAGATTCTGGTGAAAGACGGGAGCATGGAGGTGGCTTTGCAGTAGGAAGTAGTCTTGTTAGTTCCAGCGAACAACCAATATCTTTCTCTGAACTATTAACAACTTTGAGATTAAAAACCATATCAGGTCCCTGCACATTGTCTCAGCATACGCTTCCTCTATGAAACCGCTACATGAATTCAAAGACAAGTTTTACGAAGTTATGTGGAAATGCTTGAACAATGTTGTGTATCAGAAAAATTCATGATACTGGGAGACTTCAGTGCTAGAATTGTGAAGATATGGAACAACTGGCCTGACTGCATTGATCCACACGGCACTGTCAATATGAACGACAATGGTCAGCGACTGCTGGAATTTTGCACCTCTCTTTCTCTCTGCATCATTAAAACTTACTTCCGAACAGAACCATGCACAAACTTGCATGGAAACATCCACGTTCAGGCCATTGCTATTATATCGACTTCGTCATACAGAGAAGATGTGACCTACGTCACATATCACAGTCCTGACTGTGATACTGATCACTCTTTAGTTAGGACTGTGATACTGACCACTCTTTAGTTATGGCCAAATCACGGTTCACGCCAGAGAAGATTCACTCAAAAAAAATTTTTCAAATGGCCCTCAGCACTATGGGTCTTAACATAGGAGGTCAACAGTCCCCTAGAACTTATAACTACTTAAACCTAACTAACCTAAGGACATCACACACATTCCTGCCCGAGGCAGGATTCGAACCTGCGACCGTAGCAGTCGCGCGGTTCCGCACTGAAGCGCCGAGAACCGATCGTCCACCGCGGCCGGCTAGATTCACTCAGTTGAGGGCGTTTGCCAAAGAGCGAAGATCAACACTGAAGTTATCCCGGATGATGCGCTACATAAAATGTTCAGTGAAGATATTGAGATGGAACTGCTTCCTGAGCAACTGATAATGCAAAGAGCGCCGAACATATGTGGCATCTAGCAAAAGAAAATACACACATCAAAGAAAGTTTCCCTTCAGCTCGGTTCCTAAAACTCCTGAATATAGACGTTGATTGTGAATATTTTATCACAGACACAGCCCCTTTGACTGTTCATAGATGTCACTAAACCCACCCAAAGATGTAAACAACCATGCATCAGCAGCCCCTATTAGACGGAGATGATTCGACAGCCGATCAGTTCAGGTCATTCCACCAGGAAGGAGGTACACTGCTCACGTTGTCTGCAGTTCACACATGCCCAGACGGTCAACACCTCGGTACGATCGCGTTGTTACTTTGTGCCGGGAAGGGCTGTCAACAAGGGATGGGTCCAGGCATCTCGGAGTGAACCAAAACGATGTTGTTCGGACATGGAGGAGATAGAGAGAGAGAGAGAGAGAGAGGAACTACCGATGACATGCCTCCTTCAGGCCGACAAAGGGCTACTACTGCAGTGGATGGTCGCAACCTACGGATTATAGCTCGGAGGAACCCTGACAACAACTCCACAATGTTGAGTAATGCTTTTCGCGTTACGACTCAAATTGTGCTCAGTAGGCTGCATGATGAGTAACTGCACTTCCGACGTCCATGGCGAGGTCCTTCTTTGGATCCACGACACCATGCAGCGCGGTACAGATGGGCCCAAAAAATGCCGAATGGACCGCTCAGGTTTGCCTTCAACCAGACAATCGTCGGAGATATGTTTGGAGGCAACCTAGTCAGGATGAACGCCTTAGCAACCCTGTCCAGCGAGTGTAGCTAGGTGGAGGTTCCCTGCTGTTTTTCGGTGGCGTTATGTGTGGCCGACGTACGCCGCAGGTAGTCATGGAAGGTGCCATAATAACTGTACATACGTAAAAGCCATCCTCCGACCGATAGTGCAACCATAACGGAAGCATATTGGCGAGGCATTCGTTTTCATTGACGAGAATTCGCAGCCCCATCGTGCACATCCTGTGAATGACGTCCTTCAGGATAACGACATCAAATGGATCAAATGGCTCGGAGCACTATGCGACTTAACTTCTGAGGTCATCAGTCACCTAGAACGTAGAACTCATTAAACCTAATTAACCTAAGGACAGCACACACATCCATGTCCGAGGCAGGATTCGAACCTGCGACAGCAGCGGTCGCTCGGTTCCAGACTGTATCGGCTAGAACCGCAAGGACACTTCAGCCGGCATAACGACATCACTCGACTACAATGACCAGTGTGTTCTCCAGACATGTACCCTATCGAACATGCCTGGGACAGTTTGAAAAGGGCTGCTTATGGACGACGTGACCTAACAACCACTCTGTGGGATCTACGCCGAATCGCCGTTGAGGGGTGGGACAATTTGAACCAACAGTGCCTTGATGAAGTTGTGGACAGTGTGTCACAACGAATACAGGCACGCATCAATGCAAGAGGACGTGCTACTTTGTATTAGAAGTGTCGGTGTGTACAGCAATCTGGTCCACCACCTCTGAAAGTCTCGGTGTATGGTGGTACAACATGCAATATGTGGTTTTCATTAGCAATAAAAAGGGCGGAAATGATGTTTATGATGATCTCTATTCCAATTTTCTGTACGGGTCCTGAACTCTCGGAAACGAGGTGATGCAAAGCTTTTTATGTATGTGTGTGTTATGCAAACAGCTATTAGAACAATTGTGAAGCAGGGTAGAATTCAAATCTACTAGTTTCCTGAATGTGAAAGTTAGTGCGCCCATATAAAGAGAAGAAACGGAATGCTCTTATACATGTCCTGAGTAATCCTAAAGACCAACGAGCAATAGTTGATTAAGAGGCCTGCAGAGCAGGTCTGCAATGATTTTTTTGTCATTGTTCAAACAGATGGTAGATCAGCCTTTGGAAATCTATTCAGATCGGCAGAGACAAGATTACCGTGGAATGGATAAAGGCATCAAAACGGCCATTGGACCAACAAGCAGGAAGTATGCTGCAATAAAATATATTAATGGTGACCCAATCAACGATAAAAAGCGCCAGCTACAGAGATGTGTGCAGCACTTTGCTAACCTGTGCTCAGTAGGTGTCAACACTTCTTCAAAGCTTTGGGTTCTTTACCAACTTACGCTGTTATGTCTTAGCTTGACGATCCTCTTACACTCGACGAATTAAAGCTCCAACTTAGAAGTCTAAAGCTAGGCAACATTTCAGGTCATAATAACATACTGGCTGAAATCATCAAACCTGACTGTGTTTCCCCTCTATTGTATCAAATTATACTGCAGTGATGGGAAGAATGCACAATTCCTCAAGACATGCGAGATGCAAGTACAGTAACAATCTATAAGGGAAAAGGCGGCAGAGGTGAATGTAACAACAATAGAGGAGTGTCTCTCTTGGGCATTGCTGGAAAGGTGTATGCGAGGATAATCCTGAAAAGACTGGAAACTTTGGCTGCTCGAATCTACCCTGAGTCACAGTGCTGATTTGGAGCTGGCAGATCCAAAAGTGACATAATATTCAGCTTGTGCCAACTACAAGAAAAGTTCCGCGAACATAGAGTGCCATTACATGTCGCTTTTTTCGATCTCAACAAAACCTTTGACACCGTCAGTAGGGAGGGACAGTACAGCATATTGGAAAAAATTGGATGTCCACCACCTTTGTCGTCCTTAATAAGATCTTTTCATGAGAACTTGCATAGCTCTGTAATCTTCGATGGTAGCCCATCTAAACCATTCGAAATGAACTGTGGCCTGAGACAAGGCTGTCTGTTAGCACGTACACTTTTCGGAATTTTCTTTTCGGCTCTGCTCCAAGTGTCTTTTGAGAATTACAATGTTGGAGTACATCTGGATACTAGGAAAGATGGAACGCTTTTCGACGTCAGTATTCTGAAGAATAAGACAACGAGTTATGCAAGGAGTTATGAGATATTCGCTCCTGAACTCCTATACAGTGATGACGCTGCAATTGTTGCGAACTCTATAGGAGAGCTGCTAGAGCTAGTATCAAGATTTAGTCATGCATGCCACCTAATCTCGATGAGTGTAAACAGCAATAAGACCGGAATAATGGTTCAAGTTACTAATACACAGCCGGATATCACATTAGATGGAACGCTCCGCAAGTCGTGGATAACGTCTCTTATCTGGGATCCACTATAGAATCAAACGTGTCTGTTGACAAGGAGATTGATGCTCGCATTCTAAGAACTGCGGCAGATTTTAGCAAGCTCTCTACACGTGTGTGGAGAAACAACAAACTCTCTCTACCGCCAAAATTCTTGTATATCAAATTTACGGTTCAGCATCGGAAACAAGGGCTACTTATGCCAAACAAGAACACCGCCTTAATAGTTTCCACATGCGGTGCCTGCGATCCATCGTCGGAGTAGCGTGGAAGGACCGAGTGACCAACGAAGCAGTACAATCTAAAACTAACTGCAACAGCATTTTAGCTGCCCTGAAGCAGAGACGACTCCGCTGGATGGGACACGTCTCTCGTATGAATCCTGATAGATTACCACATGAGGTGATGTTTGGAGATATTTCTACAGCCAAAAGTCCAATAGGACATCCTGTGTTGAGGTTCAAGGACTACTGACAACGATATATGGAGAGCTTTGGCATCCACACCAACAGGTGGGAGGCACGGGATAGCATAAGACCAGAGGGGCGTAGTACTATATCATCTGGAATTTCCAAGCATGATGAAGGCATGTTAGACAAATTAAGGTAGAAAATATCTTCCCAGTGGTACCACTGCTCCTGCCTCAGCAGTTGGATATACTTAAGACAAATGCGGCAAGAGACGCTGTGCTGCCTTTGGCTTGATAAGGCGTGCGAAAAAATGTAAATTATAACCACACAGCTTCTGTAACATTTATCTACCAAGATGTGGTGACAAAATATATGGCAAGACATTGTGAATACGAGGGAAAGTAGTTCTATGGGCCAGAGTAAAACATTTATTCGAGGAGAAATTTCGGTAGGAATACTGGAGGAAGAGTAGCGTTTAGCAAGTTTAATAAGCAAACTAGTAACTGTATAACTACTCCATTTCGGACTTTTTGATGTGCAGAACACTTGGTAATGTCATAGAATCAATTCTTGAGTAATACAGCGTTTGTGCGAACTTTATACTGACCTTCAGTTAATAACTTCATTGTGTCATTATTACCAACAGTAGGATCCTTTTCCTCTTGTTAAAACAAGGAAGTGTCACATTATTAAGAGCAAAGTAACTCCAATACGAAAATCTTGAACGAGGCAGAAAGTTAAATTTTGCTGTTCCAACTATAAGACCAACATTACCAGCTAATAGATTTTATTCCATCGTTTTTGCAGTTTAATTCATTTAGCCTCGCAATATCTAGTGCTGTGAGTACTTCACGTCCACTTTGGGAAAACATTATGATCTACTAATTTACTTTAAGTTTTAATACTGTGAAAAAATGTCTATTGTTTTTAGTGAATTCTTCTAGCAGATTCCATAAATGTTTAGAATTATTTAGTAAAACTTAACCTAAAATTTAATATCTTAGCAGCAGATGTCACTTTACCCAGTGAATATCAAAATCAATATATTCAGTTTCAGGTCCTTACTAAACATTAGCATCTCTTTCAAACGTATGTTGTGATAAGAGTCAACAACAGTTATGAAAATTTGCAGTTTTAACTTTTTTGTCTTGGTCATTAATCATCCAGAGGTCAGTAGTGCACGTTAATGAAAACGCGGGGATATTGCTAAGAGGGTGCTAAATGATATTTTCGGGATCTGGACCTCACTTATGCAGCAGTATCTCTTGAAGAAGTATTTCTTTTTACTTTTTAAAGTTGGGCATGAAGTACAACCCCCCCCCCCCCTTCCCACCCATACTCTTGATACTGCTTGTAATGAAAAATGTGTTCACATTGCTAGGGTTAAGTGTCATAATCATTTATTCTGACACATCGTATTAAAAGATTGTATTATGATTCAAAGTGATATGTAGTTTTATGTATTTACCGGTTTTCTACGTCGATCTTGGCTTTCATATTTTCGGCGTGGCGTTATTTAATTTGCTGCTTTTTGTGACGTCATTAGAAATTAACGATCATTATGTTTTTTTGGACAATGAATTTTGATTGCTTGAAAGAAGTGACCAATAACATACACTGATGGTGAACATCATAAGAGACCACGTTTCTCATAGACTACCGCGTCACGATATACAATTTGTTTTTAATGTGTCCTAATTTTTCAGTGTTTTAATAATTAACTTTCTAAAATTTTATAATTCCGTGTATTTCCGATTGATTCCTTGAGCATGCAATGTCCATAGTTAACTTCATACTTTTTCTTTTAATTTTTACGTTAATTCAGCTTAAATCCTACATAAAATGGTCATAGCATTTTTCCTTAAACGGACTGGCGACAGTAGTATGTAATGTAATAATTTCAGAATGAAATTTTCATTCTGATGCGGAGTGTGCGCTGATATCAAACTTCTTGGCAGATTAGAACTGTTTTCCGGACCGAGATTCGAACTCGGGACCTTTTGTCTTCTGCGGGCAAGTGCTCTAAGCACGACTCACGCTTCGTCCTCGCAGCTTTAATTTCGCCAGTACCTCGTCTCCTACCTTAGAAACTTCCTTCTGACAGGAAGTTTCATTTCAGCACACACTCCGTTGCAGAGTGAAAATATCATTATGAAAACAACCCCCAGGCTGTTGCAAGCCATGTCTCCGCAATATTCTTTATTCCAGGAGTGCTAGTTCTGCAGCATCTCACGAGAGCTTCTGTGAAGTTTCGTTCATATGAGGTGCACTGTAATGACAGTGGATTGCAAATATAGCGAACTGTGTAGGCAAGTTATACGTGCCTGTTCCACTGAAAGGATCTACGTTCCACGTGGCATTCCTTTGTTTACAGGAGATCACTTACTGGTCTCTTGAGCCCAGCAAAACTGAAATATTCCGTGTTTAGACAGCAAATTCGTTATTTATTATCGAATTAGAGCTAAATTAATGTCGAACTCGAGAATAGAGGCCGTAGCGGTCACACCAACAAGGACCAGCCTTACTACAACCCCCTATATTTCGTTCACATAGGGATCGCGAGAATAAGATTAGAATAATTACTTCACGCACAGAGGCATTGAAACAATCATTTTTCCCGCGCTCCATACGTAAATGGAACAGGAAGAAACCCTAATAACTGGTACAATGGGCTGCACCCTCTGCCATTCACCTCACGGTGGTTTGCAAAGTATAGATGCAGATGTAGAACAAAGGAACTAGACATTATAAATTTCGCTCAGAAAATTTCGGGAGAGACAAAACTGAAAAGGCTCTGAGAGCACTATGGGACTTAACATCTGAGGTCATCAGTTCCCTAGAACTTAGAACTACTTAAACCTAACTAACCTAAGGACATGACACAGATCTATGTCCGAGGCAGGATTCGAACCTGCGACCGTTGCAGTTACGCGGATCCGGACTGAAGAGTTTAGAACCACTCGGCCACAGCGGCCGACCGGGAGAGGCAGTTGCAGATTATATGGATGAGGCTGAAACAAGCGCAGGATTGATATTGAGTAAGACATGTAACTGGGGCACAATAATGATGTTTCAATTGATGAATAATCAGTTAGCAAATACTGTAACCAAACGTAGGGTAAAGATAAATAGTAAAAAGACCTTTAGACAAGGTAATGGAAAACAAACTTGATAACTGAGCGTTGAGCCATGAATTAAAGTTGAGAATAGATTGGACAGGATTAACGGAGAATATCGAGGAACCAAAGAAGGTCAGAACGTTCTATATTATCGAGAGGGGAAAGAGTGTGACGAACACGATACAAAATTCGGGGTGGCGTTTTCCTGAACGGCAGGATTTTCTCGCGATATTTCAATCACCAACTTTCTCCTCCGAATGCGAAAAATTTCGTTGACGCCGACCTACATAAGAAGAAACGACCATCATGATAAAATAAGGCAAGTTAGAGCTGGCAGGAAAGATATAGGTTGTTATTTTTTCCACGCGCAGTTCGAGAGTGAAATATTAGAGAATTGTTATAAAAGTGGTTCGATGAACCCTCTTCCAGGCACTTAAGTATGATTAGCGTAGTATCCATGAAGAAGAAGATGTGGATAACAAAATGGAGTCCTACACGAAGGTTCAAGAAACTGTTTTAATTAACCTTAATAAGAAGTAAATCGCTAAATTTGTAGATGGTAAATGTAAAGCAAGAAACTAAAAGTAATGAGACTCGTTACGAGCTGAATAAATCTGCTGAAATCTGAAGGGACAGATTGCGCAGTACAGAAACTCTATTACAAGATTTTGATGAACAGTTGATAACTAATTGGCTGAAACTTTAACGGCTATTAATACACACGTTCACGGTAGAAACCAAATCTTAGGCACTAACATGATCCAAACTATAGAAGTACTTACAGGCAAAGTCGTAAAAAGATTGAAAAATGCAACATCCAAAACTAATATGCTTATTGAAAGCTTAGATATTATTAAAAGGTGGGACATGCCATTGCAAGTCAAATGCTGAAGTAAAGAAATTCGACCCTAAAGGAAAAACTCACACAGCGAAATTTATGAATGCGTGTAGGAAACTGAAACCCGGAAAACTCCTTGAAAAGAACTGCGTGTTAATAGTGGGAACAAAACACATCAGAGACGAGCTCGATGACAGGAGAGCCGGCCGGGGTGGCCGAGCGGTTCTAGGCACTACAGTCTGGAACCGCGCGACCGCTACGGTCGCAGGTTTGAATCCTGCCTTGAGCGTGGATGTGTGTGATATCCTTAGGTTAGTTGGGTTTCAGTAGTTCTACGTTCTAGGGGACTGATGAGCTCAGAAGTTAAGTCCCATAGCGCTCAGAGCCATTTGAACCATTTGATGATAGAAGTAAATCTGAGAATAGCTGAGGCTGATTTCTGGTAGCACACTTGGCAGAGTGAAATATTTCAGTAACTCCTGAACGCACCTCCTTACTAACCTGGAGGAGAAAAGTATATGAGATATTACTGTGAGGAACTGTGCAGCAAATTTTACAATATCCTGCCCACTCATCTAATATAGGGTACCTAGGAAACTGTTTTCTCGGTTTGCTAGACAATTGAAGCAACTCGTATTAATGGAGTTTATTACGGTGAAGTTAAATAGACAGTACTTTACGCATTCACAAAAGTGTGTCTCAAGCAAATTGTGACATGCAAATAATCAATGTCCTTGGTAGATGCAATTTCAGTGCGAGCAAAACAAAAAAGTTTGTAAGTCACTGCTGTAGCGTTTGTATTACGGCTCTTCTTGTACTCCGCCCGCGGCCAGATAGAGCGGTGCTTATATTCTCTTGGCCTGAATGCCGCTCCTGCCTTGGTGTTGAACTAGTCAGTGTACTATTGGCTGACATCATCTTACAGACTTCTCTACTCTGCAGTTCTTCATCGTCGTGCCGCCCGCCCCCCCCCCCCCCCCCCCCCAAAGTGACCGACCGTCGTCGTGCAGGGAGCGTGATAAGGGCGGGGAGTCAGTTCTTGTCCTGAAATGAGATACATGCAAGCGCCAAGACGACGGTCGATCTCGCGTCGCACCCACCGTCTGCTGCAGCTAAAAAAATTGCAAAACACAATATCATGATGAGCGGAGCGATACTTCCGGCCTTCTTTGGGCGCCGAATTTTGAGGAGGGTGGAGCAGTGTCCGATGGCGGCGGACGTGAAGCGACTCTGAAGGCGAGGGTCCATCTCGCGGGTGCCAATGATAGAACGCGAGTAACAGTTGGAATGATTGATCCCTGGTGTGTGCGGAGCGAAGTTTGGCCATCCGCAGCTTAAAGGTTCTGACAAAACGTTTCGCTTCTGACGCTAGATTCTGTATGCTATTGCGTTTATAGAATGTTGATGTGAAGTGAGGTCTGTTGTCCGACACTACTGCTTCAGGTAAACCTTGTTGTTGTTGTTGTGGTCTTCAGTCCTGAGACTGGTTTGATGCAGCTCTCCATGCTACTCTATCCTGTGCAAGCTTTTTCATCTACCAGTACCTACTGCAACCTACATCCTTCTGAATCTGCTTAGTGTATTCATCTCTTGGTCTCCCTCTACGATTTTTACCCTCCACGCTGCCCTCCAATACTAAATTGGTGATCCCTTGATGCCTCAGAACATGTCCTACCAACCGATCCCTTCTTCTGGTCAAGTTGTGCCACAAACTTCTCTTCTCCCCAATCCTATTCAATACTTCCTCATTAGTTATGTGATCTACCCATCTAATCTTCAGCATTCTTCTGTAGCACCACATTTCGAAAGCTTCTATTCTCTTCTTGTCCAATCTATTTATCGTCCATGTTTCACTTCCATACATGGCTACACTCCATACGAATACTCTCAGAAATGACTTCCTGACACTTAATACTGGATGTTAACAAATTTCTCTTCTTCAGAAACGCTTTCCTTGCCATTGCCAGCCTACATTTTAAATCCTCTCTACTTCGACCATCATCAGTTATTTTGCTCCCCAAATAGCAAAACTCCTTTACTACTTTAAGTGCCTCATTTCCTAATCTAATTCCCTCAGCATCACCCGACTTAATTAGACTACATTCCATTATCCTTGTTTTGCTTTTGTTGATGTTCATCTTATATCCTCCTTTCAAGACACTGTCCATTCCATTCAACTGCTCTTGCAAGTCCTTTGCTGTCTCTGACAGAATTACAATGTCATCGGCGAACCTCAAAGTTTTTATTTCTTCTCCATGAATTTTAATACCTACTCCGAATTTTTCTTTTGTTTCCTTTACTGCTTGCTCAATATACAGATTGAACAACATCGGGGAGAGGCTACAAACCTGTCTTACTCCCTTCCCAACCACTGCTTCCCTTTCATGTCCCTCGACTCTTATAACTGCCATCTGGTTTCTGTACAAATTGTAAATAGCCTTTCGCTCCCTGTATTTTACCCCTGCCACCTTTAGAATTTGAAAGAGAGTATTCCAGTCAACATTGTCAAAAGCTTTCTCTAAGTCTACAAATGCTAGAAACGTAGGTTTGCCTTTCCTTAATCTTTCTTCTAAGATAAGTCGTAAGGTCAGTATTGCCTCACGTGTTCCAGTGTTTCTACGGAATCCAAACTGATCTTCCCCGAGGTTGGCTTCTACTAGTTTTACCATTCGTCTGTAAAGAATTCGTGTTAGTATTTTGCAGCTGTGACTTATTAAGCTGATAGTTCGGTAATTTTCACATCTGTCAACACCTGCTTTCTTTGGGATTGGAATTATTATATTCTTCTTGAAGTCTGAGGGTATTTCGCCTGTTTCATACATCTTGCTCACCAGATGGTAGGGTTTTGTCAGGACTGGCTCTCCCACGGCCGTCAGTAGTTCCAATGGAATATTGTCTACTCCGGGGGCCTTGTTTCGACTCAGGTCTTTCAGTGCTCTGTCAAACTCTTCACGCAGTATCATATCTCCCATTTCATCTTCATCTACATTCCCTTCCATTTCCATAATATTGTCCTCAAGTACATCGCCCTTGTATAGACCCTCTATATACTCCTTCCACCTTTCTGCTTTCCCTTCTTTGCTTAGAACTGGGTTTCCATCTGAGCTCTTGATATTCATACAAGTTGTTATCTTATCTCCAAAGGTCTCTTTAATTTTCCTGTAGGCGGTATCTATCTTACCCCTAGTGAGATAGGCCTCTACATCCTTACATTTATCCTCTAGCCATCCCTGCTTAGCCAATTTGCACTTCCTGTCGATCTCATTTTTGAGACGTTTGTATTCCTTTTTGCCTGTTTCACTTACTGCATTTTTATATTTTCTCCTTTCATCAATTAAATTCAATATTTCTTCTGTTACCCAAGGATTTCTACTAGCCCTCGTCTTTTTACCTACTTGATCCTCTGCTGCCTTCACTACTTCATCCCTCAAAGCTACCCATTCTTCTTCTACTGTATTTATTTCCCCAATTCCTCTCAATTGCTCCCTTATGCTCTCCCTGAATCTCTGTACAACCTCTGGTTCTTTTAGTTTATCCAGGTCCCATCTCCTTAAATTCCCACCTTTTTGCAGTTTCTTCAGTTTTAATCTACAAGTCATAACCAATAGATTGTGGTCAGAGTCCACATCTGCCCCTGGAAATGTCTTACAATTTAAAACCTGGTTCCTAAATCTCTGTCTTACCATTATATAATCTATCTGAAACCTTTTAGTATCTCCAGGGTTCATGTATACAACCTTCTTTCGTGATTCTTAAACCAAGTGTTAGTTATGATTATGTTGTGCTCTGTGCAAAATTCGACCAGGCGGCTTCCTCTTTCATTTCTGTCCCCCAATCCATATTCACCTACTATGTTTCCTTCTCTCCCTTTCCCTACACTCGAATTCCAGTCACCCATGACTATTAAATTTTCGTCTCCCTTCACAATCTGAATAATTTCTTTTATTTCATCATACATTTCTTCAATTTCTTCGTCATCTGCAGAGCTAGTTGGCATATAAACTTGTACTACTGTAGTAGGCATGGGCTTCGTATCTATCTTGGCCACAATAATGCGTTCACTATGCAGTTTGTAGTAGCTTACCCGCATTCCTACTTTCCTATTCATTATTAAACCTACTCCTGCATTACCCCTATTTGATTTTGTGTTTATAACCCTGTAGTCACCTGACCAGAAGTCTTGTTCCTCCTCCCACCGAACTTCACTAATTCCCACTATATCTAACTTCAACCTATCCATTTCTCTTTTTAAATTTTCTAACCTACCTGCCCGATTAAGGGATCTGACATTCCACGCTCCGATCCGTAGAACGCCAGTTTTCTTTCTCCTGATAACGACATCCTCTTGAGTATTCCCCGCCCGGAGATCCGAATGGGGGACTATTTTACCTCCGGAATATTTTACCCAAGAGGACGCCATCATCATGTAATCATACAGTAGAGCTGCATGCCCTCAGGAAAAATTACGGCTGTAGTTTCCCCTTGCTTTCAGCCGTTCGCAGTACCAGCACAGCAAGGCCGTTTTGGTTATTGTTACAAGGCCAGATCAGTCAATCTTCCAGACTGTTGCCCTTGCAACTACTGAAAAGGCTGCTGCCCCTCTTCAGGAACCACACGTTTGTCTGGCCTCTCAACAGATACCCCTCCGTTGTGGTTGCACCTACGGTACGGCTATCTGTATCGCTGAGGCACGCAAGCCTCCCCACCAACGGCAAGGTCCATGGTTCATGGGGGGGAGGTAAACCTTAGAGGCAAAAAATAGAGGACAGCACCTGAGTTGTGCTACGTGGCGTTGTCGAGTTCATTGGCGTCAACCACAATCAACCAACGAGTGTTCCAAATCGGTCCCACAAAGTTTATGTGCACACGATGCCATTGTGATTGCGAAATAGGCCAAAGAGAGAACTTTCGTGACGGATCGGAATGATTTTCTGCACATGCGTGACACTGTGACGTCATCTGTCCTATTTGGGTGTCCATACCCTGCCAAGTACAGTGTCGACGCGCTAACTGTTTCGTACGAACTACCTCCCAGTGACCTTGGTGCAGTAACAGAAACACTCCTTTTTACAAGGCTTTACGGATCAACACACATGATGTCCACTGCGATTTTGAACAACAATCACACCTTTCTGTATAGTGAGGCTATGCCGATGTGGAAGTTATCGGAGCACTACAGAGTTCTTCATGCAATGCAAGGAATGAGGCCAATCCGGAGCGTCGATGTGACGACAAGATGAATCAGAAGCGTCGAAGTCTGTATCAGGTCAATGTTGAGTTGTCGGACGATACATAATCTCATACTGGTGCTGAGACAACAACAAAGCCCATCTTTGCAATATTTGGGCAGTTCATACAGGAACCGGTTTCGTCGGATGAAACAAGGACTGCAGTGGCTTGTGATCCGTTACTTAGTTGAATTTTTGCCGCACAAATATTGGCGGAATTTGGTGACCCCATAGGCAATAGCCAAAACCTCTTTCTCAATTTGTGAATAGTTACACTGAGCTTTGGAGAAAACTTTTGATGCGAAAGCAATAGGCCTGTCTTTATCACCAATTCTGTGCAAAAGCACTGTATCAATTCCGCAAGAGGAAGCGTCAACTTGCAGTACAAGTGGTTTGTCAGGATCAAAGTGAACTAAGCATCGATCACTGAGCAATGCATCTTCACGTTTTTGAAAAGCTACTTATCACTCATCTATCCTAACAAAGGGTATGTTCTTGCGACGCAAGCGATGCAATGGAGCTACGATTTGTGCAGCATCGGGTATGAACCGTTGATAATATTTCATGTGCCGTAAGACAGACTGTAATTCCGTGACATTGCGAGGAACTGGCAAATCTCGTATCGCTAACAAATGGGACTGGAGAGGATGTACACCTTGACTGTTTATGACAGCAACAAGATACTGCAACTCAACTTTTAAAAATCAGATAACACATGAAACAAAGCACTGAAATTTGCAATATGAGCTTTAGGTGTACTACCTGCTCCGACAAGTTCGTCCAAATATTTTGGCGTTTGAAAAATCAGCTTTTCCAAATACCATTGGAAAATGGCGGGTGCAGAACTACTGCCAAAAGGGAAACGGAAATATTTAAAGGAGCCCAAATGAGTTTTCACTAAACATACTTTTTCAGATTCTTCATCGAGCGGTATTTGATGATATGCGTCGCGCAAATCAATTTTTGTAAAGTAGCGACCAGTCCCTAACCAGCCCATGAGATCCTCTGGACGTGGAAAGGGGTAGGCTTAAAGTCAACAAAGAGGCGAATGAGACCTGAATGTTTGGGGAGCAAAACCAATGCACTTGCCCTCTGACTAACTTGTATGGGCGCAATAGCTGAACAATGTTGCAATTCTCTAAGTTCAGCAGCGACTCTGTCCCATAATGCAATGCGAACAGTTCTGGCCTGTCAGAATTTGGGCTGAGCATTGTCTTTGAGAGTAATACGTGCAACAAAATTGTTAGCCTTGCCGAAAGCTTGAGAAAAGAGTTCTTGGAATTCTTTCAACAAGCTAACTACACTGTCTTTTCATTGAATGCAGACATTGACAACAGGTTGTCCTGAATGTTATTCGAGTGGTACGTGGCAGGCAAAGTACATTGTCTGAGAACGGGTATGACTTGTCCATTATAAGCCGTCAGATGCGTGTTAATTTTAGACAGGCGTGGGGAGCCTAACATTTCATGTGTGTGACGATTCAGCAACGTAACAGAGGTATCCTTGTCCAACTTAAATTTCACATGTTCCCCACAGAGAAGTAAATGAACAAAAATTTTGTTGGACTGGGGTAGCACGGAAGAAACTGCTCGCTTGCTAGTTTTGCTAATGCCTGTTGCAGAATTGGAATATACTGCATTAAAGATATGGGCCTTGTGACTAGATTTTTGTGAGTGGGCCGAACTGTTATGTTTGTTCCATTACAAACATACTTATTGTACATGTCCTTTCCTACAATAAGCATAACACTGTGTTTGTCAGGAGTGGCAGTCTTGGCGTCTGCACTGCATCGAATGCTGTCATCTGTGGCGCCTGCGTAGGTGATGGGATAGGTAGGGTGGGCATGTTGGAAGAGATAAATGCAATAAATAGTCAAGGCAAGCAAGAAAATAAGTACAAAAGCAAAGAAAATTTCTGCAACACCCACCTGAAAACACTGATTACCAAAAACACGATAAGATACTTTTAAAGCAAGTAAAGATCTCAGCAAAGAAAAGACAAGAGAAAATTAAGGCGCCAGCAAAACACAAAAGAAAAGTCTGTGGCCGCCAGGCACTGGGTTCTTCTGATAACTCGTCGCCAATGTAGTATCCTGACCTCTCGTCTAATATATTGTGCCTACGAAGCTGTTTTCTTGGATCTCTAGGCAGCAGTTGAAGCAGCTCGTGTTAATGGAGTTTATTACAGTAAGTTAAATTGACAATTCTTAACTTAGCGTATTAACAAAATAGTGTCTCAATCAGATGACGACTGTTCTTCTACTCCACCCTCGGCCAGGCGTAGCGGCGCTTATATTCTCTTGGCCTAGATGCCCCTCCTGCCTTGGTGTCGTCTTAGTCAGCGTACTGTTGGCTGACGTCGTCTCGCAGCCTTCTCTGCTCTTCCGTTCTTCATTGCCGTGCCGGCGTTTGTCGTAGCCAGGGAACAAATTTTAATACATTAAAGGGTTTCTAAGAGAAGAACCTCAGAAAACTGACTTGGAAGGTATATCAGTTCAGGAGAAGAATCGGTGAGTTCGATGTACGGCGACAAAACTCTGCGGAACTGTCTATGTCTCTCCGAATTCCGACACTTCATATCAGACTGTATTTTATTATGAACGCTGAATGCTGGAAATAATTAACTAACTCTTAAAAAGTTTTGTGATATACGTTGTGAAACATGAAACCAAGCAGCGTGCAAGATGATCAGTATTCCATGCACGACTGCATTGCCATCAAAATGTGATACATTCGAAGTTTCCCCCTCTTTCCGCTGAGACAGCATGGTGTGATAGTGGAAGAAGCGTGCAGCCAGGTGACAAAACTCAGCACTTGAGCCAGGGCATTGCATGTATTCAAAATCGTTGACGCCCTTGCATTAAACTACAAGCACAAGTGTTCACCATATCGCCCCCATTCTTCGCTCCAGGACAAGATATTCAGAAACAAAGGAAAGCTTTAACCAAAACTGATAAAGTTCATTTTGCGCTTAGATTGTGTACTTAATGTTCAAATGTGTGTGAATTACTAAGGAACCAAACTGCTAAGGTCATCGGTCCCTAGTCTTACACACTACTTAAACTAACTTAGACTAACCTATGCTAAGGACAACACAACACCCATGCCCAAGGGAGGAGTCGAACCTCCGACGGGGGCAGCTGCAAGGACCGTGGCAAGACGCCCAAGAGCGCGCGGCTACCCCGCGCGGCTTTGTGTACTTAAAAACTCGGATTAATATCAGGAATTTCATGATGTATAATGTACAGACAATACTAAAAGGATTCATCAGTGCATGTAGCATTCAACATGTACTTGCCATGAAGGTCCAGGTTTCTCACATTGAAGAAGAAAACTTTATAGATAGCAACACGTCACATCTTGCACATTAAAATATTGACTAATAAATCACTGAGTTTAACGACTCCGAACTTTAATGTATAACATGTTACCTGTTACAATCTGTAATGATATCCTACGATTTGAATATGATTGCTAGTTCAGTCCAAACCGCTAATATTTCATAAATTCGCTATCTAGACAAATAATATTTATATTAATAAATCAAGGCCGTTGTCCCACGTTCTATGACATGTTCATCCTAATTTAATTACTCGAGGTGTTGCAAATGGTAGTGCATTATGGCACAGCTAAATGGTTTTAGACTTAGGCAAATTGCTGGTGCTCATATGCAGATATCAAAAAAGGTTTTGCATCACCTCGAATCCGAGAGTTACCTAACCTATACGTAAAATTGGAGTAGCGATCAATGTAAATAATATTCGCCGCCCTTTTTATTGCTCATGGAAACCACACATTGCATGTTGTTCCACCATAAAGCGAGACCTTCACAGATTGTGGTCCAGAATTCTGTACACACTGGTGCCTCTAATACCAGTAGCGCGTCCTCGTGCATTGATGCATGCCTGTATTCGTCGTGGCATACTATCCACAAGTTCATCAAAGAGCTGTTGGTCAAGATTGTCCCATTCCTCAACGACGATTCGGTGTAGATCCCTCAGAGTCGTTGGTGGGTCACGTCCTCCGTAAACAGCCCTTTTCAATCTAGCCCAAGCATGTTCGATAATGTTCATGTCTGGAGAATATGCTGGCCATTATAAAAAAAAATGGTTCAAATGGCTCTCAGCATTATGGGTCATCAGTCCCCTAGAACTTAGAACTACCTAAACCTAACTAACCTATGGACATCACATACATCCATGCCCGAGGCAGGATTCGAACCTGCGACCGTTGTGGTCGCGCGTTTACAAACTGAAGCCCCTAGAACAGCTCGGCCACACTGGCCGGCTGGCCATTATAGTCGAGCGATGTCGTTATCCTCAAGGAAGTCATTCACAAGATGTGCACGTTGGGGGCGAGAACTGTCGTCCATTAAGACGAATGCCTCGCCAATATGCTGCCGATATGGTTGGACTATCGGTCGGAAGATGGCAATCACGCATCGTACAGCCGTAATGGTGCCTTCGATGACCACCAGCTGCGTACTTCGGCCCGACATAAAGCCACCCCAAAACAGCGGGGAACCTCCACCTTGCTGCACTCTCTGGACAGTGTGCCTAAGGCGTTCATCCTCACTGGGTCGAAGACAAATGTGACCCTCGTCGGCGAAGAGATCGTGATGCCAATCCTGAGCGGTCCATTCGGCATGTTGTTGGGCCCATCTGTACCGCGCTGCATGGTGTCGTCGTTGCAAAGATGGACCTCGCCATGGACGTCGGGAGTGTAGTGGTACATCATGCAGCCTATTGCGCACAGTTGGGTGTCGTAAAACGATGTCCTGTGAATACACGAAAATCATTATTCAACATGGTGGCGTTGCTGTCAGGGTTCCTCCGAACCCATGGGCGGCCCGAGAGAGGCATTTCATAGATATTTCCTGTCTCTCTGTACCTCCTGCATGTCCGAACAACATTGGTTTAGTTCACTCCGAGATGCCTGGACACTTCTCTTGTTGAGAGTCTTTCCTGCTACAATGTAACAATGCGGACTGTGTCTGTGGTACAATATCGCCAGTCAACGTATATCTTCAGGATTTCTGGTTAGGGGGGTGATAAAAACCTAATTTTGATGTGTGTATTTGGTGCTTCTGTAACCTAGGTAGCCGAAGTATGTACTGTTTCGAAAAGCAATGTATCGACAATATACATCGATTACGGAGGGAGAGCACAAAAATATTATCCGTTAGGTCACAACGCAGACTAACGTGTGCGTTGAGTAACTGTGACAGATGGTCATTGAAGATGACTATGACGAAAAACAGGTCAATAAATTCAAAAGTCATTTCAGAACCTGACATCGTACTCGCGAACTGCGTCAGCACCTATTTAAAGCGAAAGGAGCTCCATGAGATGGAAATTGCAGGGCGATCTGGAACTCCAAAACTATAGGTCAGTGATGCCAATGCTAGCAACAGGAAATCGTGGTGTCAAAGCCGTAAAACATGCCTCATGGATCAATGGAACAAAGTCATTTGGTCGCCTGTGTTTTGTTGCACGCTGTTGAGAACTTCTCGTGGAGTTTTCGTCTCAAGAGTGAAATACGATGGCGGTTCAGGGGTGATCCATGGGCTTCACGTATTGCATTCCTGCCAAAGGTTATGTGATCATTTTGGCTGATTAATTCCTACGCATGGCACAGTGTTTGTTCTCCTGTAACACTGAATGAGCAGATAAAATACCTTCTGCACCATCCTAAATTTTTCGCCGTTTAATATTCGTTGATAACTTGTACCGTATTTCTGATTCTAAATCTATAATCTTTATCACAGAAACGATGTTTAATACGTAGTCGATGCACTAGTGTATTTATTTCTGACCGTATGTAATTGATTCTAATTACAATAAAAATATTGTAAAATGCTGGGTAATAACCAAGGAAACTTTATGTATAGATAGCAACGACAAAAAGGGGTAGCTGTACTACTGTTTATCTTTGCGTGTGGAGAGTATCTGTCGCGTTGTGGGAAGAGAGGAAGCAGAGCAGGTTGGGTCTTGAAAGAGTGCGGAAGTGTTTGTTGCGTGCTCCCGCAGACGTGGGGTGCGTCTATGTTCGCGTCAGTGTAGCACGCCTAATACTTCAAACCGTGAGTATTAAGAGCACGGCAGTAGTGGACAGGCGGAGGAAGCTGCAGTTCTAATTGTTGTCTGTCCCATAATTACCCGTAGCTCTGGGGATGACTCGGGGTTCTCAACCAGCAGCAGCAACAGCGTCAGATCAACATTGTTATCGGCTACATTCTTCGTCGGCCGCAGGGCTGCGGCATCTTAAGACTGTCAAGTGAAAAAAATGTAAACCTGTATAGGCATTACCCAGCAGCGTTTCTTTCACAATGTGTGACTGACTTGAATAATAACCTGAAATAGTTAAAAATTACAGGGCGTCTATGCTGTCATTGTCCTCAGACATTTATATCAAGCAAGGTCCCTTTCCTTTCCTGCAATCACCTATTATTGTGAAGTTATGATAACTGGTTAACTATTTACTGCCAGTTTTGCTTGGTAATGATCAGTTTCAGTCTAAATTTTCTGCTCCAGTACCTGTTCATTCCTTTATTTCATGACAGAGGCTTAATTGTTTCGCAAATTTGAGCATTGCTTAAAGTAACGTAAACTATCACTGATAAAACTAATAACTAAAGATACAGTACACATTAAGAGAGAGCAATATCATTTATTCAGTATTTAGCTTAATGAGTGACTTCTTCTGGCTTGGT